>NC_134238.1:84858875-85483875 GCF_965152275.1 Natator depressus
TTTTAAAGTGTAAACTGCCAGCCAGTCTGGAGGGAAAAGACCAGTTCTTAGCCTATAAGCTTCCTGGGTGGAAGCATTTAAATCCACCACCAGGTAGCCATAAGGCCTTTTGGTAGCATCCTCAAAAGCTTCTAGAAAGAACTGAGCTTTGCCGGGGTACATTTGCCGAGTGAGTGTAGCAATTTGTAATCTGTCCCTGGGGTTTTTGAACAGAACCACGTACTTTCTGTTTAGGTTAATAGTGCGACTCTTTTTTCCCTGGCAAAATACGTTCTGAACTATATACATGCTCAGGTTCCTGTGATGCACGTACTTGGTAAAGGCTTTCTCGATTTCATCACTTTCACAAGCGGAGTTCATCAGATCGTCTATGATGATCATGTTCACTTTATTGGTAGGAAACAAACGGTCATCGTCAAAAGCATCAGGCAGACCCTCCACAAAATTGATAAAGGGGTATTTACAGAGCAGTTCTTTATACAGAGGTTGCCAACAACTGTAGCACCACACAATATTCTCAGGCATAACAGACAATGTTTGTTTGGCATTATCCAATATATTTTTTTATAAAGTAACTTTTCCCGCAGTTGCTAGGCCCCGCGAGAATTGCAGAAAAGGGGTGTTTCCACCTCGTATCCATTTTTCAAAAGCCATAGGGCAGGGTTTTAAACCCTTCTCCTAGGACCCTCTTGTTGTAAACGACTTTCTGTGGTTTTTTAAGGGTTTTTGTCTCTCTTTGCCACTGATTTTTGTTTCTTACAATAGAGGGTTGCTGCACCTCTATCTTTTTTGAGGGGTTTTCTCGCAGACCCGTGCAATAGTCCAGGACTAGATCTTTCAAACTGTCAAAGTTGATCTTTTCACAGTTTGTACGTTCAGGGTAATACCTTTGACCTTCATACAGGCCTTTCCTCCCGACAGTTTATACCCGTATGTTTTTGGGCCTGCCGACACAAACTCGGTGATGTGTTGATCTGGTGGGATCTCGCTCGTGAGGTCCCCTAAATAATCCCCCAGAGGGGGATTCCAGGCCCCCTCCCTTTTCACAAATATCAGAGTCAGTGTCGTGGTACAGGCACCGCTCTTGCAATCCGTCTAGGAGGCTGTATAGTTCTAAGCGGGCATAAGCGGTGGTGAAACAGGCTATGAAAACATTGGTATTGCCAGAGACAGAATAACGGTCTTTTGCATGCTTCCAAGATACGCACGCTGTTTCATTGTCGATAAACTCACAGGATGAAACCTCGTAGTTGGGGGAAAATAGGTACTGAAAGAGTTTGTCAGGATCTCTCACGATGCTGGTATTGGGTAGGCTGGTTCTTTGGCCGAATTTAGCCCACAGAGAATTTAAAAACAGTTTAGCAAGTTGGCGTTTAGCGGGGTTTAGCCTGATCTCGTGTCGGCGTAAAAGCATGCCTTCTTTCTGGTAGAAATCGTTAACATACTTATTTTGTTTGTCTTTGTCTGTGCACCAGCTGGGATACCCTGAAGCCTCTTGTTTCTGGTGGAGGTGTAATTTTATGTACTCTGAAAAGAGTTCAACAGATTTTTCATTAAAATGCCAGATTTCATAGATTTTTAGCCACCACGTACCCCTTTGCTATGGCTGCGTTCAATTCCACCGTGCACCAAGTCCCCAGGATGGCCCTCTCCTCGTCAGTGTGGGTGCACGTCTCCCGCTGCTCTGTTTCTGCGCAGGTTCGGCATAGCGGGAACATAAGCTTGCCACCCACTCTGACAGGTAACAATGGGAAAAAGAGGCCTCGTGGGGGGTACACTTTAACTTTTGCAATTCCAAAATAATTTGCAAGGGGTCCAAATTTGTCATAAACTATATCGGGGTGCCCAATAGGGTAGTCTTTGGTTTTGTTTACAAAAGGGTACAAGCTGGTAAAATCATAATAGTGGATTTCTTCTCCGGGCTTAGGTTTATAATATAGACGGATGGCGTTCATCCTCCCCCCAAAAAGAGCATCCCTAGGCATGAAAGGCTGGGGTAACTGGGCTCGGTTTAAAAAGCTCGTAAGCTCCCTGTCTGTTTCTTTCATCACAACCCACTCGTGCTCCCAAAGAGTCCTCACTACAAAACCAAGCCGTTTTAGATAGTCGGTCTTGAGCTGCGTCTTGTAATAAAGAAATCCAAAAGTTGTACCCATCATAGGGTTTTGTGCTTTTTCACAATGACAGGCGACACAGCCGTGAAAAAAAAACACCCATTAAACTCAAAGGCTGTGTGTACCCCGTCAATATTGGCATAACCGTCTAAAAAGTAGGGGCCTACCTGTAGTTCCCCACCCTGTAAAGCGTGCCATATTTGTATATTTTCTTTTTGAGAGATATACAATGGCCACTGGATAGATGGTGTCGAAAAATCTCTTTTGCTGTCTGTGATAGTTGTCTGGAGGGAGAAGATCTACCGTGTCAGGCTCCAAAAACATAAACCTGTACATAGCCATGCAGACGGATGCCAGCGTTATGTACCGGAATGGATCTATACACAGTTTTATCTCGGTGAATTTACCGGGTTCTCTCTCTACTAGATCGACCTTCTCCGTCATATTCATAATGTCTTTTCTGTATAGGATACAAGCCTGTCTCAAAATTTTTACATCCTGCTGGCAGTAATACGCAAGCTCTTTCTGCAGGTCAAAAGTCTCAGAGCTGTGGTCTTGATACCAGTCGAGAAACTCTGCTTTTTCACCGGGCATCATGCTTTCTACACCGTAGTGCTCCACACCGGGCATAGGCCCCACATAATTTTGATTTTCTAAAGTGTTAAAAAAATGTGGAAAATACCCTTTGCAACCTTCAAACCCCATCACCTGCGGGAGCTTGCTAAGCTTCATGGGCAAGAAGTTTAAAGAGTCTATAAAACGAATGCCAAGGGCCGTAACTTCCACGCACATTAATTTACTAGCCTGAGCGATCAATTCTATGCACATCTTTTCCTTCAGTAACTGTCTAACGCAGAAATACGCATCATAACCTTTGGAATTGTGTGCTAGGAACGTGTAGTCCTGGAACTATTTGCCAATAAAGGTCTTAACAAACATAAAAAGACATTTGTCACCCTTAAATTCCCAGGATTTTTCCGGCTTTAGGGACATCGCAAAAATGTAATTGGGAGTGTGCAACCCAGTCTCCTGCATGCATTCAAAATCATAAAAAAATACTTTTCTGATGATTCGGGCTTTCTAAGGCTGTCCATAAAACAGAGGTGAACGTCTACATCTCCAACGATCAAACCCTGACGCTGCTTACAGCGCCTCCCTTTACACCTGTGCCGCTTGTCCACGTACGCCTGACACTTATCGCACAAAGTTTTAGACAGGCATTCAGCTTGGTTTTTTGACGCACAGGTGACATGTCTGTCTAAACACTCTTTGGACCGACAATAGTTTACAGCTAGGACACCTCCGCTACATACCCACGTTGTCAGAGCATGTTGTGCTCAAGCAGAGGCGGCAACGATACCTGCAAGAGTGGTCGTGACTGTACACTGTGTGGCAAAACTCACAGTAATTTTTTGCTCTGAACAACTTTTTCACATCCAGAACCCCAGAGTAATGTTCATCGTGCAACAGGATAAAATAAGTCTTAGGGTACACGGGGGGGGGGCACCCCCCTTTTAAAAAAAACCCCAGCCACCTTTCACCGCATACAACACCACCTGTATGTTAACTCCTAAATGCTGTTCAAACTTTGCTACGTCACTGAGCATAACCTTTTTTTGATCTGACCACCCCTGTTTCTCGTGCAACTTTCTCGCCTCTGCTAACAATTCCGCATCCGTAGGTTTATGACCGGCCATGACGGCCAAGAGCCCTCCCGCAAAACATAGATTGGTACCGGTGTAAGTCAGGTCTACTAAACATTGTCTCTTTTTATGAATAATCTGACTACTAAGGATAGAATTTAAAACTCTTCAAGCGCCCCCACCCCTATTTTTTACAACTGTCACAACGAGGCGCAATGTACCATTGAGATGCAATTCTCTATTGCTCTGAAGCAGCTTTGAGGTCTGATTTTAAGAAATCCTCAGCGGACAGCTCATCCCTAGTTCTTCTGACCAAAAACAAAGGGTTAGTTAAATGACGGCTCTCTAAATGTAAGTGTACGTAATCATCAGGGCCTACCCTACCATTAACGTCATCAAGAATTAGCTGTATCCCTCTGTGTATGGCTTCAACAGCCTGTTGAGCTGAATTTATTTGCTCAAGATGGACAAAACAAAACTTCTCACAATACACCGACCCCCCCCCCCAAATCTAGGTAATTCACGTTGCCAACTTCTCACTCTCTCCATATACACCTCTGCATTTTCAGGGTTACTTGGGGGTTCCTCTACGGAACCATCAATGGCATCTTCTACATCAGATACTAATTGAGAGTCAGACTCTGAGACGCCCCCGTGAGGGTCATTGGGAGTGGATGGGACCCCGTCTAGAGAGCCCTCTGGGGAATTTTCTAAACCAGAGTCTGATTTTGCCTCCCCATTTTCAGACATGCCAGTTTGAGAGCCTCTGGTAGGGTGCATCACTTTTTGTTTTTTTTCCCTCATTACCTCTTTAGCCCTTTTTAAAATTTTTACAGCGACCCTGGCCTGGAATTTTTTGGCAGCCATCTATTTATCCCCCAAGCGCCGTCCGCCCTTTTTTGTTTACACATGAGCTGATGTGCACCCTGGAGGATACCCCTTTCCACACCTAGTCATGCCTGATCAGAGCCACCCTTTCCAGCCCCCCTTTCTTTTAGGCCCCCTGAGGATTCAGCATCCATCAGTTTTCTGAAGGAAGCATCAAACTCTTCCCAAATACTAGAATATGGGGGATCTGGGACAAGCTTATGGTTTTGGGAGAATGGCTTGTCAGTCCTTAGTTTTTTATTCACAACCTCTAGAGCGCCTGCTCTGGGTTTATGAATGTGTGTGTTTCTGCACACATTCAGAGCCCCTAGAGTGCCTACTCCGGGTTTGTGAACGTGGACGTTTTCGCTCACAGTTTTCTCAGGGCTTGGTGCGGCGGTGGCCACTGAGGAACTGGAGTTGTGTTTGCATGGTTGCAATACCTTGGCATCGCAGGTGTTTTCAATCCTTGGTTTTTTATTCACAACCCCTAGAGTGCCTACTCCGGGTTTGTGAATGTGGACGTTTTCGCTCACAGTTTTCTCAGGGCTTGGTGTGGCGGTGGCCGCTAAGGAACTGAAATTGTTTGCATGGATGTTTTTTACCAGAATGTTTTGTTTTGTCCTTGGGTTTGACGTAAATGAGGTTTGGTCTGGGCTGATGCTTCATCTGCACTCTTATGCTGTTTTGCGTCGTTAAAGGTCTCAAAGCAGATTCCTGGTTCTTTGGTGGTTCTTGGGGAGGGGTCCTTGTAGCTCCCACTCCAGCCTTGTCAGAAGGGCTGCATATGCCTGATTGGGGCAGGGGGAAAAAAAAAGCATTTTACAAAAACGTAACTTTGCCAGCTATCTCACCCACACCTATGTATGTACTTAAAATACAAAACCTCATAAATTAACCAGACTAATAAGCAAAATATATTTACCCGGCTTCATCTATCCATCTGTCACTGATACTTGTGAATTTTTCTTTTCAGTTGTCTCTTTTTCCTTTTTCTTTTGAGCATTTTTACCCGCTCATGTTTTGACCGTGCTGTAAAGCAAACAACATTCTAATAAAACACATGAAACTGTCTAGTAAACTTTAAAATAAAATAAAAAATATCCATTAGGGTGTTTTTTCTATTGAAAAAAGTCATAGCTTTAAAACAAAATAATCCATTTCAGGCTGTACAACAAACACAGGTTCTGAGTTTATTTCTATCACTTTGAAAACAACCCCCACAAATATTTTTTTTAAAAAAATACATCTCATTTTGCAAAGTAAAAACCCTGTTAATTGGAAACACACCATCACCATCAGTTTGTAGACATATACTTTTCAAAAATCCCCTATTTTTTTTACACACACACACACACACACACACACACACACAGTTTAAAACACTGTTTGCAACAAAATACTTTTCAATAAACCCACATGCTTTTAAAAAGAACCCTGGTTGTTCTGTCACCCGCCCCGCCCCAGCCATGTGTGCTTGGGGTCTTTGGGGTAAAAAAACAAGCCAAAATCTTAGGTTGAATAGGGATTTGGGAGCTAATAATAACTATGTAATACCTGAAGTTATTAAGCACAACTACAGTTAAAAATGGTTTTTACCTTGGCCTGGTGATGAACTACAACTTAAAGTTACTGGCTCCATGCTAAACAGATCACACTGCAATAAAGACATGCACCATTATTTACTAAGACAGCATGGCCAAAGAATGGCATTATATATATATATATATATATATATATATATATATATATAATTTTCAGAGTTAAAAAAAAAAACAGGGAACATACCTCCACTTGCAGTCCAGCAGCAATTCAAGAGAGTTTCTGTTGAAAGAGACAGTCTCCAAGCTACCTGAGGTGTGTGTTTTTTTGTTTTTGTTTTTCTTTTTTTACACCATCCTAACTCTTTTGTTTCAAAATAGTTAGCAGGTTGATTGGATCACCCCTCCCTAGCATTCCCTTTTGTGATCGGGGGTGGGGAATAGGTTTTCTGCACAATTGGGCTGCTTTTCTTTTTTTCTTTAAGTTCAAATACTTTGTTTTTTTCCCCCTGTAGGGCCTTCTTACAGTAACCATTTCAAGTGAGGAGCCCTTTGCAGATATCAATGAATGTCTTGGGGCTTGTTTTTGTTTTTAAAAACATGTTTGTTTCATGCTTAAAGTTTGGTGGGGCAGGGGTGCTTTCTAGAAAAAGTGCCCCGGGGCCTTCAACCAACTCCTGGGTCATATTTAAACTGGCCTATAGCGTTCCACCAACTCCAGGGGTTATATTTAAACTGTCCAATAGCATCTGCGAACTCCTGAGGTTTTATTTCATTTCATATTAATCAGAACTCACCATCCTCACCCACCCACCTCCCTTACTATGGGTGCACCCCCATCAAAATTAACCCTATGGCAACAAGGGTGAGTAATCACAGTCACCCTGGCTATTCAGTGTGTGGGGGGGTGGTTAAACCCGTTCAGTTCAACAGAATAAGTCAGCTCTATTGTACTCAACCACATGTCTGAACCATCCCTGTTTGTTTTATTGTAAACACATTTTTAGGATATTTTTCCCCCTCCCACAACATACATTTCAGCTTTTTTTTTTTTTTTTCTGTAAATGGGTCTCTCTTACGCAAAAGACACAAGAGCTAGGTTCTCACAAACAATTTTTTTTTAATTTAAAAGACATACAGCTCCTTGAAAACAAACCAAGATGTTCCATTAAAAAAAGAAAAAAAAAAAACTTTAAGCTCCCTTAAGGGCCAGAGACCTTTTAACAGAAATACAGATAGTCACAAAGCCCTTTTCAATAGATTTTTTTTTTTTTTTAAATTTGCAGCTACCAAGTTTTATATCGCATGTTTGGCCCCTCACCATTTTCTAACTTAATCCTTTCAGATTTCTTACAAATAGACTTTTTCTTAAGCAGGGTTCTGTAACTTTTTGGGCGGACCAGACGGTCAATATAACGCTCTAAGCAGCCATCTTCCGGTTTGGTCATTTTCTTTAAAACATGGTCAGGGTCTCCACTGAATTGCACAGCATTTATCAAGGTCACCCCTTGTGCTAAATGTTCTTGGGTTAGGCACAGACATTGCATAGCATAACCTATGGCAATAACAGTGTTTAAGCTTTCCAAGCACAGCTCACCACACAGGCCCCGGAGCTTGCAGTTTATATCCACTGAAGTCCAAGTCACACAGTCATGGTGCCGCTGGCCTGGTGCATCTATGACACAGCCCTCACAATCTTCAAAAAGCTTTTCCCTAAGACAGTGATTAAGAACAGAATAAACAGCAACGCGTACAATAGTCCGCATGACTTTTTTACGCTCACGACGTGGCACTGGCTCAGTCAGTTCCATGCCAAGCCTCCTCCTAAACTCCTCATAGCCGTCATCCTCGGAGTCCTCTTCAACATTTTGTATCGGCGTTGAGCAAAAACAAGGTGGGCCCGGTTCATCTTCGCTGCTCGGTGCAATGCTGTCCAGGGTCTCCGGGTCCTCTAGAAAGGCATCGTCGAACTGTCGAGTTTTTTTTTTTTTTTAAGAAAAGAAACACCGTAAGCACCCCACTCCTTGGTTTTTGATTTACACAATCCCTGGTTCCTAGCCCCGTTACACCCCCAACCTCGACTGTCACCTCTTAAGCATTCATTTACCTGAGCGTTGTCTTTTCCGTTCATCTTGTCCACTAGTGACTTCCCCGAGCTGCGATCACCTTCCTCCTCCAGGGGGGGTGGACAACAAGAGGCCATCATGCTCATCGTGGGGCCCCACAAGCGGCTGGGTTTCAGGGTCCGGGGTATCCATCAATGGCTGGGCCAAAGGGCTCCCCTCAATTGCCCCCTCCTCCTCCTCGGAGCTGTCGCTGATGTAGCGCTTTCTCCGCGGTTTGTCAAAGGCCCTCGGGCCTAAAACAAAGTCCAAAGTTGTCACGGGGATGGTGAAGGAGTCCATGTTTCCACGATTTGTAAAACACGCGCTCTCGGTAAAAGACAGCCTCTTCTGCCCGACGCTGGGACTTATGGGGTGATGGTGCTGCACTCTGATTGGCAGAGGGGTCACACGCCCCTCTTCTGGGTGGTTCACCCCGTCCCCGAACGTGCCCTATTTTGGTCAAATCTGGTCTCCGGGCGGCCTGATTGGTAGAGGTCGGTGGGAGGAGTCGTTAGAATCGTTTCCGGTCGGGTCACCCCCACCCCGGAACTCATCCTGATTGGTTAAATCTCCTCTTGGGGAGGTCCTACAGGGGCGAAACCCCTCTTGATTGGTAGAGGGTTGGGGGTGGAGTTGTTAGAGGGGTCACAAGACCCACTTCCGGACGGGTCACCCCTGCCCCGGAACTTGCCCTGACTGGTCAAAGCTCCTCTTGAGGGGAAGTCCTACGGGGCGAAACCTCTCCTGATTGATAGAGGGCAGTGGGAGGAGTTGTTAGAGGGGTCACATGACATACCCTGCTTCTGGTCACGTGGCAGCCTTGATCCCGTAAGTAATACCCCAAATGGGGGCGGGACTTCCGGTCAAGGGGGTGGGGTCAAGGGGCGGGGTTAGGGTTTGATGGTAGGGCCCCCTTGAGCTGGGGGCGGGGTCAAGGGGCAGGGTTAGGGTTTGATTGACAGTAGGGCTCTTATACTACTTCCATGGCAAAATATAAAAATGCCTGAACATCAATGGTATTTCAAAGTATTTTTCATTCAGAAGCTTGAACTTTTGTTGTTGTTGAGGAGCAGAATGTTCTATATGTGAGATAAGTGATCTCATAGGGTTAAAATTTTACAGAGTAGTTTTTAAGTGTGTGGTTTTTAAATAGGAAGGTTTACATCTGAAGACTATGGTGCACCTTGTTTTTTATTGCATGTTATAGTTCAACAAAATGTGACAGAAAAGAGCAGATGTTCCTATGCATTTATTTCCCAGGCTAATCTCAGATTTTTTTTATTTTCATTTGTTGTGTTTTTCATTTCTCATTGAACAACCTTTGTTTTTATAATGGTTTAAAAATAGTTCCCATCATATAATTTCTAAATGTTTCGGAAGTTCTGTACTGTATTTTACATAATGCTCCAAGTGAAACACTTAAATTGTACCGGCCTGACGTGAATAATATTTTTAATCATCCCACTCGGGAGTATCCAATTTCTTTAACACGTGATTTACACAGCACACATGCAAAAATTAGTGTGTAGCTAGACATTGAGCATCATCTGTTGATTATGTATTAGAACTTCCGTTTTACTGCTTTGCCACTTTGCATTGACATGTTCAGAGGTAGTATATCATTACTTTAATTTCCCTGTCACAAGCTAACTGCTTCAGCTAAACGTTCTCTATCTGTACTTCTAAAACTTTTGCAACCAGCATATATTTCTTTACATTTGTCTACTTTGAACTTTATTGGCCAAGTCTGTAAACCCAGTTATACAGAAGGATTCACATCCTTTTGATTTTTTTTCTTGCTGCTTCCTCTAACTTTACTGCTCATCTTAAATTTATATTATCACAAACACCTGTTGCTTAGAGTTGTTTCATCTTTTTTTGTCTCCTCAGCCATCCACTATTTGTAAATTAGGAAGCATAGAAACTTTGCTTCTGGGACCTAGTTATTTGACAAATGGTGGAAAGGGGAAGGCTGAGTGGAACATATGCTTCATTAAGTAGTGCCCTCATAGAGGTGAATGTTATCTTATCATACCAACAATGTACAACAGAGCTGGTTGAATACTGAATAAAATTAGTCGTCCTATAATACAGTAGACAAATAATGCATGATTTGTCAAATGCACTACTTGGCCAAGAGTGCTCAGTGAAGTTCTAGTAACTTTTAAGTCCATGCTCCTATGTCTCATCTTCCATTAAACTGTGTCTTCATTGCAGATGGAAGGAAAAAATAACTCTTCCATCCAAATCCCATTACTCCTTAGCCCCACTATTTTTGGGGGGAGGAGGCGAAGAGTGGGGGCAGAAGGAGAGGCAAAGGGCTAAACTGAATCTTTTTAAGGGTTTGAAATGTAAAACTACTTCTTTTTAAATTTATTTCCAAAACTTAAGTACCAAGTTCTACAGTAGTAGGTAAAAAGCTGTTCTTCCAGCATTTCTGTCTGGGACCTGAAATTGAATGCAATGAAAGAGCTTTCTTGAGATTTCTGGTCCAATATTGCAGACTCAAGAGGCCAAACTTTCAGAGGGCCTCTTGCTGGTGCATCCTTTTACATAAGCAGAATTTGCATTTCTATCAACAAATTGATTTTTAGCAATTACCCAATCAAATCATTTCAAGTAAATTCTTCTCATACACACACTTAATACATGACAATCAAACTATTCACCTACAGACTGGAAATGAAGAAAGAGGGAGACAACATCTTATTTTTATTTCTAAACATTTGGGAGCTGCTCAGGTTCGATGGGGATGTGGACTATAGCAATTTATCTTTGTCTATCTTGAACCAATTTACTGTCCAAAACTTGCCTCTCTTTGTGTGACATAATTCTACCTCTCTGCTACTTGATCTACACCATTTTAAAAATAAATCAATTACAGTTTTAGACACTTTCATTGACATCAATTTATTCCATTCTTGTCAGGATCTCACTTGGTTGTAAATCCATTTCAATATACTTTCAAAATGTCAAATGACCATGTTAGGTGGTGGTCTGACTCCTTAAAGGTAGTGGAGCAAAGAGGGTCAGTCTACCCCTGGAATGTGATGTGGCCCTTTAAGTTTGTGGGAGGTCTGATAATGCAGTGTTTTAGGACTATGTTGGAAATGTAGTCTATCATGGTGGTGGAGCAGGGGGAAGGAAACCATGGCTCCTGGTCCTGCTTGCAGGCTACGGCATGCTGCAGGGAAGTGTGGGATAACAGTCAATCTGGTAAGAGCCAGCCTAGGACGAGAAGGGGTATATTATGCCTGCTCTGTCTCTTTTTTTTTTTGTTTTTTGGGTTCTTGTGTGTTATTCTGAATTCTAAGAAATGAAGTAGTCTTTTGCTGAAGAGTTTCAGCATGAGTATTTTCTGGGGTTTTCGAAAGTTTAACTTCTCTGTTTTATGCTGTAAACATAATACTGTACAATATATTCAAGGATGTAGAAGATACTGGTAGAGAGGAAGTGGTCCTGGAAATAAATAGTGTTTAGAAGGAAGTCTCATTACTGTTTAAGGGGCCAGGAGTGGTGGGAATTGTGCAGTCTGTAGATCTGTGGAAGACAATGGACAAGAAGGGGTAGGAGCAGCCCAGGGAAGTGGTGGGGAATACCATGGGACAGTCCTTAGCTGCCTAACACAGACTCCCTGGGCTGGAACCCAGAGGAGAGGGCTGGCTTGGATTCTGCTACTTCTCCCGCACCAAGAGGGGAAGTATTGACCTCAGGACTAAAAGAGGCCAAGAATAATGTCCCAAATGGGGGCTGAGAGCCTGGCATACAGGCCAGTAGACTTTTTTTTTTTTTTTTTTTTTAACTCTTCTATTAACCCAGGAAGGGAACTGAGTGGTGACCAGGCTGGAGGGCTAAGCCACAGAAGTTGGCGTCTGTTGTGGAAGCAGGAGGACTGACAAGGGGGTGCTAGAGTGGAAGAACCCCCTGCAATACTGCAGCCTGGCAAGAGGGAGTGCTCCTGCAGTGAGTGTACCCTGTGACAGTTGTTCATACTACTTAGAAAAGAAATGAATGTGTAAAAGTCTCCACAAGACTGACTGTGTGAGATTCACACTAAGCAACCCATGGAACTGAATCTGCTCACCACAAAAGAAGGTCTTACTGTAGAGAGAGAGACAGACACCTTATCAGCAGAAAGGTGCAGTATGCCAGAAACAGTTGTCATAGTTTCAGGGTAACTGCACCTGTTTTCCCCACCCCTATGGTCCATTCCAGGAGTGCCCAGTCAGTTCTCTAGCTGTCACCTGTGTCTGGTGAATGTGGGGGCTGGACACAGAAATTGGGCTGCTCTAAACATCCATAAGAAGATGCAATGTAGCAGTAATTATTTTAGTGTGGCGATCGCTTTCTGAAGAAATTAAATCACCTCCTTTATAAGGTAACGAACATGAAACTACATAATTCATAGATTCAATGACCAGAAGACACCATTGTGATCATTGTGATATGGGAACGTTCTCTGCTGCTACAAGAGGGGGAGGGATAGCTCAGTGGTTTGAGCATTGGCCTACTAAACCCAGAGTTGTAAGTTCAAGCCTTGAGGGGGCCATTTAGGGATGTGGGGCAAAAATTGGGGATTGGTCCTGCTTTGAGCAGGGGGTTGGACTAGATGACCTCCTGAGGTCCCTTCCAACCCTGATATTCTATGATCTAGTCTCACCTCTTATATAACAAAGGTCACAGAACTTCCCCAAAATTATTCCTTTTGAATTAGAGTTGCTCTCTTGGAAAAACATCCAATCTTGATTTGAAAATTGCCAGTGAGGGAGAATTCACCCAAATCCTTGGTAAATTCTTCTAATGGTCAATTACCCTCATTGTTAAATTATGCTTTATTTGCAATCTGAATTTGTCTAGCTTCAGCTTCCAACCACTGGAACTTCTTGTATCTTTGTCTTCTAGACTGAAGAGCCCATTATCAAATATTTGTTTCCCATGTAGGTGCTTAGGGTGCAACCACACAAAAACTTAGGTGCTTAAGACCCATTTTTAGGCACCATTGCAATCCACAAAATTCCTGCTTGGCTATTGCCTTACCCTGTAGGCACCTAAAACTTTTGCTTTTGGGCATGTGCATTGAACTCCTTCTCTAAATGGCCAAGCATCTAGCTCCCAGAGCCCTAGAGAGATTCATAAACTAGGAAAGTCCAAATCAGGCCCCTCAGGTGAGGTTACACAAAACAGCTAGGAGTAGGGGGGTGGAACTCCCTTATAGTCTTTGAACTAGTGGATAGGGTATTCACTCAAGCTGGGGGAGACCCTCATTTCGAATCATCCTGCTTCTCCTGAATGGGGGAGAGAATTTGGCTAGGGATTTACCACCTCCCAGGTGAGTGCCCTAAGCTATGGAAAAATCTGATGTGGGTCTCCCTCAATCTCTCCTACTGAATTTGTTCCACTTTAAATAAATATGTTTTAATTAATTAAACATTAACTGGGCCAGTGAAAGAGTTAGGCTCCACCCTAGTGGGTAGGGCACTTACATGAGAGGTGGCAAATCTGTTTCTCCTCCTTAGTACCTCCGCTCCCCTGAGGGCAGGGACTAAGATTTGGGGTGGCCTTTACACAGGATGCAAGTCAAGGGACAGAAGATTCCTTACTCTCGTCCCCGCCCCTGTGCAGCTGTGTCAGGGCAGGACACAATGTACATATCTATTCACTTTGGGGTGGTAATCATGTAATGATTACCTGACTTGTTTAAAAGTACAGTAAGTCCATGGTGTGTGTGTGTGTGCTTGAAATTTGTCATTTACGATGTTTATTATACTGTAAATGCTCTTTTGTTGTGAAATGAAAAAAATTCCATAAATAGTTTGTTCAATGCTAACTAGAATAGTTAGGCTTGACAGTTTGATTTTTTTTTAAATAATTTCAAGCATTTTTTATTTTTATCAGTTTTTAAATTTCCTGCAACTGTGAAAATTTGCGTATGGCGGGAGGTCAGACAATAGAAGCAGTGAGACAATTAATGATGGATGTTTCAATTCAAAAAGTTAAAGATTTATAGCTATGAAAACACTAATTGTCACCATCCCCAGTCAAAATATACATAGTTTAATATCCTTAAATCAAACTGAGTTCTCAAGAAGCATTTTTTTTTACGTTGCTTACCTCTAAATTTTGATCATCTACCGAAATGGTTTTCGTTGGTTTGTGTGTGTAAACTGATGTTTATTGACATTTACTGATTAAAAAAATCTGATCTTTCCAAGCCTAAAATAATTCTACTACTTTTACAAATTTTAAAACACATACACACACTTTAAAATTATGTCTTAGCATTTTATACTTCACTGCTTAAACGTCTGAAGTACGACAAAGCGGTGGGGAAGAAAAGGCTTATTAGAATACACTGCATAACTATGTATAAAAATAGGTCTCTTTTTAAAATTTTTTTGTAACTCTTTTTTTAATTCATTCTCTCTAGTCCACATTTGTTTTAGTTAGCACTTGAAGCTATCTAAAAGAACATATCCTGACTGCTCAGAAGTATGTTATCATGGTCAGAAAAAAGCCAATGCAATTTCAAATGCTGTGACAACCGAAGTTAGGCCTCAGGAACAACCTGTGCAAATTAGTCCTTCACCTGTGCAGAACTGTCAAAATGATCACTAATTTTCTGGAGTCCTGCCTAAGTGTAGGTGGAAGCCAGCAGTACTAGTCTATAATTATTTTTGGGGGGTCCTTTTTCTTTTCTTCTGCTTATTACATAAAATTTGTTCTATTTGGAATAAAGAAACGATAATTGGAACATGCAGGCTATTTTTATAGCCAATGACTTTACATGGTGTAATGTTAAGTAACAGCTGCAGAAGAAAAGACTGTCAAAAATGGATCAAATTCTATGTGATATGTCTAATGTTTTCAGCCAAGAATACTACTTCTCCTGTGCCAGTATATTAATACTTTAAAAAAATGGTTTGGGGATTGGGTGTGCCAGGGTTAGTAGCTCCCTGTACTCTGTATTACTCAGACAGATGCCTGTTTCAATGGGAAAGTCTTCCCAAAGCTCTCCATGGCTGGGACTTCTAAATTGCTTTGCTGCCATTTATACTTGCTTGTTTTCATTACCTACAGCTCTTCTAAATCCATATTTGCTTTTCACTCTGCCTGCAGTGTGGAGGTCAGGTTAAACTTTTACCTCAAAGGTTCCCCCGTCTCCAGTGCTATGGAAAGCACTTCTCATCCCACAGTTTCCAGAGGTCCCTCAAGGACCTCAATAAGCCTTGATGAAAATCTCTCTAATTATAGGTCTCCCTTAGTTTTTGCTGAGTTACAGGACATGCTGATCAAAATGAGTGCAATGTTTTCAAGCCATCGTGTGAAGGATTGATATATCTCGAATTCTGTATGCTACAAAACAACCCATGCTTGGCAAATATGAAAGACAAAACAGAGACGGAGTATATTACAGGATGGCAGATCACCCTCCTTCCCATTAATTTTACTACAAAACAACCCTCAAGTAATTGTTGTAATATCCAGAACTTTTTTTACTTTCAAGAAAGCAGGCCCTCAAGTACAGACAAGCTGGAAATTGGAATTCTACATGAGTGTTAGTAATTTCATAAGGCTTTAGATAAATGAATTAAGTGCTAGCAACCAGAGAATTAATTCTAAAAGGCTCACTTAATACCTTTTACAATATCAATCTAGTATTCATTTTGAGATCTAAGCAACAGAAATTCAAATAATAGAGGTTATGTTGCCCATAGAAACAGGTAATAAATATACCAACACCCTTATAGCTCATAAACATCTGCTACCTTGCTGTATTCTAAACAAAGTTCCTGCGGCAGCACAGAAAACAGCTGCCACATCATAGTCTTGATGCTGCAATGCATTTTGCTGAGTCCCTTCCTTATGCTAAATATAACTCTTTACAAGCGTATAGTATACCTTTCCCCTTTTTAATAATTTACATAATAGAGTTGTTTAATGTTTAAACACATTGTAAATGCAGAAAAGTCAATACATTGACTGACAAGCACGTAAAGGGTATACTCTTGCCTTGACTTCAATAGGACTACTCCTGTAAGTGAGGACTGCAGCATTGGGCCTAAAGGGGGAAAAATGTTTTGTTTGTTGGAAAGTATTTATTTGCCCTAAGAAATTGATACACTTTTATTGGGAACTCCTTCAAGAAGTTCTATATTCTAGGGAGGCAGGTCTACATCCAAAGGCCGGGACTGTGTGATTGTATGGACTGCTTGCTTAACTAAGGAAATAGTTCTTTCCCAAGAAGAATAACATCTGCTATACCTGTGCCCAACAGGCTGACCAAAAAACAGCTGGAGAAATATTTGTATGTTATGAACCACTCTCTTTGTTCCTTACAATACTTTGATGCCTGTGATGATAGGTGATACTGAAATACTTAGATAAAGAAAGCTAGATAAGAAGGCATCTGCCCAGAGGTTCAGTTTGGTGGCTTTGTAGCAGCTCTGTTTCCAAGCTGGAGAGAAATTGATGTCATGGAGTCATGTCTGGTGTAACTTGTTTTTCATGTACTCATCTGTATTCTTGGCTATGCTGAGTCCTATTACTCTTAAATCGAGTTCATACCCAACTGCACACAGGCAATCTTGGAAAAGCCAGCTCAGTTAGACTGAACTATCAACAGGAACAGCTACCTTACCACTGTCCCCCATATCCCCAGTTATTCAGCTATCTTTCCCACTTTCATAGAACTGTCCCTTCTGGCTGCTTTATTACCCTCCAGTCAGGAGCCAGAAGAACAACAGGAGATTCATCACACTGCTGTCAGCTGATTTATTACTGTTCAGCAGCTTCCTTACAACAGACCTGGTTGATCATTGAAATTTCCATTCTGTGAGAAATTCTGATATGTTGATATTTGTTTTCATCCAGAATTGGGACCAAAAATTCAAATGACACAACAGAAATCATCTTGAGTCAGAAATGTCATTGTTTCATTTTGACTCAGACATTCAACTGTCTGCCCGAGCTGCTGCAGTTCCTCATGGGAGCTGCCATTCGGGTGACTCATGTCCTTCTTCTTCTTCTCTATGGACCAGGTTCCATGTAACGCCTCATGATTCAAAGTGGTCACGGGACTCACAAAATACACCACAGGGATTCACCCAGAGGGGAGATTGTTGTGTATCACTGTCAACGTTCCTTCCCCACTCTGAACTCTCGGGTACAGATGTGGGACCTGCGTGAAAACCCCCTAAGCTTATTTTTACCAGCTTAGGTTAAAACTTCCAGGTTTTAACCTAACTATTTCCAAACTATTTTACCTTTTGTCCCTGGACTTTATTGCTGCCACCATCAAGCATCTAACAAATATAACCGGGAAAGAGCCCACTTGGAAACGTCTTCCCCCCCCCCCCCCCAAGCCCTACACCCCCTTTCCTGGGGAAGGCTTGATAAAAATCCTCACCAATTCGCATAGGTGAACACAGACCCAAACCCTTGGATCTTAAGAACAATGAAAAAGCAATCAGGTTCTTAAAAGAAGAATTTCAATTGAAGAAAAAGTAAAAGAATCACCTCTGTAAAATCAGGATGGTAAATACCTTACAGGGTAATCAGATTCAAAACAGAGAATCCCTCTAGGCTAAACCTTAAGTTACAAAAAGACACAAAAACAGGAATATGCATTCCATTCAGCACAATTTATTTTATCAGCCATTTAAATAAAACAGAATCTAACGCATATCTAACTAGATTGCTTATTAGCGCTTTACAGGAGTTCTGACCTGCATTCCTGCTCTGGTCCCGGCAAAAGCAACACACAGACAGAGAACCCTTTGTCCCCCCCCCCCTTCAGCTTTGAAAGTATCTTGTCTCCTCATTGGTCATTTTGGTCAGGTGCCAGCGAGGTTATCTTTAGCTTCTTAACCCTTTACAGGTGAAAGCGGTTTTCCTCTGGCCAGGAGGGAGTTAAAGGTGGTTAGCCTTCCCTTTATATTTATGACAATCACATAGAAGAGAAGAGGGGCATGAGGCACCCGAATGAAAGCTCAGAGGGACAAATCAAAATCAATGTAGCCTAAAATAAAATATTTAGTTTCAATTTTCTTTGTGGAAAACTTTTTTTTAAATATTCCACAAAATCAAAATTTTCCACAGATGCTGTTTTCTCCATTGCTAAAACATTTTGATGGAAAATTCCCATTAACTGCAATAGTTATAAGGTAGCTTTTTTTTTTCTCTCTGGTATTACAGCATGCTTTTGTTTGCTATTTAAAAATAATGCACTGCATTTCAGTTCTCACTACTTAATATCACCTAGAACTGAGCAAAATGTTTTCAGGGATAAAAGACAAAAGAACCTTGTCTAATTTCAGTTTCATCACACTCTAACTTCAGACTATGGCCCCAGTCCCACAAACATTTAGGCAGGTACTTAACTTTACTCACACAAGGAATCCTGTTGAGGTCAATAGAACAACTCTCACGTGCCTAAGGTGAAGCATACGTATCAATGTTTGCAGGACTGGGGCCAATGCTTTTTGAAAAGTTCACTAAAGTCAGCTTTTCAAGTAAACAATGATATTTAGGGCTAAACTTTCAAACTGTTCATTAATTTTGGGGGGCCAAATTTGATACAGTTATGGATCTTCCTATCACACCCAACACCATATACAAGAAACAACTCGACTCAACGCATTCAGCCAGTAAATTGGACTGGAAATCAACCGCAATAAGACAGATAACGTGACCTTTAATATTGCCTCAACATCACCAGTACAGATAGAGGAATATGTTCTCACCAATGTAGAAACATTCACATACTTGGGCAGTACCATCAGCCAGGATGGTGGAACAAGCCAGGACATCCGGAAAAAATCCAATAAAGCCAGGAACACCTTCAGGAGCTTAAATATAGTCTGGAAATCCTCAAAATACAACACCAAAACCAAACTCCAGATTTATCAGAGCTGTGTACTTTCAACACTACTTTATAGTGCAGGATGCTGGGGAATGAGAAAGTATGACCTGTCCAAACTGTCTTCATTCCATACAACCTGCCTCAGAAAAATCCTCCAGATCTTTTGGCCCAGAACAATCTCAAACCAAGGTCTATTGACACAGTGCAGTCAAGAGGATCTGAGCACCCTTATTGCCAGGAGGCGCTGGAGATGGATTGGCCTTGTTCTTCGGATGGAAACAGATTCCATTACCAGAGTAGCAATAAGGTGGACACGTGAAGGCAAGTGGAAAGCAAGGCCACCCAAAAACAACATGGTGAAGAGCTGTGGAAGCTGAGCTGAAAAACCTGGGGCACAGCTGGGGAACCATTGAAAGACTTGCCAGAAACAGACAAGGGTGGAGGAGCTTCATCACCGCCCCAAATGCCAGAGGCGTAATGGGAACATGATGGTGGTGGTGGTTTGTTTGATCTTCAGAGCTGCTGAGTACCTGCAGCTCCGATGACAGCTGGTGGTTTGGGACGTTTAACACTGCTGACTATTGTTAGGGAAAAAGGTTTTCCCTCCCATCTAGGGTTAGGAGGGTAGCCTTCCCTGGACTTCTGTATCAGCCAAACAAAACACAGAGTCTTGGCTCTTTGATAAAGTGAGGCACTTTAATGCTAGCAAGTACGACAGCTGAAGGGCTCACCAATTCCTTTACAGAGGAAGATGGTGAAGCCCTGAACAAAGAACAGAGATGGGCTTTTATAGCCTGGTTCAACATACAGTGTGATATCTCTTCCAGTTCAAGCCGGTTAACCCAGTCTGTTTGAAGTTCTGGGGTAGGTATAAACATGGAGGCCTATCTGTATAAGGAATTCTTTCCCCAAAACGGGGAGTACAGGTTACACACACTTCACATTCCTTCTACCCATAACCTTAGAGAGAAGACAGATAAGCATAGAAAAAAGACAGAGGCCCAGCTTTACATGATTATAGGGTTGTTTTCTGGTTCTTTTCTTTATCACTATCTGCCCCTACCCATCTAAAACTGGGCACCCCAATTAAGCTCTTAAAAATTGCATTGAAATAATAATAAAGTGGGTTTTAATGTGACAAGGGAAACTAAGATTTGAGATTTTTTTTCTTTTTTTTGCTCAAACACAAAGGGAAACTGGAGAGGTAGTGTGTACAAATCCACACAGACTGAAACAATGTCGGCATGTATCTCTGTGAATTAAAACAACTGAGTTTCAGACAGCTCTAGTTTTGCTCAAAGAGCCCAAGAGAGCACTTTATAACAGCAAAGGGCAGGCACAAAAGCAATTAAAGAAATTATGTACATACAATAACTAACTGAGGCTTGTCTGTACTTTCTCATTAAGTGAGAGTGCGCGTCCAGGTCATGGGAGGGATATGAGATGCAACCAGCCTTTTTTTCTTGTCACATCTCCGGAAAAGAGAAGTTCTGAGAAAGTGGGGAGGGTAGCCAGAGACCAGGGACTGCACTAGCCATATGCTCTGTAGGGTGCAAACAATCCCATAAGGGACTGCAGCAGAAATGGAACCCTCCCTCACTGAACTGTGAAACTGCCTGGTCACACTGAACAGGGCAGAAGGGAGCCTGCCACATGGGTTGGTGCAATTTGCACACTCCCCATATGCATTGAAGAAATCTGGAAAGGATTATGCATCCAAAAGCTGACCCTGGTGCAGGCATCTCCGTCATGGACCTATCCCTATTTGGAGCACTTTGGCCCTAGATTATTTTAAAGAATTTTAGCCATTAAAAACAAAACAAAATGTGTTTATTCCATAAAGATAATAACAGAACAAAAATACATCCCGAGCAGGGAAGATGATCCCTTAAAATAAACAGGTTTCAGAGTAACAGCCGTGTTAGTCTGTATTCGCAAAAAGAAAAGGAGTTAGTCCCGAAGGTGCCACAAGTACTCCTTTTCCTTAAAATAAAATGCAGCATTTTCAAATCCATTCCAGTGAGTCCCCTGCAATGCAGCGTTCGGCCCTGGAATTCTGATTTAACACTTATTTACTCTCACCAGTCTGCTGAATTATCTTCAGTAGTGGCGATGGGTCCAATGATCAACAATTAACCTTAATTAGGCGAGTACTAATGTAATTTTGCACGCAGCTTACAGAACAAAAGAGTTTAATTTTTCCTATTGTGAATGTGAGGTGATATAAGGAAGGGGCCAGACTCCAATATTTGTTGAAAAGCAAGTTGCTGTGTGTCTTTGCTTTCTTGAACCACATTAAAGGCCTTAGCACAAGGGCGAAAACTGCTGTTGCCCCAAAATCTAATTTTTTTTAAAATGTAAACAATAAAATGTTAAAATAATAGATTAAGAATAAAACCAAATGAGCACTTACCATGCACTGCATGTGGAACAACAAAACAAATGTGGGAGCTGGAGATTTAGGTGTTCTAATGTGCCGTCACCAAACATAACTTCAAAATTATTGAGGCTTTTAATTCTGTTGTTCTTGTTCATGTTCCTCTCTTGTAGCGTCTGTTCGTAATGGCTAGTATTTCAAAAGCATCCTCAAATTGTGAATCTTAATTATGAAATAACATTTGAGGTGGAATTATTTCTATGTTCCTCAGCAATATCATTGTCCCCTACCTCTTGGTATTGCCCTTTTTTATTTACTTATTTCATGGTATTTCTCACAGTAGGGGAGCTGATATTGAAGAGGCAAAAGATTAATATTTAGATGTATTTATTAAAAATTTATGTGAAGTGCTACCCTGAGGGTCTGGATCTTATACAAATATTTAAAATATGCAAACTAATCAAAATCTGACTAACCCATCCAGACTGACCTCAGCTTGCAAAAATCTATCAAGCACCTCACCAAAAGCTCAGGAAAGTAGCCTTACAGTGTGTTTTGTAGGGCAGACTAAGGTGATGATTGAATTCCAAAGTCAGGGACCACTCAGAGAAAGTACGCAACCGCTGTCTCCCTCCTTCAGTTAGGTGCATCATAGCTCAAGTGCCTATTCTGGTTATACCTATGTTAGTGACATTGATGGCAAAAGATGGTAGAGACAGCTGGCCAGGTCCATAGTCATTTAAGGCTTTTTAGATTTAAAAATCAAATGCATTAAATTCCATCTGGGAACTAAAAGGGCAGGTTTCAGTGCAACATTGTAATGTGTCCCCTTTTTTAAGCACCACTTAATAGAGCAGCATGTGGCTGCCTGCTTAACTTGTTTGTAAATAGTCAAATATGATAGACACCCAAATGTGAATCTGTGTGGAAAATGCTGCATGCATCCCTTCAATGAAGGGAATGATATCATTGCTGTCTGTTAAGGTTCCTTCCTCCAATGTATCCATGTTATCTCAGTTTGCCTGGATTGAGCCTTGTTAAGCTAACCTTCATTTAAGCCCTAATATTGGCAGGATACTAGGTAATTCTTCCATACCCGGTACTTTGGATGAGATGGAGACATAGAAGTGGGTGTTGTCAACTTTCTGAAGGCACCATACCCTATGCCTCTTATTAATCATTCCAGTAGCCTGGTGTACATATTGAACAAGAGGGACAACAAGATGGAACATCTTTGAGAGAGCTCTTGGGGCGGATGAACATTAACTCTATGCTACCTTCTGGGAGATTTCAGAAAGAAAGGAAAAGAGCTATTCAAAAGCAATACCATCTCCCCCTCTTAAGGACCACATGTCGTCAAACCTTCAGAACTAACGACATTGAAGGCAGCTGAGTTAGTGCAGATGCTTGATTTTTATCTATTACCGGGAAGATGACATTGACCATGAGCACTATTCCTATACCCATATTTGAAATAGGTCAGCTGGGATCAAGACAATCTGAAAATTCCAAATATTTCACAGTTGGAAAAATTCAGGTAAATTGGTTGGTCAGAATTTTCTGACATTTTGGCATAATTAGAACATTTTTGTGGAGGCGATCAAATTTCACCTAAGTACAGCTAGAAACCAAGCAGGGTTCAATTTGAAACCTGCCTGGTTTCTTGAAAGTTTGCCTGCCCAGATTCTTAGCAGCCTGCTTGAGAGTCTGGGCTTCATCCCTGGATCAGCTAGCAATGAGAAATACTCCACTGCCCACAATTTTAAGGCTTCCAGGAGCTGTGGCTTCAAAGCAGACTGCCAAGCAGACGTCGCCTGAGGTGCCATTCCCTTTTACAGAGAACTTTCTGAAATTTTTTGTTTTCATTCCTAATTGGAATGAAACTATATGTTGAAATATCAAAATCTTCCATGTAATAGAATTGCCTTTTTCTGCATACCTGAAATTGTAACCTTCTTGATAATCTTTACCAAACCCGGAGAGATTCTAAAAATAGGACAATGCCTGGAATTGTTTGTCAGTAGATGGCTTTGTAAATATAGATCTCACAAGATGTTTTTAAGGTCAGGCTTGACAAAGCCCTGGCTGGGATGATTTAGTTGAGGATTGGTCCTGCTTTGAGCGGGGGTTGGACTAGATGACCTCCTGAGGTCCCTTCCAACCCTGATATTCTGATTCTAAGAGCTTTGAATAGCTGACACCCTGTCCTCCCCATAGGTAGCACTTGATCTCCCAACTAACAGACCCAGAACTTCCCAAAGCCTTCACCCAGGAGATATAACTCCTAGATTATAGCCCAAAGCTCTCCCAGAACCTCCTGAATTTCAGCAAACAACTCTGCCTGCACATCTTGGTTCAAGTGAGGTTAACTTTGTGCTCCAAGTGACAGAAAAATACCTAAGAGCAGTTGGGGATAGGGGAACTGGGCTGCCTTCAATCAGACAGTCAAGATCTGCTGTGCTTGGTGGGGACTTAACTTCTATTACAGCACAAGTAAAGAAACTTTTCCTCCTCTTTTGCACACCAGCGATTTTT
The DNA here is from genome assembly GCF_965152275.1 of Natator depressus. NCBI lineage: Eukaryota > Metazoa > Chordata > Testudines > Cheloniidae > Natator > Natator depressus. The sequence goes on from NC_134238.1 coordinate 84,882,919, forward strand.
AAAAAATCATGATACCATCATCAGTCAGATGCTTGTTCAGAGGTTTCAAGCCTGTTCAATCCTTGACCCTGGCTGCTGTTGAGGCTGTCAATGATCATATCTGGGGTGACTAAGATTTAATCCAATGCAATTTTGAATGCCCTAGGTATAAACTCCTGAAAGTAGAAATGCTGGCAAACCTTTAAGTGTACCAGTTAAATCCATGGTGCTGCTTTAAGCCATTAATTCATCTCTTCATACCACAGTATGAAGTCTTTCTGCCTTTTTACAGTGGCCTGTCTCTGGCTCTGGTTCCAGTGTTACATATTCATTGCACACTCGTGCTTACTCAACAAAATACTCTATGAAAGGGGAAAAAAACAAAGTAGAATTACATTTCAGTATTCATTTGAAATAACTCTCCTTCAGGGGAATTCTTTACAATGAGGAATGTTGACTAAAAGCTGTCAATATAAATGGTTACAGATAATCAAGAGGAGAAAAATAAAAAAACATGACATAACTGCATTCGATTTGCAGCTCAATTTCTCGTTGACTGTTATGTTAACCGTAGGAATTGGAATGCAGCAGCCGTGCAATAACTACCACTGACTTCTACCCTTCGGTAGCTGCAATGTATGGTATCTGTTTTATTAAAGGGAACTCGTGCCTTCCCTTTTATCAGCAAAAAAATATAATTCATTCTACCTTGAATTTTTGACACCGCAGTATCTATCCTGTCCACAGCAGTGCCTTCAATTATGTAGTTAGTGTGTCACTATGTCAATGTGAAGTCTTATTAGTCAGCGGAAGCCATGTTCTCTACAGGTCAGTGAACCCCCAGTGCTTGTTGCTAAGTACATTAATCAGGGGTAAATAATCATATGTCAAGGTGTGACACACATGGACTTTTTCATCCTGATTCCAGTCATATTACATGAATCAGGGTTACAAAAGATTGTACTCCCGTCACATAGTCTGTTCCCTCAGTGGTTGCTGTTACAGGTTGTATGTTTTTTTGCCTAGAGCTAGGAAAACAGAATTCTCATCTGATCTAATTTAATTAAATTAATTAACTAAATTAAATTAAGTTTTCAAATTGTACTAGATTAAACTGTTGTATTTCTGAGTCTACTACCATCTTCCCTCTGAATGCAAGCAATTGAAGGGTAACCCTGAACATATATTTGCAATTGGTTTGATTTATTTTCCATTTTTAGGGTGTTCCCCCCCCCCCGCCACCGCTTTTAATAGACCTGGTGTGGGATCCTAAAAACCTTCTGCAGGCAAAACTCCCATTGATGTTAGTGGAATATTTTACCATAGCGAGGATGGTAGAACTGGTTGGCCAGTCTCTGGTTGGTGACAAAATCAGTATTTACTCAAAAAGAAAAGGAGTACTTGTGCATGCATCCAATGAAGTGCGCTGAAGCTCACAAAAGCTTATGCTCAAATAAATTTGTTAGTCTCTCAGGTGCCACAAGTACTCCTTTTTCTTTTTGCGGATACAGACTAACACGGCTGCTACTCTGAAACCAGTATTTACTCAGACATGATCAGGCGCTAAGATGCTATGAATGTACATTCAATTCCCAGGAACTGCGGCTTGCTTTTTTGGTGGCTGGGGATGGGGTCAATTGGATATTTTCTATGTAGATTAAAACTCTCCTATAACTTTTTTTCCCATAACACCTTTACTGAAGATTCACTATAGCCAGAATTGTAACGTTACATGACAATAAATTAGTCTGGCATTTTCATTCAATTTCATTATAAACAAAGTCTACTTGATACCATATATTTGTGTTTTTTAGCTAATGTTTTAGAAATGTCAGTTCCAGAGTCAGTATATAAGCAGTAGTTTGAAAACTAGTTCAGATAACTGCAGAAGCCACCTGACCTCTTTGCCAACATTCCAACAGAACCTGAACTGAGCCTTATTCTAGATTTCAAGAAAGTTTGGTTTACATTTTAAAAGATTACTTTATTTTCCTATAGTTCAACCAGACGCACGTATGCTGAGTTACTGTGAGAGAAGCTAATACAACGAAGTGTACTTGTGGTGCCCCAAGGACTCCTGGTTGTTTTTGCTGACACAGACTAACACGGCTACCACTCTGAAACCTGTGAGAGAAGTTCTTCTTGTGGGATTTTTCTGCCCAACTGGAAAGAGGTCTGGATAAATAATCTATCATCATTTTTTAGGTTCTTTAATCACTGTAGCAGTGAGTTTTCATGGAAATCATGGAAGAAAAATTTCTTTCACAATGAGAATTTTCATATGACCTGTTTTTATTTCAAAGGCATTCATTTTCTTTATTTACCCTAAAACATCTGTTCCTTTACTATTTGTTGGACTCTTTTTTCTGGTCCTCTCTCTCTCTCCTACCCCACCAACAAAATATTATCGCTCCCTCTCAAATGAGAGAGGAATTGGTGCATTATTGCAAGATATGAATTTGATGTGTTTGGTGGTGGTGAGGGGGAGTAAGAAGGATGGAGTAGCCAGGGTTTCGGTTCAGCCCTTTGTAGATACAGGGAACAACTCTGAAATTTTAGTTTGAATTCTAACCGCTCATCTCCCCAATTCCAGAGGTATTCATTTTGTTTCATGTAGAGCATCCTGTGTAACATGAGAGGACTCCGTGTTTCTAACACTAAACTGGCTCTTTAAGAGAATTGTTTATAAAGGTGCTGCAGATAGCTTTCCAGCCATGTGTACACAGACCAGCTACCTTGTACCTCTTCCACACACTTTCCTCCTGCAACTCTGTGCTTCTCTTTCCAAGTTCCAGCCAGGTTGCTACACCTTTCATGATGATTTGTTCAGGCCATATCTAGTTAGTACTTCAAAATGCAAATATTTTGTTTAGGGTGGTAATTTACTTAGTCACAAGTGCATGTCATTTCATTGTGTATGAACAAGCTAATGTAACACACACAGCACCTACTGTGTTATCTCCTTTAAAAACATGTTGTACCTTGGGGTTTTATGGAATCTATTTGTGTTGGACCAGTCAACTCCTATATTCAGCTCCTTGTCATTGACATTTGGGACTCACTTTTGCTGAGGAGTGAGACTCCCAGAGCTGTCTGAATGTTTGTAATGCTTTGTATTAGTTATGAAATGACTCTCTAGACCTCGCCTAAACTCATAGAGGCATTCAATGTTACCGTAAGTCTTTTAAACTTAGCCATAGGGATTTCCTCCTGAGAAGAACAAAAATGGTGGACACGAGGTGATGGATCCAACAGTTGAATGGTAGCATCTCTAGTGGCTGGACCTCACAATAGTGTATAATAGCATTACTAAGCTGGAGAACATAGTGATATGGTTAAAATTTGCAGGTACAGCAGTTCACTTTTTAAGTTTTTAGGATTAGTGCTTGTGACTCAGTTTCCTACCTTACACTCCCAACAGGCTTTCACTCAGGTTTACATATGGAAACTGATCCCTTTCAGCTTCTCACCTGCAGTGGATGACTGCCAAAAGTTGCAATGAAATTACAAACTTTTTTTTGTATACTTACAACTTTTAAAACCTGTCCTTATTAACCTAAATCTAGGCCACCAAGATGCTGGAAGGAAGTTGTAAAATCCCACCAGACACCTTGACAATTTTTCCCTGAGGAAAAAAAAATCCTTCCTGATCCTTCCTAGTCAGTCAGATCCACAAAAACTTTGAACACACTTCAAACTGTGTCCCCATTACAGGGCAGAAAGGGGTAAGGAAGAAACTTCAGCAGAATGATTGAGGCGTGTCCTGAGGGTTTCACATAGAGGAAGGAAGATAGGAGGGTGGTAGGCTAGGGGGACTGCAAAAGAATCCACTCTCTCCTCAACCTTGCTTGTCCAAGAGTCTAGCCAATAGTGACAGGGAGAGGTGGAAAATCTCACCTCCTTCCCAGACATGATACCAACATGTGGTCTTGGTAGAGATGAAGGGAGGAAGGCCCTAGAGCAATCATCTCCATTTAGGACCCCAAGGTTTGTCTTTTCCCTGGTGGCCCAATCCCCCGACAGATATGGGATGGTACAGGAAGGGTGTCTTGCAAGCTATTATGGATATTTGCCAATGTATTTCGAGTAGGATCCAGATCTCCTCTCCCAAGCCCTTTCAATATGGCTTTAAAACATTCAGACAAGGCTCATTTGAACATCACTATTTTTTTATGCTTAAAATCTGAATACAATTAGCCTTGCTTGTTCATTCTGAGTGGGAGGAATAGTCTAGTCTATATCTCCATAGTAAGAGAAATACAACACATCCACAAACTCCTATATTTTAGGGAAGAGAGGTCAAAAATCTAAACCTGTATTTTTTTTAAATTTAATCTTGGACCCATTTCTACTAACACCAAAAAAATTCCTTTAAAGTGAAGAGACCTGTTTTTGGATATTATTTAGCAGTGTGAAAGTTAGAGAAGTTTGCTCTTCCCCATATCTCCTCCAGTAGTTACAGCTGCTGAAAACACCAAAGGGAATCTCCTTGATTTACATGAGTGCTGGATGCTTAATTCAGGATGTCCTCCATTAGATTATCATATTTGACAGGTCAGAGTTCCATAGATTAGCCTGCCTTTGTTGCCTCTCTATTAACTTCTTGTTAAGTATAGATTGGCAATGGAATTTAACGTAACTTTTATCCTTGTATAATAACAACAACACCACTTCAGTTTGATTTTCAAAATGCATCTTGAAAGAGATGTTGACCTCATGCAGTTTTTCCATTTCTGCTCACCACGTTAGAAATGAAATGATGTTTTAAACTACTTATTTCCAAGATGCGCTTGGAGGCCCTCCCTTTAAAGACTATTATCATTGTTTGCCTTTGCCTTTACAAGGTTTAAATTGCTGAATGTTGTAGGCACAGCTCTGAAAAAGGCTGGTCATTCTGCTGCTGATTTTCCTTCCATGGTTTTGCAGAACTGAAGGGAAAAATTTTAAAACGTGACTAACATCAAAGCTGTAACTGAATGGATCTCAAGTCAACTACCTGAACAAAGCTGTGGCAAAGCATATCCGCTGTATATTTTTCTGTATGAGCTGCAAATTAAATTAAAGTCACCTGTAAAACTTAAGTTAATTTCATTAACTTGAGGTAGTATGAGTTCTTTGCAAGCAGTTAATATTAAATGTCAAATGTGTTCGTAAGCCAAAGGCATAATTACTTCAGTAACAGAGGCACATTCTCAAGGTGGAGTGCACTGTGGGAATTTTCCACTCCAGAATGAATGAAATGCCCCTTCCCATCTCTGGGGGACGAGCAACTGCTGGGATGAGGAGGAGAAGAGGGTAGAGCTTCTGCCCATACCTACTGGACCAAAACTCCTCTTTGTACCACACACAGTACATGTGGGAGTAAGGGGTGGATTGGCATGGGGAGCAGCTTCTCTACCGGCCGTTGGGCAGCCAGGGGGTCATAAGGGGAGCTGACTAGCTCTCCCAAAACTACCAGTCAGCTGTTGCCTAACACTGTAGGACACCTAAATTTCTAAGACACCTAGGTACAATGTTCACCAACAGAAAACTAAAGTCCAGATGCTGCTGAGCTGCTTGGCGCCCTAGCTCATGCTTACGCTGTAGCCCACAGAGCTAGCTTTAGCATTTATTTTATTCAGCAGTAATGCAAGGAACCTTCAAGCCCGTAAGACAGTGACTTCAGCGATTAGCGTCAGGCTTGAGACCTAAGAACTTTGGCACAGATAAGTGGCCTAACAGTCACCCCTGAGTTTTGGAGAACTGGAAATAGAGTGTGTAAAGGGAGAATTTTGACCATAATGACATCAGCCAACCACAAGAACATGAGCTAACACCGACTTTTGGATAGAACGTCTACAAATGTCTAAATCAAAGAGTGCCATGGTATTCAATTGACAAATATGATCATAAATTGAGATTATTCATATACTAACCTATACGAGAAGGACATCCCAACATTAATAGGGTGAGGAAATAGAAATTAGGAAGAGGGAAGAAAACCCAACTGAATATCCATAAAATACAGTAGCATCAGAATAACATATAAAAGTTGTATCACAGCCTGTGGGCAGTAGGAGAGAGGGAGATGTAGCCCTGGGAAGGTGCTAGGATAATGGCCACTGGTGATGAGGAAGATAATGGCTAACATGTCAGGTTGTTCTCCAAGGGATGGTGTGAGTATATGGATGTTCAGATGTACATTCTGTATTAGCTCCATCTACCTTACTGGGTTAGAATGTTTGTAACTTTGTTAAATGTATTAATAAACAATTGCAAATTTGGAAGCGTTCCTACACTGGGAGTCTTGCAACTGTGCACCTCCGATTTTCCAACTATACAGTAATTTTAATAATACTGGGCCTGAACTTGGGCCAAGAACCTGACTCTCAAAAGTGATAACTGGGAATTCTTAATGCAATATAATTAATACATAAACTATAGATTAGGCTACAAAGCCCAGTGGGATTCTCAAAGTGGGCATTCCCTGTCCTATGTCACTTGAAGGTCTCTGAACTGGTAGGCATGTTCGGAGCAGAGCTAAGCCAGATAAAGACCACCAGGAGGAGGTGGGAGAGTTCAATAGCCTGATGGTAACAGCACTCACCTGGGATATGGAAGACCCATATTTGAATCCTCTGCCAGACAGTGATACAATTTGAAAACGGGTCTCCCACATCCCAGCTGAGTGCCATATTCATGGGGTTATTGGCTATAATGGGGTGGGGAGTCTGTCTCTCTGGCTTTCTTCATGAGAAAGGGCTGATGTGGCTTAGGTGCTTCCCTCTAGGAGAGAGTTCACAGGTGTGAATCCCAAGGAATAATAGGCAAGTAACTCCCTTTTAGGGGAGGGGATTAGGCCAACCTCTCTCCTTGGCATTTCCTACTGTCTAGCTAAGGTAGCTTTCAACTCATTTTGCTAGCTTTTCTGCGTCCCTTTCTTAGATGCCTAACTCTCCCCAGGCATTATACTGGGACACTGGGCACCTACTGCAAGGCTGTCCATTTCACTAGGTGTCAGGGTGCCTACATTTAGGCTGAGGATTGCAATGACCAAATCCCCTTTGTGTATCCAGCCCTTGTGCCTCAGTTCCCTAACTGTAACCCTGAAGCCAATAGCAGTTCTCTAGCTCACAAGGATAAAGAATGGGGATAAATACAGAAAGATTGTGAGGTACTCAGATGTCATGAGACAAGTTGCTCCAAACATGTTACACTTGGGAAAAGTTTTGTACACTATATATAGAATAAACATGCACCATGCATTGAAAGTTTTGAGAAGGGAAAATGTGAATTTCACACGTTTCAGAAAAGTTGCTTACCTGCTATCATTTTAGCAGGATCAGGGTAAATGGAAACCAACAAAAATGTAAAGTCCACAGGATGATTTGAGTGTCTGGGAGTAAATACATATTGCTTCAGACAGATGCATCTTGAGAAATGTGCAATTGGATTGTGCCATCGATTTTGACTGGAGATGAGCTGGGATAGCTGGCAAACATTATGGGACCTGTCGTCTTAACCTGATTCATTTTATAAGACCTGGCATCTATGAATTTAAAAGAGGCCTACTCTTAAAACTTTTCCCCTTGAAGATTGTCACTTCAAGAACAATTTACCTAGCAACCTTTTCCTTAGAATACGTTTCAAACAAGGAAATATAAATAAATCACATAAGAAGTTTTTACCAAAAAACAAAAAACCCCAAAAAGCCAGAACTATCTGGTTCAGTGAAGGAAGATTATTTTAATGAGTATTTTCCCCATTACCTGTGAAAAGATTGAAGGTGGAGTTAGAAAATAGATTTTTGGGTCTGAGGGTAATTACAAGTAAACTGAATGTGGTTCATTTTCTTTATCTAAGAAGGAAAAGAACTATTCATACTTATCCACTTATCTTCTATTCTAGCCAGCAGGGTGGGACTAGCAGCAGCTCTTCTTCAGTCTTACGTGTCTTATTCTTCTTTCTTCTGCTTCCCCTCCCCTCCTCCTGCCATGGGGATGAAGAGGCCTGTGATTGTGCTTTTTATCCCTCCTTATGGAGCCCTGCCTTTTAAAATGGGAGAAGATGAAGAATGGGATGAAATCCTGGCCCCACTGAAGTCACTGAGTTTTACCATTGACTTCAATGGAGCAAGGATTACACTCAGGGGCTCTTTGTCATAATCTTCTCTTCTATCACCGAAAGAAATAAAAAAGAGAGATAATGTCTTTATTTTCTCCCCTTAAAAAGAATCCTCCTGGGCAAAAAAAAATTCTTTTCCTTCTCTTTTTCCTCCCCACAACACAGGGGAATATGAGGGACCAGCAAGCATTGATTCCTCACCCCATTTGGGATCAGAGAAAACAAGCAGTGGCTCCTCTGCTGCTACAAGAATGATCGACAGCCACATAACAGGGATTTGATAGATTAAATAAACTTTATAACATTTGCTTCATGCAGGCACTGATTTTAGCTAATGTCTCTAGGCGCTACTGAAATGGCGTAAGTCCATATTACTATACACTCGTGTGGTATGCTTAGGAAAAAAAGAGAAAAAATAACTGCAAATACGCAGACAATATATGGGAAATGGGAATAATATACTAACTCATTTAAACTTATTGAATCCCAAATGCCATTTTATCTGAATGACAATGACAAGGTGGGTGAGGTAATATCTTCTGTTGGACCAACTTCTGTTGGTGAAAGAGACAAGCTTTCAAGCAACACAGAGCTCTTCTTCAGGTCTGGGAAATATACTCAGTGTCACAGCTAAATACAAGGTGGAACAGATTGTTGAGCATAAGTAGTTAGCACATATTTTAAGAGATTATTCAAGGTGAAGTGGCCTGTTCAAACCTCTGCAGTCATAGGACAAAATGGGGAGCTTAGTGGGTTACAGATTGTTGTAATAAACCATTAATCCAGTGACTTTAAGACTGCAATTTTTAGTGTTTAATGAAGTTATGAGTTTAAGCTGCCAAGTTTTATGAAGATGATGTTAGGCAGGTTTCCTGTGAAGAAGAGGCCTGAGAGGTCAGATATAGAGTGATAGTTCTGTAAAATGTGATACCCACTGTAACCACCATGGCTACAACAATGCTACAAACATCTGAATGTTGGTTATGTCCCCAAGTTTGAATCCCTTACACCTCATATATCCAAATGCTTTCAGTCCACAATTTTGGGCCAAATTCATCTTTGATGAAATGCCACAGAAGTCAGTATAGTTACTCCAGTAATAGTTTGGCCCTTTCTTTAAATGGAAATTTTACTGTAGTGTAAAACAAACTAATATTCATATAGAAGAAAAAAAAACAAAGTTTCTTGTATGTAAGAGGTATTTGCAAACAAGCATGTGAATTCTGTTTGCAATATTTTTTATTTCTGGCATATGCTAAAAGTTAAATCCAGAAGTCTTTGAACATCATTAAGCTGACAAATATGTAATTTTTAAGACTTGTGCACAAGAGAAAAAACATTAACATGCTGAATTATCCCCAAATTAGTCAAAACAATGAACTCCACTAAAAGAAAAATGTACCCTTGGTTTGAATTTATCACAAAATAGCATGCAGTTATATAAGCCTTAATAGAGGGGAAAAACTCAGTATTTTCACCAGAGAGATAATTAACCTTTTCAGTTCTATGCCTCTAACTATGGTATTAGCATCACCAGCTGTCACAAAGAATTCCACTAGGTGTCCAAATGAGATTGATCGTATATGTACAGTTTTACTTAATGTCCTCAAAATTATTTCCAAGAAATGTCTGGTGGTTTGCACTGTGGTGTTTTCTGTTGATGGCTAAAATGCACAAATCCTACTTTTTCTTACTATCATAGTGTCACGGCAGCACCACTGTATTTAAGGCTCTGTCATGACTTCTGTTTAAAGGTCGACCATTCCAAGCTCTCTACAGTCAAAATGTTGCGTCAGATTCCTTTGCAATTTGGTGTGCCTCCAGAGGGACCAGGTTAGCATTAGTGACCCACATTGGAGTCATTTGAGTTAGAGCTTGTGGCGATATAAACCCCCCAGGAAAAACCGCCATAATTGAAAAATGATTAAGGTGCCTTTGTTTCGTTGTGTTTTTGTGCAGTTACAGATCAAACTATTGATGTGTTGTGTGTCAAAATGGTCTCAATCTGTCAAACTTTACCCAAGGCAGTGCATGGCACTCAGTAATCTGTGCATGTGCCAATATAGAAAAATGTCTAGAGGATTTTCATTCCTGCCATTTTATATGCTTTAAAGCCCAACTATTTCATAGGTGCTCTAAAATTCAAACTTGGATTGATTTGAAATTTGATATGCCTCATGGGGCACAGGGTAGTGCTAGCAATCCACATGTGGGGTCATTTGACCAAGGATTCCAGAGTTACAGCACCCTTCCCCCACCCCCCAACCCCCCAGAACAGTTTCCTTCTGTTTCCTTCTCCTTTTACTGTTAAAATGAGAGGTGTTAATGGCTGGATGAATCTCAGACATTGTTGAGACTGATGACTGTGAACTCACCCTTCGATTAATATAACTAAGGATAAGTTAATCACATGCCCCACTAAAACAAAAGGAGTTTTGGGGCTTGTCTTCATGTATAGCACTACAGTGGCACAGCTGCAGTGCTTTAGGGCATGTCTTCACTGGCAATGTTAAAGCGCTGCCACCACAGTGCTTTAACGTGGCTTGTGTGGCCGCAGTGCAGGGTATAAAAACCCACCTCCACAAGGGGCATATCTACCAGTGCTGGTAGCGCGGCTCCCAGTGCTTGTGCACTCTCTATACTGGCATGTTACAGCGCTGAAACTTGCAGCGCTCAGGAGTGTGTTTTTTCACACCCCTGAGCAAGAAAGTTGCAGCGCTGTAAAGTGCCAGTGTAGATAAGCCCTTAGTAAAGATGCTACTATGTTGATGGGAGAGTTTCTCCCTTGGTGTATTTAATCCACCTCCCCAAGAGGCAGTAGCTATGTCAGCAGGAAGCTTTCCCACTGGCACAGTGCTGTCTGCAAGGCGGATTAGGTCAGTATAACTATATAGACATAGTTTGTATATAGGTCTATAGTTTAGACCTGGCCTTGGAGTAATTTGCTGGAGGTTGCTATAATTTGTGAACCATGGGTGGCAAACTTATCTGGGAGGGAATATAATAAAAGTATTCTTCCTGGCAGAGGACGGATATTAGGGGGCAGAGAAGAGAGGAAATAGGGGGAGAGGGGTTTAGGGTTGCAGCAGAAGGAGTAGGGTTATGGGGAAGGGGAGAGGCTGGGGCTCAGGTGAGGAAGCTGTTAAGGTTGGAGAGGTAGAGGGGTGGAAAACTGGGAAGGGGTAACATGGGGATGAGAAACAGAGGGACTGGGAAGAATAGGGGCAGGGTCACCTCTCAGCCCCACATTCTTCTTGTGTGTGTGTGTGTGTGTGTGTGTGTGTGTGTGTGTGTGTGTGTGTGTTCAGATCTGTGGGGCTTCTGGCCCTCTAGGGAGTCTGAACCCCCCTCATATGAGTCAAGGGTTCTGGAAATATAAAACCTGAAAACATAGCAATTTTCCAACTTTTTTCCAGGCAATTTTGGTCTTGTTTGTTTTTAATTAATGAGATCTAATTCATGGTCTCATTTGGTCAATTTTTACCCAAAGAAGAGCTTGGCACCCACTAAGTCTTTTGGGGAACCCAAACTGTTAATGTTCACTTCTTCACTTGCGTAGATGTGCAGTCTGGAAGGATTCATGTGCCAATAAAGAAAAAAAAACATGAGTGGGTTTCTCTGCAGCTGCTTCACACTTGCCTAGGTAGTTCGAGGGTGTGTGTCGATCCCACAGTCCCCATTGAACACCCTGCAGCTAACTTTTCTAAACCAAATCTTTGTACAAAGGTAGTGATGTTGATGCAATATACTTTGACATCTGTAAGGTGTTTGGCTTGGTACCACCCAGTGTTTTGATTTAAAAAACTGGAATGATATAAAATTAATATGGCACACTTTAAATGGATTAAAAGTTCAAAGTTAGGCACTTAAATAATAGTGGCCTGATTTTCAACATTTCTATAAACCCAGTCAGTAGCTCAACTTCAGTGAGAACTGTGGGTGCTCAATACTTCTGAAAACCTGGCAGCTTTTATCTAGGTGCCTATCTTTAGGTGCCTCTTCCAGAGAAACTGTCTCATTTGTTGACTCGCCAGCAACCCAAGACATTCAGCATTTTTTCACTTACATTTTTTTCTCACTCTTTTGCTAAAAGTTAGACCAGATCACACTTGCATTACCCATCACAGTTTTGTTGGAGCTGCTCCTATGGCATAGAACTTACACTCTCTCTATATATCTACTTTCGATAATCCATCTCACCTTTTAAAGAACAGTTTTTCCAAACTTGCTTTCAAATATAAAACTCCCTGTTTCAATTCTGTACTGCTGTTCTGTGATGTTTTGGATTGGGTTAATTTAAAATTGTTCGTTCTTATCTCCTTGCTCAAGTTCTGGAAGTTGTAAGCATTATGATGGTGATTAACATGTGCTAGTACTGGAGCTTAATTCTGTCCATGTATATGGGTGGCGAGGCAGCACTAAGATATTACAGTGACACTTATTGTAATTGATTTAGTAAAAAATAAATTTAGTGGATTGGAGGTTTGGGGAGAACACACTATTCTCCATGCTATATTAGTATGCACTAAGCATCCATACCACAAAGCACAAATAATGTGGCAATGATATAGCCTAAACTGGCCTATACCATCATCTTGTTCACTTATGCTAAGTATCCCAAACCTCCTTGCTTTTGCTTCATAAGCAGTTGGAATAAGCAGACACGTTCATTCTATATCTTAGTATAAGCTAGAGAAGTACCTTCACGGACCTACCTGGAATGCTAGTATCCAATATAAAGTTAAGGAAGGAACAGAACAACAAGTTAGGGAACTGGGACAAACTGATGGGTTGGATTTTAGTGATGCGTAAAGAGTTGTGTAACTTGCACAATCCTATAAATAACACCAGATGAAATGTGTAACTTCGGAAGCACACCATCACCAGGTATAAAGTGAATGTAACATTGCTGGATGAGATGGCTTCCTGGAATCTGGTTTCATATAGGATGATGTTGTTGTTTTGTTTTTCCCTGTACTATATTATTAGTATGGATTTACAGCAATAAACCTTACTTACACTGGTTATTTGGCCTCCTTAATTTGATGATGAACCAAAATGTGGTCAAGCAACTGACTATACTAGTTATCAACAAACATTAAACAAGAAACAGACTGGAAACATCAGATACCAGGTTACTGAGATTACAGATGATATATACAAAGGATGTAAAAGTTTTTTTTGAATTTGGTGAAAAATAATGTCTTCAGAGACAAATGCTATACCTAGGAAGTATACCTGGATATCAGACTTGGTCCAAATCTTGCTGCCTTGATATTCTTGTTTGAGAAAGAAGACTTCTTCCTCTCTTGTGGGTTGCTACGTACCTGTAGTTCCAGTCAAGGTTTTCTGCTTCCTTTGCAGCCATGGAGTGTCACTTCTACTTGAGGCAGCTGCAAGTCCCTGTAAAACCCATCATATATAATATGACAGGTTTGGTTTAAATTCCAAATGGGAAATGCAGACTTAGAAGCGGGAGAACACCAGTTAAAAGTGGGAGTTCCAGCTGCGATTTCTCCATAGTAGTATTTGCAACCTGCAGGTCTGAGGACAAAACCTGCATTAATCATTACTTCAGTGTATCACTTGTAGACAAGCACAGCTTTGCAGCTGTGAGCCTCATGAACTAAAATTATTACTTGCTTTCTGTAGGAAAATGGGCCATTGTACATAAAGGTTTACAAATGGAGTATCTTTTTGAAATTTCACCATCCTGGGCTAAACTATATTTCTGTTCAGATTTGTCCAAGCATCTAACCATCCTCTTGCTTGTCTAGCTGGATTTACCTCTTTATATGCACTTGCAATATTGGTGTCTTCATCGGTCCTGGTTCTTGTCCTCTTTGAATAAAGAAACAAGAAGTACCCTTAAACTTCCTTAAGACATATCAATACTTACCCAGGATTTAAAAAACAAAAAAAAACATGTAGATTATTTTCCTGAAATTGAACAAATTAGTGACAACTGTGTTAATAGTGTGTCCATGTGTATGGTAGTTGTAGAAAAGAGAAGTATTAAACTACAGTACTTAACATTGTATTAGTACCCTATCGATAGCTGTACTAGTGGATCCTTGCTGTTCTGTAGCCATAAACTATTTGTTAAGAAAGGAATTTCTTCAGATTATAGATTTCCAAAATTTACATTTAAGGTGTTTTAAATATGCCACAGCTTTATCGTTTCCTAGTGTTTGACTTACTGTCAGGGTGATTGATCTTGTCTAGTTCTGGTTTTACTTAGCATGTTATTGCACAAACGTTAACGAAGTATTACACGTTCTCCAAAGAAAACTCATGTAAACTTCAGTTGTTCAGCTGATATTATTACTAGAGTGTATCAAGCAAGTCACTGTTTCCTTCCCCCACCCTCCATGTCTTCATTTTGAAAATATACATATTTTTGGAAGACAAGTTTGCTATGGTATATATTATTAATTGGAGTTGAATCTTCGTCAGGCCTCTGCAGATTTGCCTATCTTTCAATGTGAAACATTTCATAAAACAGATTAATCTGATGGTGTTTGCTCTTTTACTTTGCTGTGGAAGAATAAATGTTTATTTCCAAAACAAAGAAGCGTTCAACTGTCTAGTACAAAGATTGGTGCATGTTTAATGTTTAGTTGTTGTTTTCTTTTAAATGGCCTTAGATTTTTGTTCTCCTGTTTAGATTTTTTAAAAGTAATTATTATAATGCTTTCAGTTTTCATGGCCTTTTGCCTTCTGCTAATTATCAGTAGTTCAGATTTCTTTTATGGAAATTATGCCATTCTTAACCCTATGTCTGCTTTAGCACATGCATTTATTAATAAGGAACAAAAGCTTTCCACATTCCCATTTGTCATGGATAATATGTTATGGATGCACATGTTCTGGTGTGTGTATAGCATCAGATAAAAGAGTATTTGTAAGTAACAAGGGGATATGCTGCTGCCAGATATGGCTACAGTACAAATATACATGACACTAAATGGCTGCAACAATTTCAAGTTGACATATGCTTAACTTGAAATTGTTGGCAGCTTTTTTCCTAAAAAGAACAAAAATGGACTTTAATTCCTTTTAAAAGTTCCACTTTTTTTTTGAAACATTGATTCAACTCAACGGCTTCCATTAGAGGAGGAGACCCTGTCAATGTTGCCTTAAAAAACCCTAAATAAATGTAATGGGTTTGAGTGTTGTGCCCTTGGGTCTTGATCCTCCCACTGTTATCAGTGAAAGTTAAGGGTGCACAACACCCTCTGGGGAGGTGCTCAGAACCTTGAAAAGTCAGGCCCTTTAAAATGTAGGTGAGACGATGTAATGGAGAGAGGACTTACCCCGCCCCCCCCCCCCCCCGTAGTCTCCTAGCGCCTCTTGCTCCCAGCTCCTCACATGCACACCACAAACTGAAGTGAGCTCCTATTTAAACCCAGGTGCCCTGATTAGCCTGCCTTAACTGATTCTAGCAGCTTCTTGATTGGCTGCAGGTGTTCTAATCAGCCTGTCTTAATTGTCTCCAGAAGGTTCCTGATTGTTCTGTTCCCTGTTAGCTTACCCAGGGAAAAGGGACCTACTTAGCCTGGGGCTAATATATCTGCCTTCTATTATGCTCCTATAGCCATCTGGCCTGCCCCTGTCACACTGGGAAGTAAGAAGCAATGGAAAAGCAAGAGACCATTCCTGCTGCCTGCTCTCCAAACACAAGCCCCCCTACCGTCTGGCCCTTTTATCAAATGTTATGCTTATCATAGAAGATTAGGGTGTGGAGAGACCTTAGAGGTCATCTAGTCCAACCCCCTGCTCAAAGCAGGACCAACACCAACTCAATGAACCCAGCCAGGGCTTTGTCAAGCCAGGTCTTAAAAAATCTCTAAAGATGGAGATTCCACCACCTCCCTAGGTAACCCATTCCAGTGCTTCACCACGCTCCTAGTGAAATAGTTTTTCCTAATATTGAACCTAGACCTTCCCCACTACAACTTGAAACCATTGCTCCTTATTCTGTCATCGGCCACCACAGAAAACAGCCTAGCTCCAACCTCTTTGGAACCCCCCTTCAGGTAGTTAAAGGCTGCTATCAAATCCCCCCCCCTCCTCTCTTCTCTTCTGCAGACTAAATAAGCCCAGTTCCCTCAGGCTCTCCTCATAAATCATGTGCTCCAGCCCCCTAATAATTTTCGTTGCCCTCTGCTAGACTCTCTCCAATTTGTCCACATCCCTTCTGTATTGGGGGGCCCAAAACTGGACACAGTACTCCAGATGTGGCCTCACCAGTGCCGAATAGAGAGGAATAATCACTTCCCTTGATCTGCTGGCAATGCTCCTACTAATGCAGCCCAATATGCCATTAGCCTTCTTGGCAACAATGGCAAACTGCTGACTTATATCCAGCTTCTCATCCACAGTAATCTCCAGGTCCTTTTCTGCAGAACTGCTGCTTAACCAGTTGGTCCCCAGCCTGTAGCAGTGCATGGGATTCTTCCGTCCTAAGTGCAGGACTCTGCACTTGTCCTTGTTGAACCTCAGATTTCTTTTGGCCCAATCCTCCAATTTGTCTAGGTCATTCTGGACCCTCTCCCCCCAGCTTAGTGTCATCCACAAACTTGCTGAGGGTGCAATCCATCCCACCATCCAGATCATTAATGAAGATATTGAACAAAACTGGCCCCATGACTGACTCCTGGGGCACTCCGCTTGATACCAGCTGCCAACTAGACATGGAGCCATTGATCACTACTCATTGAGCCCAACAATCTAGCCAGCTTTCTATCCACCTTATAGTCCATTCATCCAATCCATACTTTAAGTTGCTGGTAAGAATACTGTGGGAGACACTAACAAAAGCTTTGCTAAAGTCAAGGTACATCACGTCCAGCAGTTTCCACAGAGCCAGTTATCTCATCATAGAAGGCAATCAGGTTGGTCAGGCATGACTTGCCCTTGGTGAATCTAAGTTGACTGTTCCTGATCAGTTTCTTCAAAATCGATTCCTTGAGGACCTGCTCCATGATTTTTCCGGGGACTGAGGTGAGGATGACCGGCCTGTAGTTCCCTGGATTCTCCTTCTTCCCCTTTTTAAAGATGGGCACTACATTTGCCTTTTTCCAATCGTCCGGGACCTCCCCTGATCACCACGAGTTTTCAAAGATAATGGCCATGTCCTTCCTTTCCACCCTTAAACAAGAAGAGATGCAACTCACTGGATAAACTGCTGCAGGAAAAAAAAGCAAGGCAATCTCCCTCACTTTCTGAAAGAAAACCAGTGAGCCACTTTGGAAGGTGTATTCACCCAGCCCCCCAAGTCTCCGACTGTTCACTGAAATAACAAAGAAGAAAAGGAGGATTTGATTAAATTTTAGTTTTAACACGAGGTACCTAATACTTTTCCTTAACATTAGAGGGTAGGTTTGCAGAATTTGCTCTTTAAAGAAAAAGAGACAAATATATGATGCTTTAATTGGTGCATAGCAGCCATTAGGATTATGAAGGAATTTTCCACAAGATCCCCACCTCTGTAAGTGCACAGAATGAATGGAGCTTAACAAATGAATCACAGTTGTATAGTGAATGAAACTGTTGTCTGTAGAAGCCCACCTTTTTAACATTGGATATTGTCTAGATATGAGCTGTAGGAAGAGGAAAGACAGCTTGGTGGTTAAGGGAGCTGAATGAAACTCAGGAGAAATAGGTTCTAGCCATGGCTCAGTCAGAAACTTTCTGTGTGATGCTAGGCAATTCACTTAAACCAATTTTTTTCACAGGTGACCACCAGTTGTGTGCTCCCTGTTTTCTGAGTAATAAACTTGAGACAACTGGAACCTGATTTTCGGAACAGCTAAGCATTCTCAACTTCAAATACATCAATAGGAATTGTATACAGTCAGCACCTCTGACAGTAAGGTTGTGTGGGCTGAACGAACAAGCACAGGATTGTGGGTCAATAGGCCAAAAGGTCTAATTTGGATCTGCCAGTAATTTACTGTGTAGCGTTGGGCAAGTCATTTTATATATTGGCCTCTGTTTCCCCACCTGTAAAATGGGGATACCCACAACATCCCCCTTCTTTCATAGAATATCAGGGTTGGAAGGGACCTCAGGAGATCTTCTAGTCCAACCCCCTGCTCAAAGCAGGACCAATCCCCAATTTTTGCCCCCGATCCCTGAATGGCCCCCTCAAGGATTGAACTCACAACCCTGGGTTTAGCAGGCTAATGCTCAAACCACTGAGCTATCCCACTTTCAGACCAGCAAAGCTTAGAAGATAGTATTTCCTTTCATGCAGAGCACACAGCTTGATACGGATCCTCCTTTTAATGGGTGTCCATGCAACAGCCACAGTGAAAATGAGTTGTTGGAAGTAAAGCTCCAATGAGGTTGTGGAAGCACAGGGCCTTAATGTGGATGGCAGTGCTGCCATGGGGGCCACCCACAGGGATGGACCATGGTTCATCCAACAGAATGATGTGATTTCTCTGCCATGGAATCTTGGGAGATTTCCTTCCCTATAGCCCCCTGCTAAGGGTTTTAGTGGTGGAAGGGGAGATCTTACTCTGTATGTGGGGTGAACTTTGCAGCCTCCGTATTTAACTCTATGCAACCTTTCTCTGAGCATGCTCACAAATACAACATTATTAAAATAGGGTCCTATAAGGGATATGTAAATCTTTGTTTGATTTTTATAGTATAGAATGTATTGGTTTTTTTTTAATTATGCACTCATCCATGGTAACTGCCACAAATACCTAGCTATCTGTTATAAATGTATCGAATGATCAAGTAATGAACAGAAAGCCACCAATTCACCTATAATTTGAATGTTTTTTCGGTTGGTATTCTTTCTATGTTTAAGAAACAATGGGTGACAGGGAGGGTGGGAAGCTGTCCACTTTCATGAGCAAGAAGGATTACTGTGTATTCAACTATGTCACATCACAGAGCAATATGAGGTTATGTGAAAGCAATTATATAAGAAATGCACTGTAAGCAATTAGAAAGCAGGTTGAACACCACTTAAATGACTTACTATTTTGGTGTGAACAGAAAGGTTTTGGCTTCCCCGACTGTGGGACACTGCTCCAGGAAGGAGGAGACATGGAGTCCACCAACTGGAGAAGTGGAACAGCATCTTCTACTCTTAATGATTATCTCGGAATCATTAGTGACTACCTGTGAGAACTCATGGAGCAGGGCTGAGGTCCCAGCAGACTGAAGAAGGGCAAATATAGTACCTATTTTTGAAAAGGGGAACAAAGAGGTCCAAGGGAAATAAAGATGACTGTCTAACATTAATTTCTGGAAAGCTACTGGAACAAATTAGCAATTGATTTGTGAGCATGTAGAGTATACCGTGATAAACAATAGCCACCATGGATTTGTCAAGAACAAATTATGCCAAACCAATCTAATTTCTTTCTTTGACAAGGTTACTGACCTAGTGGATGGGGGAAAGGGGAGAGAGTAGGAGGTGTGATATATCTTGATTTTTAGCAAGACTTTTTGACACAGTCCTACATGGCATTTTCACAAACAAATTAGGGAAATGTGGTCCTGCTGCAATTACTGTAAAGTGGGTGACAACTAGTTGAAAAATCATACTCAAACAGTAGTTATCAATGGTTTGCTGTCAAACTGGGAGGCCTTATCTAGTGGGGTCCTTGCAGGAGTTTCCTGGGTATAGCACTAGTCAATAGTTTCATTAATGACTTGAATAATAGAATGGAGAGTACACAAGAGAATTTCAGAATAAAACCAAACTGTGAGGGTTGCAAGCACTTTGGAGGACAGGATTAGAATTCAAAATAATTTTGATTCATTTGAGAATTATTCTGAAATCATCAAGATGAAACTCAAAGACCAAGTGCAAAGCACTATGCTTGTGAAAGAAAAATTCAGTGCACAAATACAAAATGGGGAATAACTGGATAGGCAGTAGTACTATAGAAATGGATCTGGGGTCTATCGTGGATCACAAATTGAATGTGAGCCAACAATGTGGTGAAGTTGCCCAAAAGAATGCTAATATTCTGGGGTGTATTAACAGGCATGTCTTATGTAAGACATGGGAAGTGATTGTTCTCAGCACTGGTAAGGCCTCAGTGGAGGAACTATATCCACACGTTCTGGGTTCCACATTTTAAGAAAGATATGGAGAGAGTCCAGAGGAGAACAACAAAAATGATAAGTTTAGAAAACCTAACCTATGAGGAAAGTTTTTTAAAAAAACTGGGCATATTTAGTCTTGAGAAAGGAAGACTTAGGGAGGACCAGACAACACTCTGCAGATATGTTAAGGGCTATTATAAAGAGAATTGTGATCAATTGGTCTCCTTGTCCACTGAAGGTAGGACAAGTAGTAGTCTTGTCCAGGCTTAATCTTCAGCAAGGGAGATTTCAGTTAGCTATTGGGAAATAAAACTTTCTAACTATAAAGATAATTAGGATCTAGAATAGGCGACCAAAGGAGGTTATGGAATCCCCATCACTTGAGGCTTTTAAGAACAGGTTAAACACCTAGTGGAGATGTTCTAGATATACTTGTTCCTGTTTCAGCACAGGGGGTGGACTGCATGACTTCTCAAGGCCCCTTCCAGCCCTTCATTTCGGTGATTCTGTGATTTTGTAGTATCTGTCAGTGTTGCTATTTTCTGCAACGGGTAACACGGTTGTTGGAAGCAAACTGAAGAGCTTAAAAAAATTGTAATCTGAATCTCTGTCTCCTGTCTAGAACACTGAATAGCACAAAAAACCCCGCAAACAAACCCAGTTTACCCCTACCATAAAGAAACAGTTAATTTGACATCCATCCCTGCAAACAGTAAGCACTGTAATATAGAACAAACGTGCTGAGACCACATTTGAAAATAACTTTTGTCATTTAGCAAGCCAAAGCACAGCGTTTTGGAAGGTTCGTGCTAATTGCCTGAAATTCTAAAGAGCATAAAAAAATTGCCACAGGGGAGTAAATTATGAATTTTTCACCCATCTGTAATATGACACACCTATTATTGTAGAAAGGAAATTACTTTGCCTTGTCAATTGTAAAGGTAATTTCCACAGTGGATTCTTTTCTGTTTGTTTGTTTGAAGACATACAGAATATTCATTTTGTTTCAGTTAATACTTGCATTGTTTCCTTTTGTTTTCTCATCTTCTAAAAATGTTTCTAATAACAGTGCTCATTACTTTTGAAATTCAGACCAAAACGGAACTCTCTTTCAGGTTTCAGTTGAAGATATTGTGGAAGACATACTTAAAGTATTTGCATATTGAATATGTATTATATGGGAAATGTTTTTCAGCCTAATATATATATAATTTTTTTTGCATGAACAAAATAATTGGAAAGGCAGGGTGCTATAGTTCACTTAAAGATGCCCTGAAGAGGTGAAAGACTAAATCTCTGCTTTTTTCCTCCTTATGATGTATAAGTAAGTCCTAAAAGATTGATTTGCCTTTATTACATAACCAGACTGTGATGTGGTTTATACCCAATACAAGCAATGAAAGAGTTAATATGGGCCTGAGAGGCAAATTCTGCTATCTGGCTGCATGGGCAGGGTGGACAAGGCTTAATTAAAGATGAAGCCCAGCTGAGGAATGAGCTGGGTGGTGACTGTATATTAAAATAAACTCTGCAGACACTCTCTGGACTTAGAAAGTGGAGAGACTGGGAGAGTCAAAGAGGAAGCCCAGGGGGATAGTTGGCCCTTAAGTAGTAGAGTCTGGCAGGAGGCAAGAGCCACTAGGGGAGAGTTCTGATAAAAGGGCACAATCTGGACCTCCAGGGAGGTATTCAACTCAGGAAAGTCTGACCGAACAAATCCTAGATGCTGGTTATAGAGTCTCTAGACAGGAACCCAGTGTAGAGGGTGGCCCCGAGTTCCCCATACCAGCTCCTGGTGAAGGTGTTGTGATGACCCTGAAAAGGGGATAAAGACCTCAGACAAGGGTGTGAGGATCACAGGGCTCAGTCTGTGCCAAAGAGCTTTTGTAAGGACTGTGGACTCATAATTGTTTGACTTTCTATTATCCCAGAAGGGGTGAGATGAAACATGACCTGGGTGGAGGCCTGAGTCACCAGAAGAGGCAGACCACTGCAGGACTGGAGCAATTGTCATAGGGAGTGCTGGAGGAGAGCCTGCTACGCCATGCCTACTAGTGGGGGGGGGGGACAACCACTGCAGCAGACCGTCCGCTGCTTGACAGTCAATTAAACAAACCCCTATATTGAAGTAAATGGGACTATTTGTGTGTTTAAAGAGATGCACAAGCTTAATTGTTTTGTTGAATTAGGGCCTTCCCTATCAAGTAGAAGGGTAGGATTATTGACTTTTTAGCTAAAGACCACATTTATCATCTGTTTGACTTATATAAATGATATCCCAAACAAAACAAACAGCATGATTCTGATCTCTTATACTGATGTAAATCTGGAATAACTCTGCTAAAGTCAGATGTTACATTACTGTAAAATGGGGTGTAAGTGAAGAAAATTAGATGCATAGGGTGAAGGTTCACTGAGGCTTTAAAACTTGTGGAGTCATCTGTATTTGTGAAAGGTGGGTGTAAAATTCAAGGAGAGAATTTGGTTTTGGTTTAATGGGTTCTAAAAATGAAATTAAAAGTCTCCTTCCTGCTCTAAGAACTGGATCTAAAGTGATTTAAGCAATGGGAGTCTTCCCATTCAACGTCACAGACTTTGGATCAGTCCTGTGGCTGGTCAGTTTCAGTCTCTTGCTGCTTGTTGTGAAATCATAAGTTTGCTAGTTCTCCAATCACTGTATAGTCTCCCAGGATAGACAAGTCCTGAATTTCTAAAGGACGGAAAAAAAACTCCGCCCCCCCACCCCATATTCATAATCTCTCATTCTATGCTCTCATCCCCTTTCTGTGCTGTCCCACCACTTCATCCATA
Organism: Natator depressus; assembly: GCF_965152275.1. NCBI lineage: Eukaryota > Metazoa > Chordata > Testudines > Cheloniidae > Natator > Natator depressus. Next base: position 84,905,893 of record NC_134238.1, read on the forward strand.
GACCCCTTGCATTTGCAAGTCCCTTGTCAAATGGTAGATGCTACAGGCTGAGTATTTTTGGAAATCTGGCCATTAATTAAACATCTCACCTGGACATTTTACAACAGGGTGGGTCCTAACTTGCTGTGCTTGCAACTTGATACAATATGAAGAACATGAAGGATGCGGTTTGATCTTGGCAAGTGTTTGAGTATTACAGGTTTCAATATGTGTCTCTCCTAAAAGAGGGAGAAAGGGGAACCTGTGATTCTTTTGCTTTTTTTTAAATTTATAAAGTGGACCTGAAAGATTTATAGAAAAATAAACACCTGCTCTCTTTCCAAAAAGGGGATGGAGTGTGAAGGATAACATCCATAAGGTGTTTGGGGTGACCTCTGCAGCTGTGCTTCCCAAAAAATGGGTCCTGACCTATCAGTGGGTCATGGGAAGATTCTAGATGGGTCTAGTCTGGATTAACCCGTCACTGAGCCCTGGTTTAGGCAAACATACACTTATCTTGTCCCGGTGCAGATGGGGGCCCCAGAAAGGGAGGGTTGTTGAAGAGTGAGCCCAGCCTGCAATCACCCTGCAACAGTGGCTCCTGTTTTATGGGGCTTGGCCTGGCTCCCCACTCTGGGTGTTACAATCTGGGGCATTCAGTTGCAGCACTATTCACTCAAATTTGGCCTGGCCACCCCTCTGTCATGATCATGGAATGGCTAGGCTAAACCTGAGCGGTCCTGTGACTGTGTGCCAAGTCGCAATGCCCAGAAGGCCCAGCCCCATGAGACAGGAGCCTCTGCTGGAAAGTGAGTGCAGGGAGGACTCACTCTCTAACCCCCACACAGGGCTGGGATTAGGATTGTGATCCCTGGATGGAGGGTACATATATAATAGTAGATTGCAAAAAAGACAATTGATGGGTAGCCTTAGTCAAAAGTTTAAGACCTACTTATCTATAGCATACCTGAGTTCAAAATGTTGGTCAATATGCATATTCAAGAGTGACTGAAACCCTGTATTTTGCAGTGTGTGCCTTGAAAGCTTCCATCTCCTTGTACGTCTTAAGGTTTCATTGCTGTCAGCTCAAATGTGGACTAGAGAATGGTGAGATGTGACTACTTGTTACTACTGTCAGGAGAGGACACCAAGAGTGTTGTGACATGTTCAGCTCTGGCTTAGGTCGGGTGATAAGAAGGCTAAATGAAAATGTTTGCCAAGATATGACTTTCCTTTATGAATCTAGTTTATTAAGGTGGTGTATCTATTTCTAATTACATTTGCAGGAAATTTGTCAAATTGTTGCATTTGGTGTGGATGGTTCTCCCATAACCAAGTAATTCTCCATCTAGTATGAGTATTGTTTAAGTAGGTCTGGGGTTAAGTGAAACCTTTGGAGAGACCTAAGTATTATAGTGTTAAATTTCATTCTATAAAAAATACCAGAAATTACCACAACATGGGCTCTGGGATTTGAGAGAGTTGTTTTTACTTTTAAGAAAGTACAAATTTCTCACAATAAGATGAGCTACATCCATTTATGGGTCCCAAGATGGTCCTTACGATACTGGCTGATGCAATCTTGCACAATTTATTGCTTTGCTTCATTTCCAGTTTCAGGGCTATAAATCTATCTGTTCTTTTTCCAAATATGATGATTTCTACTTATCCTGCTAGTATTTCATGTATGTGTATTAAATTCTGGTCAGGCAATAAAAATTGCTTATCATTGAGCAATGCATGAATATTGGTTCTCTAAACCAGGGGATCCCTCTTATGCAACTGAGTATCACAGTCATCATAACCTGGCCTCTTAATTCAGCCACTGCTGACAGAAGGGAACTGTCTTGTGGGATTTCCCTATTACTAAATCTTTACCTAAAATAACACTTCTTTGGTATTTGTATTACTATATGGAGTTTTGCTGTCAAGAAACAAAACCAAATATTATATACTGCTAAGAGCTAGGTTGTAATTTTAGGTGGAACCCTGAGCAAGGGATATTCTGTAAACTGCACCAATCCAGGAATATCTCCCACTTGTTCCCAAAACAAATTACTATAACAGTTATAAATTACTACTCACCCCTATCCCTCCATGTTGTCTTAGTTGTGTTGGCGAGTTAGTGGGGGTGAGTGGAACCGGGGCATCATCCATTCCCAGACCCTCCTTGTCCAGGTTTGAGGGAGGGAGGCAGTAAGCAAGTGAGTAATCTCATTTACTCTTACACACCTGGACCTAAGGTTGGGGTAGCCCAACTAAGGATGTGAATGAGGTTGTTACTCCCTTGTGCAGGTGTACATTCAAAGCTACAATCTACGCCTAATTGATTATTCATTAGCAGTATGAACTTTCTCACCTGATAGGATGGATGCCTTTATTAAATATATGTTGGAAGGTTTAATAGTATTGTTAAATTAACCAGAGGGACCAATTTCAACCCACTGTAACCCCAATTACTTCTGTGAACAACAGGGCTGGGCTTACCCTCCAACGGTATCAGTTTCTTCCAACTGTATGTTGCTTTCTAAATAAATAGCTTAACTTTAGGCAAACATTAATGGCTTTGACACATAGCTAAATCTTTGAATTTAGTTCTGAGATTCCTTGGTTTCTGTTCTTCTTGTTGACAAGAATCTCAGCACATTTTAATGCTCCTTCTTGGTTTTTAAAATGAGCAGGATTGAGTTCTCTTGAATATCGTAAAGACCCTAGATAGACTGGCAAAGCACAGCCCCTTTTTTCTGAGTAGTTTTGGGCAGGATTAAGGGCAGGCCTCTGCCTTTGAAGCTGTCTCAAAGTCTTGGAACAAAAAAAAGTCTCTTTTTGTAGTGCAAATTGTGGATCATCATTAAGACTGTTTATCATGGCCATGATTTTCATGACACAGTCTGTGACTTTTAGGTGTTGTGTTTTTTTTTTAAATAAAAAGTCATGGTCTCTTTCCCGATAGTCTGCCTTCTACTGAGCAAGACTCCCATGATTTTTTACACAATTGGCTCTTCTTTGGTGTTTTGCTATCTCCATGCCTTTTATGCTATTGATGACCGCTATTTACCACTTTTCCATTGGAAAATACAATTAATCACAAAAATATCGTGTGCTGTGACTTTTCCAATTTTTCCTGCAACAGCCATCATAATGGCTTCATGCTTAGTGATCATAAAAATACTATATAGTGCTCAAGACCAGAAATGGGTGATCTCTTGCTTTTGGTATTGGCGCTAAGAGTGGTACCCATTTTATCTGAAGGTTAAACGCATCTAGGAATCAGGGTACAATACAAAGACGTGCACTGCATGATTCTCAAACCCCTCTCCTAGGACCATGATGGACATACTCCTCAATTGTCAGCATCTTCAGCACTGTGACTTTATTCTTAAACATTTACATTTAAGTTCTCTGTGAGGAGGTATGCTTCCACAACCATGAAAGTACATAGTTCAAAGGCTTGGTAAAGGTGTCCACTGGGAGCTTACATGGTAACAGTGAGGTTTAGAGTCCATCACTATAATGGGATTCTGTTCATTCTCTTTGAGACCATTTTAGCCATCAACTCCTCTGATTTTTTGCCAGCTGGTCATAATCTTTTACAGTTCAGTTCCCACATTCTTCCCATTGCATTTGTGTTAGTCAGTGTTAGGATATGGAGTTCTGCCTTGCTCTGAACAGAACATGCACACACTGTCTGTAGTCTGAACGGTTCCACTTTCCTGGTGGTTGGCTTTAGTGGTAACACAAATTAACAAAACATAAACCACTGTCAAAGCTAGGCTGTTCCCTGAGTCTTTCCTGTAGCACTGTCTGTCGTAACTCCCAGCAGTTCCCTCTCCTTCTAAGAGAGCCATTCCAATCCTTCCTATAAAGTGTTGTAAGAAGGAGGGGTCCTGCCCCTCTCCACACTATCCTGGACCACAAGCCAGTGCACCAAGGGAAAGAAAACTGCACTAGTTATAAATAAAATTAAAACAAAAATCAGTTTATTCATATCCTCTGTACACCAGGCTGCTAAGAGTGATTGTGCCTCTGTTAAGTACAACCCCGCAACAACCTCCAGTATGACCCTCTTTGCATTATTCCCCCCTTCCCGTACTCCTCAATTTGGGCGTGTTTTTTTTTCCTTTCATACTTTGGCTAAGAACAGCCACGCAATACCCTGCTCAGGCTAATAAAAGGCTTTTTATTACCCCTACCAAATTCTGTGTGGGACTAGAAACCATCAGAAGCGACTGAAAATATGACCCAATGAGCGCACATATCTTCCTCCCCCTAGCTCCCTATAGAAATAAGCGATGTATGCAGCCAGAGATTACATTAGCCCCTATCACAAGTAATTTATACAATGGTGGTAGTACATTGAGAGATTATCAGTACTTCATCAACAATTTTGCCCATACATTGTGGGAAGCAGCAGCAACATGGAAATGTGGTGGCAGTAGTTTTGATAAGTCTCACTGCAGCTGAAGATCCCCTTTAACGTTTTTTGAAACACTTCTGCTGCAATATTCCCTCAGTTTACCATGGCAAGGAAAAGGTGCTGCTCTCATTTTACAGAGGAATGTCCAAGAATATTTTGATTCCTGGCTGCTATAGTGCTGGGCAATTGGTCACAATGTGAATGACACCGTCTTGACAAGTTTGGGGACATCATGTTGATTTCCCATCATCACATTTGGTGCACCCTACTACCTCTTTCTGCAGGAGGAGCAGAGAAGGGGAGAGACAGCTGCTTTCATCCTCAACAACTTCAGTGCTAATCACTACAGTCTCCAGCTGATGATTTGCTTTTGTATGCATCATATGTTTGAAAAGTTCAGTTCTGGACCTAATTGATTCCAGTAAGAAAATGGGCAAGCTGTAGTTGGCTGTGCTATAGAACTGGAAAGCTTACCTTGAAGTCCAAATTGTCCACTGATTTTTGCTGGTCGTTCAATGTCATAGCAACTTCACAGATAGAAGCTAATTAGCAATGTTGGCAAGAGCTCATGTCAATACCAACTCCAGACCCATTTGTAATTTTCAATTCTGTTGTATTTTAATGATGTATGAAAGTTTTAACAAAATGAAATAGATCAAACAAGTTTACAAGGATACTGCGAACATATTCCTTTAATGGTTTGAATTTTGTGATTTCATTGTTGATTACTCCATGGAAGCTTGAAATGGTCTTTTCCTTAGAGACATCATTTCCTTCAATGGCATTGGCACACTCTCTCTCTCTTTTTTTTTACCATAAAGTTTCTTTGATTAACAAGCTAATAATGACTGAAATCTCCTCTGACACTGCTAAATTGTTTCCCCTGGACCGGACAAAAGCCCCTCCAGGAATTTGGGGATTCATATGCGGGGGTGGAGTAGGAGCTGGGGGTGAGGCAATCATCCATCCATGTACTTTTCTGAGAAGCAGCACAAAAACTAACTCTAACACGACTTCACTTTTGAGGATGTCACTATCCGTGCTGTGGAAACTCCTGGTACAGTGCGTGTGCATGTGAATTCAGGAGGCTGAGGTCACCTATGGAAGCCCCTCGCAGGTGTGCAGTACTGCTCCTTTGCAGCCACTACCAAGAGGGGCTGAGAAGGTCTGGGAAGGAGAGTTCAGGAACAAGTAATCTGCCTAGATGGGCCCTGTCTCTCATGGATATATGCTGATCCCCGAAAGATCTGCAGATTTTAGAGGCTGAGCTGCCATTTCAGTTTCTAGTGCCACTCAAGGAAATATTTGGTGGAAAACTAGTGGTGTCCTAGATGATGATGTGAATTTTTACTATAAAGAAGAATTTGTTCTTTATATTTTTAAATATTTGGAAAGCTCTCAAACACTACAAAGGGGCCATAGAAGTACCTAGAGAGATTACTAGGTATCTAAATAAGTACTAGATAGGAAAAAAATAAAATATACTTTACAAAAAGCTTCTTTGCAACCAGATTGTTGCCTTGACAATGTCCTATAATAATTGCTTTTTCAATTAATAAAAACATTCTATTGTAGTTCTTTTCAAACCAATATAAATATAAGCATTATGTATCATAGGCCCCAATTCAGCAATCCATAACTACTCAGCAAAGCGCTTCAGTGTATGTACTTAAGTCCCAAAGAAGTAAACGGAATGAAAACATATGTTTAAAGATAAACGTGATTAAGTGCTCTGCTTAACAGGGATAAATTTAGGCATGTGCTTAAGTGCTTTGCTGAACTGGCCTCATACAGTCTGTGCAACTATCCCATATAGTATCAGTGGGAGAAAAAAAGATTACCTGCTCATTGTGCTCTCTAAGAAAACAACACACTCCTCTCAGCTCTGTATGGTGCGCACTTGCCTTGAGCACTCTGCTCTCCCTGCATGTGCAGTTTGTCCATTAATGATAATTTCCATAAAATTGAATGAGGTTGTTTCTCTGAGATTAAAAATCCTTTTTTCCCTAACACTTGAAATTAGACTAGTGACACGTTATCCAAGTGAACATCAGTTACCATGTAGATTGATTTTTATTGTTTTGTTTGCTAGGTTGTATAATTTGATAGCTGAACTGGATAGCACAGTTATTTAATAGGGGTATGTCAAATTGCTGAAGAGAGACTCCCAGAGAATTTTCAAGCTAGCTACGGTACTGAATAGGTTGAGTCTGTGAGTGGGTATTTTATTTACTATGTACTAGATGTTATCTGCTCACATCTTTAAGGGAAACACTCCAATTTAAAATCCCTTAAAGGTTATGATTCTGTAATCATTTATTCTGATGCAAATTAGGAGCACAGAGGAGAAGAGAAAAAAAAACCCAAATGGAAAAAATACAGTATATAGGGTGCTGTTCGTGCCAGCTTAGACTTGAGCCTTTTTCTTTTGCTCTTGAATGCATAAACAATTAATGCATTATAAGGTATGAATTACAGGTTAAAATTGGGTCATTAACATTTTAGTGTCAGATTTTGAAAAGCACTTAAATGAGTTAGGATCACAACTCACTTAAGTGCTCTTCCAAATCCCACTCTTTAATAAGAGGAGCAAAATACTGCCGTTGCTTGCTGAACTCAGCTTTAAGGGAAGGGACAGAGAAGGATCAGACCAGTCAGCTGTGAGCTCTGGGGCCAGCTCCTCAACTCATGTAAATCAGGTTACAGCTACACTACAAGCTAGGGGATGTGATTCCACGCTTGTGTGCACATACTCATGCTAGCTTAATAGTAGCGTAACCATTGGTAGGATGGGCAACTTTGCTGTGCCGAGTACAATCCCATTTGAACCCCATAGGTGTGAACTTGGCACAGCTAGTGGGTGCCGCTGCTGATGCCCATACTACTGGCCGCTATACTGGTATTAGGTTTAGAGGATTAGATTTTTATTGGTAAATTTCCCCATACAAACACAAACTGATGAAAAGATATTTAATTGCTAATAACATTTGCAGACAGGTAAATAAGAAAAAATGCTGCTTGAGAACTTGATTGATTTGATGTAAGGATATTTATTTTGTATGTTTTGACATCTGATGTTGCCAATTTGTGTTTTAATGGTTATAAAGCTTTCCTTCTGAATCTCAATGTCTTTTGTTAGTAAATAATTATTGTCTGATTCCTCCTATTGTCTGACCTCCACCCCCATAGTTTGCCGCAACTAGAAACATTTAAATTGATAAAAATTGAAAGGGGGGAAAAAAGGAAAATAAACATTTGTGATTAAACATCAAAATTATATTTAAAAAAATCTCCCAAACTATCTATATTCATGCTAGCTCTAACCAAGCTAGCACGAGTATGTGTATAGAAGCCGGGATAACACCCCAATTCACAGTGTAGTTCTATCAAATCAGTATACCCACTCTGACTTATACTAGCTCTGGTCACAGAGGTTCTTCTCTTTGGACCTCATTTTCATATACTCCTCTCAGGGTAGGAATAAAACACTGTTAGTGACTTTAAACCACCTTTAGGGTCTTCATATTCTGGGACCATACAGAGGCCTCCCTTTTCCCCAGAGTAAATTAGAGAAAACTTGAAATTGCTCTAACTTAGTCTGCTTCCATTTCCCCTCTTTTGAGCTCTTTGAATTAGAGAATAGCTATAGTACAGTACACTACAGCTACCTTCACTCCCAATACGTCATGTACAAGGCCAATATAGAGCTCTTGTGCCAGAATGGCCAGGGAGAGTGAAGCAGTATGAAAGGGCCTCAATATAATGATGATGAGGTTTAGTTGGTTTAAAAGGCCTGCATAGCATAAGCTTTTCTTGATCTAGAAAGGAGAATAAGGAATGGGATTAAATTAAAGGAAAAATCAATTCTCAAGCTTTCATGAACTCTACACACCCCAAAAATAATTTTGAGAGTTTGCAAGCCCTTGAAATCTACAAGGTTTGTCCATACCTAATTTACACAACAGTGTAAATCACTGCTCACTTAAAGTAGTCCTGAACACCCTCAACTTCCGTTGGTTTCTGTGGAAGCTGAGGTGTTTAATACTTTTCTGGACACGTTCAGCACCTTGTGGCATTGGGTCTTCAATAAGTAAAGTTTTATAGATTAATATTACCTGTTTAGTAATACTCTGCCCTAACAAGCCAATTGAAAGTTTAAATTTATATAAACTATATATCCAGATTTAAACTCTTCATTTACAGACATTTCTCTAGGGTTTACTGATTAACAAATTTAGACACACATCATTTTTAAATGGAGGTAAATCACTAATCTACATACAGAATATAAACTAGGTAAACGTCTATTTTTCACACAGTATAATAACCCTCTAAAGCCATTTATTTTCTAATATATTCAGTCCTTAAGCAATTAATATCAGGTGTAGATTATTTAAGGGATAATCTTTGCAGCATTGAAGTATTTGTCTTTTTCTTAATTACATTGCAAGTGTTTGTCACTGTTTTAATTAACAGCTAAGGAAATGCTAGTAGACTGTAAATGAGGGTTTTTTTCCCCTTGTTCATTGTCATGTATAGTCTTAGTGATGGCATTCATTTCAAAAAGATGCTTTGAAGTTATTGCCAGTGTTTCTTGTTTGAAACGGTTAACATGTAAATGGCTTTTCAGATAAGGGTAACAATTTTCAATATAAAATGCGTTTTCTAGGTCACAATGATGATGATAAAAAGAATACCATGCAGCATGTTTCAAATTTTAAAAACTCAAATGTGGGTGAACGTTTCGAGAGAAACAAACAAAATGCAGGGGGCTTGATTTCATTAAAAAAATCAGAATTCCTCATTCAGGCACATTTTAGAAACAATGTAAAGGATTTATGTAAGTGAAGTAGATACAAATGAATTGTACGGCACATGAGTATACTCCCATTTATTTCACCAACCCTTTTTCAACATTAGTTTATAATGGTTATTCATTCCTTTGGGAATATTTTAAGGATTTGTTAGATAAACTGTAGCCTCCAGGCTGACATTCTGATATTTTCCAGGGTCTCAGCTGATCTTTCATCCATCTTTAAGAATCAGAAAGGAGCTGACTGACCAGTGGAATCTCTCAGTGGGGTGTGGTGGGATAGTTGGTGCATGGCTACCGCTATATAAAATGCCACATAGGCACTATAATGAAGACATCAAGGTGAATAATGTCTGCCTTTTAAAATAAGTCTCGCCAGGGCAGATGGCATTCGGTAGCCTTACTTGGCAACTTACCTAGGAGAAGGGAAACTTTCATTTCAAACCAATGGTGTCAAGCTTGGACACCCAACCTGTTAAGTTCATCCAATATATATACTCATGTGAACTGATGCCCACATCAAGTGTACCTCAGATGGGTAGGGCATTCCCTGCAAGCAATATTCAACAGCCTTGCCTGAATGTTGTAGCTTGGAAAGGGCCACTAAAGTTAAAGAAGTGATTAAGTGCAGTAAACTGTGATATGCCAGTTGTAACATAGGAACGCTGACTGGAAGAAGCTTGGAGCTATGTGAGGCTTAAAGAGGCGAAGAGTAAATATGGCATGTGTACAAGAGACTAAATGGAAAGTTGTAAACCTGAAATGTTAGTAGAGGGTTACAAAATCTACTATTCAGGGAGTTCAACCTCCAGAAAGGGTAGTTTTATTTGGATGAAACCATAGTGAGATTGAGTTTACCAGAAGGTTGGACCAGCTGATGAATGTTAAACTGCGGTGGGAGGAGGTAACTATCCATGTAGTAAGTAGTTAAGCACCACAGGAAGGAAAGGATCAAAAGCTAAGGGGAGTTTTTCAATGAGTTGTTTTAACTTATTGGAAACATACCACCCACTGACAAGATAATTATCAGAGCAGATCAAGATGCACACAGTGAACGACAAAGACTGGGTATGAAGAAGTTCATGGAGGTAATGGCATTTGAACCAAGGGGGACACGGTCCTACTGACTTTTCCGGTACTTTCAGAAGACGGAAAGCCATCTCATAACTTATGCCAGTAGAGGACACAAGTCCTAAATCAATGTGTTTTTAACAAGTGATAGATCCCAAATAATCATTGTGAACCAGCACAGACTTTTTATGAATGCAGAGCCCTCACAAACATTTGAACCCCTGGGCACCAGAAAGGCCTAAGTGTTGGAAACTTAAAGATGGCAATGAAAAAAATCTCTAAACAAGAAATAATGCATAGACTTCCTGACTTGACACAGGGATGTGTAGAGGAAATGCTACAAACTAAAACTAACTTTACTAGAAATGGAACATGAAATCCCAGGAATGGTGAAACCAGTGCTGAAAAAGATTAGAAGGGAGACTTGGTGGTGGAATACTGTGTGCTAATTATTGCCCAATTAAACAGACATCACATACAATGAAATTATGGGAGAAGATTTGGAGTAACTAGAGTAGTCAAATGGGGCTGGGGAAGAGAATTTCCAGTAAACATTGGTTGGCAGCAGGGGTCAGCACTGAGCCCTTTTTTGTTCGCAGTTAGCATGGACATGGTAAGTGAGACTATATGGAGGAAGCTGCCTTGAAATATGCTGTTCACTGATAACTTAGGGATCTGTGAGGAAGATTGTGAGACCTTGCTGTGACACAGTGCAGGGTGCCAACAAGTTTTTTTCAGGGATTGGGACTAGGACTTTTCAGCTTGGAAAAGAGACAACTAAGAGTGGATATGACAGAGGTCTATAAAATCATGACAGGTGTGGAGAAAGTAAAAAAGGAAGTGTTCTTTACTTCTTCTCATAAAACAAGAACTAGGGGTCACCAAATGAAATTAATAGGTAATAAGTTTAAAACAAACAAAAGGAAGTATTTCTTCACTAACCCACAGGCAACTTGCCAGAGCATGTTGTGAAGGCCAAGACTATAACAGGGTTGATTTAAATTCATGGAGGATAGGTCCATCAATGCCTATTAGCCAGGATGGGTAGGGATGCAAAACCATACTCTGAGTGTCCCTAGTCTCTGTTTGCCAGAAGCTGAAAATGGGCGACAAGGGACGGATCACTTGATCTTCTTTCCCTCTGGGGCACCTGGCATTGTCCATTGTCAGAAGACAAGATACTGGGCTAGATGGGCCTTTGGTCTGACCCAGTATGGTCATTCTTGTGTTCACTCTGATCACTCACATATTAATTAGTTCCCCTGGAGAAAGCTGAGAAGGGTAATTAGTCGATCAGGCTGACTGACTGAGACAATTACCTTTTACCCAGTGCTGATAATAAGAAGGCACAGGAAGGAAGTGAAAAGGGGTAGAGGGAGGAATGGGGCTAGCTGAGCCTAGCCCCACAGAGACTCAGAATAGTGTGACAAAGTTCCTGCTCTACTTGGGTGGGTCTTGCACTTATTGGCAGATTTGCTCGCCTTGGAGCTTCATGGCAGCCCTCAGCTTGGCCGTTTTTCTGAACTCACAGTCCAGATCGATGACTCCTGCGTCTGACCAGGAGTTGGAAGGATTTGGGGGGAACTCGGGCCCACCCTCTACTCCGGGTTCCAGCCCAGGGCCCTGTGGAATGCAGCTGTCTAGAGTGCCTCCTGGAACAGCTGTGCGACAGCTACAACTCCCTGGACTACTTTCCCATGGCCTCCTCCCAACACCTTCTTTATCCTCACCATAGGACCTTCCTCCTGGTATCTGATAATTATACTCCTCAGTCCTCCAACAGTCCGCTTTCTCACTCTCAGCTCCTAGTGCCTCTTGCTCCCAGCTTCTCACACGCCCATCACAAACTGAAGTGAACTCCTTTTTTAAAACCCAGGTGCCCTGATTAGCCTGCCTTAATTGATTCTAGCAGCTTCTTGATTGGCTGCAGGTGTTCTAATCAGCCTATCTTAATTGTCTCCAGAAGGTTCCTGATTGTTCTGGAACTTTCCTTGTTAGCTTACCCAGGGAAAAGGGACCTACTTAGCCTGGGGCTAATATATCTGCCTTCTATTATACTTCTGTAGCCATCTGGCCCAACCCTGTCACAGTAGGGAGAACTCTTAGGTTCCCCTTAGCTTTTGGCCCTCTCACCAGCACCTAAGGTAACATTGTAAATAGACTGTTGCATGAGGATTTTTGTGAAAAAGGTGGAAGGAACTTAAAATAAAAGGACACAGTGAAGACACAACCATGGGAGTCTGTGGAGTTTCTATGGGGAAGAAGGCAGGAGAGGAGCCACAACCTGTGACATGTACAAACAAGTTTTGAACAGCAGCAACACAGTTTTGAGCATGTGGGACTTAGAGTGGATGTTGGTAAGTCTCAGTCTTGGATAAGTGGGGGAGGGGGACCCACCATGAAGATATTATAGGCAGAGAGCTTAGAAGAGTGAAAGAATTTTAAATACCTTTATCAATGGTTGCTGACACTGGTGCCCTCCTGAGTTGTCTGGCATCATACCAAAGCTGCTTGGTGCAAATGATGGGAGCTGACCGCAGTCCTTTGTGCTACAAAGATTCCAATAATATTAAAAGGTAAAGTGTATAAAACTATAATTTGACCCCTCCTAACGTAAGGAAGAGAGATTTGGCCAATCACAAGAAAAGAAATCAGTATGCATTCCACTATGAAAACAAAGATTTTGAGATAGTAGAATGGTTGGACACTCTGTGATAAGAAATGAAATCGGGTTGTGCAGGGCCTAATACATGTTTCTCCAAATGAAGACAAGTTGATGGAGGCTAGGTATGGACATGTCCAATAGAGACCGGAAAGATATCCTAGTCGGATGGCCCTTTCAATGACTGTGGATAGAAAACGACCAAGGGGGAGGCCAAAGATTTGGTACATGGATTGCACTCTTAGCAAATTTGCAGATGATACTAAACTGGGAGGAGTGGTAGATACGTTGGAGGGCAGAGATAGGATACAGAGGGACCTAGACAAATTGGAGGATTGGGCCAAAAGAAACCTGATGAGGTTCAATAAGGATAAGTGCAGGGTCCTGCACTTAGGACGGAAGAACCCAATGCACAGCTACAGCCTAGGGACCAAATGGCTAGGCAGCAGTTCTGCGGAAAAGGACCTAGGGGTTACAGTGGACGAGAACCTGGATACGAGTCAGCAGTGTGCCCTTGTTGCCAAGAAGGCCAATGGCATTTTGGGATGTATAAGTAGGGGCATAGCGAGCAGATCGAGGGACGTGATCGTTCCCCTCTATTCGACACTGGTGAGGCCTCATCTGGAGTACTGTGTCCAGTTTTGGGCCCCGCACTACAAGAAGGATGTGGATAAATTGGAGAGAGTCCAGCGAAGGGCAACAAAAATGATTAGGGGTCTGGAACACATGACTTATGAGGAGAGGCTGAGGGAACTGGGATTGTTTAGTCTGCAGAAGAGAAGAATGAGGGGGGATTTGATAGCTGCTTTCAACTACCTGAGAGGTGGTTCCAAAGAGGATGGTTCTAGACTATTCTCAGTGGTAGAAGATAACAGGACAAGGAGTAATGGTCTCAAGTTGCAGTGGGGGAGGTTTAGGTTGGATATTAGGAAAAACTTTTTCACTAGGAGGGTGGTGAAACACTGGAATGCGTTACCTAGGGAGGTGGTAGAATCTCCTTCCTCAGAAGTTTTTAAGGTCAGGCTTGACAAAGCCCTGGCTGGGATGATTTAATTGGGGATTGGTCCTGCTTTGAGCAGGGGGTTGGACTAGATGACCTCCTGAGGTCCCTTCCAACCCTGATATTCTATGATTCTATGATTCTATGGAATGAATATCAGAGGATCTTAGAGGGGCCAATTTACACAACAGCCAGGTGTATGTACAGTCATGATTTTTGGAAGAAGGCTATAAAAGTTGCCAACTCTGATGAAGACAGTAGCAAGGAGCTGAATGCTATCCTGGCCCCTATATTTTTCCTGACTCTTTATTTGCTTTTTTTTAAAATGTACACAGAACAAAAGCTTCAGAAACTGATTGATTGTGGATGCAGGCATAAAATGTGGACCTGTTACTGACCGGATTAGATCATCCATATCTTCATCAAATATCAGGGTCTAAAATCAGTTTCTACATGTGAGGAACATGTGTAATTTTCTCTTTGTAATTGCTTCCTCCAACCTCCCCCTCCTCCCTCCATAGAAGGAAGACATAGCAAATATGTTCAGATCCATGCATCATCCTAATGTCCATGTTCACTCAGTGAGGAAAACTCCCCAGTAACATTTAGAGTATAGCAGCTTCACAAATCCCAGCAAGTCTCTTCTTCATCTGTAAATATCCACTTATTAGAAGAAAGCATTAGAAAGAGGGCAAGAAAAAAGATTGTAAAAGAAAAATAACCAAAGCCCCATTGATAGCAGAAATTACAAACTGTGTAACAACATTCTTTGAAAAGTTCCCTTTTCTAAAAAAGAAAAGAAAAGAAAATCAATAGAAAAACTACATAAAAATCAGTGCAGTGAAACATTCATTAGAGAACCCAATCCCTGTGGTTACAATATACCTTCTAGTCTCTACTGTTGCTTGAAAGTTGAATGTGTTCTGGTAAACAACATACACTGTGGACAAACTTGTTATTGTATAGGGCACTAGTAATGCTGATGTGCATGCCTATTTAATTTTTTTTTTTGAACAGCTGGATATCTATTGAGTTGGAGGTTGCAGAAACAATATAGTGCTTTTATTTGAGACTGAAAGAACAACAAAGCTGCATCAAATCAACACTGAATTGATTTGATTTTGTAGTCTGAAATCTCTGGTCTATTATTGAAACGTTAACCTTTACCTCACTTTAAAGTATTGTCACATTATCTTATCCTAAGTTCACATTGAAATAAAACATGATGAAGCCACTTTACCCACTTGAGAAAAATCTGAATAAAAAAAAATTGTACTTGTGCTTAGTTAGATCTGAATTTTATTGTTGGCCCTCACCTGCTCATGGGCAGAGTCCAAAGACCTGCACATAATTCATATTTTTTGGAAAAAGAAGAGTTTTAACAAAGGCTTGACCAAAACCAAATACAACTTGGTCTGTGAAATGAAATCTTTGAGCTAGGTAGTTAAGCATTTGAAAGACTGCTATTAATAATCTTTGAGCACTGAAGATACAAAAAAACATTTAAAATATCCTATAAAATGCAGTGAGGCCCTCTGTGTAAGTATGTAACAGGAGAAAATTCATTGGAAAGCAGTGCCAGCTGCCCCAGATAAGGGGAGGCATGACTGGATATGAAGCTGAAGTAGATGCAGGGGCTTGATTTATAGGTTCTGAGGATAGCAGTGAGAGATGTCTGGATATCTCAGAATTGTGATTTGGACAGCAAGGGAAGGTTCCAGTCTAACCAAAGAGTGGCTAGAGAAGATTGCTTTCAAGAGATGCAAGCTACTCACTTTTCTCTGTAACTAAGGCTATGTCTACACTACACAGCTTTTAGCAACATGGAGGTGTGGCCACAGCTGTGCCGCTAAAAGTCACGCAGTGTAGCCGCTGTTTGTTGGCTCTCCTGCTGACAAAAAAACTTCTACCCCCCAAGAAGCGGCATTTGCATTGTTGGCAGGAGAGCGCTCCGGACGACAGTACGTTGTTCACACTGGCACTTGTCACGGCAAAAGGTTTTGTCTTTCAGGGTGTTCTTTTTTTAACACCTCTGAAAGACAAAAGTTTTATCATTCAATTGCCAGTATCGACATAGCCTTAGCTAAGATACCTTATCTAGATTGTTTAGCAGAAGTGTAAATCTAGATCTCTCAAGAAAACTGTTTCTATTTTTAAAATTCAATTTTCTTGTTTTAATAAATCTTGTTTCTATTAAGATTAATATTGTTTGGGAAACTCCACACAGATACCCTCAAAGAGAGCTCTGTAATTTCTAAGGTGAAGTGCTGAAGGGAAAAGTTTCTGAAACTTAAGCCCCCCCCCCACTCAATATTTGACACAAGGGGTGGACAGAGGAGTCTTCTCCCAGTTAGCTGTGTTGGTATCAGGCAGGGATGGATTAACCCAAGGTGAGATGTCAGAAGATCGAAGAGAAGATGGAGATGCTGGCCACAGGGACATACCAAACCCTATACTAAAATACCATCAAATTTGAATGGATTTAGAAACCTGTATCCGGGTCTATGGGCCAGGTCCGTCTCTAGTAATAAAGTGAATGTAATTAAGTAATGGACAGTAATAAAATAACAATCACTGTATAAGAAAGCATTTCTCTTTCATCCCCACACCTCCCCAGATTAAGACAAGTGCATACTTGATCAGAAACATCTAATTGTTTGAGAGATGAACGCTTGACAGAGGCAGATGCTTGAGTATGTTCACCAGTTATTTAAAGGCTTGATATAGATTAGAATTTGTTGGGAATTTTCTTACATTTGTTTATTTAAAATAGAGAATACATCTAATTTCAACATTTTCTATACAAAAAGTTAATTCTGAATTTTAATATTGTTTTAAAATTTGGGGGCTCTTTATCCTAAAAAGGCTATGTTTTTAAAACCTAAAATGAAATGAAATTTTTTCTATTGACCTAATCTGAAAAAATATTTCAGATTATTGGGTCACAAAATTTAAAGATTTTGACTTTTTATCCCATTTCAAGGTGGTAAAAATGTCAATCTCAATCTCTGAGATGGGAAAACCGTTTCGTGCCCAGCTCTGATCCAGCTCTTTCTGAAGTAAATGGGGTTCTTTCCACTTGTTTCAGTGGGCTTTGGATAAAGGGCAATGCCACTTTAGATGCAGAGTGGGAAACAGTTTAGGGCAGACTTTGGGGAAACTTGGACATATCATACTGCTTCAGTCCTGCTTGATCATATGTCATCCTTCTTTATGTTTCTACAGTCTGAGTTAGAATCAGCTTGCAATACAAACTGTGCCGTGTCTTGTGTCAGCTAATCCTTCTTTGTCAGTAATCTGCTATTCCTATTATGAATTTTATGATAGTCTCAAATTTTGGTTCCAAAAGGAACTTTATTTGACAACAACATGCTTCCTTTTCTAGTGCTAAGCATAAGCTTGTGGAGATAAAGGTATTTTTGCTAAGTATTATGCCAGCATCTCAACATAAATTACATTAATCTGTAAAAGTGATATGTTCAATGTCAAGCTTTTGAAAATCAGCACAGTATGTTTCACATTTCTTGATTGTAAGCAGCAATGCTTAAAAAAAAAAACTTTTTACCTTTGCACAACCTTCTTGTTTTACAAGAGTACCCTTGTTTTTAAAAAGCCTCTGATCTGGACCATTCTTATGAATAAAGCTGCTGTAGCAATCTTCACATAAAACAACGTCGAACTCTCTACTGTTTAATTTCCACCTGAAATGCCTCTGGCAGTGTTATATCACAGCATCGGAAAGGGAAGGTAGACCATTTTATTTTGACAGCAAAATGAAATATTTCCCTGTCCATTCCCAAGAACCTAGAAATGGCAGAAGAGGAAATGTAGTATGCCAGGAACTTTCTAGATTTTTGGAAGGATGTATCATCATATCACTTACACTGATCAGTACAGTTGCAGAAAAGGCATTGAATTGATTTTCAGGAAAACTGGGGTGTCTAGTTTTAGTTTAGTTTTCATTATGTTTAGCGTTTCCTCTGGCTTTACGAAGGTTTTAGATAATTAATTGGTGTGGAAAAAAACAGGTCTGGAGCTTGAGTGACTGGAGTGTAAAAACATGGAGGATCTTAACTGCTGCTTGAGTTGGCCTGTCTCCTGCTCAACAAGCTTTCCTAAAAAGGACAGATTAAAGACGGGATGGTAATTGGCCAGAACATTAGTATCAAGATATGTTTCCTTGAGACAGGACTAGAAAACAGGGTTTAGCCCGATCTTCATCTCAAGAGTAATTCCTCTCCAGTTTATCACATTACTGATGATCTCTGTTTATTCATCTCCAGCATGGAGGCTGAGTTCAAATGTCCTCCATAAGAGACATTTCACTTGAAATCTGAGGACAGTTTCCTTTGATGTCAAATAGGGTAACCTTTTCCCAAGCATCTGACATGGACTTTGTCTCCATCATTGTGGGATGATTGCACACCCACCCTCTCAAAGGCAGGGAAGACTGGAAGGGAAAAACTCTGCAAGAACATCTGCACCCACTTGTACCTTAGCTAATTCTACAGGAATTGAAACAGACATTCATCTCTGTTGGTTGTTCAAGCTGCATTCATCAGGCTGTCTGGTTAATGTTTCTTCATTTTATGTATCCCCAAACCCTGAATTGTTTTGGGGGCTCTCTGCTGCTCCTTTCTTATCTCAGCTGCAATGTTTTTTCCTGTAGTGTGTTCAGGAATGAATTCAGTGTTGCAAATGAGGTCCTAATAACTGACTTAATCCTATATTTAATACTACAGTAAATAAGCTCTAAACCTATTTTACTGCTTTTAAATATTATGCAGATTGGTGGTAGTGTATTTTCTATGATTACTGTCTATTCATTTTCTCAGCCAGTATTTGGTAATCTGTGACTTATTTCTAGGCCATTGCCTTTATATTTAGCTACATTTAGTCTTTAATCTCAGTTTGCTATCCTGAACTACATCTGCACTTATCAGCTTTTGAGCCTAAATATGCCCCAATCATTTTGGATTCTGTTATTCTGTAACTGCTTCAACCCATCTGCATTCTCCCTTAACCTTTCTCACAATGGAATATCAGCAGCAAAGCTAACTACTTGGGAAACAGTGCCCTTGTCAAGGTCACTGTGATTAGCTTTATTTTATTTTTCTGTTTGATTGCCTTACTAAAGCTCTGTCATGGGTACAGGACAAGCTGCACTTTAGACCCATTTTAGTCCCTCTCAAGTGCACCTTTTTGGTGAGAGGTTTCACTACTTTCACCCATCTGCGGGTGGAACTCTGCATTTAACCAGTCTTAGATTACATCTCTGGACAGCAGCCTCTTTCCCAACCTTGTTAACCCAACATGCTCAATTGGTTTTGGTGACTGTAAGCCCTTTTCTGCCAGGAGCTGGTGCCAGCACCTGATTAAAGCAACTCTGTTACAGGATGGCTGGCCCCTGTAAATGAAAGAGGTTCAGCTGCTCTGCGACAGATCAGGTGCTCCCAGCTTGGCCAATTAACGCGGGGGGTAGGGCTGCACCTGGGTCTGTAAAGGGTCAAAGAGTGAGTGAGAGAACAAAAGGAAACTGCAGGACTAGGTGCAGCAGTGAGTCGTTAGCAAGCTGGGGAGAAGTCCTGACTTGGGACAGACTCAAAAAGAACATATTTAAAGGAAAGTATTATTTTATCTTTGACTGGGTTACTGGTCCACTAGACAGGAGGGAAGTTCTAAGCATGGTTTTAGTACAGCTTTTGACACAGTCCCATGTGACATTCTCATAAGTGAACTAGGAACATATGGTTTAGATGAAATTAATATGAGGTGGGTGCACAAGTGGTTGAAAAGCTGGTCTCAAAAAGTAGTTACCAGTGCAGTGGCAGATTAAAGATTTTGCTGCCCCCTAGGCCCTGAAATAATTGCCGCCCCCCCAGCTCACCTCCACTCCACCTCTGACTCCTCCCCTGAGCGCGCCACTGGGTCCAGCTTCTCCCTTCCAGTGCTTGTGCGCAAAACAGCTTCGCGAAGGAGGGGGGTAGGGGGCGGAACGTGGTGCGCTCAGGAGAGGAGGCAGGGCTGGGGTGGGGATTTGGGGAAGGGGACCAATAGGGGCAGGGAATGGGGGCGGGGAAAGGGTGGAGTTGGGGTGGGGGCGGGGGCAGAGGGCATGAACCGGCGCCGGGGGAAGTAGCCTCTGGCTGCTATTGTAAATTTGCTGCCCCTGCAAATTTGTCGGCCTAGGCGTTAATATGCCACTGTATCAATGGGTCATTGTGAAACTGGGAGGAGGACTGCATTAGAATTCAAAATGACCTTGATACATTTGAGAATTGGTCTGAAATCAAGAAGATGAAATTCAGTAAAGACAAGCTCAGAGTGCTTCACCTAGGAAGGAATAATCAAATGCACTACTATAAAACGGGGATTATCTGGGTAGGCAGTAGTATTTCTGAAAAGGATTTGGGGGTATAGTGGATCACAAATTGAATGTGAATGAACAATGTGGTGCAGTTGCAAAAAGGGCTAATATCATTCTGGAATGTATTAACAACAGGTTGTCTTATGTAAGACATGGGAGGTAATTGTCCTGCTCTACACAGCACTGGGGCCATTTTTTTCCACCCGACTTAGTTTGCTTTTCTCAAGACTAAACATGCCCAGTTTTAATCTTTTCTCATAAGTTAGGAAGGCAATAAAAGTAAATTATTTAGAAAAACTGACTTATGAGAAAAGATTAAAACTAGGCATGTTTAGTCCCTTGGTATTCTCTGGACTATACCTTATTTTTTCCTCCATATTGTTTCCTGTTTGTTTTCCCACTAACAAGGTCCTTTGATTTAACCCCCTGAAGTCAGGCAGGATAATATCATACAAGTAAATAGAGGTGCACCTGATGGTCATAAAATAACTCTCATTCTCCACACACTAGGTGCATATGCAGATTTTATTTTAAAAACCCTATTTGATCAGACACCACCAGAGCTCTATGTCCCCAAACAGGCTCAACATAGGAGCTCTAGAAATGGAGACAGCACAATATTTAGCACTTCCCCACATTTAGCCTCCAATCACTGAGGTGCCTTTGGTGCCACAGATATAAATTCAAGTTGCTTGCCTCAGCAGGATTCCTGCAGGAAGTTGGAATTGCCTACCTTCCTTTATAGGATGATCTTACAAGGAACCATGCATGGAGCAGAGCAGAAGAGCTCCCATTGCTACTGATCTTCACCTATATGGCCAGCTGGGATTGACTGATAAATCCGTAGTCATGGGCCCTGTCACCCCACTCTCACCCCACCTTGGCTTGTCCCACCCCAAAACCTCCCTTTACACTAGCTAATTGGGGAGTACTGGTTGGGCTGTGCTCCACAGTAAGCAGAGGGTTTGAATCTGCTATTCCGAGTTTTCAGATTTTCAATTTTTTGTAGCACCTTTATTGTGCTTTAGGGATTCCATGGCTATTGAGAAGATAGGTCCAGATTTTGTTGTCAACTTCAATAGTAATTAGAACTAGCTGGAAAAATGGACCTTTTTTGCATGAAAATTTTTACAGAAAAAATATCCCCTTTTGAAGTTTTCCTGAGGACAAAGTCTGGTTTGCCACATGAAATTTGGGGAAGTTCCCCTCCCCCCAACTTGCCCATAATTTCTTCCTGTTTCTCAACATTCATCACTCTGAAATGAGCACTTTTTTTTGTTACAGAGTAGCAGCTGTGTTAGTCTGTATTCGCAAAAAGAAAAGGAGTACTTGTGGCACCTTAGAGGCTAACAAATTTATTTGAGCGTAAGCTTTTGTGAGCTACAGCTCACTTCATCGGATGCATTCAGTGGAAAATACAGTGGGGAAATTTATATACATAGAGAACACGAAACAATGGGTGTTACCATACACACTGTAAGGAGAGTGATCACTTAAGGTGAGCTATTACCAGCGGGGGGGGGGGGGGAACCTTTTGTAGTGATAATCAAGGTGGGCCATTTCCAGCAGTTGACAAGAATGTCTGAGGAACAGTGAGGGGTGGGGGAAATAAACATGGGGAAATCGTTTTACTTTGTGTAATGACCCATCCACTCCCAGTCTTTATTCAAGCCTAAGTTAATTGTATCCAGTTTGCAAATTAATTCCAATTCAGCAGTCTCTCGTTGGAGTATGTTTTTGAAGTTTTTTTGTTGAAGAATTGCAACTTTTAGGTCTGTAATTGAGTGACCAAAGAGATTGAAGTGTTCTCCTACTGATTTTTGAATGTTATAATTCTTGACGTCTGATTTGTGTCCATTTATTCTTTTATGTAGAGACTGTCCAGTTTGACCAATGTACATGGCAGAGGGGCATTGCTGGCACATGATGGCATATATCACATTGGTAGATGTGCAGATGAACGAGCCTCTGATAGTGTGGCTGATGTGATTAGGCCCTATGATGGTGTCCCCTGAATAGATATGTGGACACAGTTGGCAACGGGCTTTGTTGCAAGGTTCCTGGGTTAGTGGTTCTGTTGTGTGGTGTGTGGTTGCTGGTGAGTATTTGCTTCAGGTTGGGGGGCTGTCTGTAAGCAAGGACTGGCCTGTCTCCCAAGATCTGTGAGAGTAATGGGTCGTCCTTCAGGATAGGTTGTAGATCCTTGATGATGTGTTGGAGAGGTTTTAGTTGGCGGCTGAAGGTGATGGCTAGTGGCGTTCTGTTGTTTTTCTTTGTTAGGCCTGTCCTGTAGTAGGTGACTTCTGGGTACTCTTCTGGCTCTGTCAATCTGTTTCTTCACTTCAGCAGGTGGGTATTGTAGTAGTAAAAATGCTTGATAGAGATCTTGTAGGTGTTTGTCTCTGTCTGAGGGGTTGGAGCAAATGCGGTTGTATCGTAGAGCTTGGCTGTAGACAATGGATTGTGTGGTGTGGTCTGGATGAAAGTTGAAGGCATGTAGGTAGGAATAACGGTCAGTAGGTTTCCGGTATAGGGTGGTGTTTATGGGACACCATCATAGGGCTTAATCACAAAACGTCTCATCACTTCAGATCCTAAGGCGGTTAAGCCCTATTGAAAACCACACCTCACAAACAGGCTTGCGCAATAAGTGATTCTGTGAAATTGATCTTCTCATTACTCTTGGGAATAAAAGTTTAATTCAATACTTCGTGCATCATAAAATCAATGTGGAGGCAGAAAAGATCTGTTGGGTCATCCAGTCTGACCCTTTCCTTTTTTCTGGTGTCCTCACTCAGTACATCATCTCCATTAATGTCTTATGTATTCCTGAACTTTACAGTGATGGTCCTTAGCTACTTTCTCTTCTAGTTTTTCACTCTGCTGTTACTCTAGTTGTTAAGTCTATGTTCATGTGTTTTATCTTCAGATTCTTGCATCGTTTAGTTTCCTTAATATTTTCTCCAATTTTCTTTTTCTTTATCAACTACAAGGATCAGAATGAATATTCCATGTGCAGTTCCATTATAGTTATGAAGTGAGACTCTCACTTCCCAAGTTGTAAGTGTACATTTAGAGGGATAACATTTAAGAATAGTATTTTCCACAGTCCTCTTATTGCAAGCTTTCATTACTTGACTATCTACTATTGTCCATAAGTATTGCAAACTTGCTGTCCACATACAGATTGGGAAATGATAGTATCTGTGTTGTTATATGTGCTCTGTCTAGATGTATTACTGTGTTATAGAGCAAGGTTATCCTCTCCATATTTACAGATGGAGAGAGGTTAGTCTTTCCACATTTAGGATTTAAGTTAGCTTTCTGTTTCCATAAGTCTTATTTTTGATGCCAAAAATTGTTAAAACTAAGCTAATCCAAATGAAATTTTACATACATGATTTTATGCCACTTTATATAACAAAGTTTTGAGGCAAATTGAACAAGGTGTTCAGGAGATATGAAGATTTTTAAAAAATGAAAAATTTTCATCTGTTTTAAATAACTAAAAAGACCCAAGTAAAATCTGAAAAGTGAATGTAATATTTTAGTCTGTTTGAGTCTTTCTATCAATTTTAATATTTTTGATATCACACTTCTGAGAAGGGACCTACTTTTAAATTTTCTTGCATAACTTTGAATTTTATTTGTGGATGTTATTCATATTGTAGGATGTTTTGGAATTATCACACTCTACGGTCACAATCGTGAATGTGGTATAATTACCTAGAGAAATAGAGAGAGATTTAAAAAAAAAAGATGTTTAAAATAGAGGTATATTATTCTGAACAGAGGACATTAAAGATTTTTTTTAAGGTACGACAGGAGCAGCTGCATGGGCTGAAAGGCCAAAATAGGAAGTTAGCAGCCAACAACAACAAGATGGCATTCTATAGAAGCTTTTAGAGGATAAATTATTCACGTGTAACTGCAGCTGCAGTTAGTGTTTTGTAGGTAAGATTAAACTGGCAATTGATTTATTGTCAGTGGTATGTATTCC
Organism: Natator depressus; assembly: GCF_965152275.1. Classification (NCBI taxonomy): domain Eukaryota; kingdom Metazoa; phylum Chordata; order Testudines; family Cheloniidae; genus Natator; species Natator depressus. The sequence continues at coordinate 84,930,202 of NC_134238.1, forward strand.
CTTTTCTCTGTTTCCCCTCTTGGGGCCTGATTCTCATTTACATTAAGGCATCTTTCCACCATGCTGTCAGCATTGGCATCCACTTTAAGGTCCCATTACGCTGACAAAGCTGATTAAAGGGGCCACAGTATAAATGAGAACTATGCCCTCAGCCGTTCTGAGCAGGAAAAAAAAAACCTAGGAAAAAATGTCACTAAAGTTTCTAAATCATACAGATATTTTTGCAGTGTGAATTATTGTTTGAAAACATAAGTATGCATAACACTCAAAGACTGTTCAGTGGTCCAGTTGAAATGAGTTAATTCTACTTCCGAGTGACCAAGGGCCCTCACCAACTGGTATGTATTGGCACCTTTACTGGCTGCCTTAGCAGGCAATCCAAAGGTTGACTGGACATAGAAAATCAACTGCTCTCTCACACCAGTAGAGATGCCTCCCTCAGAACGTAGGAAGGACAATGGGAGGAAGACTCTACTGCCTCTGCCTGTGCTGTACCTGTCCTTTCTTTGGATAGATGACTTAATTTCTGAAGGTATCCGCATGCTACTTCCTCCAAATCCTGAATTCATATATGTTTAAAAACAAATGCAGAAATGTTCAGATGAGTACTTCAGGTTATGCACCTAAATACTCGGGGCCTACTTTCCAGCTGCGCTGAGCACCCACTGCTCCCATTGACTTTAGGGAGTAGGTCAGATGAAAAAATATGGATTTAGGTACCTAACTTTAGGCAACCAAGTATGAACATTTTGACTAGAGTGGAAATTCTTTGCAGTGTTTCTGATTGGGGGAAAAAGGTCCTTTTTTGCGCGGGGGTGAGGGAAGAGAGAGTTGGGGTTTTTTTGTTTTTTGGGGGGCTTTTTTTGGCAAATTGTAGCCATCTTTGAGACTTTCCATTTTTTGTAAAGATTCCGTGACATTTGTATCAATATGTTATGACGGACATTTATCAAAATTGTATTTTCAAAGTTGCGACCATTTTTGCTTACTCATAATGGGTCCATTTTGTATCCCACAAAACAGGAACTGTTTTGAAATTTCAACATTTCTTATAGAACTGTTTTTATGGTTTTTGACAAGATCAAATTTTGGCCTACAAGTACATTAAGAATATAAATTTACACAAAAAATAATGTATCCCATTCTGTCATAACATCTACAGTTCATTAGTATTGAAAAAGTTGGTAAAATGTTCCTTCACCTTTCAGGGTACCTGGGAAATAGAAAAATGGGAATGCACAATATTAAAAGTGCTGTCAGTTATACATTGCTATTATGACTGCTAATAGTTTTTGATTAGACATGCTCTTTTTCACAGAACATGTCTCTGCTAATTCTGGAATTTTGGTTTTAGTGCTTTTGTTATAAAATGGCATTTGGAAGGATTACTTCAATTTAAAAGATTTTTCAGTTCATAAGCTGTTAGTGTTTTGGTTTTTTTAAGGAACAGCTCAAAATCACGGGTACTATGAACTGATAATCACGTGGCAGTCTCAAAGATTACCAGATGAGTTTACAAGGCAAATAGCTGAGGCAACAGAATCTTTTGAGGGGGAGGGTAGAGAAGAGCAGAGGAAGAAATAATTACAAGTCAAGAAGAAAAGAGATGAGATGCTAGAGCCCCTGATGTGCAATGGATACAGATCAGTGGGTTGCATCTAAATAGATATTTTGATATATTACTTTAAATGTATTTGAAATCCTTCATAGACTATATGAAATAAGAACAAAAGATTAGTTAGTATATGTCAGCAGGTAGTGGCTTTATGGTTTAAATGGAAAATGAAACCATGGAGATAGCAGTTAAACAAACAAAAGCTAACTTAGAATCATAGAATCATAGAATATCAGGGTTGGAAGGGACCTCAGAGGTCATCTAGTCCAACCCCCTGCTCCAGTAGGTGAAATCAGTAAGGTGAATTAAATCTAATGTTCAGTGTGATAAGTCAAGCCTTGATTCAATAATTCCACGTGCATCCCAAATGGGAATTTGGGGTATAAAAGAAATGGAAATTGGGGCCAAGACATCTAAATGTTTTGTAAATATGTAATTTTTCTGCATTATCATTTCAGTTTTATAGTTTATTGAAATACATATATTTTGAATTGGAGGCATGCAGAACCCAGTTTTAATAAGGCCCAGCTCATGCCTCATAGATCTCAATACAGTGGGGAAATTGCTGTGTGGATCTCTCCTCTTCACTGTGGATTGGGGGTTACCGGTGGCTAATAGCCTGAGTAAAGTTACTTATGTGGATAAGTGTTTGCAGGATTGAACCCTACAAGAGTGCACACAGGCATGTGAACGCGTACCTTTGCATGTGCCAGGATCTGCAAATCAGGACCTAGAGCTGAGCTTCTAGCATCTGTTCCAGTCCCTTTAGTATGAGGTGAAAAGGCTGGAGTGGTGTAAAGGGGCACTAAATTCCCTGGTTTCAGCTGGAAGAGGACTTCCCCCAGCACAGGAACTGAGAAAAACACTCATCTGAGGACTTCCTTGAGGGCTCTGGTTTAGGGTTGTGCCATGGGTGGGGCTGGAAACAGAGGGTGTGCATTGGGATCAAGGCTTGTGCATGCAAGGCTGCAGTCTGCTGTGATTCTAAGAAGCACTGTGGACTATAAGGTAGCCCACAGAGGCTTCCAGGAGGGACTGCGACAGAACTCCAGTGCTGTCTGTTATAATAGGGGCCTCTCCATCCCCTGGAGCAGCCCAGGATCAGGAGGACGCAAAGATGGCTTAAAGCTGCCTTAGCTCCCCTGCCCGTGAGATTGCGCTGTGCCTTTTAGCAGATGTCACTTTAGACATTTAATTCCATGTACTGGGGCGTAGAAGCACTTGGGTGTTTCCCTTACCTTTTAGGTTGTACTTTTGTATAGTCTGTTTCCTCCCTATTTTAAATATTATAGAAAATATGATTGATTCTTTTGATGTGCAAATTAATAGATGAATACTTAGAGTGATTTGGGGAGGGTTCTTATAATTGTTGAGCATCACAAGTTGAGTGTACCAAGAGATGGAAGAGGATTATGTAAAATGACTCTGTCTAAAGGGAAGGGCTTTTTCAGAGTCATAAAAGAGGATCTGTGGAGGAGAAACTACTGTAACTACAGTCGAGTACTACTTTCAATCATTCTGGATCCTTTTAGGACTCTTTGCGGTAAGAGTTTGAATTTTCTGAATAGGCTAATTCTAATCTCCTGCAGAGTAATATTATTCTTTCCTGAGGCAGAGTGAGAAATTAAGTGCATCGGATTTGTGTTGGAGATGGTTTGTAGGTTACTTCAGGTAAAAATCCTTGGAGACACTTGCAAAGCTTAAAGTTTGCCTCCTTCCTCTCCCCCCCTGCACACTCTGCGCCTCCCCCCCACTCCCGACCCCCCCGCTCTCCCCGAGGCCACTCTGCAGGAAGCAGGTAATACTGATGGGAATTGCCATATGGAAGACTCCCCCACTGTAATGAATACTTGATGTTCTCTATAGGCTTCCAAAAGTTAAGTTGGGGAGCTGCTGAAATTTAATCGTCTTACTGAAAGTGGTTTTCCTGGCTGCTCCAGTGGCTCTTGTCTCAATCTTGTTTTCTGCTTTGCAAGCCGATACAGTTACAATTTCTGTCTTTCATGTATATTAATGCCCATTGCCATGGGTACCACTTTTTCTTTATTCACTATTTTTGCTAGTTGCTAGCACTGAAAATTGCTGCAGCTTTTATCTTGACTTTAATATTTTCTGAGGTTGAAATTCACCCCTGGCTAAGGGCAAGCACAGTCTAGCCACCATCTAAGCCCCACTTAAGTTCCATATTGAGGGCTTTAGTAGAATTTAAGTTGTATATAGGCCTTGTGCTGCCACACTACATAGGGGTGAATTTCACCATGAGTGCATGATGTCTGTGCCACAGACCACTTAAAAAAGGATCTCTTTTCCCCTGGAGTTTGAATAGCCCAATTAACCTAAATTTGCGAAAGTTGAATTAGTGTGGTCAACAGATGGATGAGGATGCTTTCCACGTCCTGCAAATAAAGAATTTGGTTTAATTTATTTTTTAGTTAATCATTTTCAATACAGAGGGAAGAGGGCAAAATAACAGTCATTTATGTGATTTTAAAATGTCAGTATGTCAGCACAATTTTAATTGACATTTGAGTCAGAACATTTAGAATTCTATGTGTAACTGAGTTGTCATGAATAATAGAATTGAGTGACTGAAAGAAGTTGTTCTTCTTATAAAATAGAAACATGGGGCTTCCTAGGATGCAACTACAATGTAATAAGCGGGAGGAAGGTAAAAGGTAATTTAATGGAAGAAACAAACAAACAAAATCTTGGATCAGCATACTAACTGACATGCATGATAGGTAGATAGATGGTGAACACACTATTATCTGTATAAATCAGTTTAGCTCTTCTCTAAAAATTTTTGCAGCCTTCACTGCTAGACATTAACCCAATTTTGTGTGGTGCCCTTGATTTGTGACATCTCCTGAGGGCCAGGGCAGACTTATATCAGGCTGTGATGGTGATGAGGGAAGAAAACTCTTTTTTTATATCTCCAGTGATTATTGAATGGGGACCTGTAGAAAAACAATACAACTTCAGATTGTCTCCTGCTCTCATGTCATTGTGTTTGTGCACCTGGTAACTAAGGAGAAAATCTGCCCTTCTGTTGCCTGTGGGCTGGATTAGACTAAAGTGAACTGGCTGGTATAAGACAAGAGGAGATGTGCAGTATTGCCTAAAAAGATGTGGGGAAGTTGGCAATTGCATTATAAGAAAAGCAGCTGTCTTGTTTATAGAAACAATGTTTGTAATTTAGGGAGTAAGAATATAAACAGAGCCAAATTCTTCAGCAAGATGTAAGGACAGCTACTTGTCACTGCTTGGAGTTCCTATAGCTGCAAAGTTTCAGAAGTTCTAGCTTTTGATGTTACTATATTTCTTAGCACAATTGTTTAAAAAAGCCTTCTAGGGAACAGTTCCCCTGTAATGCTGTTTTTGTTGGTGCCTAGGGAGAGGGAAAAACTGCTCTTTAAAAAACAATTAAAGCAATAAACAGCCTTTCCAAAAGTAATTTCTTTTCTCTTCACCTCCTGTCTCAAATACTGTCTTGATTGGGACATCAGAATGGTTCGAAGGAGAGGCAATTCTTTAAGACTCCTTTACATGATACCAAACGTATAAATGTTCTTTGAACGCTATTTTATTAACTGGTTTTAAAGAGCTGTCCTTGCTCCTCTTCTTCTGAATTATGTGGCAATAGCTAGCTGGCCGCTTCCTGCCATCTTTCATAATATTAAATCCCACCCACAGCCTTCAGTGTATATTGGCAGTGCACAAAATTAAATGCCATGCCAATGGAGTGTAAGGATTTTGTCATTCTGTACTTGCTGCTCCATGGCTCAGGGTCATCGGATCCTGCAAAGTTGGGGGTATGTAATGTTAAAATAGGAAGAGATAAAAAGTTCTGTCAGAATATTATGGGAGGTGTTACTGAAATGACCTCTTCTAGCTTTTCAGAAGCTCTTAAGCATATGCTGAAGGTTGTGTGTGCTTAAATGCTTTGCTGAATAGGGATTGAGTCTTGGGTAGGAGCTATCCCTAAATAAGAATGATTATTTTGTTCTAATCAAAGCAGCTGAATGCTGAGAATTCCATTTATAATTAACTCTTCATAAGTTCAATTTATAAATATGATACATCACAAACTTGTGTAATATATTCTGTAAAGATCTGAAAACTGGTATACATTGCAATGGGTTTCTCAGTGCAAACAACACTCCTTAGACAGTACATAAAACACATTCCAAAGAAAAGGCTAAAAAATGAGCACTGAAAAAATAAACATCTATTTCTTAAATGTTCTGCTGCACTTAATACATATGGTTGGCACATACGCCTGTGAAGCATGGCAGAAGAGCCAACAGACAGCGGCTACGCTGCACGACTTTTAACGGCCCGGCTGTAGCAACACAGCCGTGTCGCTAAAAGCTATGTAGTGTAGACCTAGCCTAAGTGTTTTTTCTTTTACTAAGGGGAAAGAAAAAAGACAGATATAAAGTGTCTGCTGGCATCGCTAGAAGTTTTTAGTTGTCCTGTGACTTTGAGTGGCAATGGTTAGTCTACGTTTCCAAACTGAACAGACTCTAACGCAGTGATTCTCAAACTTTTTGTATTGGTGACTTCTTTCACACGGCAAGCCTTTGAGTGTGAACCTCCACACCCTTAGAAACTAAAAATGAGATGTCTGTGTTTATTCAATGCAATATTAATTTAATTTAATGGAGGCTTGGGCCTGTCAGCCACATGGGGCTGACAGCTCACAACCCCCATGTAACCACTTCACGAGCCCTGGAGGGGTCACAACCAGCAGTTTGAGAACCCCTGCTCTAACCTTTTTACTTTCCTTCCTTACTCTGGCAAAAGTAAGAGAAGCAGAATGAGTCCTGTTTGGTTATGGACCGTAATCATATAGCCTGAAATTAGTTACCCAGCCTCCTTTTACCCAATGAGCCAATAACAAATACATATGCTAAATTGAATAATGTACTCCCTGAAGTACAGGTGCGTTTTTTCAGTGCTGGAGACACTTGGGACCAACTTCACTAGCTGGATTATGTAATGCAAACAGCTGCAAATGCCCAGCAGAGAATTCCCTTGTCAGAGGAGATCTTCTTTCTGGTTGTGTGTACACCACACCTGGGCTCCGTGTCTCCTTCCTTTTCTCTCAGTGTAATGGGGCTATCAGAAGAAAGAGGCAGCATGTTGGAGACTGGAGGGAGGTGTGGTGGAACAGAGCTCTGTCACAACAAACTTCTAGTAGTATGGGATCTATACAGGATCCTAATCCAGTGGCAGAATTTAGAGATGCCTGACAGCAGCTGTAAGCATTGTCCAGACTGGTAATTTCAGCAGAACAGAGTGCCTTTTGGTGCAGGAGAGAATCTGCCACTTGGTTTTTGACCATGTGCCATAATATTTTGATATGATTGTTGTTTGCCCATTATGTTTGCTGAGCAGCTTTAGGTGGAAGGACCTAGATCTTCAAAGAAAATAAACCCTCATAACAACATGTATTATACTCAATTTTTAAAAATCAATGTTGGTCCCATATTTAACGAAAGTAGAGCCTGCAATGCTCCTCTGTCTGACTGCCTGGCTCATATCAATCATACAATAATGGCTTCAGTCACTCACAGGAACACATTTAACTGGCAGGACAAGAACAGAGAGGCCCAATGACATTTTTAGTGTGGAAAAGACAAATCTACAGGCCTCCTATATGTACTGTATGTAGTCTAATATTTGGTCATTCAAAAGATGTGTATTGTATAGTGTAGTTTACAGGGCTTTCCTTGCCAATGGCAAGCTGTAAAATGGCTGCCCCTCCCAGCCCCAAATCAATCACAAACTAAGCAGTTACTAAATATTTGCTGCCTTTGATATTTTGCTCCCCAGGCAGTCCTTCGTTGTGCCTTGTATAGCAGAAGTAGTTTTTGTTCTGGTTATACCTGGAAGAATTGTTTTCTGTTTGACCTTTCTGTACAAGGTTTTCTTAAATGAGCCAGCCTGTCAGCGCTGCACCATGTATGCATTTGTGAACAATGGGAAAACTAGAAATTTCTGTGTGATGGATGTTTAACAATTAGAAATCTTATAGAGCAGGTGGGATAGCTGGAAAGGAAAGTGTAGCTACTCAGGAGGATAAATGATGATGAGAGATTTATTAATAAAACATGGGTAGGACTACAGTAAATGCAGAAAGCAGCAAGGTAAAAAATGACTTAGAAAAACAAGTCAAGGAGAGAATCAAAGAAAATAAGAAAAGAGCACAATAAAAAAAAAAAGATCAAGGGGAAAAATCAGTGTATTTGGGGAAAGAAAAACAGCCCCAGTGCAACGGAAATGATATAATAAAAAACAGTCATGCACTGGCAGTAGTGTTCACTAGATGATCCAAATAGATAGGTCTTTTCCATCCCCTATATTTCTATGAATGGAAAAAGGAATTATACATGAAACACAGTACTATTTAGTGCTAATATACAAAGAATTCTGCAGTGTTAGGGGATGAACTTCATGATTATTTCTCTCTTGGATTTCACTAGCTAGGTACTGTCAGTCAACCAGAGTGATGTTCTACAACAGTGGCTGATGCATTTAGTCAAAAGCTATTTTAACTGTCTACATCTCTGACATGCAGAGTTTGAGCCAAAGAGGTTTAGAAGAATATAGGTTGTCTGGGAAGGATGGCCGCCTCTCTCTTCACCCGCCTTTTCTGAATGGTGTTAGCACTGCTGTGTTTCAATTAGAATGGATTCTGCCACACTTATTCGTGCTGTGCTGCATTGTACCTTAATAAGTATTTGCAGTAAAATGCTTAGGACTACATATGTAGTAGGAAACTACTCACTGGGTGAAACTCAATCCACACACAGAATGACTGAGGACCTGATCACCACTCTTTTACAGCAGGTTATTCTAGGGTAGCACCACTGAAATTGATCTAAAGCTGGTGTACCTTTTCTGCAGAAAAGGACCTGGGGATTACAGAGGATGAAAAGCTGGATATGAGTCTGCAGTGTGCCCTTGTTGCCAAGATGGCTAACGGCATATTGGGCTGCATTAGTAGAAGCATTGCCAGCAGATCGAGGGAAGTGATTATTCCCTCTATTCGGCACTGGTGAGGCCACATCTGGAGTATAGCATCCAGTTTTGGGCCCCCCACTACAGAAAGGATGTGGACAAATTGGGGAGTCCAGCGAAGGGCAACAAAAATGATCAGCGGGCTGGGGCACATGACTTATAAGGAGAGGCTGAGGGAACTGGGCTTATTTAGTCTGCAGAAGAGATGAGTGAGGGGGGATTTGATAGCAGCCTTCAACTACCTGAAGGGGGGTTACAAACAGGATGGAGCTAGGCTGTTTTCTGTGGTGGCAGATGACAGAACAAGAAGCAATGGTCTCAAGTTGTAGTGGGGAAGGTCTAGGTGCAATATTAGGAAAAACTATTTCACTAGGAGCGTGGTAAAGCACTGGAACTTCCATCCTTAGAGATTTTTAAGGCCCGGCTTGCAAAGCCATGGCTGGGATGATTTAGTTGGTGTTGGTCCTGCTTTGAGCAGGGGGGTGGACTAGATGACCTCCTGAGGTCTCTTCCAACCCTAATCTTCTATGATTCTATAAATAGAAAACCAGGCCCTGAATGGTTTTAGAGTAGTGTTTGGGTTGTTTCTGGAGGAAGCATGAAGAGGTTTGGGAGGCCAGACTCATCCCCCAAACCAAAGCCAGGGCATGGAGCTGGTGCACAGTCCCCCCTGCTTCTGTTTTTCCATCTCATGGGCTAGAATAACAGCTATAACCCCGCACTGTCATTTGGGGAGGTGTCAAAAAAGCCAGCAAGTCTGTGTAAATGCAGATCTACAACTTCTTCCCTGGCCAACTTGAGGCCTGCCTCTAAAATGATCTTGTACATAGGCTGGTGTGCAAGCTAGTCTTGTGCCATTTCTGTGTGACCACACAGTAGGTCAAATCCACTATGCAAGCACCTGTGATGGGCAATCCCACCTCTAAGATAAGTGTTAAGAAGGGGCTTTTGTTGGGGCTTTGCATTAATGTGAATTTCACCTAGGGGGGCAGTAAGTATTGCAGAAGTTTGCCTGCAAACAACTACTCTTGGGGAAGAGACTACATGGCCTTTAAAATGCTAAAAATATATGTAGACACTGGCATTTTGATTCTGGGATATCTATTTTAAGGCTCTACTTTAAATCAAATCAATTCTTAAGAGGAAATTTTCTGCACTATGCATGGCAGAATAGACAGGAAATCTTAGATAACAATTGGATTTATGTGTGGATTAGATGCTTAGCACAGAAAAAGTACCCCCTTAGTGTGAAAATCATAGCAAAAAAAGAGCTAATGTGACTGATGAAAGATGCAAAAAAAGCAGCATGAATGCAACAAGTATGTGTGTTTGCTTCAAATTATAAAACGTTAATGCCACATAATGTGTCATAACTTTAATGGAAGTGGTTCAGATCAATACAAATCCTGTGCTACAAATGTAAAGAAACACGTTTCCAAAATGGTGACAGGAAACAGGTAGTGAACAAATGTAGTGGGCTTTTTTTGTAAGAGATTTTTTGTTGCTGGTCTCAACTGTTAAATGGACGTTACATTTTAAGTTGCATATTTTGCTCTTCATCACATATTTGAGAAAACTTATGCTTCTGTTTAAAGAGTGTGGCTTCCGCCCCCTCCCCCAAAGAGACTAGATGGCCAGGGGCTTGTTAATAGGTTACCGAGCTTCCTACCGAAGGCTATTAAATTAAATTGATTCATTTTCTTGTGGGGTGTATCCCCTTTCCACTCTTCAGTCAGAAAATATTAAAAAGGAGGCTAATGTACAAAGATTTAGGTCCCCAATTCAGCAAAGCACTTATGCACAAGCTTAATTTAACTACCATTTCAAATCAATAGGAATGTATGGTGTTGCTCATGTCCCAGGAGGTGCTTTGCACCTTGCAGGATCAGGCCTCTGTTGCTTTTTTGGCATGTGCTGCTGCTTGGTTAATCCAGGCTTGCGCAAAATAAATAAATAAATCTTCATCTGAACAATGCCTGCAGCCAAGTTGTGTGATCAGCGCTCACTCCTCTTGCATATCATTTGCCACAGTGAGGTATGAACTCTCCTTCCTCAAAATATAGCACTTATGTGGTCCATATGCTTTGTTCTGGCCCTCTGATAAGGGTAAATTTCAATCCTCTGTGCAGTGTGGGTATGAATCCAGATTATTCACTGTTTAAGCCATATTCATACTGAAGCATTGATTTCATCCTATGAGTACCTCAGCAATGTGAATTTCCTGCCATTTTTGTTTAAATAAACAGGGTTGGGTTTTTTTTTTTGTGAGGCATAATGTTTTACAATAGATTCAGCTCATGATATTACAGTGAAATTAAATGGGTTCTGTGTATATGCACATATGGGCCAAATTCTGTTCTCAGTTGCACAAGTTTTTTCACTGTTTAAGTGAGTACACAATATGGACCTTTGCTTTCAGAGGTGCTATTAAGCATAGCCTGTGATACTTTTACAGTGATTGCTGAAATTGAATGTAACGTCTAACATTCAAATCAGCAGAAAAATAAAGCACTTTAAATTCTCACATTCTCTCCTATCTGACAGGAAAGCAATATGGGTACTCTTCAGATTTAAAACAAGAATCAAAAACCTCATATGAACATCTCTATACATAGATAATAGGTACATTGTTATAACATCGTCAATAAAACAAAGATGGATTTTAAGTGCTGTCTTGCTCACATAGATGCAGCACACTCAGTAAGACAGCATTTTAATTATACTCCATTCCTTCCCTGCCATCGTCAGACTCCTCTATGTTGCTGACTTGGCCTTTTGAATTAGACCACTAGAAGGTGACCCCCTCTTTGCACAGTGCATTCTTGAATACATTGATTTTTTTTTATACCGTCACTGCACAGAGATGGTTTCTGATGCCATTCTAATTAGCATATGCACCAACTATAGCATGTCCTTCCACTGATTGAGCTTCTCCAATGAAATGTGAATCTAAGTGGAGTTTTTATGACCATGCTGAATAAGCTTTTACAGAAAGCATTAGAGTGTGGGGGAGAGAAAATATATTCTGATAAGTATGACAGCAGCCTGAACTGTGGTTTCTCAGTGGCTAGCTCCATCAGCTATGTGACACCTGTTGACAAAACTTTTCAGTACTTCATTCTCTTGAAGATACAAGGGAAACATAAAACAGTAGAGGCTTTAAGCAAATGAGTCCACGAACAGTTAATTATTTCTGCTCTTTGTGGTGACAGCAGACAATTTCTCCAGGAGATTTTTAGATTTCATATGTTGAATTTCTACTTTTACTGAGCAAAGCACAAACCAACTGCACAATGAGTCTCTTCTGCCAGACTCTTTGGCTAAAAATCCCTTTACGTTGGCAATAATCTGACAACTTTATGCCATCTCTTAAAGCCTTGCTTCTCAATTATCTGACATGCTGCAAACCGAGTAAATGTTACTGCATCACACTGTCTGAATCTTCTGTTGTGGCCCCAACGACAGAGAGGCCATCCCTTCCCTGAGTGATCACTAAGGAGATCATCAAACATCTAAACTCTAACTCTATTAGATAGTTTCATCAATGCTGGCTGTAGTTTATGTACTTTATCATTCCTGGAGTCATCTTGCTGTAGTAGCATATTGTCAAATCTAGAAATAATGGCACATACTGCTTGTGAATCGGTTCTTTTTCACTAACTGAAAATGACCTGCCTCTAGCTCTTTTTTTCAGCTTCACATAAATTGTGACCTCTGGCTGTCTTTTGTCTTTCTGTTGGATCAGATTCTCTTTCCACAGTGTCTGCCTCATTAGAAAAAATGGCAAAGTCCATGTCAAATCCCAACAGTTGCTCCTCTACTATAGTAGTGGACTTAGTCATCTGAAAGGCATCTGAACTTTTCTTTCTCCTGTCTTCCCTGAGCTGCTCCTTTCACTGTGTGCTAGCAGAGATACACAATAAAGATCTAAGGGCTCACATTGCAGGTTTAACCTTTTGGGGACCGGTCGACTGTCTAATACAGCTTCAAAACCATCATTCAGATTTCACCCAGAACATTTTGAGACTACTTATGCTTGTTCATCATTACTGAGGCATTGTCCCAACTCCCAGGACTTATGTCTGCAGCAAAAAAGACATTTTCCCACTATTTCTGCAATGCATTTTAAATGTCAGTAGAGCTTATCATCGATGCCATGGACTACTATGAAGTTCCAATTAAAATATTTCATTCTTCCCAGGTCATTAGTATGTCCAAGTCTATTTTTCACTGTTATTGGAAATTTATTGGTGGGAAGACCATTTATTCTCTTCAGCAGGTCTAAATAACCATTTGTTTCTAACCTCAGCCATGCTTACTTTGCCAGTGTAATCAGTGAACTGCCTTGCTTTTGTGTCACCTGCATCTCAATTACACACCACCTCTGGGCTTTTCTGAGAGGCAATACTTCCCCTCTCGCAAGCACAGAGTCTGAGCATAGAAAAGAAAATTTTAATGAAAGGGGGGAAGTCACCCAACATTAATTAGGTAAAATGTCACAAGCAGGATTTATAATCCTAAAATTATGAACAGGACACCCACCCCAGAGTGTGGGCGTCAGTGCCTTCTGCCTTGTGTTCTTGAGTTCTACAACCAACAGTTCCTTTTCTGTGCCCCTCTCTGTTCCCTCACCATACCCCACTCACAGTGGTTGTCCTTGGTCCGTGAGGACCCAGGTTCATAGGTGCATATGTATGAGCTCATCTCCTACCCGGGAAGAAGGCACCTTGCTTGCTCCACCATCTGCGCACTTCCTGTTTGCTGGCCATGCTGCCATCTGCGCACTTGCCCTCGGCTGGCCATCCTGCCAGCTGCTTGTTTGCCGGCTGACTGTCAGCCACCTTCTGCTGCGACCTCTGCATATCAGTCGCTTAGTGATTTTCAGCTCTTTGCAGATTGGGCAGAAACACTGCCCCATCTCAAGTCAATTCAGCTCTCCTGTGAGCACTTTAACATAACAAAAGGCTCCTAAAGAAGCCTATTTAGCTCTGTCTTTGAACCGTGGGGAGGAACAGGTTAAACCAGACTGGAGACCCCTGGGGAGAGTCCACACCTCCTGGCTGGGATACCTGTCCTCACCCCCCTTACTTCCACAGGGGTCTGGCATTTGAGCCCCTGGCTTAGCAAGTTCCTTTCAGCTGAGGGTGACCCCTCAATCGGGACAAGCTCAGCACAGTTCTGCTCCCCTTTAGTCATACAATGAAGATAAAACATTTCACTATCCCTGCATTCACAGTGATTTGTAACCCAGCACCAGCCAAAGCTGATCACTTGGAGCTGCACAACTCTTGTCTGCTAGATACCTATGTAAATACAGTTTGCTCCTGAAGTCTCTCCCCCTCCTGAACTAGCTGTCAGGGGATAGTTCATTCAGACACTGCTTACAAATGGAGCATGTGGATTAGATCAGGTATTTCAGATTATCCTTTTCTCCTAAAAATCAATGTTTGGTCAGAGCTGAGAGGTAGGAGCTGCCATGTACTAGTTTATGATGCGTAGCATACTAAGGCCCCAACTTGGATGAGGTCTCTAGATGCTACTACTAGTACCAATAGTAACACATTATTTCCTTTAATTTTGGAGTGCACATGCTTCATACTGGAGAGCTGTGTCGAAGAAGTAATGTGTTGCCTATCTGAAAGGGCTTGCATTCTATCAAAAACTTGTACAACAAAGGACAAGGCAATAATAAAAACATGGTTGGTTGGTGGCCATTATAACCAGAAAGTGTCATGGAAGAATGTAAGGAGGTTGCTTTATGGGAGTTTTTTTGTTTGTTTTGTGTAAGACAAAGTTCCTCTCGATTCAGAGAGCCCACACAAAGTCCATCTGTCATTGAAATCCCTCTTCAGCTGCCACAATTAGGACTTAAATGGGGCTTCAGTGGTGCATACATTGTGTGGTAGCTCTGTACAGTTCCTGCATAATTATATGTTGGTAGAAGCATTGCCTCCATTCTGCAAGGTACTCAGAACTCTCTATTAATGTTAGGGGTCATTAAGGATAGTCAGTACCTCACAAGAATGCTCATCACTTCTTCACAGCACCTAGCAAGGTTGAGCCCCAAGTGCCTCAGCACCTAGCAAGGTTGAGCCCCAAGTGCCTACTCATTCCTTGCAAAGTGCAAAGAACCCTCAACTCCCAACAGAGCTCTCACCATTTTATAGGAATCAGCTCTTCCTGAGCACAGTGGTCACAATAGAGGGAAGAAAAGGGGGATTTTTTTTTCTGATGACAAAATAGCCTTTTTTAAACCATGAAACCTTTAGTAAAAACTTGTTAACTTTGAAATGTTCTGTTTTTCAGAAGTTTCCATAACATTTGTATCAAAAAGAACAGGAATACTTGTGGCACCTTAGAGACTAACAAATTTATTTGACCATAAGCTTCCATGGGCTACAGCCCACTTGATGCATCCGATGAAGTGAGCTGTAGCCCACAAAAGCTTATGCTCAAATAAATTTGTTAGTCTCCAACGTGCCACAAGTACTCCTGTTCTTTTTGTGGATACAGACTAACACAGCTGCTACTCTGAAACCTATTTTTATCAAAGTTTTTCTCAAAATAAATCATTTTTGGTAAGAGAAAATAATTCTGAATATGATTTAGATTAAAAATGTATAATTTCACAGAAACTTTTGCAAAAAACTGAGCATATGACGAAAATGAACCCTGCAAATCAGAAATAATTCTGAAATTTCCCACAAGAAATTTTTTTGTTTTTCAGCAAGCACTATTGAAAGTTAGCATTTGCAGATTAGTGTAAAGTGTTGTACCTGAGATTAACAGAATGTCCTTTGTCAATAATATCATTGACAACTAATCATTGTCAATAATATCATTGACAAATGTTTAATTTATTAATGGTGTCTAGTATTTTTAGGGTGTATTATGAAAAATATGCCTGCTTCTAAGAATCACTAAAAGTAAAATCATAGTGTAACAATTTAGACTGCAATTTATATATGACTTTAAACGGACCAAAATCAATTATTGACCTTTTCTAGTCTCTTCCCACCATTCCCTCTGGTTCTAGTCTATTTTGTTCCTGATCACTTTATTTTCTTACCTATCCCTGTTCTAGTGCTGTTACCATTTACCTTAAGAGACTTTCTCTCAAGTTTGGTTGTTGGCAGATCCTTAACACTCTTAATTGTTTTGGCAGGAGCTACTTCCCATCCCTCTCCTAGAATCCTCCGGAGCCCTTTAGCTATATATGCATAATGTATCAGATGGCAGAGCAAATTACGCAGGCCTGGAACAATGCCAGAGATTATTTTAGTCTTATTTATCCACTTTTGGTGTTTGTTCTCAGTTAAATAGTAAGGCACATTGTGATGGGACTCCCTGCTGTACAACCTGGAACTGTGGGACCAGTGTGCTCGGCTCTCCAGCCTGGGCTGTCTCTGACAAGTGGCAAACCCCTCCAGGTGCTGTTATCACTCCGCAACCAGCATACACAGACACACCCAGCTAAATTGCATGAATGTTCTCTCAGACAGTCCTGAACTACACAGAGAGAAACATCAGCAACCCCCCCCTACCCTTCCACCCCCAACCTGGCACCTCAGAAATGTACCATCTTACACTGCTCAAGACCTCTTGAACAATGCAAGTTCATTAATTAGTTCACCACTTTGTCAAAGCATAATGGACATGCACTAGCCTTTGTAGTCTGAGCAGACTTTAGATAAACACACTGGTAAGAATAAAACATTAAAATAAGTGTATTAATTACAGAAAGATTTTAAGTGGTAGAGATAGTTACCTGAGAAAATTAAAAGTAAAGACGCATTCTAAAGCTTAAATTTTCAGATTAAGCAAGATTTGAATCAAACAATTTTCTCACCACACTAGATGTTGCAGATAGTTACAGTTTTTAATACACAGGCTGAATGTCCTTCTCAGCCTGGGACCAATCTCCCCAGTTCAAATTCTTTGTCTTTCCAGCATTCTTTTTGCCAGAGGTGATACATCAGAAGGGGGATGGACATGGAGGATCCAATTTCCCCCAAGCAGGGACCAGAAGGGGCGGGTCCCGAGCCTTTTTCAGCCATGCTGGGACACTGCCCGGTTCAGCTCAGCAGCTGACTGGGAGAGTGCCTGGCTGAGGCAGTGGCAGGCTGCCCCCCACCCAGGCTCAGCTTCCGGAGACAGTAGCCGAGTGACCTGGAGCCCCCCTTTTGCCCCTGCCCCCCCACGTATGCTTGGAGACAGCCCCTGACCCCAGAATCCGAGCCTGGGCAGGGAGCAGGCTGCGGCCCCTCCCCAGTGAGTTGCTGCTGCACATGTGCCAAAGGGGGAGGGGGAGTTCCAGCTCACTCAGCTGCTGCCCCGGAAGGCGAGGTGGGGTGGGAGGCAGCCCACCACTGAGGGTGACCAGATGTCCTGATTTTATAGGGACAGTCCTTCTATTCAGGCCTTTTTTCTTATATAGGTGCCTATTAACTCCCCCACCCCTTGTTCCGATTTTTCATACTTGCTTTCTGGTCACGCTATCGCTGCCGCCCTGCACCAGCCAGCACCTAGGAGCAGCTCTGTCCTGCTCCCTGCTCGAGTCTTGCTGCCAGGGAGAGCAGCCAAACGTGCTGGGGGGAGCCGGCACAGGAGGACAGAGCCCCCACCCTTCCCCTGCAAGTAACGTAGGGTAGGGAGGGGAGAGTGTGGGGGCCCATGCTGGGAGCAGGGCAGGGAGGAGACATGGGACGGTCACATGTCCTCCCCTTTAGCTGATGCTCCCCCCGCCCCCACTATGGGGAGGCACCAGTTGTCTATGCTTGTTGCCTTCAGCGTAGATGGAGGAGAAGAGAGGTGATCTCCTGGTGCCACCGTCTCTTATTTTATACTCTTAATTCCAGTCCCAGGGAATATACTGGTCCACACATGTCCTGGTGGGACTTGCTTACACAACTGAATCATAGAGTTGCACGATCATCATTGTGTGGTGCATGCGCAACTGTCTCTTGCAGAATTGTAAATCTCTCTTGTTTACAATTCCCCAGTTGGTCAATGGCTCATGATGGTCATTTCACGAGTTTGGGTGTGGGTCACCACCTTTATTGTCATTGGAGACTAGCCGTAGGTGTCTCCTAAACTCACAACATATTAACAGCATGTTAACAACCATCTAGCAAAATCTCATAACTTCATACACACTGATATACATATTTTGACAGAGCAATGAGTTTCAGCAGATCATAACCTTGCATATGGTATCTTAAATGGCATGCTATGTATGAAATATCCCAACGATATACAAACTCTGAATATGGCGGGTACAGGGTGTTACTCTGAGGTCCAGTGTGTCACACACACATTCTCCTATTGAAGCACAAATCTAACTTTCTCCCATTAGCATTACTGAGAATTATGTGTTTGCATCAGATAAGAATATACTTATGGGATCTTAAAAAAGCCTATTAGATGCATCTCAAGCAGCAATACTTCATTGTTTTAAAATAGTTTCATTTGCAATAAAGCTTTATAAATTTTGTGCATAAAACAAAACTAAGTCATTCAGAGCAAAGGTGCAGCTAGAGTTACAGTGTACAGTACATGGAGAGGCAGAGAGAGCCTTGTATCTTAAACTAAAGTTTCAATAGCAGAAAGTGCTGCAGAGGCTAACTAAAATCTTGTGATCTGCAGATTTGAATTATCTTTATTTTTTCAAATTGAGTATTGAAAACCCTTTATTTTTCTGCTTTTACTTGCCTCCCATCTGAAAGAAATATCTTGATGCTGAAAGTGACAAGAAATTGACATAAAAAAAACAAATAGTTTA
This sequence comes from Natator depressus, assembly GCF_965152275.1. Classification (NCBI taxonomy): domain Eukaryota; kingdom Metazoa; phylum Chordata; order Testudines; family Cheloniidae; genus Natator; species Natator depressus. Next base: position 84,948,624 of record NC_134238.1, read on the forward strand.
CTTTTCTGTCCCTATTCTGAGGTGTCTCTCTAGGCTTACTTTATTCTTCTCTTCTGGTAATGAATTGCTCCTTCAGTATAGATTTTTGTTACAATGGGAATTAATAGAAGTAAAGAAACTAAGTTTGGAAAAAGATAGTAGGAGCAGTAAAGGAACTTCTTTTATAATATAAAATAATACTGGGGGAAAGGTACTGAGCGAATCTGCCAGTTCTGTGTTGAAAGACTAACAGACAAATCTGCAACATTTCAAAAAACTGTGCAAACTAAAATTGCATTCAGCTGTGGCAAGGCAGGTATACATCTGCTATGATGGCCATTTCAGTGGAGCCTGAGGGTGAAAACCTAGCCTCATCAAAGTCAATGGCAAAACTCCCATTGATTTCAATGGGGCCAGGATTTCACCCTGAGGGGCAGATTCTCGTCAGATGTAAGTTGTCAAAACTCCAGAGACTCCAGTGGAGCTATGAAAACTTTACACAGGCTGAGGATCTGCCTCTGAGTTATTAGGACTTTAACATTTGAAGCCTCATATATTTATTTACATGTTAATCAAAAATCTGTGTAGTTATCCTTTGTTTTGCAGTGTGAAAGATATAATTGTTACGGTGTGGTATCTACCTTATAATGAAATAATTCTGTGTTTCTGCAGATGAGTCGTGGCCAGATCATTCTTTTGGATGGGGTGGGGGGGGGGCAGGGGGCACACACATGGGAGGGGAGCTGGGAAGAGAGAAAACTCCATGAGGAGCCTCGAGTGGAATTTCCACCCTTCTCAGATAAAGTAGCAGTTCTGCTCAGCAGCTATTCCAATTCTCTCAGTAAATCAAATTCCTCCATCTGTAGCTCAGCATTCTTCAGGAACATTTTTATGCAGAATTTTATTTCACTTCATTTTACATCTTCTCCCTTCCTCCTCACCTACCCTTTCATCTCCTAAAGGGGCAAGGGTAGTTGGGTGTCCCCCCCCCCTCCAAAAAAAAAAAAGTGAAGTCAATTCTACTTGAATCTTAAAATCAAATCAAACCTTCAAAGAGTCTCAGGAATTCTGGCAATCTCCTTAAAATTAAATCTGCATTTTAGGGCATCCCTGCTTCCAGACTGAGGTACAAGGAAGGTAGTTAGCAATGGGTAAAACAATTAATTTGAAGAGTCTCTGACCTTTAGAAGTCCTAGACTAAATGGGATTTGACTTGACCTTTCCACTAGAGGGATACTCGACCTAAGAGACTGACTCTGTTTATAATTAAATATCACTGAAGACAGGAAAAGGAAGACCTCAGACTGTTTAGATAAGTTTCATATAATCATTTCAATGTTGACACTGTTACTTGAACTGAACTCCCTAAGAATTCTGAGGCTGCACATGATATCAGAATACAATTGATAAGTATTTTTTATTCTCAAAGTGTTTTACAAACATTAAGTTTTATGACAGGTTACAGAGTAACAGCCGTGTTAGTCTGTATTCGCAAAAAGAAAAGGAGTACTTGTGGCACCTTAGAGACTAACCAATTTATTTGAGCATAAGCTTTCGTGAGCTACAGCTCACTTCATCGGATGCATACTGTGGAAAGTACAGAAGGTCTTTTTATACACACAAACCATGAAAAAATGAGTGTTTACCACTACAAAAGGTTTTCTCTCCCCCCACCCCACTCTCCTGCTGGTAATAGTTTATCTAAAGTGATCACTCTCCTTACAATGCGTATGATAATCAAGTTGGGCCATTTCCAGCACAAATCCAGGTTTTCTTCCCCCCCCCCTCGCCCCCCACAAACCCACTCTCCTGTTTGTAATAGCTTATCTAAAGTGATCACTCTCCTTTCAATGTATCACCCAAGGTGTTCTTGGGTTCCATTTAGGTGTTCATTCCACATCATGTGGCAAATAGGGCAACACGCTGTCCTCTACCAGGGATTTCACAGTATTCTGGACTTCTGAAAGCTTTCAGCTTTGGTGGTGATTAAAAGCCTTTGTACATTTAAATCAATCTGAAGTGTCCCTTGACATCCCCAACATTCAAAGCTGCTTTCAGTCAAGTAAAACAATCAAAATGCTCACTCACAATGTTCTAATCCAAGATAAACTACTCCCAAATCCAAGATAGAATACCTATTGACAATTCCTACTGGATATGTGGGGGAAAATACAACTCTTCATAGCTACAGACCTGAGCCAATTTTTTAAGTTTTAATTTTTTTAAAATCTAGAGCTGTACAATCCAAACCAAACATAAACATGTTTCAATCAGTATTGACTTAATCAAAATTTCTAATTCACACATGAGAAAATGCCTTTTATTTTTCTTACTCATACAGCACTCAAAATGACTGAAGAGATTTTGCTCAAACTTTAAAAAATACTCTTCTGGGAGGACTCGAATGTGGAAAATTTCAGCCCCAATGGAATCTGTTTAAGAAAATTATAAGCAATTGAAAAAGGGTTATAATACAGTTAAGGTTAAAATACAACTTTATATTTCTTGTGTTACTGTGTCCACTATCGTAAATGTTTGATTCCTTCCCAAACTTTAGTTTTTTCAAATTCAGATAATGGCATTGAGAACAAATGAAAGAAAGTGTCAATAGTTACATATCAGGTCAATTACAACATCAGATAGTTAAGTGAATTTGACTTTGGTTTTGAACTGAAAAACAAACTCAAAGATGCAATGAAAGTCATAACAGAAAGAGAGAGAGGGAGGAAATTATAGGTATTATGAACACTTCATTTTCACATTGCATTAGAAAAAGATTGCAAACCTGAATTAACCTAAGGCCTAGAATACTTGAAATATATATATATTTTTTCCCTCTGAGCCCTTGATTTTTTTTTATTTGAATAGTCTTTTGGGGAACTGCTCTATCAAATAATAGTTTTTACAACATAGCCTGAGAGACAAGGGACAAATATTCTATGAAACCTGGGGTGCAATGAAACTTATGTGGATAGTCAGGTGGTTTAGTCTGCTTCAGAGCTCACCATAAATGATGGTTCAGTGTGTTCACATAGAAGAGCATGCAACCCAGGACTCTGTGCACGCATACATACACTCACACAAAATCTTTCTCACACCCACTCCCACATTCCTATGCAATCTCAGTCTCTCTCCCCTACTCCTGTCTTTCTCTCCCTGACTCCCAGACTGATTGCCCAGCCACACCCAGTCTCTTCCTTTCTCAACTCCAAGTCCCAGTTTCCCTCTCTTCCCTCCCCCTTCTGTCCCAGTGTATATACATATATGCTTCAAGGTGTGGCTCTCGTCTCCATTCAAATCAGGCAACTTCCTGGTTAAATTTTGGAAAAGTTATCTTGGGGGGGGAGGTGGGGGGTTGCAAATTGGTTGAACCCCCGGGCCAAATACAAGGAAAGTATTGGCATTAATTCCTCTGAAGTGAAACTCCTGAGTTTCTCAGATTTCTTCTAGTTGTCCTGCAATTATTGGTGTTTGCTTTGAAAGTACCTTGCTAATGCAAATCCATTAAAATGTGCATCAATTGTTAATTTCTATGGATCAGATTGTGGTTGGCCCCTGTGCAAGTTTCCACATGTTTACAGATGATGCAAGGGCTTTTTTCTCCCTTTCCATCTCCCACAAAATAGCTGGTCACAAGTACAGTCTCTCTACTTTCCTGGATTCAAGGCTATGTGGCTCTGGGGACCTAGAAACTCCAAAGGACGCAGAAAGAAAGTGAATCCTTGGTTTTCACCCCTTCTACATGTCAGATAGGGGAGGGTGTACTGCACCCATTGAAGGGGCATAGCAGCAGGCGTGCTTTCTGCCAGGTTGCTTCAGGAGGTATTCTAACTTCCAGTAATTCCTTCCACTTCATGCCCACTGTAACTGAACAGCACAATTCCCAAGGCAGAGGTTGGCTAATGATTGAAATACTATATTGGAATATGTCAGGTTAAATTTTTCAGTTTAATTATTATTCTTAGTAATATATTTTAATAGCACCCAAAAGACCCAATCAGGGTTGAGGCCCCATTGTTCTGAGTTGGCACAATGCAGCCTTTTGGAACTCTGATGAACCCAACTCAGGTGTAATGATGTATCAAAACCTTAAAGTAACAACAGTAAACACTTTTGCATCATCTGGGAGCCTGTTAATTTGAAAAGCACCAAACTTTTTGTGTGTGTTTTTTTATGATAAAAATTCAATAATGTTGGGACCTCTTTGAACATAATTAGCACTGTACATTTTTTAAAAAATAAGGGAAGTTTCTTTAGTGTGTGGGATAGAAAATGATTGGTAGCAAAATTGGGAAACCCTGAACAAGTCTGCATTTTCACTCATATTATAATTAGGCTTGGAAGGATGAATGTCAGTGAATGTCAATTCCACCATACACACACAAACCAATGAAAAAATATTTCTATAGATAATAATCAAAATTTACAACTAGGAAAAGTAACATAATGCTGCTTGAGAACTTATTAAAGTTTGATTTAAGGATATCTATTTTGTATTTTTTGACATGATGACAATTTGTGATTTAAGAATTATAAAGCTTTACTTTTTGTATTGCAACATCTACTATAATTAAATAATTGTCTGACTTCCCATAATTTTCTGCAACTGTGAAAATGAATAATTGAAAAAATATTTAAATATCAATATTATCTGTCAAATTTATGAAATAAAATAAAATAAAATTCTGCCAAGCCTACTTATAATGCAAAGAAATGAAAGGACATAATCCAGGGGTATGCTAATAACCAGAATAGCGCCATTATATGGGTCAGCCATAATTTATATCATTGTACTTCACTTCATGAGAGGTAGATTCCACATATATGGCCCCTCTTAGCCTTAAAAATGGCATACATAGTTTGACATAAATACAACAGTCAGTGCTTTCCCTTCTAGTCATTCAAAGACCCAATTCTGGACCCCTTACATGCACATTCACTCATATATATGCAAAAGGAACAGCACTGAACCCACAATTTAAAAAAAAACAACCTTACAATACTTTAATATAAATAGGACTCTCTCTCTTCATATTGTTAGTACCATCAACGCATTAAGGTAGGACAAAACCTACCCATTTTTCCTATGTTTAAAATACATAACACAGCCAGGTATTTCTATATAACCATGTCAAATGTTTAAACTTTAATGGAACACACGTTAACGAATACATATTTAAATTTCCTTTCTGTTTTTGTCTTTGTTAACTATGATCCCTCCCTCCCTCACTATCCTTCTTATGTCACGGAGTCCCCGGGCGATGCTCTGGAACTGCTCCCCATGAAGCCAGGCAGGACTCTGGGGAAGTCTCCTTTCTGTGAGCAGACTGTCTTCAGGACGCACAGCTCACACAGCTTCCACCTTCCTGGGTCTGACCTCGGAGCATTCAGCATCCTCTGCCCCTCCGTGCGCTTCCCCCAGCGAGTCCGCCCAGGCGGGGTCTTGGGGAAGCCAGAGGATCCTGCACCCCAACTCCGCAGTCAGACGTGACTCTCAGCCAGCCAGTAAAACAAAAGGTTTATTAGACGACAGGAACATGGTCTAAAACAGAGCTTGCAGGTGCAGAGAACAGGACCCCTCAGCCGGGTCCATTTTGGGGGGCAGTGAGCCAGACAACCACGTCTGCTCTTCACTCCATGTCACAGCCAGACCCCTTTGAGATCGAACTGAGCGGGGTCACTTTAGCCAGTGACCTGGGGAAGTTCAAAGCCACCAGCGTTCCCGTGGATGCCCCAGCATCTCTCACATTCCTTGGTAGGAGTTACACCAGGCCCTTCCAGTTTCACGCCCTCCCTTAGGTCGGGGGTGGTCGATAGCACTCGCAGGCCGCGTTTCTACTTCTTTGGCCACTTTCCAGTGCTAGGTTTGCTCAAACCTATACAACCATCTGCCTGATATGAACCCCACCCCATGCAATTCCCTATCAATGAACTGCTGATCCGGCACCATCTCCTTATTGTTCTGTTTTTCTGTTGGGGCCTTACTGCTGCTAACCACATATGTAGTTCAAATAGAGACCATATAATGCTGCAATCGCAAACTCTCCTTTCACTTTCAACTCCTTTCCCTCCCCTCTCCACCCAGCAATGCCCAGCTTGATAAATGTTTGTGTCAACACACCTAAATTTCCTTACAGGGAAATGTCACAGCAGGCTGTCAGAAATGTAGTTTAAAAAAAAATAAAAATAATGAAAAGACAAAATCTGCTAGTTTCATTTTTTTCCCTCTCTCTCTCAAACTCACCTGACAATTTTCTTTGATATCATCAATGCTTCAGATAGGAAATTAAAAACTGGAACACTGTAGTAAGCATCTGAACTAGTATGTGGAAAGCAAAAATAAAGGTTCGGTGCCTCTCGAATAGTCCAGTGGGAATGCAGGACCTTATCCTGCTGAGTGGTTCTGCTTGGTGCTAAGTACCATCAATGTGCATGAAATCAGTGACAGCTGAGGGTGCTCGACACCTTTATAAGAGGTATTTAGCATCTCACAGAATCAGTCCCTTAATTATCTTATCTTTCTCTACCTAATTGTAAGTTTTATTCCATGTAACTTTATATTTCATTCTTTCAACCTCTGAAGCATTCTTCTTGCTCCGATAAAAACCTTTCTCTTTTTTTAAAGAAGTGCTGGCTTCCTCTGAGTTCCCACTCACTTTGAATGGTAGGTGTAATCACGTTGTTATTGTACAATACAGTGCATGAACTGGCATAACAGTTTACAGCATCTGTCTACCTTATCAATATAAATTGAAAGCTGCCATGTAATTGAATGCTGCTAAGATTTTCAAATTATAAGGCAAGCTATTTATATTTTTAAGCAAAGAGTTTTAACTTCAACTATAACTCTGATTGCCATTAATTTTGGAGGTTTAAATGAAATCTCTAATGCAAATTCAATGTAGCTTTTTATGGCTAAAATTAATTTTAAAGGGAACACTTTCTTCAAGGAAAAGTGGCAAAGAGTCCCATGGCACCTTCTAGACTAACAGACTTATTGGAGCATAAGCTTTCGTGGATGAATTCCCATTTTGTCAGAGAAGCATCCGACGAAGTGGGTGTTCACCCACGAAAGCTTATGCTCCAATACGTCTGTTAGTCTAGAAGATGCCACAGGACTCTTTGCTGCTTTTACAGATCCAGACTAACATGGCTACCCCTCTGATACTTAAAGGAAAATGTACCTCTAATGTGCAGTTAGAAAACCACAAATTACATATTTATAATTGTCTTCAGTTATTATGATTATATTAGAGCTTTTAAAATGCCTGTTGTTTTTTATCCAGATATTGGCTCCACCTTTTAGAGACAACCAGTCCGTTCAGTGCCTGCTTACAGAAATGTTTGGTGATACCAGACTACTGGCCTGACTTTGCTGGAGCCATTTTGGGTTTCATATAAAAAATGCTTATACAACTTTTGATGAAGTGCACATACTTTATTTTGTCAGAATCACTGCCCGTAAAATAGTCTGACATATTTAACTTCATAATCAGATCTCAAAACTGCTCGGAAAGACTGTTTCATAGAACATCAATGAGAAGGAAGTGAAATAGAATTCAATGTGCAAATGCCCTGGTTTTAGGATCTTTTCCATGAATTTTACTGTTCTCTCTGTTTTCATTCAAAAGAAAAATGAAATGTCTTGTCATTCTAATTGTGCTGATAATCTATTAGTTTGCATTCTGATGATTATTCCTTTAGAATTGCCACCCAAGCAACGGAAGACAGCTGCATACATGGTCAAATCCCATCCCCTGTACCTAGCCTGCGTAGCTGTGTTTAGACAGTGGGGTGGCATGGGTGAAGGAGTAGGAGTCGTTTAAAACTGCAATAGCCCCTGCCGCTTCTGCACCCTGTTTGGCAGAGGATAGTGAATCTATAGAGTAGCCTCACTCACTTTCCACACTTGTGTGCCCCTGCCCTCCTCCTTCCCAGACCCTGCCGCACAGCAACACATAGGGAACCCATGTGGAGTTGGGCTCTGTAGCATACAGCTGGTGTAGATTCCTGCCCAGGCTCCCTAAATCCTGTCTGTCAGTTCCTCCATCATCCTGCTGGATTTTTGCATAAGTAAAATATGAATTTAAATCTTATAGGGTACTAATAGAAGAGACCTAATAGAGACCATGTAGTCCATCCCACTGAACACTGTACTGCCCCCTGAAGTATATTTTTAGTGTTGTCCAGTCCATTAGTAATGGGCTGGTAATTCTGAAGCAGAGTTTAATTTCAGTGCTTACATTTACACATTAAACTATTGCTCCTTGTAGAAGGATGATCTAGTTAATGATTTTATACCAATGTGAATGTATATGTCTGATTTATCCTGTGGTTCTCTACGTTGCATAGAGAAAAGGCTAATGGTCAATTTGTCTAACATGGCCTCTAACTCCGAGCACCTCGGAGATACCTCACTCCCAGTTTGCTTCCCTCCTCTCATGTTTTCCCAAGATCACTTGCATACCCAGAATGACCATCTTCAAATTCTGAAACCAACACAAAGTGTTCTTAGATTAACCTTAAATTGGGAAGGCAGTACTTGAATGAAAAGGCCTTGAAAAGCTGCCATGGCAAAATGGGGCTATGTCTACACTTAAAATGCTGCAGCGACACAGCTGTCGTGTTGCAGCTGCACCGCTGTAGTACTTCAGTGTAGCTACTCACTACAATGACCAGAGGGGTTTTCACACTGGCATAGAAGGTGGTAGATAGGTCAATGGAAGAATTCTTCCATCAGCCTAATGCTGTCTACGGTGGAGAAAAGTCAGCTTAACTACGACACTCGGGTGTCAATTTTTCACACTCCTGAGAGCCACAGCTGGGTCAACATAACTTTTTAGTGTAGACCTGGCCTAAAATAATGGATTGTCCTGGAAATGGGATTGTGTTGCATTTCCTGATAAAGAATATCTGGGCTGAGAGGAGTGGAGACTAGAATGATGAGCACCTAGAATGTGCTCATGATGTGGATTTATTTATTTATTTGTAATTTCCGAGGTCTCAGTTGAATTGATGGCCCTGATCATCCCCTTGGATGAGTATGTGCAACTCTCACTGATTCACTGGGAGTTGTGAATCTGCATTTAGCAGAAGGACTAAGCCCATGGACTCCTATACTTTGATCAATCCATAGATAGGGAGGAGGTGAAACACTGTTGTAGGATCTCTCTCTTTTCCTCTGTAAATATTACAAACTTTCTAAAAGGTTCAGTTGGGTGTCAGGTAGGTCAGAGCCCAGGGTAAGAATGTGATGTTTCCACAATTCAGAATCTATTAATCCAGCAATTTTGATAGATTTATTTATGTACAAATGTGATTCCTATATTTTATATGCATCTCATAAGCTCTGTGTGTTTACCAACATATAGCCTGCTGGCTACCAACTCTTGGCATCAGTGTACTCCACCTGGCCCGTGCACCTACTCAGCAGCTACTTGGTCCCAGCCCCAGAAACCAACCTACCTGCTCCTTCCCCCTGCTTGGTTCCCTTCTGCCAGCTTCCCCCTTCCTCCTCTCCATTGCAGACTTCAAAGTTACCTTAATCCATTCCTCACCACTGCCCAGCTCCCTTCTTGATAATAGTTATCAGTGTCCAAAATTCACATTGTGCAGATTCAAATGGTCACTATCTATATACTCATCAATTCCCAGAAAGCTGAATTTGTCACATCCCTAGTTCACACTGCTTTTGGATATTTTTTTATTCTATCCTTATTAATAAACATCCCAGTTTTTCAATATCTGAAATTACTTTAAGCCCTGGATGCTCAGGCACTAAAATACTAGTTACAACTCCCCTGACCCACTGTGATTTGACAGCTCTCCAAGAAACTTCTCCGGAAGGCAGTACTTCCAGCAGTGATATTAGAGCCTGCAAGAAATCCTCATTGTGCTGCAAATTACCCAGGTTACTTTCAAGTACTATACCTCACCAAATGTTCATTGTAAAGAGTTCATAAAAGTTAAAGCCTGTCTGTGGGACAGTTTGCAATGCTTGCATCTGCTAAATGCCAATTTTAAATGTATATTTTATCACTATGTTCTTCACTAACATATAATGCATTCTGTATGACTACAAACTTGTTTATGCATATCTCACTTATTTCTGTTCTATAAATTGCTCAGTAATTGTTTTATATCTAATAATATTTTAACATTATTTCCACAGCCTGCAAAAGGGAATTATTTTGATAACCCTAACTGTATATGGTAGCATTCTTAAAATAGATTTATTTAGGATGTAAATTTTCTCTACAATCCTGAGGTGTTTCATCTTCCTCTAAATAATACTCACGTTGAAAACTTTACTTTTTTTTCCCCCATATTGAGGTTTTATTCTTTTTGCAGCTTGCAAACAGCTCCTCTGTTTACAGAGTTTTGGCTTAATGCTGCCTCAGTTATATCCATTAGCCACTGTTGAAGCCACTAGTGGGGTTGTTCACATATAGTTAAGGGCAGAATTTGGCCACATGTGAATAAAACTGGTTTTTATTCAGTTCAATTTCAGTGCCCAGCCAGTAAACAATGAGATCAGGCTCATTTGTTTTATCTTTGAATATGCTTAAATTGGTATGTTGCTGCATGTACCCAAAGATGCTGTTGAACATGGCTTATTCTCATAAAGTTTCCCAGGATTTCTCTATCTTGTCTTTAGAAACTTTCATAATTTCATAGTAAAAGAGGGTTTTCTTAACAATACAAGGCACAGCTGTGACAAAATTTGAACTATGTCTGCCTAAAATAAGCCCAGTGGATGTTAAATAGCAAAGCTCTTTATAGTGCACGTAGATTTCATTGCTTCACTGAATAGATTAGATGGTATAATTGTTCATCCTAAATAGCCTTGTCTCATATCTTAGAAAACATTAAATAGAATGGACGTACTCTCCAGTTCATTTTGGTCATTTTATAGAAAAAGCTTTCTGAATCTCTGGACCTTGATCACAACATATAAAGGAAAAATTGAAAACATGATGAATAGAAATCAAGGCAAACACCTAGCCGACTAAATGGACAGCAAGTCATTCTACCTTTCAAACTACTAATGCCCTTTTTTCTATCTTAGGAAGAGTCCTATTTCTAACACATCTTAGATTGGACCAGAAAATAAATATTTATGAGAAGAAAAATACTTCATACGAGCCATGTGACGTAGATGAATTATTTTCCACTTAAATTAGTTTGCTGACAACCTAAATTACAGAACATCTAACAAGTGGACAAGCATCAAAAATAGTCTACATTAAACCATATGAAATGCCTTGGGCAGGCTTCTTTCATTCATATGGAAAGTCTTAAGCTTTATGTAGTCAAGGAACACAATGTTTTCCTCACCAAACACTTCATGGAATAAAATTATCTTTCCTAAAATGTCCTAGTGAGTAGATATAACCAGTTTAATTGTGTTTTCAGTACATCATGTGACCAAATGTTTTTGTATTTAGTAAGACAGATGTTAAAGTCTATTAGAGATAACTGTCTATTAACAGACAGATCCCTTATTAGGATATAATTTAATGAATGATACATTTTTGTTATACTCGACTGAGTTGCATGAACAAGTAAAAAATCTGCAGCTGCTCCTTCATGTAAGATAATATGGTAGAGATGAATAGTGACAAATAGACAGTATGGTGATTGTGTGGGTAATTTGCCATCAACAGCAGCTTTTAAAAAGCAGTTGTTTATAGCCTTTTGCTCAGATTTTGAACATTTTTCATATGTGTATTGGAAAAGCAGATCTTTTTCACAGATGTTTTAAATGAGAATTCTGTTGAGCTGCTTTAACAGAAAGCAATATATTTCTGAGGCTTGATGTATTTATGCATAACTTTCCATGAAAATGATTCCATTTGTCTGATTTTCTGTTATGGTGTGGTCACTATAAGCCACTCCACTTTTGTTATCCTAGAATGGGACTAAGCTGGTGATGGCCAGAGGGTCAAGCCAAGGCTGGAGGTGCCAGAAATGGGGCCTCTTGCAGCTTCTCACCCTGACACAAGGGGGTGCTATGACTGGTGAGTACACTACTTTACAGTTCCCTTTGCTTAAAGAAGGGCATTAGGCCTTAATATCAACAGAGCTTCATGGTTGTAACTCAAAACAGCAACAATATGATTTTGAAATGCTCCTGATAGAATAGCCACTCTGTCCATGCCTACCCAAATAGGATCTCCCAGTGCAAGGAAGATTACGGAACATGCATACCTGATGATCCTCTAGTCAGTGCAGGCAAATGAGTTCTCAGCCACAGTGACAGAATAAATGACGCAACCCACACTGAATCTTACATATAAATATATATGATTAGGAAAGCAGAGAATGCTATTATCTACTTGAAGATTTATATTATTAACTATAAATACAGCTGTTTGAAGTTAGATAGCAGTCTCCACCACCAACATACTGACTAAGGATCCAACACTGCCTTCCCCATACACACACACACACACCCCTCCCATTTGTTTCAGATTTCAGTCCTAAATGTAATTTTAATGTATTAATGGGTTAATTTCTTAGCCACGGTAACTTGGGTTAATTACATATAATCTGGGCTTTCATCTTACTAAACCTCTATAATTGCCCTTTTAAAAATCCATTGACAATTGACATTGCAATTGTCTTCAAAATAATTTTATAAAAATATCTGTCACAACAAATAGAGACTGTGCACAAGCATTGCTGAGTAACACTCTAAGGTATGTCTACAGTGCAATTAGACACCCGTGGCTGTCCTGTGCCAGCTGACTCAGGCTCTGGCTGAAGGGCTGTTTAATTGCAGTGTAGACTTTCAGGCTGGGGCTGGAGCCTGAGCTCTAAGACCCTGAGAGGTGGGAGGATCCCAGAGTTCAGGCTGCAGCCTGAGGCTGGAAGTCTACACAGCAATGAAACAGCCCCAGGCCGAGCCCTGGGAGCCCGAATCAGCTGGCACAGGCCAGCTGCAGGTTTTTAATTGCAGTGTACAGTACACATACCTGCAGATCCTTTCAAGGTGGGGTTGTCACTTCGCTTGTTTCACAGGAATTTAACATAAACCACACCCATATGACTCAGCAAAACAACTTATTGGCAGCGGCTTTGGCATATCAACAAGATTCACCTTCCAAAGGGGGAATTTTCTCAAAGTTCCAGTTCAACACTTCAAGATGGGTTGCCCCTTTTAAACTTGTACATGTTTTTGCCCTGATTAGCAAAGCACTTAATCATGTGTTTAAATCAATGGGACTTCGAGGTGTGCTCAATATTTGCTTAAGTGCTTTGCTGAATCGGAGCTCCACAACATATGAAGGACAGGTCTCTTTTTTTTTTTTTTTTTTTTTTACTCATGTAAAACTCCATCTGGACTAGCATTCAATAATGTTGAATGATGGTGATAAAGATGATGTACCCTGGGAACCCCATGAATTTGTTCATGGAATTCTACTAAGATTAGCATGACCCCTTCATCAGAAACTGCACCATTTAACAAAAACAATGAGGAGTCCGGTGGCACCTTAAAGACTAACAGATTTATTTAGGCATAAGCTTTTAAAGGTAAAAAAACCCACTTCTTCAGATGCATGGAGTGAAAATTACTGATACAGGCATAAATATATGTTGGCACATGAAGAGAAGGGAGTTAACTTACAAGTGGAGAATCAATGTTGAAGGCCAATTTAGTCAGGGTGGATGTAGTCCACTCCCAATAATTGATGTGGAGGTATCAATACCAGGGGGGAAATTGCTTTTGTCATGAGCCAGCCACTCGTTGTTTGGTTAAGTTAGTTTTAGTTAAGTTTCATGTAAGGTAACTCCCTTCTCTTCATGTGCCAATATATATTTATGCCTGTATCTGTCATTTTCATTCCATGCATCTGAAGAAATAGGTTTTTTACCCATGAAAGCTTATGCACAAATAAATCTGTTGGTCTTTAAGATGTTACTGGACTCCTTATTGTTTTTGTTGATACAGACTAACATGGCTACCCCTCTGATACTTGGCACCATTTAACAGAGGACTAAATGAGCACTTGTAGATATTCATTAAACTATGGTCAGCTATTATTTTGTACTAGGAAATTCTGTGGCTCCAAAATATATACAGATGTTTCATCTGCTGTTCATAGCCTCACTTTGAGTCACTATAACATCTCTGAACACAGTATTATATAATATGGCATGAAAATGAGCAGGAAATTAAATAGGTTATGAAAGAATATTATTAACTATGAATATAAAAGGGAAAACTTCTATGTATAAAACAAAAAGGCTAGATTAAAATTTGAGTCATGCTTCAGTCCTTCTTTCAGCTCTCTGTCACGTGGGAATGAAAAATTAGACAAAGCCCAGATATGCCAATATAAATTTAATGCAGAGTTAAAAAGGAAGTTCACCATTCATTTATTACAAATGAAACTGGACCAGATTGAGAAACGGTACCCCACATATTCTACAGCATTCTCTGTGAGTTATCTGAAGCAGTGGGAGAAACCTCATTTTTAATGTAATTCCCAGAAGTACAACCTCAATAAGTAGTACTCAGCATGGGGGAGGCATGGGCCAGTTAGCATCATCTGAGATTGTGAAATCATTCCTAGCACCACAGTATCCTTTCAGGGAAGGGACAATTTCTAGCAGCAATGACATCCAAAACTATAACAGCTCCCATTCTGAAATGATGCTGGTAAAGCAAAATACCCAACCTGCACATAAGCATCTGAATGCTTCTGTGTTTTGAAATATCTACTCCCTACCAGTCTGCTTCTGGCCATCTAATTGTGACAGAATATAACATGATGAGCTTTTTAAAGAACAACAATCCACAAAGGAAAATATTTCTAATGTACCATTTCTCATTGAGCAGGAAAACAGGGCAAGATTCCATACTAAACCAGAGCAAGGCCTGGGGCAGTAGTGGGCTAGCGACAGTTTTAAATGGCACTGGTAACCTAGGGAAAGGAGTTACAGGCTGCACCAGGAAATGAGGCTGATGCCTATTGCTGTGGGAAAAGTGACTACAGCACTGGTAAGGTCATTATGGAAGTGGTGATCCATATTCTTCCCTCGCCTCCCTCTGCCCTTTGGAGTTGGAAACCCAAAGAGGCCCTGAAGAATGGGATGTTGTCCCCCTGGCAAACTAAGCTGATACTACTAAAACTGTGCCCATGCCCCAAATGGAGGAGCCACAGCCGAATAGATGGACCAATGAGTGATCTGGACATTGTAACACAGCTTTAGGGTCCCGGGTCAGGACCTGCTGGAATGGAAAGGCCTGGAGCCTCCTACTCTGCTCCCCCTTCTCTTTGTTGTGACAGAACCCCAAGAAGAGAAGAAGGGACTCACAGGAGGGACTGAAGCCCGCTGTATATGAGCTGGCATGGTCCGCTCCAGAACAAACAGACTGAGGAAAATGGTGGAACCACTGCCTGATCACTAGACCAGCTGACTATCAGACTGACCTGCTACCATGACTTAGGAGCCTAAATACCATTTTCTCTAAGTCTCATTGTTTGCCAGATTCTGATGATGCTATTTTTCAGTGGAAAATAGGTTTCTAACTAAATGAAATTTTTTGCAAACAGTTTTCAGAGTAAGAGCCATGTTAGTCTGTATTCGCAAAAAGAAAAGGAGTACTTGTGGCACCTTAGAGACTAACCAATTTATTTGAGCATAAGCATTCGTGAGCTACAGCTCACTTCATCGGATGCATACTGTGGAAAGTGTAGAAGACCTTTTTATACACACAAACCATGAAAAAATGGATGATTATCACTACAAAAGGTTTTCTCTCCCCCCACCCCACTCTCCTGCTGGTAATAGCTTATGTAAAGTGATCACTCTCCTTACAATGTGTATGATAATCAAGGTGGGCCATTTCCAGCACAAATCCAGGATTTAACAAGAACGTCTGGGGGGGGGGGGGTAGGAAAAAACAAGGGGAAATAGGTTACCTTGCATAATGACTTAGCCACTCCCAGTCTCTATTCAAGCCTAAGTTAATTGTATCCAATTTGCAAATGAATTCCAATTCAGCAGTCTCTCGCTGGAGTCTGGATTTGAAGATTTTTTGTTGTAATATCGCAACTTTCATGTCTGTAATCGCATGACCAGAGAGATTGAAGTGTTCTCCGACTGGTTTATGAATGTTATAATTCTTGACATCTGATTTGTGTCCATTTATTCTTTTACGTAGAGACTGTCCAGTTTGACCAATGTACATGGCAGAGGGGCATTGCTGGCACATGATGGCATATATGACATTGGTAGATGTGCAGGTGAATGAGCCTCTGATAGTGTGGCTGATGTTATTAGGCCCTGTGATGGTGTCCCCTGAATAGATATGTGGGCACAGTTGGCAACGGGCTTTGTTGCAAGGATAGGGTTAGGGTTAGTGGTTCTGTTGTGTGGTATGTGGTTGCTGGTGAGTATTCGCTTCAGGTTGGGGGGCTGTCTGTAGGCAAGGACTGGCCTGTCTCCCAAGATTTGTGAGAGTGTTGGGTCATCCTTCAGGATAGGTTGTAGATCCTTAATAATGCGTTGGAGGGGTTTTAGTTGGGGGCTCAAGGTGACGGCTAGTGGCGTTCTGAAACAGTGTCTCCTTGTGGTAGAAAAAAAGAATTTTTTCATTGTAAAACTGAATGCCCGAAAACAAACATTTATGACCAAAATCTGCAATTTTTTAAAATAAGATATGGTGCCTCAGTGTAGTTGTAGTTCAGGTACCTCATGTCACCTTTGTCCTGTATGGGCCTGGCTCTCTAGCATGACTCCATCTTCCATGATTCACTGCTTCCCCTCAATTAGAGGGAAGATGTAGTTTGACCAGGAAACCTGAGCTATAGAGGAGAATTGGGACATGAGACACTACGGAGACATTTCTGAATAAAATTATTTTGATTTTCAGTTGAACTATTCTGATTTTTTATTTTGTTAACCTATAGAGTTGTGATCTTACCCCTGAATACTAGATAGTTTGAAGTAAGTAGTACCCCAGTGTATCCACAGTAAAACCATAAGACCAGATGTGTTGCACACTTGGACCAAACTGAAGAGGACTGAGGCAAATAGCAGTGAGAGTGGAGGTGGTGTCAGGACTGTCTGTGTGATACAGGATTGGGGAATCAGGTGGCAGTGGCATGGAAGAACAAGGATTGAATATCAGATCTGAAGAGCAGAAGGGGGACTGAAGGGCATTGTGGAAGTGTTTGATATGTGTGCTGCCTAATAAGCTAATATAACTCTTAGAACAGTTTGAGATTTCTTCAGAGAAGGAGGAAGGTTGTGGCCTGTTCTTATTTCATATTAATAAGTTCACTCTTCCTTATAATACATGGTTGACTTCTCACTTGGAGCTTTGATGCCATTCATCAAACCTGCCCAAGCTGTGTTCTCTCTCATAGTCTATTATGTCAGCAAAGCTCCATAAGTGAATTACAGCTTTGATTTTACTCTGGAACTATCTATTAAAATACTGTGATGTCCAAAGTAGAATTTAAATAGAAAATAAACCAGCTCCCACCCAACCTTGCTTCTTGTGAGGTTAAGCAGTTCTTAGTGGCCATCAATATGTACAATATGTTCCCATCATGGTTGCAGAGCTAGCTGCACTGCTTGGCCCCTTTCTGGTCTCTGAATCCATTCGATCCCCTCAAATGTTAGGTTTTTTGCCAATACCTATCATATATACCCTGACCTGTTTCAGGGTGGAAAAATTCTTTATTTGTTCATACTTTGACCAGCATCCGGGCATGCTACCCTTACGTATGCCAACCACTCATTGCCATGCAGCCGCATCTCTGTTTGGGTATCTGTTTCATCCTCCTTTTGAGACCCTGTGACCAGTGATATTGAGCAAGAGTCTAAAACAAATAATTTTTATTTAGTAGTTGGAATTAAGCATTAAAACACACTAAATTTTAAAGCACTCTATATGCATATTTAGTCTCATCTAATGTTACACTTCACTACATAACACTTCTTAATTTACAGAAACAGAACTGAAACAATCACATTCTCTTAAGAAGCACAGATCCTCGTGTGACCCATCCTGGTCACAATGAACAGAACTGCTACTTGTATAACCCCTGTTTTTCGTGTCTATGTAGGTACATCTATGCTGCAGCCAGAAGGGTAGGTAGATATATGCACTAGCTTCAATCGAGCTAGTGAGCTTAAAAATAATAGAGTAACTGCAGCAGTGCAGGCCACAGCATGGCTAGCTGCCTAAATACAATTCCATCAGAGACCCCAGGGTAGGTACTCGGGTGGCTAACCTATGAACTTTGACAGGAGTGTACTCAGGTAGCTAGCCCATTCTGCCATCAGCACTTCTGTAGCTGAACCATTTTAGCTCACAGGCTCTATCAAAGCTAAAGCATGTACGTCTTCCTGAGCTGAAAACTACACCTCCAGGTGCACTGATATGTCCATCCTAAATAGAAGGGAGGTCCTCACATTGCAGAAGGAATCCATTACTATAGTGCTCAATCATTTTGTTTGTTTCAGGGTCCAAGCGTGAAGTTTCCTGGTGCCCCACACTGGTTTCTCCTGGTCCCCTGGACCATTCAATGGTGTGTATCAAAGAGGATTACCATTGTTTGGGTGGTTAGACCAATTTGGTCCTAATGGCTTGTAATCACTGGCTTAATGGCTGTGTCTCTCCTATTGATGAGGGTGTTGAAACTATTTTCTTGGAGGCAGTTCCTTCAACCCATTAGTTTAAACCAAAATCTTTGAAATCAAGCACATGAATCACAATTTCTATAAGGAGCAAAATATTCAATTTATGTAGGTACTTATGAGGATATATTGTCACAGTCATATTGTCCTTGAACAATTTTTGATCAGAGTTTGTTATTGGTTGTAGAGCATTGGCCTCTTCTATGAATATTTATTAAATCACACTTCTTTCCCATTGCACAGGGCTGGCTCCAGGCACCAGCTTTCCAAGCAGGTTCTTGGGGCCGCATTTTGAATGCAGCAGCAGTCTGTGTCCTGTGTCGGCAATTCGGCGACAGCTCCACCGCTCTTCCCACCGTGGCGGCTTTTGGTGGCAGCTCCGCCGCTGTTGCAGTGGTGGCAATTCAGTGGCGACTGCTTGGGGTGGCAAAATTGGTAGAGCTGCCCCTGCCATGTGAGCTATGAGTTTAAGGTTTGGGGTTACTTACTAATATTTTTAAAGTACCCTAAGATTTCTGATATATTTTAACTCAAGGCACAATGTTTTATTTTCATTATTTCAAATTGTTTAAACTTTCTACTGTAAATTATTCACCTCAAATGAAGTTGAGAGCCATGTGCTAACATAATAGGCTCAGGACTCTCTTGAGTAACTTGCAGTCACTTTCTTGGTAATGTGCTGCTGGGTAAAAAAACACTTTGGGGACTGAAATGGGGATGAAACCTCCTCATCCCACTTTCCCTAATCAAGGAGAGTGGCACTAACCTCTCCTGAGACAGAAGAGAAAATGTATGTGTCAAGGTTCCTTCCCCACTCTGAACTCTAGGGTACAGATGTGGGGACCTGCATGAAAACCTCCTAAGCTTACTTTTACCAGCTTAGGTTAAAACTTTCCCAAGGTACAAATTAATTTTACCCTTTGCCCTTGGATTTCCACTGCCACCACCAAACTTTATCTGGGTTCCTGAAAAAAACGGAGTTTGGACACGTCTTTCCCCCCAAAATCCTCCCAATCCTTGCACCCCACTTCCTGGGGAAGGTTTGGTAAAAGTCCTCACCAATTTGCATAGGTGACCACAGACCCAAACCCTTGGATCTTAGAACAATGAAAAAGCATTCAGTTTTCTTACAAGAAGACTTTTAATAGAAGTAAAGGAATCACCTCTGTAAAATCAGGATGGTAGATACCTTACAGGGTAATTAGATTCAAAACATAGAGAAGCCCTCTAGGCAAAACCTTAAGTGACAAAAAAGACACACAGACAGGAATATTCATTCTATTCAGCACAGCTATTTTCTCAGCCATTTAAAGAAATCATAATCTAACACATACCTAGCTAGATTACTTACTGAGTTCTAAGACTCCATTCCTGTTCTGTCCCCGGCAAAAGCATCATACAGACAGACACAGACCCTTTGTTTTTCTCCCTCCTCCCAGCTTTTGAAAGTATCTTATCTCCTCATTGGTCATTTTGGTCAGGTGCCAGCGAGGTTACCTTTAACTTCTTAACCCTTTACAGGTGAGAGGATTTTTCCTCTGGCCAGGAGGGATTTTAAAGGGGTTTACCCTTCCCTTTATATTTATGACAGTATGAGTCTTACCTTTCCTCAGTTGCCTATTCCATTGTCTAGGTTGAAGACATTTTCTATGACTGAGATAAGTGGGATGGGAATATATTATGTCAGAGTCCTCTTTAAGGTCCTGAACGGTCTGTACCATCTATCTGGCATAGTTATAGTTGCTTGTGGTTCTTCTTTCAATTGTCTTGTTTTCTCACACAACAACATTCTTCAACTTCATGATAAAATTGTGCATAAACATGCCTGATTCAAAACTAATTTTCTCTGCTTGTTTTAACCTTTGTTACGAGAGGGAGAAATTGCAATGTTTACTTTTAAGAGTGAACAATAACTTCATGTTCCATTGGCTATAGTGAAACGTTTTTATAAGACAGGTTTCAGAGTAGCAGCCGTGTTAGTCTGTATTCACAAAAAGAAAAGGAGTACTTGTGGCACCTTAGAGACTAACCAATTTATTTGAGCATAAGCTTTCGTGAGCTACAGCTCACTTCATCGGATCAAATAAATTGGTTAGTCTCTAAGGTGCCACAAGTACTCCTTTTCATTTTTATAAGAAGAACCCTAAGACAGCTCAACAGAGGGAGATAGCAGGTGAATGTGAAAAGGTATGTTTGGGCAGATAGGATGATTGCATATGAAATTTAGAACTAGGCCGACAGTGAATTTCATTTTTTGAATGTTAATGAGTCAATGGGGAGGTTGATAAAGGCTGAGTTATGTCTTTTTTAAAAAAAATCCAAATGCTATCAAAATACAAGCAGTATTATTAGATTGACAGAGCAATTCAATTATATCAATCTTATTTCTGAAAAGCTTTTTATTAAAACTTCCATAGGCATCTAGCAGAGTGCAATAAACATATGAGGTCTTCTGTTAAAAGAATAGGAAGTCACCTGAATCTTTTACTTTACTTTTTTCTCTTCCCAAAATTCTAGTTTGTCAACTAGAACATGTGTTTGGTTTAATGATTAGAGGGGCTTACATTGCAGTGAAAGCATACCCTAAGAATCCATGAGAGGTTTCACCTGGGTAACAGGAATTTACTCTTTCTGTTCCTGGAACTGTTTTCCCCTTTCAAGTATTTTATGAAGTATAAATCTTTAAAAATAAATAACAAAATCCCTAATTCATTTTTTCTATGGAATGTGACGTAAAACAGATTTAAACATTAACTGTAAGTTTTCTCATGCAGTTTATAAGTCTAAAATCTAACAGGAAGTTACAATAGTGAATTATACGCAGTTAGCAAAACTTGTATTAAAGTGAACAGTCTACAGCATGTAACAAATTTATTCTGTTACAACACTCAATGGAGAGACAAGAAGATTGAAAGAAAAAAGTGTCTGTTTTAAGGAATAGACTTGTGTTCATAATGCCCCATTTATTACAAACCACAGATATACTTTTTCTAGAAAGGGCTAAAAGCACTAAGCGCTACATACAAAAGACAAATAAGAGGAGCAACATTATAAAATAAACCAAGTTCCTCATTGAATCCTTTAGTTAATTTTTCCATTTCAACCACAAACCACACCTGTCAAAGCCAATCAGTGCAAACGCTGGCTGGCTGGCTGAAGCAATGCCAGTTCCTAACAATCACATATCAGCCAGCTAGAAGTAGATGGTCTATTAATTTTCTCGAATTGGTATCTTGTGACAGCAATTATTTAGGAAATTTATATGCTCCTCTCAGGGTAAGTGGAAAGCCCATTCCATTTATTAAATAAATATGTTGATGTATTTCTTTTCAGTATGGCACAATAATTGAACAGGACCATAATAAATGTATAAGTCTCCCTTTCAAACCACAGCTCCTCTTGACTTATGTGATAGCCCAATGAGAGAGTTCCCCTTGTTTTCATGCTTCCCACACAAGCTCAGAAAAGTGAACCGTTATTGGAGTTACTTTAAGAAAACCAGTAGAGGCTTGTGACAAATTATGGCCCCAGTTCTGTAAAATATTAAGTATGTGCATGATGTTCCTTATGAGAATAGTCTCATGGACTTTAATGCGATATTCTTATGTGTGTGACTTCACACACATGAGTTTGCAGGTTCAGAGCCCCAGAGAGTCTTTTATGCCTGCATTTTTTTTGTTGCATGTCTGTTTCCATTTTTTTTTTGTAACTGCAACTTAAGCACAATATCGAATATTTATCACTGTATTCTTCATAGGACACATTCTTTAAAAAAGAGTCCAGTAGGAATATTTTAGAGTAAATAATCAACAAGTTCTAATAAGGGTAGCTATCCCTCATTCTATTTATATGCCTTCTTTCTTTTGGTTCAGACATCACTAGTTTTGATAAGGGTATCCAGTAAATTAATGCATTTAATTATCTGTTCTTTTCTTATGATTGAGGTGCAATGAATCAGTTTTTAAAAAGTGTGATATATTGGTTACCGTGTATTAATTTACAACTGAATATGAATCCAGGCTATCAAAGGGCCAGAGGAAGAAGAGGCAGTAGGATGGCGCAGTGGAGAATGTAGTCCTGAAATCAGGGGAGAAAGCAAATAGAGCAATTCAGGGGGTGGGTTAGTGGGAGGGAGCCATAGGGGGATGAGGGAAGGCAGAAAATGGTTTTCTGGGCTCAGAGAGCAGGAAGATTGGCCTTCCCCCAAATTATGCCCTCAGAGAAAATAGTGCTAAAATGGCACAAGTAGGGAGTCTGGTAATAGAAAAGGTGGGAAGGGTCTGGTGAGTAGGAGGGGAAAAAAGCTGGGATTATGGAGTATGGCAGAAGGCTCACTTAATTTGCATGTTTAGTTATAACCATTGTACACACAGAAGCTAGGTGCACACCTCTTTGCACATGACTCTGGACTGCTGATGTTTTGAAAATCAGGTCTTATAATTGGGGGACAAATGGGCTTGGTTATCTCCAGTAACTGAGCTCTACTCAGTGAAGGGAGGACGTGGCAGAGGCATGACCTGGACTAGAGTTGCAGTTGCTTCCAGTACAGGATCCAGTTGGTGTCATATAGGTGGAGTGCCATCATGCCCACTTCCTTCCCCATCTCACCCCTGACAAATTCTCTACCGCGTGGGGGGGGGAGAAGCTCAACAGGTGCAGGCTCTGGAGCTAGCACACTTTGTGCCAGAGAGTCCTTTTGAAAAGGGGAATTCTCTGCTGACCAGCTGCAGGAAGATTATGGGCTCTTTGCGTCACTCCAGTGGTGCAAAAAGGCCAGATCTGATTACAAAATGTGGCTGAATAAATCAAATATTCCTAGCATGAGTCTGAAATTTCAAATTTGTTTTCAAGTACAGAATCATGTGCTCTTATATAGTTAATCAAAGTATTAGGCCTGGTTTACACTACACAGGTTGACCTAATAATGAATGTGTCTACACTACCAGGTCCCTTCTGCCGAGGTAACTTGCATGGTATGTCAATTTAATTCCTCCACCTCCATGAGAGGTATAGCACTTAATTCGATGTTGTTAGGTTGATGTACAGACAGTGTAGACATTGTGTTGCTTACGTTGACATAACTAGCCTCCAGGAGGTGTCCCAAAATGCTCTGCTGTGACCGCTCTGGTAAATGTTTTCAACTCTGCTGCACAGCAGTCAGGTACACAGGAAATATCCCCTCCCCTGTTAAAGGACTAGGAACTTTTGAATTTCTGTGTCCTGTTTTTTTGGTGTGGGGAGCTCATCTACACAGCTGATCATGGTGGCTTCACACTCCAAATGTGCTCCAGCCTGGAGTGCACAGGAGATGGTGGAACTTCTTGGTCTGTGGGGAGAAGAGGAACAGCTCCGATCCAGCCATAGAAATGTAGACATCTATGAGCAGATTGCATGGGACATGGGGGAGAAGGATGCTGTTAGATGTTTGGCTGTGTGTGTGTGTTTTCTCTGCATGCTGTACTGATTCTGGCCAGATCGAACTGCCCAATAACCACAGACTTGGTTCATAGCGAAGGAACTTGGTCAGGTTTATTGTCAACGAAGCACTGTCCTAATGTCCTGGCTCAATGGTTACGGGTACACTAACACATGTATGCCCATTGCAATGGACCAGATCAATGAATGGCAGGACGTTCTGTTCCCCCCTACGCCAGGCAGAGACACTCCCTTTGAAGTTTCATTTTATACAGCAGTACAAACAAGTTACATATTACCCCTCTGACATGGTTATTTACTGTCCTCTGAAGTGGGTTGTTACCATCCCTTACCTTGAACATGTTGATTCGATCAAAACATCTCTGTCCATCACACGATCATTCTGACCTTATCTTTAGGATGGGTCAGCATGTTCCTGTTATCTTTAGGGAATGTGTTGGTATCAAGGTGTTCTGGAATGTGTTTTCATGAGTGCTCTGTGCCTAGCACCTCTTAGGAAAGTGTGTTTTTGCAATATCAGTCCTTTTATTGCCAGATTCTGTGAGCAGGGCCTGCTGCTAGCTCACAGCCTGATTTTGCTTATTCAGCAAACATTTGACCACTACTTTAGCCCAGGCCTCAGGCCTCATACCAGGCCTCCGATACAAGGGCTTATGTTTCAGGCCTTCTTCCTGCTACATTGGGCTATGCCAGGGACATGCAGCAGTGCCACGTGAAAATCAAGGAACTGTGGCAAACGTATCAGAAGGCAAGGGAGGTGAACAGTCACTCTGGTGCAGCACCGTAGATACTTCTACAAGGAGCTGCATGAAATAAGGGGAGTAATTTTTATGGAGCAACTCTGCACTAGACACTGGTTCTGTACTGACAATGGTTGCTTTGTACTTTCCTTGGCTTATAGCTGAAAGTGCAGCCTTCAGCTCTTCCTCCACACCAGCGGAGAGGCTCTCCCAGATAAAACAAAGATGAAAAAATGACATGTTTAATGAGATTATGAATGCCTCTGGGACAGTGGACACCAAGCAGAGAGCCTGGAAGATTTCTATCTATGAAAAACTGGACATGGACATGAAGAGCAGGAGAGCAGCCCAGGAGAGTGAGCATGGCATACAGCAGGAGATCCTGGGGATTCTGAAGGAACAAACAGACATGTTGAGGCATCTGGTTGACCTTCAAGAGAAACACCTTGAGGCTAGACTCCCTCTGCAGACCGGCATTCAAACACTGCCATATTCCCCCTCTGCCTCATGTTCCAGGAGGTAAGGGGGGAAACTGCACTATCCCTTCCACTCAGCCCTGCGGGAGGGTCCTAAGAATAAAAGGCACGCTACGATGATGTGTGACAGGCAAGACTACTGTGCTTTTAAACACAAGATGAATATGTTTTTCCCTACCAGTTTTATTCCACTGTGTGTCCAAGGTTAAATTCTATTTGTGCTCTTTAAGTTTCAGTATGTTTGTTCAATAAATGTCCGTGTCTGGAGAATGAATTTATCTCTATTAATTTAAAATGGGGGGGACGGAGGACGAGTGACAGGGAAACTGAAGCAACAGAGGGGACGTGCTAGAGACAAAAACCCAGCAGTCACAGCAAGGTTCACACTATGAGTAAGCAGAATACCAAGAAGCAGCATACATTACTTTGGCTCTTTACTGAAATGGGTTTTCAAATCCTCCCTGAGTTGCAGTGTTCCATGCTGAGCTCTTCTTATAGCTCTGGTGTCTGGCTGCTCAAAATGAGCAGACAGCCTATCCACCTCCATGCTTTACCCCAGTGGTTCTCAAACTGTGAGTTGGGACCCCAAAATGTATCACGAACCCATTTTAATGGGGTCGCCAGGGCTGGCTTAGACTTGCTGGTGCCTGGGGCTGAAGCCCAAGCCCCACTGCCTGGGGCCGAAGCTGAAGCTTGAGGGCTTCAGCCCTGGGCAGCAGGGTTCAGGTTCCAGGCCCCTTGCCTGGGGCTGAAGCCCTTGGGCTTCAGCTTTGGCCCCCTTGCCTGGAGCGGTAGGGTTCAGGCTTTGGACGCCCCACTTGGGGCAGTGGGGCTCGGGTGGGCTTAGGCTTCGTTCCCCCCTCCTGGGGTTGTGTAGTGATTTTTGTTGTTGGAAAGTGGTTGCGGTGCAATGAAGTTTGAGAACCCCACCTCTACCCTGTGGAAACATCTCTCCCTTTTGCCTCATAGATATTATGAAGTACACAGCAGGCAGCTATAACCATAGGGACATTGCTTTCACTGAGGTCTAACCTAGTAAGCTAACTCTACCACACCCTTTAAATGTCCAAAGGTCCATTCAACCACCATTCCGTACTTGCTGAGCCTATTGTTGAACCAATCCTTGCTGCTGTCCATTGTATGGCTTCATAAGCATAGGAATAAAGGGTAAACTGGCTCTCCCAGGATCACTTTTGGTATTTGTGTCACCAACGGTTATTTTGAATTCTGGAAAGAAAGTCCCTCTTTGCAGCTTGCTGAACAGATCTGTGTTCTTAAAGATGCACGTGTCATGCACCTTCCCTGACCATCCCATGTTGATGTTGGTAAAACGGTGCTGGTGATCCACCAGCGCGTGCAATACCATTGAAAAGTATCCCTTTCTGTTTATGTACTCTTTGGCAAGGTGGTCTGATAAGGATATGCATGTTGTCTATCACTCTACCACAGTTAGGGAACCCTAGTGTGGCAAAACCATTCTGTATCTCCTGCACATTAGCCAGAGTCATTACCCTTCTTAGCAAAAGGCAATTAATGGCCCTGCATACTTGGATCACAACAGCCCCCATGGTGGTTTTACCAACTCCAAATTGATTCCCCACTGACCAGTAGCAGTCTGGCGTTACAAGCTTCCGTACGATGATTGCCACTCGCTTCTCCACTGTCACAGCAGGTTTCAGCGCTGAAGGACTGGGGAGAGCTCTGCACACAGTTCCTGGAAAGTGGCCTTGCACATCTGAAAGGTCTGCAGCCACTGACCAGAAACAGCACTCCACTGTGTTCAGCTGCTGCGTGACTGCCAGCAGCAACTGGGAATTGTTTTGTTCTATGGCTTCCAGGAGGTCTGCTTGAAGAACATTACAGTGTTCCACAAGGCAGCTCTTCTCGCAGCTCTGGAAGTATTTCAGGATAAGGCACACGGTGTTTGTAATGCTCACAGCAATAGCGCACAGCTGAGAGGTGTCCATGCATCTCAGAATATGGCACACACACGACTATGCCAACCTTTGAAAAAAAGCACAAAATATTATAGGTTCCAGTTGAAATCAGGGGAGGAAGTGAGAAAATTGCATCATGGGACATTAAAGCCATGTTCCCAGGACCCCCTGCGAGAATGTTTTGATCCCATGAGGCAGTGCAAGCCCTTCCCAACCCCCCCCCCCGTGGCAAGTTGTACTGTGGGATAGCTACCCACAATGCACTGCTCTCTGCATCGATGCGTGTGCTGCTAGTGAGGACGCGCTCCACTGACAGAAGGACACACACTACTGACTTAATTACTGCAGCGGCTGGATGTTGAGTTAGCTGAAGTCAGCTTAAGTTTGTAGTGTAGACATGCCCTTAGAGAGGCACAGCAAAATATAATAGTTACCTTAATGTATTTTACTGCATTATACATATCATATCAGCAAGTATTGTACAGTATCAGCATGAAATGTTGTTGACTGAATGCTACCTGTTCTTGATCTATTGTTTTATAATTACTCTGGGCTTGACACAATTTAATCTGATTTGTGCCCAGTTGCTGTGCAGTCATTTGATCATTGAAAGATACATGTAACTTGCTTGAACTGAAAAAATAGACATAATCAAGTTTTGGAGTTTGGAGATGGAAAGAATTATAAAATTTACAATATTCTCATACTACACAATCTTTTTTAGACGTAGAACAATAAAGTTGGTGGTTGCTGAGTGTCAGAAAAATCAACAAATTATTTCTGATCTGTTAGGCCTTTGACTGTTGATTTTACAAGTATATTGTGGACAATGAGTTGTCATATGAATAATGCAATAGAAAAGAAAATAAACGTACTCCTAGACTATTTTGTTCTCATTTACATCCTTACTCAACAAAATCAATCAGTTTGGAAAGGTAGTTCCAGGTAAGATTATTATCTAAATTCAGTTTTAACAAACAACCATTTGAAAGAAATGTGGCTATTTAAAGAGTAATGAATAATGTTTTCTCATCTTGTGACACACACACATTGTCCTAAAGCTTACTTTCTATATTAAGAAAACTTAACTTCTGTACAAGGTGATGATAAGGATGAAATACCTGCATATTCAATTACCTCAAAATTTGACCTACTTCTTAGAGAAGCATCACCTGCTAATTAACTTTAGTAATATTCGGGGCCAACATTTTAATCAAATATGTTATTAATAAATTTGCAAGGAGAAACTTTCAGCATCTGAAGTAATAATTGTTATGGTGGTACATTTACATAAATTTCAATATAGCACATTGGGTTACATTGCATCCTATATAATTTAGACTATGACATGCAAAAACCTGATTTAGTTTACATTTAGCCCCTTTTATTTCTGTAAATACAAAAGTACATTTTAAACGCAGTGCCTGGTGGTTTAGTCATGTAACCTTTACTAAACCCAATAGGCTGGATTCTTTTCTCAGAGTGTTGTAAATCCAGAGTAATGCCATTAAAATCAATGGGGTTGTACCAGTGTAAAACCAATGTCAGAAGAGAATCAGGTCCAGTTCTTGTTGAATAGTTAAATGTATGGGGTATTTTATTTTAAAAAATGCTCAACTTTGAGTCCACAGTGCTATGTCTTTCTCTACAACAAAAGCAATTTTAAGAATATTGTACCTTCCTCCTACATAAGGACATGTGAGAGAAAGAAATAAACTAAGATACAAGCAGGATAAGTTGAGGGAAATTATTCCTAACAAGGAAGCCCGCCTGGGAAAAACAGTTGAGTCTGACAGACTAACAGAACACTGATGGGGAAGAAAAGAAAAACAAAAAACAGCCCACTGAAAAGGTTACTTTGGGACTCACAGAACTTTAGTCAGTTACAATATGAAATATTGAATAACTTCTTGGTTGTGGGGATTATTTCTGAATCATTTCAATGCTCAGTCCATGCTCCTGTCCTCTTCTGTCTTCCTATTTTAGTCTGACAGCTGTGTGAAGAGGAGGGAAAAGAATTTAATTGTGTTATTTTGGAGCTAGAAGAATACTCCCACTCTGTCTTTCTGACACCCTCATCGTCAGACTTTTCTCTCTCACATACATGCACACACACAGATCTGATCCAGAATGATAATGTGATTGTGATCTTATTTTGAAAATTACCTTTAAGATTTTAGCAACCTATCTTGACTTTCTTGCTCACTCAGGAGAATAACTTTGTTCAGATTTATTTCGGCTTGTTCTCAGTTCTGAGGGGTGAAAGAATTTGTTTGCTGAAAGTTTGAGAAGCCCAAATAATTGTGTAGCTCTAATTACAGTGGGATCTATCTGTTCAGCAGTGTTTTTGAACAATATCATTGGCTATTTCACTTACCTTTTTAACATATGGAAATCATTCTGAAAAAAAAATCCTTCCCAATTATCTTCCCATTGTATGCTTTGGTGCTGGAGTCATATTACATACAGAGTAAAATCCTCGCTTCGTTGAATTCAATAGCAAAACTCTCATTGACTGGCTTCAGTGGGGACAGGATTTCACTCAGTGATTCTTAGCTGGGACATAATGTTTTACTTCTTCATTAGATAAAGGATATGTAAGAGAAAGAAACAAACTAAGATACAAGCAGGTTAAGTTTAGGGAAATCATTCCCAACAAGGAAGCCCACCTGGAAAAAACAGTTATCCTTAGATAAAACCAACTCATCAAGTGATTAATATTAGGGCTCACTATGGATTTGATCCAACATGCAGGTTGCACCATTTGTAGACTAAGAACATTATTGCCTGTATTGAAGAGATTAGTAAAATTGTCAATGATCTCAACAAGAAAAGACTGACATGTTTTAAAATTATTATAGGGCTATTCATAGGGCTCAGTTATGATCTGTTCACCAATGAAAAATCTGAATTAACTGCACTGAACTAAATGGAGTCAAACCAGTATGTCAATGCCAGGTCATGGGCAGCCAGACCTAGTGGTCAGAGCCAGAGTTCACAGTCAGAAGCTAAGAGTAAGTTGGGTCAGGCTACCCAGAGATCAGAACCACAAGACTGTAACCAGAGTCAGGCTGTGTCAGGATACCAGGGAGTCAGAGGCAGGAGAAAAGAGATCAGAACCACATGTCAGAGATCAGGAGTCAAACCAGGTCAGGACACCTGGAAGTCAATCCAGGGGAGGGGAAGCAGGTGCAGGAGGCTCAAGGTGCCCAGTCCAGAGCAGGCTGGATTCCAGTTGTTTGGAGGGCTTCCTGTTGCTGGCTTAAGTAGGGCCAGCGGGCCAGTCAGCTGCTCTGGGATGCTCCCAATGGGGCATCAGGGGTGGATCCTCAAACTGAGGCTGGGCTTCATAGGTCCTGGATTACAAGTTGGTAGCAAGCTGCCAAGTGGAGGGGTGAAGCATGGCTGCTCCTGTGGACCTGGGTTCAAGACCTGTGGGTCATGATACTCTATAAGTAAGATCAGACCCATAGTCTTCCATCTGGAATTAAACCAAACACGTTATTTAAATGCGAGAACTATAGTTATTCAACATATTTATGGGGAATTTTTGCACTCCATAAGCTTTTAAATGTGGGTACAGTTGAACTACTGTTGCTGTGCAATAATCATTTTATACTTTTGTGCATTTAGCAGTGTTATGTGACAGTAATTTGCGGTATTGAATTTTCTTGGTTTTGTCATTTAAAAAAAAAATCTCTCCACCTTCCTGACATCATGACTATGTGGCAAGGTCACACACACAAAATAATTTTATTACAAATGAGAACAGAATCCCAGATCATGAGCTACCTAAAAGGGAATGAGAAGGAGACATCATGATCCCCATAGGAGATCAATAACTGCTGTTGAGGGACTCCTGGAATGTAGGACTATCGCACCATTTCCTGTAGATGCAATGGGTCACAAGTAGTAATTTATCTATATCTGGGGCTTGCAGCTTTCAGGCAGTTTCCATGGTGCCAGCGCATATAAAGTTGCTATTCAGGTTAAGGTTTAAAGTCTTTCCTCTGTCACGACTGTCTTCTATCTTTACTTTTTCTATTATTGTGGTCATGGGAGGTGCAGAATCCAGGAAATTAGTTCTAAATCACATTGCTAAAGCAGAGCACAGTTCTTAAGCTGCCAACAGCTAGGTGCTACATCACCCCCCAACACAACATATCCAATTTATTGTCTAGTTTCACTTTAATTTGATCGTACTTCAGGCAGACTTAAATTATGTCTTATCCAGTTGGTATGACAAGTTACTTTACACAGCAATGACCTATTACTTTGAATGGACATGATATTTCTACTTGAAAAATAATTTGTAAAGTCTTCCCCCCCTCCCCAATCAAGAAAAGTAGCTTGCTGCAATCAGTGGAAGGGCTCAGAACCATTCAGAATATAAAGTCACTGCAAATGTATTAGGATTCCATTTCCATTTCAGGCTATTTAACTGTATTTCTTTTAGGATGTTGTATATGCTTTTGTGATTATCCCTGTTCTGTTTCCATTGATTTCAGTGAATTGGGCCATGGATATCAATAGTCAGGTCCAATATGCCTACTGTGAAACTTGTTCCAGGGACCACCTTCATAGACCACCACTTAAGTGTAGCCAGGTTTTCCTGTATTATTTTGTTCTTTAATTAAAGAACATTTTTGATAAGTAAATATTTTTTTGGTCTGCTGTGTGGCTGTCAGATTGCTGTATGGTGGGTGCTTCTTACAGATCTCTTATCTCTTGACTGTTTGGAAAACTGTTAACTGTACTAGAAATATTCTCCATCATAAGCAGGAGAAAATCCCTGTTGGTTATAACTACTAGTTATACCTGACCCAGTGGTGAAAAGGAAATTTATAAAGTGTGCTCACTGTATAAAACCAAAACACATTTTTAAAGTCTGCTTTTGATTGATAGCTTTTTTCCTCCAATAAATATCATTTAAAAACAAACTTCAAATTATAAAAGAAAAATAATCAAAATCCAAGATACTTTGATTTTATTAAATGTTACGTCCTAGACAATAATTACCAATGGCCTCTTTATTACTTATTTGGTCTGAGATTGTTTCCCTTGAGGTAACTGGGAGTTTAGGCATAAAAGAAATGCCTGATTCCTATTTTACGATAGTTTATCTGAAATTATTACCATTAGGAATGAGTGAACTGGTTCAGATAAAATAATTTCTGGACATCTCACATGCCTGGACAATCTCAACTAGTTTTACAGATGTACAAAATGGAACCTTGTGCAGATTGTCAAATGTCTGGTTAAATGTGCAGAGAACTCTGGAAAACACTGATACTATTTTTTTTATTAAATATGATGCATGCATCTGTATTTATGATGGCTTTCTTGCTATGGTATTAGACGAAAAGGGATTGTTGGAGGGACCAAGCGGACAAAGTAAAACAATGAGACAGGCAAGAGTCCTGGAGGAAACAACAAGGAAGCTGTTAATGGTCAATCCCCCTTACTTGGCTGCATCCAGATTAGAATGGCTTACTCTTCCCAAAGTTAAGCCTATGATCAAATCAGGATATTAAGCTATTATAGGACCCCAGCCTAGAAAAAAATGATAGAGGCTGCTCATGGAGTGTCAGTGAGTGCTGACAGCAAATGAGAGATTCAGGATCTGCAGTAATCAGGCTTGTTCCTCAAGAGAATGGGGGAGTGTGATGGGGCATCTGCCCCACACTAACCCATAAAGGGTTAATAGAACCCTAGGGAGGCTGCGCAACAGGCAGCCAGTTGGAGAAGACCCCAGGGAGGCTATGCAGAAGACAGCCAATCGGAGAGGGCTATGAGGAGCAGCCAATCAGGGCTGGGCAGGCCCATATAAGAAGAGTTGCAGTGCAGAGCAGGTCAGTCATCCCTGGAGCTCAAGGAGAGAGGAGGACTGGCTGCCTTGGGCAGCGGAGAGGGAGAGGGAGAGGGAGAGGGAGAGGGAGAGGGAGAGGGAGAGGGAGAGGGAGAGGGAGAGGGAGAGGGAGAGGGAGAGGGAGAGGGAGAGGGACTGCTGGCATGCTGGGGCCCAGAGACAAAAACAGAGAAGGTGCTACGGGCTGCAGGGAAGTGGCCCAGGGATGAAGACTGTAGGGTTGGAGAGTACGCAGCACGTGGCTGCCATCTACAGGATCCTTGGGCCGGGACCCGGAGTAGTGGGCCACTTGCTACTGAGGAAGTGGCTGGACAGTGGACAATGGTTCCCCTGGAAGTGGGGAGAACAGAGTGTGACACAGCTGGAGGTCTGTGTCCTGAAGAGGACACTGTGTTTGTTGGGACAATTTGCTTCCTGGAGCAGAAGTGATGGTGGCAAGATGTCATTGGATGAGGGTACATGGGCAAACTACGTTAATTTCCAGGACAGCCAGCAGGATGTGCCAGAGCAGTGCATTGAACCCCATCACAGGGAGTCAAGGTTAGGAAGTGGTCTGCAGGGTAAGTGTAAGTAAGACAGTAACTATATAGGTCTTTTTTCTAAAATTAATTTCTTATAGTGCTTCGACCTGTTTGGCAAATAAATCATACTTTGTTTTTGAAGACACTCCTCCTGTGTCACTGCATACTATTACTCTCCATGGGCTCACAAAAACAAACTTTTGTAGGTACCAAACCTATTGTTATGTATCACAGTTGGCAACCAGGTACCAAGTCAGAAAGTGATTAGGTTGTGGGGTCCCACCTCAAAGAAGTGGAGGCATGGGCTGTCACTTGGAAGGTGTACACTTGGGAGGGGGACTATGAAAGGGTTTTAGAAGGGGCAGCCTGTCTAGGGAGCATGACAAAAGGATTTTACACTTTTGATTTCTGGCTAAGACTGCAGCTACAAACATCAAAACACCAGAAGAAAACATGTTAACACAATATTACCTGCCAGGACCTTAACTCCTATAAACCTCACAAGGAAGCCCATTCTCAAAAGACTTCCACCCCATTTTTCAGCTTCCAGAGGTTTTCGTAGTTTGGATGAG
The DNA here is from genome assembly GCF_965152275.1 of Natator depressus. Taxonomy (NCBI): domain Eukaryota; kingdom Metazoa; phylum Chordata; order Testudines; family Cheloniidae; genus Natator; species Natator depressus. The sequence goes on from NC_134238.1 coordinate 84,982,814, forward strand.
GTATAGATGAACAAACCAAAGTTTGGATGCTCATTCAAAACGATCCTAAACTTTAAACCTATTGAGGCTCTTCTGAACGTCAGCCTAATTAGCAGGTGACTTATCAATAAACATAGTTTTAAAAGAAAATTTTACCAGGAAAAGGGATGAATGATCCACCCAAGGCTTCATGAATGTCAGTCCAACATACCTCAGTTACTTCTGGAAGTATGGCAAATTGCAGCAAAAGGAAAGCAGTTCAGTAAGTATTTTTCCAGACAGTGCTGGTTGCTCTAGAAAGATGACAGTGTTTATGCCTTGAAAGGACAAAATCCAATATTTAGTTAGTTTGTCTTGGCTGAAGTCAGACTTTATTAGCTATACAAAAGGGTTTGCTCTAGATCTATGAGGGGATTAGAGTGCAGGGTTTTATTCATTCACCTTGCGAACTACAAGGGTATTGTATTTTGCTGTTATTTTAGTTGGCAATATCTTTTGGCTGCTCTCTAAATGAGTACCCACTATTCAGCTGAAAAATACCAAAACAAAAATAATTAAATACCTTTCCTATGGTTTGTTTTTTAGTGTACAGCAATTCTGCCTTTGAATTGCAGTGCATTGTTTATTACTCAACACCAAACATTTAAGAAGTGGATTGCACTTGAAAAATATCTAATTATTTAAAGCTGTTGTGGATATGTCCGTGAAGAGCATGTAGAGATGAGTCTACCCATCATGTTTTGATTATACCTTCCCTAATTATCTGTCAAAAGGGCCAGGTGGGGGTGGGGGAGGGAGAAAAGAACAGAGTATTTTTGTGACCTTTACAAAGCATCTTAAATAATTCCAGTGTTGATAAGTATATTTCCCTGCTTGGTGTATTTTAGGCCAATGGCAGCAATAGCAGCAACAAGAATTTCCATGTTCAGAGGAACAGCACTACTGTAGTCAGGTACTTATTAGTCTACATAGTAGCCGGGCTAAGCCTGTCTGGTTGTCAGACCTCCTACTGACTCACAATGTGCTTCTCTTAAAATGGTTATTTTTATCGCATACTATGGATATATCAACATATATGGATATATCCACATTTCCCTCACATTCCTAATGATTTATCCATTACAGAAAGCATGTAGTTTTAGGCAACAATGGTTCAAAACCCATCATAAAAGAACAGCGACTAATTCCAAAGTCATCTGAAGTATTTTTAAATCCATGTACTGTCTTTGTTTTACAATTAGTGGGCCAAATCTTGAGGTCCTAACTCAATATTTATTTGGCCTTTTACTCAGGCAAACATCCACTGATGCCAATAGCAGTCTTCCTGAGAGGGGAAAAAAAGGACTGATTAAACCTAAGTAATCACGTGCAGATTTGGCCCACAGTAATATTTGTCTTTTAATTTTCCAAATTCTTTTAATACTTAGGGTCAGATCCTCTGGTGGATGAAGAGAACGGGTGAGGATTCTCTTTACCAGCAGGAAACCCTGGGTGTGCAGGAGCTGGCACAGCCAGTTTCTTCACCATCCTCTCCAGGCATAGGGGATGTAGTGAGGGTGTGGCCAGTGTGGTGCTGGACTCTGGTGATCATTAGTTCTCATATTTGCCCCTTGGGCTCAGTGCCATGAAACTGGGGGTTGGGGTGTGTGTGGGGGGCCTCCAGCTGGGGGTGTGGGCTCTGGGGTGGGGCCAGAAATGAGGAGTTGAGGGTGTGGGAGGGGGGTCCAGGCTGGGGCAGGGGGTCAGGATTTGGAGTCTGGGATGGGGTAGGGAAGGGATGAGGGCTTCAGCTGGAGGTGTGGGCTCTGGGATGGGGCTCAGGATGAGGAGTCTGCAGTGCAGGAGGGTGCTCTGGGCTGGGACAGAGGGGTTCGGAGGGTAGGAGGGCGATCATGGCTGGGGCAGGGGGTTGGAGCCTGGTAGGAGGTCGGGGTGCAGGCTCTGGGTGGCGCTTACTTCAAGCAGTTCCTAGAAGCAGCGGCACATCCCCCCTCTGACTTGTACGCAGAGGGGCCGCCAGGCGGGTCTACAAGCTGTCCCGTCCACAGGCGCTGCCCCCACAGCTCCCCCTGGCCATGGTTCCTGGCCAATGGGAGCTGCAGAGCCAGCACTCGGGCAGTGTGCAGAGCTACCTGGCTGGGCTGCCTCTATGCGTAGGAGCTGGAGGGTGGGACATGCCACTGCTTCCAGGAGTGGCGGGGAGTCACAGAACGCGCAGAGTGGGGCAAACCCCTGACCCTTCTCCCCAGCTGGAGTGCTGGAGTGGGACAAGCACCTGACCCCGCTCCCTGGTGGGAGCTCGAGAGCCAAATTGAAAGTTCTGTCTGGCTGGATGTGGCCCATGAGCTGTAGTTTGCCCCCCCCGCTCTACAGCCTGGTGATTAGGGTACTTGCCCGGGGTACAGAAGACTTGGGTTAAAGTCTCAGCTGTACCTTATTCATTTGCTGATTAGGCTGAAGCTCAGGAGAACCTCAATAGGTTTAGAGTTTGGGACTGTTCTGCAGGAGCATCCAGACTTCAGCTTGTTCATCCAACCTTCTTCCAAACTAGGTGTGATGGTGCTGCCTGTGGGAGCCCGCTGAGGTCACTCAATCAGGGTGAACTGCAAACAGAACGGGGCAAACAAACCCCAAACGCTGGTGGATATTCCAATACTTAAATTTACCAAGCCAGCACAAAACAGCTTCTATAGTACCTCCCTGGTTACTCAGAAGTCCAAATAATGCAGTTCCCTTAAAGTACCCAGCCTCAGGCCTCCATCCAGACACACATATTAAACATATGATGATAAATTCTGAAAATCTGATTTCATCATATAAAAGAAAAGGTTCTCCTGACCCCAAAGGACCAAGCCCTAGACCAGTGTCAAATAATAACTTGGATCTTACCCCAAATACACGCTTTTAGTCAATTCTTATTAACTAAACTAAAATTTATTAAAAAAGAGAAGAGAGAGAGTGTTGGTTAAAAGATCAATATACACACCGACTTGAATTCAATTCCTGAGGTTCAGATACATAGCCGAGATGAGCTTGTAGTGGTGAAAAGTCGTTTTAGAAATAGTCCATAGGTTATAGTCCAATGTCCATATTCAGGGTGACTCCATTCAGTAACTGGGGATCTCAATCCTTATGGCTTGAGGTTTCCCCCTCTTGAAACCCAAAGCAGATCTGAGATTAAGAAGGATCCTGTCGCAAGGTTTTTATACATTTCCTGTAGCCATTTGGCCTGAGAAAACAATAGGCTTAACTTTCCTTCTTCCAAACATCATGATAATTAGCACAGAATAATTTATCCATTAAACAGTTCAGACACAGGTTATCACAACCTTCAAAGAGACATAGGCAATAATACTATTTCACTCGAGTGTCTTCCTAAATGTTAATAATCCTCTTTTGATCTTTGAATCAAAGATATAGCAATAGACAAGACTTGTTTGCTTACATCACAAGACCTGAACAAACATCTACCCTTCTATCTCTAACAATGCAGGCTTGCATTTCAAAGCTCTATTCATTTACATATCTTCCTAACCAGTCTTTAAAGTTCAGCCATGGGTCAGGTCAGTCTGTGAGTTAATTAACTCTTTCTGGCCCTGTCACCTTTCAATGAGATATTATATTACACTCATAACGTCACACTAGGCAAATGCTTTGAAGCTGCAAACCTGGGCTGAAAATCTCTTGAGAATGGTCTTGCTTGTGACATTTCCAGGAGTTAAGGTCCTGGCAGACAATAATGTGTTAATAGCTTTTCTATTATTTCAGTGCTTTTGGTTCCAGTCCAGCTTAAAATTAGAAGTGCAAAGTCACTTTACCAGACATTTCAAAGCATGAAGAAGGTTCTATTTGTGTCTGAGTCTAAACTTAATGAAGAGTGTCCAGGGGGTTGGAGGTGTTTTAATTTAATCTACTGATTTATCAAAGAACACAGTCTAAAAATATTATTCCAGGTGAAAGGAATAGGTACTTCACTGAGGACTTCATAAGCATCCAAGTCCAAACAGGTAGAGGAATAAGGGCTTGCCCCTGAGCGTCCCAAATCCCAAGCTTAAAAACAATTCCATTTTCTTGTCAAACAAAAACAATTTTTAAAAGTTGCTCTGAAATGCAATTGTCCTCCTCTGCTCAGCTCTCCATTATATGTCTGAGTCCTTGACTTTCTTTTCTTCTTTTCTCACCTCCAGTTCAGCTCCCTTATGGGCAGATCCTACTATGATCTTTGTGTTCATTCCCAAAAACCTGTGTCCTTCTTCTTTCCAGACATAGGCTGTATCCTGTAAAATGAAGCCCTACATTTTGCTTCTTCCCAGTAAAACTGTGGGTGTATGGATCTGGTAGTTTTATAAACATCTGTCTTTGCTTATATAAAACAATATCTCTCAAACTTATTCTAATTTAATGATGAGTAATTGAACATTCATTTTTGAAGATAGCTGAAGCTTCTGCAAAAGCAGAAAAATATTATCATTTAACATTAAAAGGAAATTGTCAGGTCCAAACAGATTTTAGGACAGGATCAAAGTTAAGAGAGAATATTCTTAAATAAGGTGGGAATTCTGGTTAGCACCTTATTTAAGAATATTCTCTCTTAACTTTGATAAGTCTCATAGACGGACATAGTGCATGGTGAGGAAGCTTCACAAAGCTCCCCTTGAAGAGCTTCATTTAAATCTATCTTTAAGGGGTAGGGATTAGAGGGCCTTGGAGGAGGAAAGAAATATTGTAGCCTCCCAACCCCTTGGATCTCTGCCATCGATGAGAAAGAGCGCTCTTTGGGGACAGCTACGCTGCAACAAAAGACCCGTGGCTGGCCTGGGTCAATTAACTTGGGCTCAGCTTGCAGGGCTAAAAATTGCAGTGTAGATGGTTGGGCTTGGGCTGGAACCTGGGCTCTGAGACGCTTGACTAGACAAAATGGTATCAAATAACCTCTTCTTTTTGTTTCTGAGTCTGTATTGTCCTTGCTCTGGACCCAATTACTTCATTTTGCATCTGCGTAGGCATAAGCGCCCTCTTGCACTACCCTGATTGCAGGATCAGGGCTCATGTTTGTAAAATCAAAGTCTTGTGAGATATAGGAGGGATCAGTATGAGTCTCCTTGTAAACTCATTTCAGTGGAGAAATAGTGTTATAAAGCATCAGTTTTAAAGCCATTTGGGCTCAGCTGTGTCTGGTAGAGCCCTGAGTAAAGAGCAATCCAGAGCAGCACCCTCACAGGAGTAGTGTGACGAACTTTTGTCTCAGGGCGGCACAATGCCCCCCAAAGCTCAGTGCTATGCAAAGGGAGAGCGCCTGCTGCCACAGCCCTTGGAGTTGGTGCAGAATGTGTTCCCTGAATGCTCTGCCAGTGTTGCAAGCTAGGGTGAAGGGGGTCAGGCTAGTGCTGCTGCTGCTTCGCACCCATCACACCAGCAGTATTAGGGTGGCTAGTGCCCAATTGCCCTCGATAGGAGCAATTGTTGATATTGGAAAAGCACAGACACCACAACTGTGCCCATTCTGCTGTACAAGGAGCACAAGGGAAGAGGCAGAGGAGAGGAAGTGTTTCTACACACTGTCTCTGGGCATGTGCAGTGGTGCTATGTTCTTTAAAGAAATGAAAAGTGAGTAATACCTGACACACTAATGAATAATAATTACACAAAGAGAGAAGAGAGCATATAGGTAGATCATTCTCATGCACTATTGCAAAGTATCTAATAGATGATAACCCACCTTTTTGTATCTTTAAACTGATATATTTTAATCTTTAGTACATCATATTCTTCAATTTTGGCATCAGAAACCATGTGCAATTTTCCTTAAAGTTCTGGAGTGATAACATGTTTTCATTTTTTGATGCTTCAGTTTTGGTTATTTTGTGCGCAGAGACATCACAAAATAGAACGTGACATGACTATGTGTTGAAAGGCAAGCATTGTATTCTCACTTGTCCATGTTTTGTGCCTTTGAGGACGCTGCTGACAAATAGTATTAGTTATGTGATTTTACAATGTGCTTAAAGATCCTCAGAATAAAAAAGAACCTCAACAAAAACTCTCCCCCAAATTTACTTCATTATAATGTTTGGTTTTCTGGGGCTTCCTTCTTTACCCAAGGTTTTATAAATCTTATACATAGGAAGTCTTTTGCAGTAGCTACAGGAGGATTGCAAAACTTTGGTCTCTTGTTTCAATGGCAGTAATAATGTATCCTTTCTTTCCTTGCTATCCCTTCAGCACACACTTATGCGTATGCGTATGCGCATACACACACACACACACACACACACACACAAGATATAGCAGAATGTTGTCATGAGTGTGTTACAAAGCATTACCAGATCAACACATATTCTATAGAAAAGTAGTGATAACGGAGGGATTAGCAGTCATGCCTGTGACAGAAAAATTGTCTGAAACAAAAGTGAAGAGGAAGAGGCACCGATACTATGAGTAGTTCCCGTCCCCTGGGAGTGGAAGATGAAACAGTGCAAGTCTAATTGGGTCCCAAAAAACCAGGAACCACCATTTGACTGTCAACTGAAAGACAGTAATGCAAGAGCATTTTCCAAAGAAATAGAATTGTGTTAGCTTTGCATGAGATGTGTGAATGCAGAACATTATATCTGCTGAAAACTAGTACGAGGAAGTTGCACAGAGTAATGAGAAATGCGTCTTGCCTCTTCAGTGTGCATGTTGTTCAATCCGGGGGGAAGATCACATGCAAAGATGAAAAAGGAACATGTGACTGTCTTGTCTCTAGGGCTTACAGCTTCAAAAATATTTAGGTGACTATCTGCCTCTGTAGGTGTCTCAGACCACTATGTAGGGTCCACTTTCAAAACCTCCGCTCAGCTTCTGCCTAACCCTGGAGGATCCTTAGGGACCTAAGTTTCCATCCAAAGACATTCACAAAGCCACCTAAACTTTGATGCCACCCCACAGCTAACAAGCAGCTCAGAGCCCTTGTTCAAGCCACAGGCCCAGATGCCACAAAGTGGGATTCTCTAATTAGGAGGAGGAACATCTATCTTGCTGGCAGGGCCCAATCATGTAAGGGTGCTCTGAGATTAGATACATGTCAGGCCCCATAGCAGGAGGGCCAGAATGCAGATCACTGATAGGTAGAGGGGTAGCACAGCACATGCACAAAAGACATGTAGAAAGGGCAGCACAGCACCCACAAAAAAAGAAAGCCAGGGCAGAGGGAAACGTAGGATGAGTATGGAAGACATATGAAGTGTGAGCAGGGAAAAGATGCTTAACTCCTGGGGAGGACTTGTAGCTGAGAATCCCATATAGAGGAAGTTGCTTATCTCTGGCCTTTCACCCAGGAACAGCAGATCAGCAGTTAGGTGCCTAAATCCTTCTCCTTTCCCTACCCCTCTCCTGGCATTTCACTTAGGTGGCTCCCCATTCATCTTGCTTGCTTCTGAGAATCCCTTTCTTAGGTGCCTAATTGTCCCCATCCATTGTATACAGGGAGTGGTGGCCTAGTTTGGGGCAGTGGGTTCCATTAGGCAGCAGGACACTAGGGATTAGGCATTGCTTGATATTTGGAGTTTTGAGTTAATCTGTTAATTCATGTTAATAAAGCAGACCCTGGAAAGGAAGTGTAATTCCAGTACACCTCCCTAGAGCCTCCTACCCTTCAAGCAGGAGCAGGAAAAAAGCCAGAAATGTAAAGCAACCACCTACAATTTTAGCAATGGTTTTTAATACAACAATGGATACAAAATAGCATCCTGCTGTAAGTGTGACAACTCCAAATATCCTAACTAAGCCCTGGTCTACAATACAAACTTGTGTTGATGTAACACAAATCCACACTCCTGAGCAATGCAGTGATACCAACCTAACCCCAGGTGCTATGTTGACAGAAGGACTTCTCCTGTCAACATAGCTACCTCCTTTTGGAGAGGTGGAATACTTATGCTGATAGGAGAAGCTCTCCCATCAGCATAGATAGCAACTTCACTAAGCATTACTAGTGCAGCTTTGACGCTGCAGCGCTCTAAGTGTAGACAAGACCTAAGTGCAACCCTTTGTAACATAAAAGGTAATACTCCAAAGCTCTTTTTCCATATACATATTTGCAGCTGCATTGGCAAGTAACTGAGGCCTAATGCATTAACTGCATAGCAATTTGCATCTCCATTGGGGGTTTGGCAAATAAGATAGAGATAGTAATATCTCTACCCACTCCAGCACCTCTACTGACCGGCTTCTACCATACACCCTCAAATGCTCTGAAACGCAGGGACAGCCTGAATGGTTGTGCTGTGAGAGGTAAAAGGAGTGCAGAGTGCCTGTATCAGCTACCTGAAGTCTGCTCCTTGTGGAGTGGAATTGCACCTTTTCCACTGCATTCGGAGTGATCATCTGCAGATGGGCTGGAATAGGACTTGACCCACGAACTTATTTTAATATCAAGTATTTTTGTGGCTCAAAAATGCTCCCCCTGTTTGTGTTGCAGCAACAGTTAGAGCCTGATCCAAAGCATATTGGTTTCAATGGAAACACTTTCACAGAAATCAATGGACTTTGGATCAGCCTCTTAACTAGCAAACTCTGTTTGCCAGAGATGAGCTGTTCTATTAACACATGATCATTGATAGTGATGTTGAGAGATATTTGGGTACAACAAGACATTACTCTCATATGGTCCCATTAATTCCAGTTCCAGGAAATTCAAATGTTTGGTAAAATGAAAGAGGCGAAAATAACAAAGGAAAGGGTGCTGTTTTCAAGCTTCTCAAAGGAGGAATACAAATGCAGGTAATGGAGAGTAAGACAAATTAAGATCATTACATGTTTGGTTAATTTTCTTTACAAGAAGTTTTTAAAAAACAACTTCTTCCAAAAAACGCTTTTAAAATAGTCAAAAATGAATGCACATTAATGTTACTGTTCACTACAAAAAAGAGAAAGAAATAGCATACTCCAAATGTTAAATCATGCTTTTAGACTGTTCGTTTACTAAAGAGATAAAATTAATGTCTGGCACTTCACAGAGAATCACTCTAAAAAAATTGTCCAATAAAGCATCAAGACAAAAATGATACTTCTAGCTACATCTGGCAGTTCTAAGTTGTCTGTCTCTTAGAAAGATTCTCTTAAAAATAAAGTGTTATGTAAAAAGAAGCTTCTTCAGCAATTAGCACTTCAATTCAATTGACTGAACCATAAGAAAAACAAAATAGATCATATTAACAATGAATGCTTCTGCCTGCACTGATGCTGCTGTTCAAGGAAAGCCAAAACCTCATCATCTAAGGTTGTCTTTGCAACTCAAGAAGATAAATTCCTTTCCATTTTTGAGACTGAAATGCTGATGTGAAAGGTTATAAAGCATTAATGACTTTTAATGGTGACCAAGTACTCAAAGAGAAGCTGTTAAAGTTAATGAAGGGGGAAAAAAACAAACAAAAAAAAACCCTGAATTCTGATTGAGCCACTTGACTCTGAGCCCTGCAAGTTCCCAGTGTTTTGAAATTTAAATGGAACAAAGTTGCATTTAAAAAATCTGGGGCTTTGCTGACATTGGACAATCTACTGTGAACAAGGTGCAGTGGAGGGAAAGGGGAAAGGCATGTTAAAGGGACTTTCAGCTGTTGGACTTTTGCACTATAGGGTGGTAAACTGAAGCAAAGGGCAATTGGCCAAGACACTATGCGGTAGGTGCTTACTTATAGTTGGCATACTTTTGAATTGTTGTGATCCCTCTCCCTTTTAATAAATCTTTTCTTTTGTTATACACAGACTTCAGGCATGGCTACACTTGCAGATGTAGAGCACTGTGAGTTAAACCCACCTTCAGAGAGTGCAATAGGGAAAGCGCTGCAGTCTGTTCACACTGACAGCTGCAAGCACACTGGCGTGGCCACATTTGCGGCATTTGCAGCGGCATTGAGAGTGGTGCATTATGGGCAGCTATCCCACAGAGCACCTTTTCCCATTCTGGTGCTGTGGCTTGTGGGAAGGGGGTGGGGAGTGCGGGGCATTCTGGGTCCTGTCCCAACACCCCCTGATGCATCAGTTCGCATCCCAGCAATTTCTTTGCTTCCATCTACATTTGGCGCCATCTTTCAATGGTTTTTGTACTGCGCGCTCTGTCTTCCCTTTCGGTCTGCGGGAATGGAGCCCAAACTGCTGAGGAGTATGCTGACGAGTCGCGCCAGCACTTCACGTTTGGCAGTCGAGTTATTCCTTATGATTCAAAGTAACAGTGAGGACTCCGACGATGATATCAGCTCGAGTAATGCATATGTCAAGGTTCCTCCCCCACTCTGAACTCTAGGGTACAGATGTGGGGACCTGCATGAAAACCTCCTAAGCTTACTTTTACCAGCTTAGGTTAAAACTTCCCCAAGGTACAAATTAATTTTATCCTTTGTCCTTGGAATAACCACTGCCACCACCAAACTCTAACTGGGTTTACTGGGAAACATAGTTTGGACACGTCTTTCCCCCCAAAATCCTCCCAACCCTTGCACCCCACTTCCTGGGAAAGGTTTGGTAAAAATCCTCACCAATTTGCATAGGTGACCACAGACCCAAACCCTTGGATCTGAGAACAATGAAAAAGCATTCAGTTTTCTTACAAGAAGACTTTTAATAGAAATAGAAGTAAATAGGAGTAAAGGAATCACCCCTGTAAAATCAGGATGGTAGGTACCTTACAGGGTAATTAGATTCAAAACATAGAGAATCCCTCTAGGCAAAACCTTAAGTTACAAAAAAGACACACAGACAGAAATAGTCATTCTATTCAGCACAATTCTTTTCTCAGCCATTTAAAGAAATCATAATCTAACGCATACCTAGCTAGATTACTTACTAAAAGTTCTAAGACTCCATTCCTGTTCTATCCCCGGCAAAAGCAGCATACCAACAGCCACACAGACCCTTTGTTTCTCTCCCTCCTCCCAGCTTTTGAAAGTATCTTGTCTCCTCATTGGTCATTTTGGTCAGGTGCCAGCGAGGTTACCTTTAGCTTCTTAACCCTTTACAGGTGAGAGGATTTTTCCTCTGGCCAGGAGGGATTTTAAAGGGGTTTACCCTTCCCTTTATATTTATGACAGCATATGACACGAGTTTGCTTGTGGCATTCACGGACATACTCACCACCGTGGAATGCCACTTCTGGGCTTGGGAAAGAAGCACTGAGTGGTGGGATCACATCGTCATGCAAGTCTGGGATGACGAGCAGTGGCTGCAGAACGTTTGGATGAGAAAAGCCACTTTCATGGGACTGTGTGAGGAGCTCGCCCCCCGCACCCTGCGGCCCAAGGACATGAGATTGAGAGCTGCCCTGATGGTGGAGAAGCAGGTGGTTATTGCAGTCTGGAAGCTGGCAACTCCAGACAGCTACCGATCGGTCGCTAACCAGTTTGGAGTGGGGAAGTCAACCGTTGGAATCGTGTTGATACAAGTTTGCAGGGGCATTAATCGCATCCTGCTCAGAAGAACCGTGACTTCGGTAACGTGCATGACATTGTGGCTGGCTTTTCACAAATGAGTTTTCCTAACTGCAGGGGGGGCGATAGATGGCACGCATATTCCAATTCTGGCACCAGCCCACCTAGCCTCCGAGTACATTAATTGGAACGGCTATTTCTCCATGCTTCTCCAGGCGCTTGTGGATCACCATGGGCATTTCATTGACATTAACGGAGGCTGGCCCGGAAAGGTGCATGACACACCCATCTTTCCGAACACTGGCCTGTTCGGGAAGCTGCAAGCCGGGACTTTTTTCCCAGACCAGAAGATCACCGTAGGGGAAGTCAAAATGCCCAGTGTGATCCTTGGAGACCCTGCTTGCCCTTTAATGCTGTGGCTCATGAAACCCTACACAGGAAGCCTTGACAGCAGCAAGGAGTGGTTCAACAGGCTGAGCTGGTGCAGAATGACTGTGGAGTGTGCTTTTGGCCATTTAAAGGGCTGCTGGCGCTCTCTCTATGGGAAGCTGGACCTGGCCGATGATAGCATCCCCACGGTTATATCTGCGTGCTGTACCCTCCATAACATTTGTGAAGGGAAGGGTGAAAGATGTAACTCGGAGGTTCAATACCTGGAGGCTGAATTTGAACAGCCAGAGAGCAGGGCTATTAGAGGGACCCAGCGCGGGGCTGCAAGGATTAGGGATGCCTTGAGGGAGCAATTTGAGGCTGAAAGCCACCAGTAATGTCTGGTGCTCTGCACGGGAGTGAAGTGCAGTGGTTCCAATATTAGTAGGAATCTGTGTTTGCTACGCTGACTTGCAGTGCTGGTTTCTTTCCTGGGCTAAGGTATCTTTTACTTTACGCAATAATAAAGAATGTTTTCAAAGCCAAAAAATCCATTTATTGAAAAGAAAATTCATTTATTGAAAAGAGACACAACTGCTTGGGAAACAGAAAGGGCAAGGGGGTGGGGAACAGGACAATCACAGATTTGCATATGTCCTGTCTCAAGTGCTGTGCAATGCGTGCTGCACTTCAGGATGGCTATACTTCATGGTGATGGGGGTTGAGTGCAGCAGGTAAGGGTCGTAGTTTTCAGGGCTGGGTGGTGAAGCTACAGGTGTTGCAGGCAGCTGGTGGCGGTAAGAACCCAGATGTGGGGGAAAGTGGGTTGGAGGTGACATGGGGGCACAAGGGAAAGAGTTTTGGGACAAGGGCTGCAGAGGGGCGTGGGGGCGATAGTGCTGCGCCTGCATTGCTACGAGCGCCTATATCGAGTCTGCTTGGCACTCCATAATGCTTAGCAGCCGCTCCGTGCTTTGGTGCTGGTGATCCGCATTCTGCTGGTGGATCCTCTTTTCACTCTCACGCCACTCCTGCACTTTTTGATTTTCATTACTTGAATGCTGCATTACTTCCTGCAACATGTCTTCCTTGCTTCTACATGGCCTCTTTCTGATTCTTTGGAGTCTTTCGGCCGGTGAAACACGGAAGGCTGAGATCTCAAGGTTGCATCTGTAAAGGCAGAATGCAACACTTAACAGAGGCAGCATTGTTCACACCAGGCAGAGCAATGATTCCCCCATACTCAAGGGCAAGCACAGTCTACACAATAGCATAATTTGCGCATCCCAAAGCGAGAGCACATAACCCACGGGAGCCCCAAAATGGTGAGTAAGCACAGGGTCAGGCGTGACTGATTGTTTCATGGCTGTACTGTCCTCTGGGTTTCTATGCCTTGGGTAGAGCCAACAGCAGCAGGGGGCCCCTATACTGAACACTGTCCCCACATTTTCCACAGGAGTTCATCCTGGAAGATATCTTGCTGCTGAGGGTGACCTGGGAAGCAAGGGAGGGTCTTCTACTGCAATGCGGCTTCTGCCCTGGCCCATATGCAGCTTGCCTGTGTGCAGCAATGGTCCCCCCGCCCTTCACGGCACAGTGGCACAGACAAGTTAGCCTGACTGGGACAAGGACCACAGTGGCTCTCCCGAGAAACCTGCGCAAGTACATTGCCCAAGTTCTGGATGAGAACTTCGAAGAGATCACTGAGGCCGATTACCGCGATGTGAGAGAGCACATCAATGCCCTATTCCATATCTAGGCATGCACGCAGCCCTAACCCTCCTCGCCCCAAGAGCCCGCATTGAATAACTTTCTTCCCAAAATAAAAACCGCTTACTGGGAACCTCCTCTGGTGTTTGTCCTTTCTCAAGCACTGGCTGCCACAACTGGCTACCTTTCTCCTGGCTTGAGAACAGCTCCTGGCTGCATGCATGTAGGGATTCCAGGGTGTCTTCCTCCGCCTCAGCACCCTCGCTCCCGCTTTGCTGCTCCTCCTTCTCCTCCTGCCTTGTTGAACTGGGCTCTGAAGTGTCCATGGTCATCCCCGGAGTGGAGGTGCGGTCGCCCCCAACTATCGCGTCCAGCTCTTGGTAGAAACGGCAGGTCGTGGGGGCCGCACCAGAGCGGTGGTTTGCCTTGCGGGCTTTGTGGTAGTTCAAAGTGATGACCAGAGTGGGTAGCACAGGCATTGTGGGACACTTCTGGAGGCTGATCAGAGCGCACTATAGGACCTGGGCGGCCACACTGGTGCCGCGGCGCTCCAGCAGGGATGCAGCAAATGATATTCCACTCGCTGAGGTGGAGTACCAGCAGCACTGTAGTCATGGAGTCAGTGCTCTATGTGCCTTGCCAGTGTGGACAGGTAGTGAGCTAGGGCACCCGGGGCTCCTTTATTGTGCTGTAACTCGCAAGTGTAACCAAGGCCGTAGTGCTTGCGAGTGAGGAGGCACCAAGGGATGGTATTTAGTTTTTCAAAATTTCTGGGAGGGAGCTCAAGCTGTTTTGTAATGTTAGGAGGAACACCTCAGTGTTGAATCCAGCCCTTGTTGCTGATGATACCACCTAGCAGAAGGGTTACATGCTGAACAAAGTGTGTGCAGGACATAAGATGGCTGAAGCTTCCAGAGCGTGTCTACCTCCTTTGGGCACTGTGGAAGTGTTCTTCGGGTTGGCTTCTTCCATTTCCACACAATCACACAGCAACAGTTAGGGACAAAGTGGGAAGGGGAAGGAGCAGGGATGTGCTGGTGGATCCATTCCAGTGCAGATCCATTATCCATTCCTTGCCCTTTTACAGTGGGGGATCACACCAGTCTCTCTTTCTGCAATTACCACTTCAGTTCAAATGACTGAAGGATAAGTAAATTTAAAGAGACCACATTAGCAATAAATGTTTCTGCTTTCGTTTCAGCTGCCCTTGCTGTTCAAAATAAGTGTTTTAGGAGGAAATAAAATGCGTATAATCTAATGGAGAGAATCAAATAGAGCCCGATAAGCTACTGCATTACTCTGGTTTTACAGTGGTGCAATTCAGCAGATTTCAGTGGTGTTACTCTTATATAAAACTGGAATGTTGCAATAGTGAATCAGGCAATAGATCTAAATATCCTTCCCTATGCAATGTACATATACTCAGGCCTTGTGCAATGAATCGAACTGATCCACAAATAAACAATTTCATGAAACAAAGTCCCTGATTGCTGTGTACCAGGAACGCCCAAAAGTATCATACAGTGTTATGAACAGCATATCCGTCCTGTCATTTGTTCACTAATTTGTCATTTTATAGCTAACCTACATTGGTGCCCTCCACTCAGTGGTTTGTGTGCAAGTACAACAACCCATACGTGGCTTCAGATTTATTGCCCAAGGACTCATTACCATGGAAATAAATTGTAAAGCAAGTGTTGCTCAGCAAGAGCAATTTTTTAACATCTGAGAGGTAGATGCCAGCAGCCCTCATTATAGTTGAATAATATACTGGCAATACTTTCTGGAGGGTTTCAATTATAATGGAAGTGTTTTTTAAGTTGCTCTTTCTGGCATTGAAGACTAATGCTTGAGATAGATCTACTGATAAAAGCATTTGGACCATGAATCCAGGAGTGACTTCCATGTGAGCTAATTGATCCGAACCTTGCAGGAGGGCCAGAGCACCTCCTATGACCAGATTCTTATTAAATATTTGTTTGCCATGTAGATACTTAATCATGTCCCTTAACCTTCTCTTTGTTAAGCTAAATAGATTGAGTTCCTTGAGTCTATCATCATCATAAGTTATATTTTCTAAACCTTTCATCATTCTCATGTTTCTTCTCTGAACCCTTAAAATTTACTGGACACAATATTCCAGCAGTGGTCACACCTGTGCCAAATACAGAGGTAAAATAACCTCTCATATATAAAAAATCTGTTTAAAATCATAAAGGATCTACATCTTTGTCAAAGTGAGCTCATTTTATAGAATGAGGGGAAATGATGGATGTAGAAGGCCTGATTCCTTTTGTCCTACACCTTGTGTAGTTATTTATATTAGTACAAAGATGGTATCAGATTTACCAGATAAGAATGATAGTATTTCACATCCACTTTATAATGACTGCACAAAGTGCAGGGCCAGTGCAGAAAACTAGACCCAGAGAGCCCACATATTCACCTAATACATACCTCATGGCTTATATACCCTAAAGGTATAATGTGTTAGATTGTTCTTTTTATTAATATTTTTTTCAATTATGGACTTAAAAATCTGTTAGGCTTCATGCCCTAATTATTATGTCTGGCAGCTTATTCCACATATTGATGACCCTTTTAGCAAAAGCCTGTTCTTATATCCAGTGTAAAATTTCTTTCCTTATCTTCAATTCTTGACCTTGAATTACAAAATGAGTATGTAGGATGAACATATCTTGCCCTAATCATTATATGAGCCTGCTTTTTTTCCCTAGCATCTACTAGAGTCAGGTTTTTTTAGGTCTCTCCTCATAATATTTTAATGTATTTTACTTAAAACTAGGTGACTTACAAATGCAACTTTGTGCATAAGAAAGAAGTTGTCTAAATGCCCTGATCACACACGCTGCTTTAGAGATGTGCAAATATCTTAATATTAGTCATTCACCTAACTCTTTTCCTATTTTTTTTATTAATGGGAAAGAGGATGTTTCATTTTTCAATACGAGTGTTGCATGTATTTCAGAAGAATACTTGATATTTGACATAATTATATAATATTATTATGCTTTATTTATATTTAATAGCAAATATCCTGTCAAAATAGCAATAACAATATTTACAAGAAATGATGTCAATAAAAAATAAACTAATACAAACGTGAAGGCAATGTCAGGTATGATATCACCTATTACATTGGTTTTTTACCTATGTTAAAAGAAAGTTATTTATACTGCAACATCAAGCAACCAGGAAGAGCTGTGCACTGAATGAGGCAGAGGTCCTATAGAAAAAAATAGTATGTGATTATGTATTTAAAGACTGTCGGTGAAAGTCTGTCTCCACTGAAGTCCATGAGAGTTTTGCTGTTGACTTCAGTGGGGGTAGGATTTTACCGTTTCAAAATGCATATGCACAAAACAGCAGAGCTAAGGTTGCATAGGACATTTCCTAGCTTTCAAGTGTTTGACTTAAGTTAACACTTTTAAAAATAATTATAATAATAATTTTGTGCACAAAAACTACTAAATGAAAAGTTAAGAGCTCTGACAGTGTATACTCTCTACTATTCCACCCAGAGAGAAACAACTCCTGACTACAACAGCTACCATACACCACAGACCTTAATGTTGCTCCAGCATCCCTTAGCTAAACCTGAGCAAGTGACTTTTCCAGAACTGTGCAGAAAAAGATAGTTTTGGGAGGTGGGGTGTGAAACCTGGTCCATTTGTGGTGGTGAGTCTGGGGAAGGAGGTAGTGGATGTCTGGTATCCCTGCTGGGACAGTTATGGTTCTGGGACACTATTTGTGATATATGGTGGTGGTTTGTCTGTAGCATGAGTAAGAGTGATATGTACAATTAAATACCTTCACTTTTTTTTTTCATTTCCTTGCTTTTTGTGTTCTGTACATTCTAAGCTTCATGGTTAGATAGTGCCGTATTGCTGTGTATAAATAAACTATCAGAATTATATTAAATATATGTTGCAGATAATGAGGTTAAAGCTTGGTGTCTTTTTTTCAAAATAGAAAATAACTTAATTCCAATAGTAGATTAGTGTAGGCACTCACTAATCCTCTTGCAAATACAGTTCATGCAGATAGTATTTACAAATAATTTTCTACTTGACTTAGCATTGCTGTGACTAATGTATGTGTTTTTACATTTGATTGATAAAATGTCATCCTGGCTTAGTTAGACCAACAGAGAATTTTGGAGAGTCCTTCAAGCCTCCAGAAAATGGAGACAGTCCTTTGGCGTCCTTATGGCTAATGACCTACTGATATCAGCTTCTAGGGAAGTGTGAAGTTTCTGAAAATTACTGTCAAAGCCATTTCTGGCTTAGTTCCCCTACAGATAATGTAATGTTGATGATAACATGGGCTAACTAGATAGAAAGATATTTCTTGATATAACGTTGAATAATTTATTTCCATATCTTGTATTATTTTCACACTTTTGCCGGGGGGAGGGGGGTGGGGGAGGAGGTAGAAGGAGGGGGGAAGATGGGGAGGGGCAGGAAGCAGAGAGAGAGATTGAGTGTGTGTGTGTAAAATTGAGACAGAAATTTTTGGTAGGTCTTCCTGAATTAACAATGACAATACTTCTCTGGAGATAAAAAGAGATGAAACACTTTTTAAAAAAATTACAAGCAACATGTAACAAGGCAAGTATATATTTACACATATAGAGTAGAGTAAAGTGCTTTTAGTCATTATTGTGCTTAACTTAATTATGCTAACCAGCCTAATAGGATCTGACCAGTCTGTGATTGGTTCAGGAGCTAAGGGTGTTGACCAGACATAGCTTCCAGTTACCTTTCTATTGCCTCAATCCTGGGGTAGCAGGGTCCTGCTAATCTCCCAGCATAAATTAAGGCAATCTTGGAGTTACTCAATTTGCACAAAGTAATGAAGGTTCTCACCTGGTCATTACACTGTTTGCAGTTGCTATTGTATCAGGGGCTGAGGATCTGGACCATGTTGCCACTATGGAGATGGTGCACTAGTAATGAGCACAGAGACAATACCTCTCATCTTTCTCATACACACATCGTAAAAGGCATGCAAGGATCAGTTATTTAAGGTTTCCTCACTGGAAGGAAAATGCCTAGGTTAGGGGTACTCCTTTATATTCCATGCATCATCCTTTCATTGTTGTATCTTGCACTTTTGCCAGATGGGCCCTAAACCCAGCAACCTTTAGCTTGCACATGATCTCTAGTGGTAGAAATTCTTTACCCAAAGGCCTTTCATTTACCACTTGGCTCAGATGTACAGAAGTTTTATCACTCAGCCACAGTGATCTTTTTGATTACAGTTAATGTTGGTTAAAAAGATGTGGTTGCTGTGATATTCAGAGCTCTGTCCATAAGACAAAAATTCCTCTATCTACTTCTACACAGAATCATGAACTTTAAATGTACCACTTGAACAAAGAATGGTTTACACAATCATTTCCTTATATGCTTTCATAATTTCTTTTGTGTAAGCATGGGAATGGTACATGATGTAGAAGGATGGGGAGATACACATGCTATTCTTGCTTTTCTAAAATGTCATCAATATGCAAGTTGTGTCCAAGATAGATATGGCAAAAAATAAAAGCTTTAACAAAGCTTTATATTGTGCATTAAAAATGTTCTTATTTTATAAAATATTGTAATAAAACTACTTAGGTATTGTAAAAATGCAAAAATAGATATTATAATACTATTACTAAAGTAGCAAATGTTTGTAATCAGACTTTACTAAATCATGCGCTCTGGGTATGAAATCTTTGAATTTATGGGGAATATGTTTGGTTTTGATTTACAGGATTTACAATCTCCTTATGCATTCAGCCTTCTGCACTTGCCTCATATGATAAGAAACTGTTGCAGACAATGAGACAGCAGGAAAAAAAAGCCATTTAAGTGATGAATATGAATCAGTGGCTTTATTTCAGAATTAATTTGTAACAAAAACTTTTGTAGTGTTTGCTTTAGTATTTTTTCCCGAATCTGTGGCAAACTAAATAGATTATATGTTAATTCATGAAGAGATTCCATTTTAAAAAAACAAACACACACACACACACACACACAGACTCCCACACAGATCCTTCTTTGAGTCTTTCTGTCATTCTTCTGTGACCCTTATGGAAAATTTAGGAAGGAATTTGGTAATGCAGGACTCAGTTCACCAAATACTTAAGCAGTTGCCTAACTTTAAGCAGGTGAGAAGCCCAAGGAAGTAAATGGGACTCAAGTGTATAAAATTAGGCACATGCTTAAGTGCCTTGCTGAATCAGAAGATAACAAATGTGCTTAAATCTAAATCTTTAAAAAACTCTCTAAATGTATTAGTCTCCAGAGCTATTTGGCGGTTATATAAATCTTTCTGATAATTATGATCCCTAACAATTAAGATTGGTTTTGGAGGAGATGCAGAGAAATGTGATCATTGCTTCATATTATCTGGAGAGGTTCAATATGGCAACAATTCTTCAGGAAGGCATCTCATAATACAGGTCCTCAGATGCTCTTTTTCCTCTAGCAATCTACATAATGATGGATGACTCCAACCTTGGAAGCACTATTCAGTATAAAATTTGAGTTAATCTCTTTCTTTAGTCTAGCAATATTTCCATTGAAAATTGCAGGGACGAAGACCTGCCACCTGGGATTGAGTATATCCAACAGATTTCAATACTTGTTGAGTGATACAGACTCAATTACAAAGAAAAGAAGAAAATGAAGTACACAGTATTATGGGATTTGTTCACATTGTAAATTTGCCAGCATTCTAAAGAATAATGGTGCTGACCCTGATGCACACTTTTAGTCAGGAGTTATTTGACTATTTCTTGGTGACTGTTACATAAATATATGCCTATTTTTATCATAAAATATGACTGTGCATATGGTTACTGCAATAGAGTTTAGAAATTCAGTAACTGCATATGCAAGTGAAGCATGCATGTTTTGTTTATCTAATTATATGATCTCATTTTGCACAGACATCCTTAATTCTAGTCTTTCCTACCTTTTGAGTGAGTGACTTTGCAACATTAATAATGATCTCTTAATTGTGTGACAATAGTAGTATTATGGACATATGCAGAGGCTCCAATCAGAGTGCACGCACGTGCGCATACACACACACAGAGTTCCTGTTCCAAAGATTTTACATTCTGAGGATCAGATTCTTAGCTGATACAAATCAATGTAGTTCTATTGAAGTCAATAGAGCTATGCTAACTTATGCCATTTGAGGATCTGGCCTTGAGTATTATGTTTACTATAATTATTCATTAGGGAAGGATAACTTGTAAGACATGAATTTACAGTAAGTGTTGATGAACACCTTAGCAAACTTTTTATGGAAAAGAATACAACACGTGAAAATCCTTGCCAGCATCTGTCACTATAAAAGGAACCAGCCCGCAAGTCCTGCAAGGATTGGTTCTTGGCTCTGTTCCATTTAACATTTTTATTAATGATCCGGAAGAGAACATAAAATCACTACTGCTAAAGTTTGCAGATGATACAAAAGTGGGGGAGTGGTAAATAATGAAGAGAAGAGGTCACTGATTCAGAGTTATCTGGATCGCTTGGTAAACTGGGTTCAAGGAAACTATCAGTACTAGTATGACTAATTGTAAATTTATACATTTAGGAACAAAAATGTAGCCCACACTTACAGGATGGGGGACTCTATCCTGGGAAGCAGTGATCCTGAAAAAGATTTGTGTGTAGTGGTATATAATCAGCTGAACGTGAGCTCCTTGTGTGATACTGTGGCGAAAAGGGCTAATGTGACCCTAGGACGCGTGAATCTCCAGGAGCAGAGAGTTTATTTTACTTCTGTATTTGGAACTAGTAGAACTGCTTCTGGAATATTGTGTCCACAATTCAAGAAGGATGTTGATAAATTCAAGAGGGTTCAGAAAAGAGCCACAAGAATGATTAAAGGATTAGAAAACATGCCTTATAGTGATAGACTCAAGGAGCTTAACAAAGAGAAGTTTAATGGGTAATTTGATTGCAGTCTATAAATACTTACTTGGGGAATAGTTAATAATGGGCTTTTCAATGTAACAGAGAAAGCTATAACATGATCCAATGGCTGGAAGTTGAAGATAGAGAAATTCAGACTGTAAATAAGATGAAAATTTTGAATGCTGAGAATAATTAACCATTGGAACAATTTAGCAAGGGTCATGGTGGCTTCTCCATCACTGACCATTTTTAAACCAAGATTGGATGTTTTTTTCTGAATGATATACTTTATGAATTATTTTGGGTAAGTTCTATGACTTGTGCTACACAAGAGATCAGATTAGATGATCAGAATGGTCTCTTCTTGCAATCTATAGATGTGTACAGTTTTTGCAGTATTTTATTCATACATAGGTACAAATAGTTCTCACAGCACAATAGTCCTCTATCAGAAATTCATCACTGCAGGTGCAAATCATAATATTTCCTCTATCAGGCTGATCCTTCAGAAAGGATTTGGTCCCATCTTCACGAGTTAGCTAAGGGAACCTTATTTGATGGAATAGTGAATATATGTGTGTGAGATATCACACATACATAGGTATATATCTCTCCTCAGCAGCCATGAGAGTCCAGATCCAAATTCACCTGAATTGTGTAATTAAGGCCTTTTCTACACTATCAAGTTTTCTCACCAGAACTGCTGTTTTTTGACTCAAACAGTGAGTGCATACACATGCAGGCGACCTTTGCCAGGGAGAATGTCCAGTTTTGGCAACAAAATACATCCGCCCTCACAAGAGATTTACATCTTTTTCCTCTATCTTTTTGTAAACAAAGTGCAAGTGTAGGCACCACGCTTCATTTCATCACTTTAATTGGCCTCCAGGAGATGTCCCACAATGCCCATCCTGACAGTTCTGGTCAGCAGTTTGAATTCGACTGCCCTGCAGCCAGGTTAACCACCATCTGACCCGCCCCCTTAGAAGCCCTGGGAATTTTTGAAGTTCCATTTCCTGTTTGCTCAGAATGGAAAGATCTCATCCCATCTTCCCAGACGACAATGGTGGGTTATTGCAGCAAACTCTCTGCCGCTTGGACCACTGCAGAGCTCTTGGATATGATCAGTGTATGGGGAGAGGAGTCTGTGCAGTCCCAGCTGCACTTGAACCACAAGAATTGAGATACCTATGGGCAGATTTCTTGAGGCTTATGCGAAAAGGGCTATGATCGGGACATGTTGCAATGCAGAGCGAAGATAAAGGAGCTGAGGCAGACCATCGCTCAGGTGCTTCACCTAAGACCTGCTGGTTCTATAAGAGATGGATGCTATCCTGGGTGGTCTCCATCGCCAAGAGTCCTGTGGATACTTTGGAGGGCACAGAGGCGGCGGAAGACGAAGTTATTGATGAAGAGGTGGGGTTAGATGAAGATGTGCAGCTCCCGGCGGGGTCTCCCGGTGGGGCGGGCAGGCAGCCAGGAACTGTTCTCACTCGTGAAGTGTCTAGCCAGTCTCAGCAGAGTCTCTCCAGTGAGCAAGAAGCAGATGAGACTCCTGGTCAGTGGCTGTGGCTTGCATAGTGTGGAGGTGGGTTCAGGGAATAGAAATGTGGGGGGCTGGTGGTGTTTCTGTGAGCTGGACATTTCCCTCTGTAGCTAATCAGTATGGAGGAACAGGGTGTTCATGCACGCCGAGACCTCACAGGAATCCTCCAGAGAGATCTCCTGGAAAGGTTCCTGGAGGTACTCAGTAATCCTTTGCCAAAGGTTCCATGGCAGAGCAGCTTTGCTCCTTCCCTCATTGTAGGAAACTTTCCTGCGCCATTCGGCAATCACTTGTGCAGGTACCAAAGTGGCGCATAGGCAAGCAGCATAGGGAGCAGGGCAGAAGCCACAAACATGGAGTAGATAGTGCCCTTGTTTCCCTGCTTACTCTTAGCAGTGAATTAGAATTAACCCCGCCTGTGGAGAAGTATGGGAGAATTTTACAACTTGTTCCCTAGAATGCTGCACCATGACTCTTGCAAACCGTGTGTGCTCTTTTACCCATGTGGAGAACCCCCCTTCGCCCACGCCAACACTCACCATGCTTTGGGTGTTCACAGAGATGTCTGCCTGGCTAGGGTCAGTGAGAAAGTGATGGCAATGTTGCAAAAGGTGTATTTAACTGAAATGTTTCAGTGCTGTGCGTAAATTTAACAATCCCGCTTCTGTGCATTGTCCCCTGTGCTTCGGTAGATGTGGCCTTCAGGAACATCCCATGCACCCCGACCAAGCATCTCTGCCAGATAAGAGAGAGCCGAAGACACGGCAAAGAAGACATGCTCCAGGAGGTCCTGCAGTGCTCCAATGCAGAAAAAAGGAACAAAAGGCATGCTGGGAAGCTGAATGGCAGAACAGAAAAGAGAATCCCACATTTGTTAAGGATGCTAATGAGCGGATGCTTAAAATTATGCAGGAGAAAATGTAGATGCTGAAGTCCTTAATAATGCTGCAGACTGAGCAGATCAGTGCTTGATCTCCACTACAGCAGATTCAGAACTCTTTTCCATGCCCCGCAACCCCCCCACCCCCACCAAAGTCCACCCACACAGTCCTTTCCTCCTTCCGGGACGTCTTGGTTCCCCCTCCACTCTACCCTCTTGGACAACTTTCACAATAA
Organism: Natator depressus; assembly: GCF_965152275.1. Lineage (NCBI taxonomy): Eukaryota > Metazoa > Chordata > Testudines > Cheloniidae > Natator > Natator depressus. Next base: position 85,006,885 of record NC_134238.1, read on the forward strand.
TAGCTGGACCTACACACAGCTGTGAAAGTCTGCCCTTCCTTGAGTCCTCCTTTCCTGCCAAGCATCTCTATGTTTGTGTGTGCTGTTTCTTGTGCAATAAAAGCAAATTTTTATAATGGTAAAATCATCTTCACTTTTTTTCTACAAGGTGAGATCGCAGGCACTGCCAGTATATGCACAGGCAGTTTAATCACTTTTTTATAGGAATATGAGGCCCCAAATGTCACCATTGCCCCCTAGGAAAACTATATGTCATGTAACATTGAAGCAACTCAGACAGAGATCTATGTTACTGGTGGTCATTGTCAAAGTGCTGCCTCAAAGCCTCCCTGATTCGAATAGCCCCACTCTGGGCTCCTCTCACAGCCCTAGTATCTGGCTGCTCAAAATCAGTGGCCAAGTGGTCTGCATCAGCACTCCACCCCCGAGCAAACCTTTCACCCTTAGCTTCACAGAGATTATGCAACATACAGCACACGGCTATGAGCATAGGAATATTATCCTCAGTGAGGTCCAAGCTGCCATAAAGGCATTGCCAGTGCATCTTTAATCTGCCAAAGGCGCATTCAACTGTCATCTGGCACCTACTGAGCGTGTGGTTGAACTGCTCCTTAATGCTGTCCAGGTATCCTGTGTAAGATTTCATAAGCCATGGCTATAAGAGGTATGCAGGGTCCCCCAGGATCACTATGGGCATTTCAATACCCCCCACACTGTAATCTTCTGGTTAGGAAAGAAAGGTCATGCTTGCAGTACAGGCCGGTGTTCCTGAAGATACATACGTCATGCACCTTCCCAGACCACCCCACGTTGAAGTTAGTGAAACACCCATGGTGATCCACAAGCGCCTGCAGCCCCTTGGAGAAGTTCCCCTTCCTATTGATGTATTCCATTGCAAGGTGGTTTGATGCCAAAATTGGAATATGTGTGCCATCTATCACCCCTCCACAGTTAGGGAAACCCATTTCTACAAAGCCATCCACTATTTCACGCACACTTCCCAGGTCCTTTGTAGCAGGATGCAATTTATTGACTTGCACACTTCCATTAACGCAGCCCCAATGGTCAACTTCCCCATTCCAAATTGATTCATGACCAACCGGTAGCAGTCTGGAGTTACCAGCTTCCACACAGCAATTGCCACACACTTCGCTACTGAGAGGACAGGTCTCATTCTGGTGTCCTTGCGCCACAGGTATGGTGTGAGTTCCGTGCACAGTTCCAGGAAGGTGGCTTTCCACATCCAAAAGTTCTGTAGCTGCTGCTCATCATCCCACACCTGCAGGACGATACAATCCCACCATTCAGTGCTTGTTTCACAAGCCCAAAAGTGACTTAACTTGGCTTAACGGTGAAATCCTTGCTGATCTTAAACACAAAAACACAAAAAAGAAGCTTACAAGAAGTGGAAGATTGGACAAATGACCAGGGAAGAGTATAAAAATACTGCTCGGTCATGCAGGAGTGAAATCAGGAAGGCCAAATCACACCTGGAGTTGCAGCTAGCAAGAGATGTTAAGAGTAACAAGAAGGGTTTCTTCAGGTATGTTAGCAACAAGAAGAAAGTGAAGGAAAGTGTGGGCCCCTTACTGAATGAGGGAGGCAACCTAGTGACAGAGGATGTGGAAAAAGCTAATGTACTCAGTGCTTTTTTTGCCTCTGTCTTCACAAACAAGGTCAGCTCCCAGACTACTGCACTGGGCAGCACAGCATGGGGAGGAGGTGACCAGCCCTCTGTGGAGAAAGAAGTGGTTCGGGACTATTTAGAAAAGCTGGATGAGCACAAGTCCATGGGGCCGGATGCGCTGCATCCGAGAGTGCTAAAGGAGTTGGCGGATGTGATTGCAGAGCCATTGGCCATTATCTTTGAAAACTCATGGTGATCGGGGGAAGTCCCAGACGACTGGAAAAAGGCTAATGTAGAGCCCATCTTTCAAAAAGGGAAGAAGGAGGATTCTGGGAACTACAGGCCAGTCAGCCTCACCTCAGTCCCTGGAAAAATCATGGAGCAGGTCCTCAAGGAATCAATTCTGAAGCACTTAGAGGAGAGGAAAGTGATCAGGAACAGTCAGCATGGATTCACCAAGGGCAAGTCATGCCTGACTAATCTAATTGCCTTCTATCACGAGATAACTGGCTCTGTGGATGAGGGGAAAGTGGTGGACGTGTTGTTCCTTGACTTTAGCAAAGTTTTTGACACGGTCTCCCACAGTATTCTTGCCAGCAAGTTAAAGAAGTATGGGCTGGATGAATGCACTATAAGGTGGATAGAAAGTTGGCTAGATTGTCGGGCTCAATGGGTAGTGATCAATGGCTCCATGTCTAGTTGGCAGCCGGTATCAAGTGGAGTGCCCCAAGGGTTTGTCCTCGGGCCAGTTTTGTTCAATATCTTCATAAATGATCTGGAGGATGGTGTGGATTGCACCCTCAGCAAGTTTGCAGATGACACTAAACTGGGAGGAGAGGTAGATACGCTGGAGGGTAGGGATAGGATACAGAGGGCCCTAGACAAATTAGAGGATTGGGCCAAAAGAAATCTGATGAGGTTCAACAAGGACAAGTGCAGAGTCCTGCACTTACGACGGAAGAATCCCATGCACCACTACAGACTAGGGACCAAATGGCTCGGCAGCAGTTTGGCAGAAAAGGACCTAGGGGTTACAGTGGACGAGAAGCTGGATATGAGTCAAGAGTGTGCAGTTGTTGCCAAGAAGGCCAATGGCATTTTGGGATGTATAAGTAGGGGCATTGCCAGCAGATCGAGGGACATGATCGTTCCCCTCTATTCGACATTGGTGAGGCCTCATCTGGAGTACTTTGTCCAGTTTTGGGCCCCAAACTACAAGAAGGATGTGGAAAAATTGGAAAGAATCCAGCGGAGGGCAACAAAAATGATTAGGGGACTGGAACACATGACTTATGAGGAGAGTCTGAGGGAACTGGGGATGTTTAGTCTGCGGAAGAGAAGAATGAGGGGGGATTTGATAGCTGCTTTCAACTACCTGAAAGGGGGTTCTAAAGAGGATGGATCTAGACTGTTCTCAGTGGTAGCTGATGACAGAACAAGGAGTAATGGTCTCAAGTTGCAGTGGGGGAGGTTTAGGTTGGATATTAGGAAAAACGTTTTCACTAGGAGGGTGGTGAAACACTGGAATGCGTTACCTAGGGAGGTGGTGGAATCTCCTTCCTTAGGTATTTTTAAGGTCAGGCTTGACAAAGCCCTGGCTGGGATGATTTAGTTGGGGATTGGTCCTGCTTTGAGCAGGGGGTTGGACTAGATGACCTCCTGAGGTCCCTTCCAACCCTGATATTCTATGATTGTATGATTCTATGACTGTCTACCCTGTGCACCTGCTCTGTGAATGCCAAAAGCAATCTAAAGTTGCTCCTATCCATATTACGCAGAATGTCGGGCGCTAGGAGTCCTCTTCGGTTAGGAACTTACAATTAACTGCACTGCCATCCGCGATGTCTTCATGACAGTTAACAGAGCATAGGAGAGCAGTGCGGGATCCATCCCTTGTCACAAAGATGCCAGGGTGCACAGCAAAGAAGGGCCATTGGAAAAAATGCCACGAAAGAAAGCCAGAAGCCCACTGAGTGCTGGGACAGAAAACAATGCATCATGGGACATTTAGCATTGTACCAAGATGTGTCGAGATCCTCTCCATCATCCCACAACAAGCAGCGACAGAAGGACTGTGGGATAGGTACCCACAATGCATTGCTCCCACTGTCGATGATGGTGCCCCCGTTGCGGGCGTAATCTGCCAACAGAGGGAGCAAGGGTGACCATGAAATTGCGATATTTATGATGTTGACTTTTGGTGACACAAATTGGTAGTGTAGCCATGGTCTTAGACTCCCTATACTAACTAGAGTTGTACAAGGGTCATGTGGATGTAATTTACATGCTGAGATGCCAGGAGAAGTAAGAAGCCATTGTACAGTGAGAATGAAGATGCTTAAACGTATACCTTGTTACTCTTTCCCCTTGCGACATTTTCTTCTTCGGGTCCCGCATCATGTGTCTTACTTCAACTCAGACTACCTTAGACACTTTAGTGGGTTAAAAACTGGTGTCACTGAAATGAGTTGCAAAACTCCCATTAACTCCCAATGGGGCCAAAATTTCACTCACTGGGTCAAATTCAGAGGTGATGTGAAAGGAGGGGTTTGTAAGTTACACATTAAGTGGGTGTAGATTCGAGGGAATCTGAGTTGGTGTAACATATTCGTGGAGAATATTGAGAGAATGTGTAGGTTTCACATCTAAATTTAGTTACCTCTGAAATTGGCCCTCAGGCCCAAAAGCCTTCTAGTTTTTCTGCAAGGGAGAAGTAGCAGGGCACATCAAAGGAGAGCAGAGGGAGGAAACTGTTGGTTATCTACGAAGACAGGTAGAAAAAGTGGGAACTTGGGGCAGGGAGAACACGCGGAGAGAGAGAGACCAATAGGAATTTAGGCAAGGGTTGAGGAATGGTCTATGGGGTTTAGGATAAACATTTTGTGTTGGTGACAAATAGATCAAGGTAAAGATAACAAGTCATTGTGCATGTATGGGGGTCATTTAGATTATTGCCAGGGTGCATGTTTCAATACCTATGTGAAACACTTGGATGCTTCAAAAATCCTGGAACTCGGTATCCATACAATAGCTAGCAGATTAACCATTAATTGCTTTTCCATGAAAAGATTTAGTAGACGTTCATGTAGGTAATCATGATTACATTCATTTGTTATTAATAAAATCCTAAATTATAAACTGTATAAAGTTTCACAAATTAAAAAACACACTAGAAAACCTTACTTCATATAAGTCACTGTCTTTTCCATGCTAACATGAAATCTGAGTACTTTCTATATGCCTTGTATAAAAACAGTGTAAAAACAGAATATATGGCACCCTAGCATGACCTTCCTTGAAATATTAGGCACATCAGTCACAAGTGGCAGAATGAAACCAAACCGTGAGCGGATAAAGAAGTCTGCTCCAAACAGCATAAATAAAGACATGATTGTGAAGACGGTCACACCATATTTGATTTATACATTACCCTGTGAGATAACATTGGATAAACAGGTGTGGCCGGAGGGGGAGTGTCTTTTTGTTGTTGGCTCCTGTCTCTCTTATCTTGTTATCTACTGAGTGCCACTGGTCTGTCTGTTCTCTTGTATCATATTGTCTAAATCCCAGATTGGGAGCTCTTTGGGGCAAGGACTATTTTTTGTGTTACTTGTTCTTACTGTGCCCAGTACAGTGGGTCCTAATTTCTACTTAGGCTCCTTTGACAATGAAAGGAATAATCAAATGAATAAGGAAATTTCTTTAGCTGTCAAAACTGTTCAGTACCTTTTCATTGTAAAGGAGAAACTGTAGAACCACCAATAATATGATTAGGATAAATCCCTTGGAAGCAGAATTTTTTTTACATAGTTTTAGCTTGTTTTTAATAATATATAAATGTTCTGCTTCTCTGTGTTTTAATGATTTGAGACAAGTGTATCTGGTCTGGCTGAGCTGTACTCAGTGTGGGACTGGGTCCAGAGATGGAGGGGAAAGAATGGTAGGAGTAATATAATCAACTCAAAGAAGTCATTTCCACATTCCCTATGTACTTCATATTTACTTTGTAAGGTGCACTCATTATAAAATGCTGGAGTTTTTAACTGTCTGCTACTGTATGATATCTAAGGCATCGTTAGCTGACTTTTCTTCCCCTTTCTCCTGTATGAATTCGGTAAAAGGTGCTCACCTGACAGATTTGAAAACTGAAGCTCTCTTTCCCATAAATCAGGTACAGCACAGATGGAGGAAGTGCAAGTTCCCACAGTTCCCCCAGTATGCCCAATCTGACTTGGAACATGCACCTCTAGAGCTGAGAAGGTATACTCAGTCCAAGGTCTTTGCTGAGATTACTAGTTAGAGGCAGGATGTTTTTTGTATTGTGGATATTTCTATCCTGGGAAATGGATTGAGACCCAAAAAAATCATTTTACATAGGCCAAAATATTGTCCTCAGATAGTATGACAAGAATTTCAGCCAGTGCTGATCTATGTTAGATTTGAACTGACAACCTGGAAAGGATAGATTTAATTTCATTTTACACTGTATCCCACAACAGATCTAAACCTCCTAGTGTTTTGAAGAATCATTTAACCTAAAAAACCCCAAAACTAAAACACACCATTCAATTAAAGTTCTATTTCTAAGGCATTTGTATTAAAAACCCATTTCATTTCTATAAACCTAGTTCTATCTTGTATATGTTGGTCTCATAGAATATCAGGGTTCGAAGGGCCCTCAGGAGGTCATCTAGTCCAACCCCCTGTTCAAAGTAGGACCAATCCCCAATTTTTGCCCCAGATCCCTAAGTGGCTCCCTCAAGGATTGAACTCACAAGCCTGGGTTTAGCAGGCCAATGATCAAACCACTGACAGTCACAGATAGTTTCTCATCCTAAGATGCTCCCAACCCCATTGTACTTGTTTTTTAGCAATATTTTTTACAGAACCTGGATTAATTTTCATATCTATTGAACAGTTCCTAGAAGAGGCCAGCCCAGAGTACAGAAGAGAACAGTTACGGTTAGCCTCATTAATAAACAGTAAATGGGAACTCCCCTAAAATACTTTATTTAAGAGTAGCAGCCGTGTTCGTCTGTATTCACAAAAAGAAAAGGAGTACTTGTGTTAGTCTCTAAGGTGCCACAAGTACTCCTCTTCTAAAATACTTTGTTAAGCAAGTATGAATAGAATGAACTTTTGATCCCATACTATATTCTTAAAGGAAATACCCTGTACCAAGAAACTAGAAATTACATTGTCACAACTTGGTGATGTTTGATGAAACATGATCACACTGCTCCAGAACATTAACAAATTGCATTGAGATTTACCAACCCGATAACATAGTATGATAGGCTAAGCTAGCATGAGACTTTGTCCCAGCAAAAGGTGACTATTGCACCTAGTACAGAAGTTGTCCAAGACTGGGGAAGTAAGCCAGGGGCCAGAGAGTATAGAATACCTGTTCATGGCGGACTTGTCTATGTTCCATCCTCTACAATGTTTTCCTTTTTTCTTAGTGGGTCTGATCCAAAGCTTGTTGTAGTCAGTAGTAAGACTAGTATTGACTTCAGTGGGCTTTGGATCAGGCCATTTTTTTCTCTTTTGTGTGTGTTGATCTAAAGAAGAAGAATAAAATCAAAATTCACTCAGCTCTCCTTCCTTTTCTCCCAAGAAAGATATTTAGTTTAGTAAGAGAATTCTTAAATAATGCTTTTCCTCTGAGGGATTTCTGAATGTAAAAGAAAGAAAGGGGAATTTACATTTGAATTCTAAGTATTTAAGTCTTCTTTATTTTGCTTCTTTCTTATGCATGTGTTTAGAAAATGTTTAAACAAAGAGCTATGGTGAGGTTGCTATGGGAAAAGCAGGCAAAAGTCCCGCTACACAAAACTCATAAACCCACAAATAACCGTTCAATGTTATAACAGTAAAAAGAAGTTTCAAGTAACAACTTGAGCCAAGTAATATATCTGCACATCATCACTCAGTTTCATTTATAATCCAAGTATGAATCTGAACTAACTTAGATCTCTCATTGTTTATTACCGATGATATAATAGGATCCCAACCAACATCAGAGGCCAGTTGTGCTAACTAGGCAATGTGCATTCTTATAGTAAGATCCAGTCACTGCATTGAAGTGTTTACAATCTAAATAGACAAGATAGACAAAGGATAGAAGAATAGAGGTATTATTATTGCCATTTTACAGATGGGAAGTTGGGGTGCACTAAAGGTGAAAGGTTAGTGCACAAACTTATTATTTCACCTAACCTCTGTTATTGACACAATGTGTCTCTGTGGGTATCTGAATGGTTGCAGGGGATTACTTCTGTCCCCTTTCATCAAAATTAGAGCTCCTTTACCTTTACGTTTCTTATACAGTATCTTTAGCTGATATCACATAATCTGACAGAAGCAAATGGAGTGCAATTCAAAGGACACTGCATACACACAGCTTCCTCAAAACATGGTATTGATGGGTCAGCAGGTCCCTGTAATCCTTTCTACTGGAATGTTTTGTAAATAGTTTAGCCACAGATCTGGGGATCTTGCGAAGTCTTTCAGAATGTTATTAATAGGAGGAATATTTAATTTGAAGCTTGTAAGGATGGAACGTGAAATGAAATATCTACAAAGTCTGAAAACCTGAAAAGGCAATAAAGTGCCTGTCACTAGTCATGCACTCCTTTAGCAGACAGATTCATCTAGTTCTAAACTAATCTCCCTCAAAATATGTGTACCACATTCTCAGACTGATTTCAAAGCGTGGCTGGACTCTGTTTCACTGACCCTTGCATTGTAAAACAGTGAAAGTCAATATGATTCTTTCTAGAACAAGCATGGTGCATTTTTTAAGCTCCTATACCATGCTCCTAACCCCCTTCAGGCTGGAAGGTTTCTTGTGGGGAAGATGCATAGATGAGTCTTGATCAGTTCTCTCCTCTAGCTACCTGATTTCTCCGATGGGAATGGGGAATTTTCCCTCACCTCTTACATAATTTGTCTTAGAGGGTCTAACATTTTTTTTTCACAATGAAATTAAATACATGCATACATTTATGAAAGTATTATTGTATTTGTTATCAGTGACACAATTTTGTGACTCTTAATCATATTGAATAGTAGTCTCATTGATTTCAACCAGAGCAAGGATGCATCCACACAAGCCTTTTTTTGTGTGAAATATCCCACCTTTTCACTACTGCTGGTGCAGCTCCAGAAGGGGTAGCAACAGTGGGAACATTAGCATAGACCATCCACTAGCATGTATCATGTAAATTTGCTCAGACAAGTCTAGATGACCCTGGTAATAATGCCAGGCTGTTTATACTAGTTCACAGTTGCTAACACTAGTGGAGCTGCAAGCAAAACAATTGGAGAGTCTCACCCAAAGGCTATTGTAAATATAATTAATGTGTCCAAAGAAAGGAACACCAGAAACTGAATAAAGGAAAGGATTTGGGGGATCAAGATGTTCACAAAGGAGAGTAGAGATTTCAGCCACAAGTGTCTAAAGGAAAACCATATTCAAAAGCAGAGGCTGGGGGGATGGTAATTATTGAGCATGCTTAACAGTTTATTGAAGCCAGTGCAGAAGTTATCATTAAAGGCAGTTCAAAAGGTCAGTCCAGGATTTGACCCAATCAGAACTCAAGATGGGAGGGGACAAAGGGTGAGATGTTATATATAGAGGAGCTAGCTGGCATTCTGTTTAGAGTTGGCTGTATGAGGAACAATAGAAGGACTGGGAATGTGGTTGCTGCCAGGGCTGGACGTTTCAAATGCTGCAAAATTAGGTTCCAGGTAAATGTTATCCCAGCCTTTACCTATTAGAGAAGGTCTTAATAAAAATAATGAATGGCCTACCAGAGTATTTTATGGGACAAGGAAGGTTGCTGGAGGGGAACTTTTATTACTTCTAGAGAATAGGGACCCTACTAAAGTAACATTTAGCAACTTGTTAATTGCTTTAAATTGTTAATAAGGAAAAGAAGAAAGGCACAGCTCAGTGTGCTGAGAGTCTGTAAACTCTATATATGACTCAGCTGGGTTTATAAGGGAAGGACAGTGCTCTATAGAGAGTGGCTCTTATGGAAATCTAGGTGGTGGATTATTTACTATACTGATGTCTTCTAACCTGTAAGATTCTGACTGTAGGCAAGACTTCCTAACAGACCAGACAAATAGAAGTGAGTGAGTCATCTTCTCTACACTGGGGGAATCCCCAGCTGGCTGTTTGACACAGAGTTCTGCCCCTTTGTGCTGCCAGAGTGGGAGCCAGGCTTGGGTACTAAGGCATTTGCTTTTAAAACTGTGTAGCTTTCTTTTCTAACTAGTGATATTTACAAGTTCATAAAGGCTAAGAAGGACATAGTTTTATTCATAAAAAACTTGCTTCAAAGTAATAGAGTTAATCTAAATACATTTCCCCATCTGTAGTTAAGCTTCACTTAATTATAATGGTTGGCAGTGCAAATATTTAGTGGTGGCTCCATAGTGATACCAGTTAACTATGCAAACTGTCCTTCTCAGATTTGCAAATCTAATGGTGTATTTTTTTTCTAATGAGCAACTCCAAGGAGACCAGAGCCAGGAAAGGGTCCATGTATGTTGAAGAGGAGAGTGTAAGCAAATGTCCTGCACCTGAAAAGGTGGTTGTGTCCATATTGGCTGGGGAAAGGGATTGAGGGAGGACTTCTGGAGGCTGTGAACTTACTTGAAGGGGAAATGAAAACGGGTGTGGAAAAGCTGTAGTGTTGAGGCTGAATTTTGCAAAGTGGAGGTGAGCTGCTAAAACCTGGCACAGCTGATGGTGGTGTAGTGGAAAAATGGGACTACTGCTTGGGGTGATTAAGGGCATTGATGAGCCATCACAGACACCTGAAACTGGTATTATCTCCCTGCCAGCTGTGCTGACTGATGAGCTCCAAAAGTAGGGAGTGAGTTGCTCAGTGGAAGGAAAGGACTAAGATACCCTGGCCATTTCTGTGAGAGAATCATATCTGGAAGACTCATTGTCGCTGCCTGTCCCTTTCCCATCCCAAGCCATGCTCCTCTCCATATTGAGCCATGTGAAGGAAAGCTGAAGAACTTTGTATTCAGTTGCAGAGGAGTAGCGACATGCCAACAGAACAAGTGAGGTTCAATCTTCTCTCTGCAGGTTTTCTAGTGTTTGGCAACTTTCTGCACAGTGGTAATTGCCAGAAACCTTTTACTCCAAAATCCTTAAAGGCTTGGTTACATAAAAGCCATCTGATGTGTTTTATCATCATTGATCAGAACTGCTAATTGCAAAGATTCTGTTTGCAAAGTGAAATATATGGTTTTCAATGTTTCATTTGGTGTGACAAAATCTGTTGTGATACGGAAGGCTTGGGTTTAAGGGCAATTTCAAAGGTCTTCCAATCCAGGATAGTGGGCATCAATAGGACCATGAATGTGAGCTCTGCATGTGTGATGAGGGGAAAGAGAGCAGAAGAAGGGATACGTTATTTGAAAATTCAGAACTCCCTGTCTGCACACTTTGTAGGGTTTTGGCATAAAGGAGGTCTTGCTTCTGCCTTTCCATGTGGCGAACGATGTCTTAGGTTTTTCTGTAGTGTACCTATTATCTAAAATTCCATAGTCCTGTCTATCTCCTTCTGTTTTTTCCCAAAGGACTTCTATCTGAGCATATCAAAGTCACTGAGCTTCAGTGACTTATTCTGATGGTCATCCTCAAAAAAGTTAGCTATCCAATCATAGTTAAGATTAATATGCAAAATTTCATATTTGAACTGTATGGTCACATAAATCACATGATGTTTCTGTTCTAAGAATTTTCAAACAATCGGTAAAATGAGAAGTTAATACAAATCATTCAACAGATCCATGTGTATAATGAACAATTAGCTGAAATTGTACAGTTCACAAAAAAAGAGCTGAATTCAATCAATCATTTATTCACTGACAGATTTGTTACTCTGTTGGTGAACATACCAGACTAGGTTAATCATGAATCACTGTGTGTTTATGAGGTAGGATGATAGTCTATCATTTCCCTCTAAAAGTAAAGGAAAATTGTTTCATCTTTGTTATTATGCCAGAATATGCACATTGTTGTTTTTCAGCTCTGACAGGATGCAAGCTTTTGAATAATAAAAATGAGATGGCCTTTGTATCTAAACCTTACAAACAACAAACACTAGCTGTACAGCATAATCAGACAGGGCTTCAAATTACAATAACAGAAACCTTACACTAAAGCTTTCCCTGCTGAAAATATTGTGATGGATTTACTCTGTTGTTCTTTTCTGTCTGATGATGGCTTGAGTAATGAGAGTCAGATCCCAGGCAGGCCTTGGTTTTCCCCAAATAAAATGCCACGCTTGTAAAGCAACAAAAAGACAGGAGTGACCTAACCTATGATGAAAAATTAGGGGAGAAAGATAAATATCTCTGTAGACAAATGTGAAACAGATAATCACTAATTATGTGACTATAATTGCAAACTTGGTTTAAATTAGGTTTTCTGCACTTACTCAATCAGCACATGGTCCAGTGCCCCTGCAGTTTACACAGCCAGGCTCTATCTGCATTGCAGTTCTTTTTTTAAAATTACACATCAGCTAAGATTTCATCTCTGTTAAACATATACTTACTGAATAGATTGGCCCCAAATCTCCTTCCTCAGCATCAGTTGCTTTTGTCAGTTGTGAAAGCATGGCATATGCGTCTTAAGATAGACAGGTTTCAGAGTAACAGCCGTGTTAGTCTGTATTCGCAAAAAGAAAAGGAGTACTTGTGGCACCTTAGAGACTAACCAATTTATTTGAGCATAAGCTTTTGTGAGCTACAGCTCACTTCATCGGATGCATCAAGATAGATAGATCAAGCACTGTTTTTTATTCAGGGCAATGTAATGAACATGAGTGTGTATGTTTTAAATATGCGGGGTCTTCAGCTATTCATTAAAATCTTTATAAGCTTTTTGAGCAGGAGGAAAAAAGACACCTAACTGCCTATCAATGCAATAGTTACACCAGGTGGGTTTCCTCCTGTATGTCATAGCAATCCTTCAGGCAAACAATGCCAAGTATGACATTGCAGTTAAGCAGGATGTGCTGTAGGGTAATGGCTTTATGAAAGTTTAAATTTCCAGCTTCTCTGGGGGAGAGTTTATGATGTGTACAGTAATCATTGTTTGATGAAAATCAGATGCTTATTTCTGCTGCAAAATCCCCCAGTAACTGTTTTGTTGGAGGTTCTGTTGCTTCAAAGGAAAAGAAAATAAGAATCAGGGCAATTTTTGCTATATTGAATGTAAAAGCTGGTGAACACAAATGTGAAAGATGCACCGTAACGCTGTACATCTATTGGACACAGAGGTTCTTGACTGTAACTTATGCAACCAGGTGAGTGAACACTAAGAACTACTACACAAACATTTCCATGGTCATATGGTATGAGCCCATATTAAGCTAACAAAGAAGTGTAGTTCTTGGAGGTAGTGGAGACTCTAACCCTAGGAAACCAGGGATTAGGAAACCTCACAGCCTTTAGCTTTTCCTGTCTTCTTCTTTTGCTGCCCTGAATTTTTGAGGCCTCCAAAGCCCATCCAGCTCAGCCGTTGCATGATCTCTGTACATGGGCAATTTTTAGGGTGATAAACTGCCCTTTTATTCAGGTTGGTCTATATGTACTATTTGATTCATATTTATGTCCAAATATAAATTGTTCCAGATACCTGTTTTCTATAACTTCAGGACATTTTCACCTGTGTAATCATATTTGCATCCAAGCACGCAATACAGCCCTGGAAGTTGCATGACTATGAATATTTGTAACGCTTCAGCTTTAAAACAAAATAAGTTCAACATATAGCTCACAATTCAATGCATATTAGGCCTTGAATTGGATAGTGCAATATCTTCCGTATTAAAAAAAGATTGGGGCTAAGTATCAGGAAGAATGTAGGGGCCGTGACTCTTGGCTGTGATTGAGGGATGTACTGTTTAACTTGAAAAGGGTAGGGTGGGCAGTTGGCTTACGCCACTTTTGGGTTAGCTGTGTATCCTGGAATATGTTACTGGAGCCTGAGTGCTGCACTAATTTACTCTGTCAGTCAAATAGTCCCAATGAGCCATTATGACATCTGGGGATTGCCCAGATGTCCAGATTTCCCAGGTGTAGATAAACTGCAGCCGCATTGTTGGCTCTGTGTAAATGGAGTTTTCTTCAATTTCCAGTGATAAATTTTGGAGGTGCTGGAGAATGTACAGGCTACCACCTATGAATTAGAAGTTGTCTCTTGACTAGCAAAAAACAATGGAGAGGTTTGGGGACCATCATAGGAGTTCATTGTCAGTGTCTCTTAAAGAGAGGGGAGAATGCCAGCTTCTCTTAAAGAACCTCTAATGTTAGGACCTTGCTCTAAAATTCATTGTGTCTCCGTAATTATTGTTTCCTATTAAATCTCCCACTTTTGGAGAAGATTACTGAAATGATTCTTGCAAAAAACCCTTCAGCAATATCTGGATTTTCCAGAGTTCTTTGACCTCTGTCAATTTTGTATTGGTCCTGGATATAGTATAAAGAGTGCACTGAGAGTACAGGTGGCTAATCTTCTTCTGGTGAGGGATAAAATCCTAGAGCCTGTATTGATCTATAAGAATCAATCACTTGCCTACAATGCCATTGATCAAAAGGTAACACTGATGTTTCTATAGGGGTGAGAAGGACCACTTTCAGTGGCTATGATCCTTTCATTCTGAGAGGACCCCCAGGGTTGGGCAATTGCTCTCTCATGTGGGGTTGCCCAGATTTTCATCTTATCTCAACTTTTGTTTGCTGCATCTAGAACTGTGCAGGGCGTTAGTGGAGAGGAAAGGTTGACAGTGTCTTCAGTGTGTGAACGACCTTCATATCTATATTCTGTATAGTCTGATCCTCAACATGAGATGAATTGAAGAAAGAAGGGAGGATCCAATGGATCACATGGAATAGAAAATGGAAGCTCTTTTTTTAAATGAATATAGTCCTCTGGGCTGATGTGCATTGCCATTTTATTAAACTAAAATGTACACTGAACCCAAGAAAAGTAAATTAATAGAAGCTGTTAATAAATTATGACTTCCATATTCTTAAGTATAGAGATGGAAATGCCTTAATGATTCCAGGCCATTGTTCTATATATATAGGGTATTTTTTCCCCCCAGTGAAGGACATAATAGATCAAATTGATGCTCATTTTAGTTAAAAGACCCTCAAAATATGAGTAAGATGTATATAGAATAACTGAAAGAAAGCCTTTGGACTATAAATAGCCAGAAAAATAAACTGCATTAAACAAGGGAAAATCTTTTTATTTTACAATTCATTTTAGCATGTTGGCTAAAACAACCCAACCACATATTGTAGTCCCTTCTGCGAGTGAGTGCATTTTGCTTCATAGTAATATTAATGTAACAATATATGTTGACTGTAGGCTTCTGTGATCTTTTTTCTAGGGAATTTAATTATATCTGTTACTGCAATTTGTCATAGCTGCAATCCAAAAATCATCTGAGGTGTTTGTTTTTAAACCATAAAGAAAGTGGGGGGGTTGGTATGACTTCTTTCTGATTTTTTTCCCCTCCTTTTTGATCATTTTTTAAGACCAAGAACAATAAACAGTACTGCATGACACAAGGAATAATGTGCCCTTTTAACTATACTCCATAAATCTGTCAATTCATCCAAGTGTTCTGTTCAGATTGAGCCATGAGAGTAAAACTTTAAAACAGAATTTTATAGGCCTAATGCTCTTTTACAACATTAGGACCAAATCCTTCATCCCATGCTGATATGACTCTGAACAAGTTGACAACACTGGCTAACTATATAGGCATGTAATGACATACCTTATAGTTATGTTTTGACAAAATCAAAGGAAGACTAGATTTGCAAAATGCTGGGGGAAGAGGAGGGGGAGGTGATCCTCCCTATAACCTTACCAGTGGTTAGGATACTCTCCAAGTCCAATGGCTATGAATTGCCACTATAAATGATACTGCATAGTCATTGGGAAAGGGAAAGCGAGTGAGAGAATGACTCCATAGATTGGTGGCTAGGGCTCTCACTTCAGGCTGTGGGACACCCAAGTTCAGGTCCCTACTCCAATGAATAATTAATTATTCTACAAACTGGAAAAGCTTCAACAGGAGAGACTGAGAAAGTCCCATACCGGAATACCCTATAACCCAATGGCTAGAATATTGTTCTGCAGGGTCAGAGACCCAAGTTCAAATCCCTTCCCCACATTAGGCAGAGGGGTGACAAAACTGATGTGTCTCACTTCAGAGGAGTACCCTAACCATTGGATTAATGATTGTCAGGGAGGACTTTGTCTTCTCTCTCCCCACCTCCTTGGGGTCTTGTGAATCTAGACCTCCTTTGTTTCTGTCAAAATGGTTCAAACAAAAAATGTTGTTTCAGCACCTACTGAAACATTTAGATTTTTCAGTTCAGTCAAAACTATTAGGCAAACTCCACATGAATTCGTGACCACTTTTGAGTTGACCAATACTGCATTTTTCAGCACACAAATTACTTGCTGAAAAAATTTCACCCAGCTCTACTCATGCTCAGAAAATGAAGCTCTCTGCAGTGAGAGAGGGTAATCGATTCATAGTTTCTTGTGATGGATGGATCTTAAGATTGAGAGCCTGATTCTGATGTCTCTCATGCTGGTGAGACATCAGAATTAACCCACCGGTTAAGTTGGTGTGAAACCAATGTAAACAAGAACAAATCCTGTCCTTTGCTGCTTCATATTGGATAGTTTTATGAACCGTATCCAAATTTATCAGACAGCTTTAGTCTGGCAAACCAGGTTGGAAATCTCCAGCAAGATTTTTTTATACTTCCTCTTTTCAGTCAGGCTGGAAATACCACAATTACAGCCTTGTTCAGGGTATTTTAAAGCTTCCTTTTCAGTCCTGGCCAGGACCAGAAAGTTCCAAGGCACACAATGATGAAAAGGTAATTAAAAACAATATACACACACACTTTCAAACTTCAGAAACTTTGCTAACAATTTCAAACTAATGTTTGGGTTGATTCTAATGTTTTTCCGGACAGGTTCTTCATTGCCGGTATCCCTTACACTTAAGAATTATGATTATATTGTTTTAGTCTTTTAATTTAACATTTTTTGTTCTCTCTAGAGGCTAGAATTATCTATGTGCTCTCTAATGGACATAAAGGATGTTTTGTTTTTCCTTAGAGATTTTATAGAAAGTCCCACAGAACCATTTGCACTGCTTTAAAAGCTTAACTATCACTGTAAATGTCTATTTGAGAATGAACAACTCTTTTCCACTGAGAAAGTCAAGTGTAGGAAAGTGCACTGCATGAGTATGAGATATATAAAAATCAAACCCAGCTGATTTTGTGGGGTTTTATAGCTCTTTCTTATTGCCTCTTCATTTACCAAAGAGGGCATCTTTAATGCTCATTGTAATCAGTTCAAAGGAAAAGGTCTTAACAATTCTCCTAAGCAGGACTTTCGGTAGGATTCTTCCCTCCTCTTTCTAGATCTAAATTTCTCAAGTAAGTGGAAAGATGTCTTCTACAGAAATCATGGAGTACTGGTGGAAGCCTAAATAAAGAGAAAATTATGCTTGGAACTGTATGGGTGTCCCAGAGTGGAAAGCGGGTGCAAGAAGCCCTCCACCCAGAGGTGAAAGTAAGCTGGTACGCCCTAGTACGGCGTACCAGTAAGAGCCGGTGCACCGTACTGGGGCAGCCCGGCTTCCCCAGGGGGCAATTTAAAGGGCCTGGGGCTCCCAGCAGTGGCTGGAGCCCCAGGCCCTCTAAATTGCCTCCAGAGCCCCGCTACTGGAGCCCTGGGGTAGCGGCTGCAGGGCTCCAGCAGCTATTTAAAGTGCCTGGGGCTTCCCTGCTTCCACTGCCCGGGCCCTTTAAATAGCCACTAGAGCCCCGCTGCTGCTACTCCAGGGCTCCAGCGGCTATTTAAAGGACCGGGGCTGTAGAAGCAGGGGAGCCGCGGGTCCTTTAAATAGCCCCTGGAGCCCTGGGGTAGCGGGGGCTCCAGAGGCTATTTAAAGGGTCGGGGCTCCAGCTGCCTCTGCCACCCCAGTCCTTTAAATAGCTGCTGGAGCCCCGCTGCTTCCCCAGGGCTCCGGCAGCTTTTTAAAGGGCCAGGGCAGTAGAAGAGGGGAGCCCCGGGCCCTTTAAATAGCCCCCGGAGCCCTGGGCTGCTGCTGCTACCCCAGTGGGGGGGGGGCTGGCTCTGACCCCTCAACCCTGCCCCTTCTGCCCTAGGCCACGCCCCTTCTGGGGGCCAGAGCTGGACCCAGAGTACTGGTAAGTCACTGGACTTACTTTCACTCCTGCCTCCACCTCCCAACCCTTGCAGCGTGCACCCGGGAGACAGCCATGGTTTGGTTGTTACCATTAGTAAATACAACCGGAGCCTCTAGGTCTGTCAGAAGTGCTAACTAACCAAGAGTGATAGGACTGGGTGTTAGAGTAGCGGAGGATAGGGATTTAGTTCAGAGCAGTGGCTCTCAAACTTTCCAGACTACTGTACTCCTTTTTGGAATCTGATTTGTCTTGAGTACATACAACTCACTTAAACTACTTGCTTACAAAATAAGACATAAGCAATTTTTCAGTAATAGCATGCTGTGACACGTTTGTATTTTTACTTTCTCATTTCTACCATATAATTATGAAATAAATCAGTTGGAATATAAATTTTGTACTTTTGTACATTTCAGTGTATAGTATACAGAGTAGTATAAACAAAAAGAAAAGGAGTACTTGTGGCACCTTAGAGACTAACCAATTTATTTGAGCATAAGCTTTCGTGAGCTACAGTGAGCTCACCTTGATTATCATACACATTGTAAGGAGAGTGATCACTTTACATAAGCTGTTACCAGCAGGAGAGTGGAGTGGGGGGAGAGAACCTTTTGTAGTGATGATCACCCATTTTTTCATGGTTTGTGTGTATAAAAACATCTTCTATACTTTCCACAGTATGCATCCGATGAAGTGAGCTGTAGCTTACGAAAGCTTATGCTCAAATAAATTGGTTAGTCTCTAAGGTGCCACAAGTACTCCTTTTCTTTTTGCAAATACAGACTAACACGGCTGTTACTCTGAAACCTCTTCTTTTCCAATATCAATGGAAGCAATACGACATTCAGTTTTCTCCCTCCACTCTCACACTGAGCTCTCTTCCCCAGAACTATACAGTGCTCAAAGCCACAATTTAGTCCAAAGCCTGTAAAGGAAAGGAAATAGATAAATAAAACGGCCAATCTAACAAATCAAACCCACAAGGATAGAGTAATCAAAGAATCCATCAAACTTTTAAAAGTTAATAGTGTGTAGAATTTATATCTCTGCCTGGGTAGCATGAAGCAGCATATCATTTCTCTACAGTGTTAAATTATGTACCACACTGTACCCCATGAAAGTTCATAGCCTGTCTAAATGCTTCTGCAAGCAGCAGTATTGAAAGAGCAATCTGTAGGGTGCACTCCTGCTTATATGGAAGACTCTGAATTGAGTACTTGGGGTTCAAATCACACTACTCTTGGTGTGTTGAGTACTTTTACTCACCCAGCTCAAAATATCCTTAGAGTTGGGAGGAAAGGATTGGTTGTAATAAATTGAAACAGAAACCCTCATTTATATTCTTAAGAATGGCTTTGGATGCAGTCTTTGAACTTTTTAATAAAGTGTCTTTGGAAATATTCACTATATCTAAACCACTTGGCTTTCATTTGATCTGTACTTTTACAATGTAGTAAGCATATTCTTTCTCTGCCTCTGTTCTTTATACTTTAGTAATGAACTGGATGTTAAAGAAATAGAATAATGTCTTGCAAGAAAAGAGAGAATTTGTCCTTCTGTGTTTCCTTTTGATTTTGGATTGTTTAGATACCAGTATGCAAGGCAAAAATAAAGCCAGTATCATATGACCTGTTTGTTTGTTAGGTTTGCTTGTACATACCTAGAAGCCTATTTCTATCATGAGCATAGACAGAAGGTGCAACCAAATCCCCACTTATGAAGCACATCTCAAAGAGTGGGCATATAGTTTGGCTCCCCAGCTATTACTCACATGAGTAATGGGACCAGTGCTGTTCAACATACTCAGATGATCTGGAAAAGGGGTAAATAGGGAGGTGCAAAATGTGTAAATGATACAAAATTACCAAAAGATAATTACTCGAGGTAGTTAAGTCCAAAGCAGACTTCGAAGAGTTACAAAGGGATCTCAAAACTGGGTGACTGGGCAACAAAATGGCAGATGCAAATAATGTGCACTGGAAAACATCTCTACTACATATACAAAATGATGGGGTCTAAATTAGCTGTTACCACTCAAGAAAGAGATCTTGGAGTTATTGGGGATATTTCTATAAAAACATCTGCTCAGTGTGCAGTGGCAGGCAAAAAAGCTAACAAAGTTAGGAACTATTAGGAAAGGGATGGATAATAAGACATAAAATATCATTATCCCACTCTATAAATCCATATACACCCATACCTTGAATACTGTGTGCAGTTCTGGTCACCCCATTTCAAAAAAGATATTTGAGAACTGGAAATGGTACGGAGAAGGGCAACAAAAATGATTTAAGGGTATGGAACAGCTTCTGTATGAAGAGAGATTAAAAACACTGGGACTTTTCAGCTCTGAAAAAAAAGACTAAGAGGGGAATATGATAGAGATCTATAAAAATGTGACTGGTTTAGAGAGAGTGAATAAGGACGTGTTATTTACTCCTTCACATAACACAAGAACCATGGGTCACCCAACGAAATTAATAGGCAGCAGATTGAAAACAAACAAAACAGGAAACCCTTCTTCACACAATGCACAGTCAACCAGTGGAACTCATTGCCAGAGAACATTGTGAAGGTTAAAACTATAATAGGGATAAAAAAAGAACTAGATAAGTTCATGGAGGATAGGTCTATCAGTTGCTATTAGCCAAGGTGGTCAAGGATGCAACTACATGCTCTGAGTGTCCCTACCCTGTGATTGCCGAAGGCTACGAGTGGAGGACAGGGGATGGATCACTCTGATTTCCTGTTCTATTGATTCGCTCTGAAGCACCTGGTATTGGCTGTTGTCAGAAAACCGGATACTATGTTTAAATGGACCATTTGTCTGACCCCGTATGGCTGTTCTTATGTTCTTACATATCAGCTTTTCATTTTTGGTGGACTTGTTTTAATTATCTGCATACTACATAGTATTTATATTGAAAGTTATGGAGTTGTTTTCTTCTGTATACATGCATTTTTAGAGAACCTAGTATTTTTGTCTGCTTGTAAGGGCAAATCTTGTTACATGATTTAGGATTCTTGGTGCTTGTTTTAGGAGGAAAATGAGCAATTAATATGTATAATATAGACACACTCACACACATTCTTCTTTTAAGGAATATGCAACTGTACTAGGAGGACCTGTAAAAACAATTTAAAAAAAATAGTGAAATGTAACAGATTAGAATTATATTTCTGAATTGACATGCAGGTCATGGCCTATGTGCAATTCTAGCTTATCCTTTCACATGCATTTGTAATGCTGAAAATTATTATTCTGATTTTGAAATGTCACAAGCAAACACTTCTAGCAATAGTATTAATTCCATGTATAGAACTGAAGAAGGAACTTCAGTTGTCACTGATGAAGTAAATTGTATATCCAATTAAAATCTGCATGTATTAAGGTTAAAACAAAAGCACTGTAAATTAACTTAGTACTATAGTGACTTATCTTTTGAAAGAAATGCTATCAAAATGATGTCCTAAATTACTTCAGAAAATACCAAAAATCCCATTTAAAAAAAAAAAAACTAATATGATCCATGGGGTAACCTGCAAAGCTTTGTCAATAAATATTATTAGGAATATTACCTTAAATATAAATTCAAGTATACTTATTTATTACTCCCGAGTGAGAAATATTTAATCAAAGGAGCTGTATGCACCAATAAAGGAATTCTTTATTACATTTAGGTTGCCAAGATTGTTTACAAGATGCTTTGTTTTGCTCTCAAGGTATACCGAATTGTTTTTTGCAAGTCTGTTAACACTTTAATTTCCTATTATTCCAGTCATTGGCACATTTCCCTAGGGGAGAAGTTCACCAATGAGCTGTATGCAGTTATAAGTACGAAGGGTTGGCTACTGGTCAACTGTATGTCACTCATGGGTGAGATGGCAATGAACCATTGTCACTATAGCACCTATAGTTCTCCATCAGCCCCTATACATATTAATAGCTCCTTTTACTTAAACTTAAATATCTAACAATAACTTTCCCTTTACATTTGATATTTAATGCCCTTTTACTAAATGAAATGTATCACTAAGACTATTCACATGGTTGAACACATGCTTAAGTGATTTGTGCTGTTGTTCTCTGCCTCAGTGCAGATTGATTCAAAAACCACAGCACCATTCATGCACACAAGCAATGCATTGCCACTGGAAATTATTAAAGCTAAGATAAGATTACAGCTAAAAATAGTCTAAGAAAAAGCAAGCAGAGTCATGCCAAAATTTGCTACACCACAAGTTTTCTCTTGAACGTGCATTACAAATACAAGCAAGAGAGTATAATAAATATGTCCTGGGTTGTTTAAAAAAACAACACACTGTCATGAAGCTGACGGCATCCACAAGCACAAGAGGAGTGGTATAGAAATGTACACCGAGTATGGACAGACTGTAGTGGCAAAGGGAGAGTCTGGCAGTAGAGAGTCACTCTTAAGTGATGCATAAGAAACAAGCGTCCATAGACATAAAGAGAGCAGCAGAACCAAGTTGAAAGTTATAGAGGTTAGTGTGTAAGTGAGATCTGTAATGGATAGAAATAGGCCTAAACTGTAAGATGCCACATTTGTATACAAGTTTTCTTTAAATCTGGATTTATTCAGATGCAGGGTTTTGGCTTGAGCTAGTTTTTATTAATAAGAAAAACAAACTGTATTTTATAGATGAGCCTGTGTAGTGATGTATTGGGTCCTAGTGCAAATAGCCAAACACAGGCCACACAGAATAACAGGTATAGTAAATATAGCCAGGCCCTATTTCTATGACTGCAGGGTGAATCATGCATGGTGTTGCAAATATACAGTGACAGCATATTGTCCAGAGGATTAGTAGGAAACATAAGCCAATTATATTTTCATAATAGGTGGTTCAGTTGTGATCATCTACGATGATTGCATATTGTTTTCTCCATTCTCCCTTATCCTCTACTCATGCATAGACCTGAAGATCTGGCTGCCTGGATGGGAAAGGTATTAAGCTACATTCCATAAATAGATATACAATAACTTGCAGAGATGTATTATTATTCTTAATAATAATAATTTGTATTACCATAGTTCCAAAGAGCCCTAGTCATGGACCAGGGTCCCATTGTACTAGGTGCTATACAAAGCTGGTGTCGCTGAAGAGGCCTAGATGCCTCTCTTGTCTATTTCTTTACCTATTCTTTTTTAACTTGCACAACACTTTCAAAAGTCAAGCCTGGGGGAAGCTTAAATTAATAATTTTGCTAGATACTAAAAATCATGGACTGAATAGAGACACTGGATTATTACAACAATCTGTAACCCACTAACAGCATCCTCACCCCATCCTGGTTCCTTTCCTCCCTGTGACTGGAGGTGTGTTAACAGCTCACCTTACCTGGAATGGTCCCTTGTAATATGTGTTAACTACTTATGCTAAAGGTTTCAGAGTAACAGCCGTGTTAGTTAGTCTCTAAGGTGCCACAAGTACTCCTTTTCTTTTTACTTATGCTAAACAATCTGTTCCACTTTGTATTTAGTAGAGATACTCTGAGTTAGTTTCCCAGATCTGAAGAACTCCATGTAAGCTCAAAAGCTTGTCTCTTATCGATAGAAGTTAGTCCAAGAAAAGACATTACCGCACTCACCTTGTGTCTCTAATATCCTGGGACCAATGAGGCTACAACAATACTGCATATTCTTTGCATGTGAGCCTACACTCTGATCTGCCTTCTAAGGGGTCTGTTATATATACTCCCCTTATGTTCATATTCCAGGTAGACAAGGTTAATAGCTAATATTTCAGTTTCTTTCTGTGTCCCCACTATGATCCATCAAGGGCCATGTTGTTGACATTTCTCGATGTTAAAGATATTTCTAAGAATTCCATTTCTTTACTTGGTAATGCACTCCTTTAGTGGTGGTGTCTATGCACCTGGCTGTTTCAGTGAGGTTCAGTGGCACAGTTAGTGTTAGCGTCCACAGTTAGCGTCCCCAACCCCTGCCCACATCTCATCTCCCTGTACAGTTTTTTTTAAACAATATGGGATGACCGGGCCCGCTGCCATTGATGGTAAGCAGAAATATTTTCTGGAGCGAGTCTCAACATCTGCCTCCCTCCACATTTGACTTTAGCTCCTAACCCACTCAAGCACTGTAACTGGCAATTCAGGATACTTAATATAGTAGCTACCAATTTTGTTTCTTTGCTGTTGGCAGTTGATCTATTCTGTCATTGAAAATATAACAATAACAGCCATCTGGCATACTTGGATACAACAGTGCAGGAATGCTGGCTAATGCAGAGCCATGGCCCAACCTCTTCCTGCCCACCCTCTTTACTGAGCTGGATATCCCTAAGAAGGGAACAGACCCTGCATGCCCTTGAGTGTGTGATCCACAATTCAGTCCAGCCCTTACACAGGCTGCATAAGGGATGAAAATGTTTCCACCACACCACAAAGCACATCCTTGTAAAGGGCAGAAAGAATTTGACCCTGGGAATGCAGCACTGAAGTAAGTTATGTTTCTGATATGTATAGTCGGCAATGGACCAACAAGGGACCACTGAAAAGTAGGTTAATTTTCAGGTCCAGCATCAATGATTTTCCTTATAAATGTGTGCTTTTACAACTGCAACAACGCAAAGTATATTATTTAGTTATATTACATGTCCTTTATTGATCCTTCTGACATGTATGTGCTGCAACTGTATTTAACAATCCTACAACAATGGTGGCATTTTATCCAAAATTTGCCAAAGAAGTTAGTTCATGTGTGTTTAACTATCAGAAGAACACTGTTCAGTTGGCTGAAATTTGATAACCTTTCTCATCAAGGGTTTGAACAGGAGTTTACTGGGGACATAACATTTTAATTAGAGCTGTTGAAGAGGCCCTTGCGAATTTTCAGCAATGAATGTGACGATCCCTGCTGACCACAGTATAATAGTAGCATAACACGGTAACTCTACTGAAAACAATTGTAATTACTTATTAATACACGTTAATGCTGTTGTGTTATCTCCTGTTAAGTGTGCAATAAACCAATGAATTCATGTCCTCCTCACTATGGCATTTGTCTTGAAAAAGCAAAGGCTTCTCAAAGTCTTTTCTTCCTCTTTTATCCAGGAGAGGTTTCCTAACGCATGAATGTTCAGGCAGCCTGGCAGTTAAACATTTCAGTTTTGACTTCAATTAGATGATTCCTGCACTAGAAACCTCAACTCTAATCCTCAAAGTTTAACCACTGAAGGGTTCATGTACATTTTTGATTTGCTCTGGTGTTAACATTCTTCACGTGTGAGTGATTGTCTTTCATGATTCCTGAGACTGTTGTCTTTTATTGGATTGCATATTCCAACTTTTGTCCTTTTATGTCTGTGTGAATGTGTTTATATTGTGTGGTAGTGTGCTCCAATTTCTCAAATGTGCTACTACTGTAAAGTATCTAAACATTGAATAGAATAGAGAGGTGGGTTAATTAAACTAGTAACCAGAACTTTCATTAATTTCACATTTGTACACAAACCCTTGTTTCTGCTACCTTGGAAAATGTTTTTGTTCTTAATTACATGTCCATAAGTAGCAACAGAGGGGACAGAGTTTATATACGTCTTTTGGCACTTTAGACCTATTATGGCAAATTTTCAACAAATTTCAATACTAGCATTGCAGAGATCGTGGACATGATTCATCATTCCTTTACACTAGTTTTCTGATGAGGTCAGTGAAATAACACTGGTATAAATTTGGTATAATAGAGTAGAAATTCTGACCCGTTGGCTACTAGAGGCCTAATTCTGCTACATGTCAACACTATGTAGTACCTTACTAAATACATTTTTCAATCAATTTCAATAAAACTGCGTGCGGAGTAAGGCGCTATTCAGTGTGCATGACATGCACTCCTGTACAGGTCTTTGAGAGTCCTCTGCACAGCACTTACATACTCAAAAATAGGGTTTATCTGGGACTTAAACAGCATATAGACCTAGCACCTAACCCTCTGCACAGAAATTAATTTCACCTTGTGTGAATAAGGATGATAAAATAGAATCTTCTGTGACCAAGTCCATGTTACTAGGCTCTTTAGTTATTTGCAAACTCGAGTCTAGAAAGCTTATCACAATTCATCCTTGTATTTCTAGTTTTAAGCTGAGCAGAATTTTTCTTCAGAAGGGTAGCATGGGTTTTCTGGGAGAGGTAGACTTTGTACAAAGGCTGAATTTGCAGCAGTCTCTTCCCTTCATTGAGTTTTGATTGACTGAAGGACCTTATGGCTTTCTTCCCTCAGGGTCAGATCATGAGGGGCCCTAGTTCAGCCACAGAGGTGCATGCAGGGAGCCTTTCCCTATTGTGTGGTAGCTCAGACCTCCAACATTCATAATCTCTGTGGTCCAGGGTGCACAAACTGCTTGTTCCTGCTCCCCACTAGGAGTAAAAAACAGACTGAGTTTGTCTACACTGCAGATAAAAGGCATGGTGTTACCTCAAGTTAGCTAACCCATATTTGCTAACTTGGATAAAAATAGCAGTGAAGACACAGCAGCTCTCCTTTTAACTTGGGTTGAGTTCAAGCCTATAGAGGAGCCTGAGGTTGAGCTTGAGCTGCTAACCCAAGTTAAAAGTGGAGTTCCTGTGTCTTCACTAATGACTTAACCTGTGTCAATATGCTTGACCCTAAAGTGCTTAACATGGCTAGCTACTCCATAGTTAAGGCTGTAGCTGAGTTTCCTTTGGGTAGGAGGCATAAAAATTTGACACTCTCTAAATACACCGAAAGGGTCAGACTGGTCTCAAGAATGGTTAATTAAGTATGGGGACAGAATATAGCATTTTTGGAAAATTTGAAATGATTTGGAGAAGGGGTTCCTGATCTGGGACATCCTTATAAGGGACAGTGTTTATCAAGCTACCAAATTGTCCATGTCTCTTCCCCCATTCCTCATTTAGTGTGTGGGAGGGGGAAAAGGAGAAGAAAATCTCTGTAGGTTCTCCTAGCTGAGATCTAGTGTGATACCTAAGTTAAAGGCACATAACCCAAAATATGGCTTAACCAGGAGATCTTCAATGATCTAAAATTCAAAAAAGAGTCCCACAAAAAGTGGAAACTTGGTCAAACTGCAAAGGATGAATATAAACAGATAACACAAGTATGTAGGGACAAAATTCAAAAAGCCAAGGCACAAAATGAGATCAATCTAGCTGGGGACATAAAAGGAAATAAGAAAACATTCTACAAATACATTAGAAGCAAGAGGAAGATCAAGGACAGAGTAGGCATGTTACTCAATGAGAGGGAAAAGACAATAAGAGAACGTGTGGAAATGGCAGAGGTGTTCAATGACTTCTTTGATTTGGTTTTCACCAAGAAGGTTAGCGGTGATGGGATGTCTGAAAAAGTGAATGCTAATGAAAATGAGGTAGGATCAGAGTCTAAAATAGGGAAAGAACAAGTCAAAAATTACTTAAACAAGTTAGATGTCTTCAAATCACCAGGGCCTGATGACATGCATCCTAGAATATTCAAGGAGCTGACTGAGGAGATATCTGAGCCACTAGCAATTATGTATGAAAAGTCATGGAAGACGGGGGACATTTCAGAAGACTGGAAAAGGGGCAAATATGGTGTCCAAAAAGGGAAATAAGGACAGCCCGCGGAATTACAGACCAGTAAGCTTAACTTCTTTACCCGGAAAGATAATGGAGCAAATAATTAAGCAATCAATTTGCAAACACCTAGAAGATAATGAGGTGATAAATAACAGCATGGATTTGTCAAGAACAAATCATGTCAAACCAACCTGATGGCTTGTTACCCTGTCAAAGAAAGCTTTGTGGATGGGGGGCGGGGTAGGAGTGGTAGATGTGGTATGTCTTGACTTTAATAAGGTTTTTGATACTGTCTGACACGACCTCTCATAAACGAACTAGCGAAATACAACCTACATGAAGCTACTATAAGGTGGGTGCATAACTGGTTGGAAAATCATTCCCAGAGAGTAGTTATCAGTGGTTCACAGTCATGCTGGAAGGGCGTAACAAGTCGGATCCTGCAGGGATCAGTTCTGCGTCCGGTTCTGTTTAATATCTTCATCAATGATTTAGATAATGGCATAGAGAGTACACTTATAAAGTTTGCGGATGATATCATGCTGGGAGGGGTTGCAAGTGCTTTGGAAGATAGGATTAACATTCAAAATGGTCTGGTCAAACTGGAGAAATGGGAATCTGAAGTAAATAGGATGAAATTCAATAAGGACAAATGCAAAGTACTCCGCTTAGGAAGGAACAATCAGTTGCACACATACAAAATGGGAAATGACTGCCTAGGAAAGAGTACTGCAGAAAGATCTGGGGATCATAGTGGATCACAAGCTAAATATGAGTCAACAGTGTAATGCTGTTGCAAAAAAAGCAAACATCTTTCTGGGATGTATTAGCAGGAGTATTGTAAGCAAGACACGAGAAGTAATTCTTCCGCTCTACTCCATGGTGATTAGGCCTCAATTGGAGTATTGTGTTCAGTTCTGGGTGTCACATTTCAGGAAAGATGTGGACAAATTGGAGAAAGTGCAGAGAAGAGCAACAAAAATGATTAAAGGTCTAGAAGGGTCTTCCCTTGACCTATGAGGGAAGATTGAAAAAACTGAGTTTGTTTAGTCTGGAGAAGAGAAGGCTGAGAGGGGACATAACAGTTTTCAAGTACATAAAAGTTTGTTACAAGGAGGAAGAAGAAGAAAAATTGTTCTTCTTAACCTCTGAGGATAGGACAAGAAGTAATGGGCTTAAATTGCAGCAAGGGCAGTTTAGGTTGGACAATTAGGAAAAAACTTCCTAACTGTCAGAGTGGTTAAGCACTGGAATAAATTGCCTAGGGAAGTGGTGGAATCTCCATCATTGGGGATTTTTTAAGAGTTGGTTGGACAAACACCTGTCAGGGATGGTCTAGATAATACTTAGCCCTGCCTTGAGCGCAGGGGACTGGACTAGATGACCTTTTGAGGTCCCTTCCAGTTCTAGGATTCTATGAGAGATTATTAGACATTGTTTGACTCTATACTGTGGAAAGTTGGCATTTAGGGAATCAACCTTTGGATCACCAACAGCCATATAGGAAAGCAGACAGCATGCACTGATGCCAGAGAAACTGAGATGTCAACTGTGCTCCTGAGATAATTTCTGAACTATTCCCCCTTACCCCCCATGCTTTCTCTTAGTTTTTTTTTTGGGGGGGGAACTGATAGCTCAAGCTTTTTCAGGAGTACAGTTCACAACTAAGTTTATCCACCAGCTATACCAGACAGTGAATTTCCTATAATTCACTGGCTGAGAGTCCTAGTTTCATGAAGCAGATCTGATTTGTTACAGGAAGATGCAGCAGGGAATTACTCTTCTATTGACATCTTCATGGGTCCTGTGCTAAACTGGATCACAATCAGGCCTTGTTTGTTTCCACACAATAATGATGATGTGGAATTACATTAACCAGTCACCATGACTGTTTTATAAATGTTGTTTTGTTTTGTAAACAGAAGATTCACATATAGAAATGATTTTCCAAAAGCCTGACAACATTGTATTCCAGTGGAAAACTCTGGAGTAAAACAAATTTTCCACAGCTGATCAAACAGCTAAACTGGAATGACTGATAAACCCTTTATTTCTACACTTTTTTATAGAGCTTTAAAACTCTGAAATTTTTGCACAATTATTTAATTTCAATATAGTGCTTTACAATGCTAGGTAACACTTTGTTTCTTAATTTATCTTTGACATTTGTAGGAGGCCAATCTCCACCCTAGTTAGGTAGCTTTAATACCGGAAATATGAAGGTCCAAAGGCTCAGTTATGGGCTGCACCAAATATACAAGTGCATTATGTTAGTATATTTGGTGCAGCCCATAACTGAGCCTTTGGACCTTCATATTTGATATTGGACCTTGAGATAGATAAAATATATATGGACAGCTATAGGGGTGTAAGTATTTGATTCACCTTTTATGGGTGGAAGTGAGTATTTGCAGGTGTATCAGTGATACCTGCATTTTAAAATTGGTCCTTAATACTGAGTATTGGAGCTGCTCTGAATTTTGATTGTTGTAAACATGTTTTTGACAGTAGAGCATTAACTGCCATGGAAATATTAAAAGATGTCGTACGCTCTGGAGAGCTGTGAAACCTATGTTAAAATGAATTCTATTTAATTGGGTTTTATATAATCAGTGTTTAAAGGCTGCAGCTGGACATGCTATGTAATTTACAATAACTTCCTACTGAAGGCAAAAATTTACTTAATAGGCAATGTAATCTTTTATGAAAAGGGACCAGTCCATAATAATGCTACAGTATAGTATACCCTGGAATCTCACATGAAAGTCCAAAATACAAATGAACATTACACTGTATCTGTTCAATTATCAAGATTGTTGCTTACTTAGGTTGCTTGTGAGGATGATACAACCCATGCAAACTTGAGTGTGCAGGCCACTCTAAGGCAGTAGAAAGCCATGGTCTTTGGTAGAACAATATCCAAATACATTATAAATCATGTTTCAATTATTTGTCATCTTTTACTTCTATTAACAAATGTACCATACAGAAATTATGCAGAATTACAGGATAGTCATAGGCACATTACAGTACAGTGCACAGAAAAGCCAATCCACCAGTATCAATTTCACTGCACAATTGCTTTAGTAAATCAGCTCTACTTAACGGCACATTTTCTATTACTATTAAATAATTAACAAAAGAAAACACATCAAAACCAACAAAATAACAGCATAATGTAGAGTATTATTATACATAGCAAAATAAAGCATGTAACTGAGCATCTCAAAAGGCACGGTAGATATTGTGCTGCATGTTCTAGGGGACTGAGCATAGCCCTAGAAGCAAGGAACGGCTGAATGCTAATCATTTGCTCTACCACACTGAGTCAGTGTAGTTTTGGGCAAATTAATCTTTGCTGACCTATTCAATTGGAACGAAACTTAACTACAATGGGAGAGGTGGTGTTTGGGACTGGGTTACCTAATGTTTGTTACAACACTTTGACGGAATACATTGTGAAAGGGCTAAGAAGTAGTAGCTGTCCTCCTAGCTGGATTGGTTAATAAGCAACAAGCAGCTGCTTCTCCTCAGGGATATATTCTTCCCTCCATAAACACCCTTGGTTCTGGGAAGTCATGAAACAATGGAAGTTGAGTACTCTGCAACTCTTGGAATCAAGCCCATAGACTTCTCATTGATACTGATCATAAATACAAATTCATATAGCAGGGAAGAAATTACTCAAATTATTGGATATAGCTGGTGTTTAATCACACTGAAGTCCTATTAAATTGGGTATGTTTTGGGAGGGGCATTCACAGTTCCAGTCAATCTAAGCTTATTACTGCAAATGAATTTGAGACCCAGAAAGGCATGCACTTTTAAGATACAATCACCACAACCAAAAATATAAACCCTCTGTCCACATCCCTTCCAGCATATATAAAGGGCACATACTTTTTGTTAACTCTAAAGTCTACTGGGGCTGATGTATATCTGATTTTAATAGTTCAGTAGTACTTTTTTGTGTCTCTTTCATTGAACTGGTCACTGCAGATTAGGGTGACCAGATGTCCCAAGTTTATAGGGACAGTCCTGATTTTGGGGGCTTTTTCTTATATAGGCACCTATTACCCCTCCACCCCGTCCCAATTTTTTACACGTGCTATCTGGTCACCCTACTGCAGATTTAATTTTATAAAACAGTACAACTTTCATGGCAGCTTCTTCAAAATCCTCTTCTGTTGTTCCCGTGCTGAGAGCAGCAGAATAAGGAGAATGGACTTTACAAAAGCAGAGAGATCTGGTAGGTAGGGTCCCATGGGAAGAAAAAACTAAGAGGAAAAGAGTTTAGCAGAGCTGGCAGCTTCCTAGAGAGAATATTGTATTCAGTAAAGACAAGTGGAGTGTATTGCAGTTAGGCAGGAAAAAAATCAAATGAACAACTACAAAATGGGGAATAACTGGCTAGGCAGCTGTAAAGGAAATGGGGGTTATAGTGGATCACAAATTGAACAAAATCCAACAATGTGATATAGGTATGAAAAAGGCTACTATTATTCTGGGGTCTATTAATAGGAGTGTCGTATGTAAGACACGGGAGGTCATTGTCCTACTCTACTTGGCACGAGTGAAGCCTCAGCCTGGAGTATTGTGTCCAGTTCTGGGCACACTTTAAGAAAGATGTGGAAAAACTGGAGAGAGTCCAAAGGAATGCAACAAAAATGGTAAAAGGTTTAGAAAACCTGACTTATAAGGAAAGGTTAAAAAAACCTGGGCATGTTTAGTCTTGAGAAAAGAAGACTGAGAAGGAGACCTGATAAGTCTTCAAATATGTTAACGGCTGCTATAAAGAGATACATGGGAGTCCGTTCTCCAAGATGTTTTCAAGCAAACTGGAGAGCATAATTTGAAGTTCAGAATGTTAAGAAAGGTGTCATGTCTTTTACCATAATAAAACAGTAATATACAGTCAAATGTTGTCACTTTGACATTGGATTTAAAATGTTAGTTTTGCCTTTTGAATTACTAGCTTGTCTTCATAATCATTGTGTATCTGTAAGGCTGGATTAGCAAATGGCTTTTGCCTTTCATATTTGAAAGAGTGATGACATCATTGATATCACCTGCTGCCTAAGGAGAAGAAACAGATTGTCTGAATGAAGTAGTTAGTTGCAAATGAAGTAGTCAGTTGCCCAGGATGAGGAGGGAAGAGCTTCAGTAACTGCTTCCTCACACAGACACACTGGGGAAGAAGTGGAGGTGGTGAAGTGAGATTAACCAGCCATACTACCTCCACTAGACTGAGTTTTCTAGTCTCAGCCGAGGTTGCATAGGTAAATGAGGAAGGCTGAGCCAGCCAAACCAAGTAGCCCCCACAACCAATAACAGAACCTTCTCTTCTAAAGCAGTCTGTCTGCTAGTTACACTACTTTTCTGGTGGCTAATAAGGGGAGGTGAGTGACTCAGCTGTTGTTGCCACTGCTGTTCTAGTGGCCAGGCCAGGGAGGAGGGGTTATGGATTCCATCTCTCTTCTGGGAGCACAGATAGGGACTTAAGCAGCCACTCCAGTAGTCATCAGGGAGATGTGTTTGGGGAGAAGCTGCCAGAGGTCTTTTGGAAGCAGAGGACTGCAGACCTAGGCTATCGCTGCTGCTTTTAGTCCTGTAAAGACTAGGAAGAAGGAGGCCTTAATTATCGATGGCATTGTCGATGGCCTTCATTATCGATGTCATTCTACATGCCTGGTAGGGAAAGGCCCCTAGCTATTTGTCAAGGGCTTCTGATGGCTAGAGATCAGTCAGGGCTTCTAGCCTTCTGGTGCCTAAACAGAAGTAAAGGGCCCCAGCCACCAGTGACTGACTTGTGGCTGGGTAGGGTGACCAGACAGCAAATGTGAAAAATCGGGACAGGGGGTGGAGGGTAATAGGAGCCTATATAAGAGAGAGACCCAAAAATTGGGACTGTCCCTATAAAATTGGGACATCTGGTCACCCTATGGCTGGGGTCCCAAACTCCAGTTAGTCTGCTTCTCTGAGTGTCTACTGTAGTACTGGATGTCCTAGGATGCTACTGCCAGTCTTCCTCATGTGACCGGGAGAGCGGAGGATCCTGCACTGTTGCTTTCCTTGAGCAACTGGAGTTGAGGGTCAGTTGGAGTACTATAGCACAAGTGAATATCCTTCACCCTGCTGTTGTTTTATGGGACTAGTTAGATCATCATTAGATTCTGGTAAATTACATTTGTCTGCTTCTTGTATACTACTCAAGAAGGTTAAAAGTTTAAGTTTAAACACTTTATGCTCTCTGAATTGCTATAGCAACTCAACAGCTGGGTTAAATTACAGTTGCTAATTGATTTGTAATGATAGTGATAGAAAATAAACAATTAGTCTATTTAACTTCTGTTCTTTAGAGATTAAAGAGATAATCTGGTTTTATTCCTAATTTGGAAAGGACACTTTATTATCACTGTAAGGACACATAAGTAGTTTAGAGGAAAAGATAAAGATTTTTACTATCTTCAGTGAGAAATAAAAGCTTTGTTAGAAAACCTCCTGGACTGTAGCACTTAGGTAGTGAATAAAAGTAAGTTAGGCTTACTTTTTGTTTTTGTTGTTCCTCTTCTTGGAAAAACATTAGGTCTCACGTGAAACTGAAAAATAAATAATTCAATAAAAATGTTTGTTCGCAGTCAGTGAGAAATACAGCTGCAACACTTTGCAAATGTATCTCATCTTTGCCAATACAAAATTGTACTTCAATTGCTGTGACAGAAATTTCTAAGAAGTTTTACGTAAGACTGAAATTGGCTTCAGAATGTTAATAAAAGTCACCCATAAACTCAAGTAGGGAATATCTTCACATTCTGAAGAGTTTAATAGGATTTTCAGATGGATTTTATGTGAAATGCAGATTAGATATCTGCCTGCAAAAGACACAATGGTTTATTTTCCAAAAGGAATGCCTGAGTACAGGATACTTATTTAATATCTAGTCTTATTTAAACTTTTGAGTCAACAAACCCACACTATTCCAGTTTTGACATAAAGCACCATCCCAATTTCCATTCATAGCCCATCTCTATCTTTAGCAATGAGCCATGGCAGAGAATGTATTTTGTTTCTCTCTCTACTCCTGGCTCAACTGCCAATAAATGGCAGATTTGATTATTGTTATGAGCTATCAGAATTCTACATTGGTCCAATAATGTTGGAACAGTTTCATAGATAATTTAGATGTAGAGCTGTAAACTGTACATTTTGACGCTTACAGAAAATAAATAAACAGGAATTATGAGCACAATGGAGTGCAGAGAAGGAGTTTTTATTCTTAAAAGTATCTTAATACATTAGAGAACTGTGTAAAAATAGCATAACAATTAATCTGGATAAATAAAAGGAGAAACTAATGCTAAGCAACAGGACAAATAAAATAATATTGGCTAAAAACCACCAGTGTTGAGAAGGATCTGAGTGAATGATGATGGGCACTAAGCTAGACACAGTGTTATACTGATGTAAAATTCCACCTTTCCTGCGACCAGCATTCAGCCTGAATGCAGTTCTAGGATAGCAGTGTCCTGTGACAATAAAAAAAAAATGTCACTTTCATCTAACACTGAACAAGGAACTTCATTAGAATAAATCAGAGTATTATCCCTAAATTACTATCTTTAAATTAAATGTTTAGTTTTTTAAATAAAGTAATTTAATTACTGTTTGCTTCATTGTACTGTTCCCCAGTCCTTTCCCTACCGTACTTCCTCCTACTCTTGCAGGTGAAGCTCCAAAATTTGGACATTAGCTTTAGATAAACTTATAAAAGTTCAGATGCTTAGCAGAACTTAGCTGAACCTCTTTGCTCGAAAAATAAGGTGATAAACCACAGACATAGATTCCCTCTTGAGCAACTGGATAAAAAGCCTCTTGAAAGAACTTTATTCGGAACTAACTCTTGCAAAGCAAACTCTTATATTGGAATGTAACCAAATGCCCCAAGTCCCTTATGCTTACTCAACAATCAAAACAGATCCTGAATGCTTACTGATCCATTTACAGTTGAGATAATAAGGTGTGTTT
This sequence comes from Natator depressus, assembly GCF_965152275.1. NCBI lineage: Eukaryota > Metazoa > Chordata > Testudines > Cheloniidae > Natator > Natator depressus. Next base: position 85,042,413 of record NC_134238.1, read on the forward strand.
GTAAATATTTTGGCTGAAAAGTGAAATATTGTGATTCCACTGGCTCTCTGATGCTGCATGAGAGCTGTAGTTAGTTATTTTTTTCTGTGCACTGGCCTTACTGGCCAGACTGAGTTCATCACAGGAGACATAGCCTCCCCTTTGACTGAGCTGCTGCTGTGCATGAGTCACAACGACCACAGTGCCTAATGAGAGATGGTGTCTGACCAGTAACCCAGCCCATAGGGAGAAGGAGTTACAGTAGCAGCTGAGGCAGATACAGTTCAATGTTGAACCCCCCTGAAATGAGCTGTTTCACTCTCTCAGAATGTTGAACGTTTTGATACTTTCAAACTGAATTTTTTAATTCTGGAAAAAGTTTTAACACTTCGACTCTTAGTTTTTGTCCCGATCAGGACAAAGGTTGAACTGCTGGAATTTCCTGCAATAGAATATCTGTTTTTTTTTTCCGGTCAGTTGTAAAATTTGTGCAAAAAACAAAAATCTGCTTGGACAAAATCCTGAAAGGATATAGTCAGTATTTTTGGCCAATATAATAGAATCCTGAAGTAAGGCTTCAGATCTAAATATGGTACAGATGGCACTGGTTGCACTGGTAGAGAATCTGAGTCATGGATGTCTGCTTTCAGCACAGTAGAATTCAAGAGTTTGTTCATGGAATAATTATTTAATGGTTCCACTCATTCATCTCCAGAAGATCTTAGCATTGTCATAGGCAGCTGATCCCCCCTCACAAAGAGTCCTCTCCTGTTGAGTCCTACATGACTTCATTCTTTCTCATTTTCTCTCAAACCACTGTGTAAAAGGGACATTGTGAGAAGCTACTGGCTAAAATGTCAAATGCACTGCTGATACATAGCTATGTATATAGCTCTTTCTGAATGGAGGCAGTTATCATTTGGCTTTCTCAGTTTCTGGATGAGAGAACCTCTGGATGGATAATGACTGGTTTAAACTCAACCCCCAAAAGATGAAGTTAAACAGTGGGTAGGAGGAAACATTTCAAATCCATAACTCTACCTTATTTTGTGGGACTGGCTCCCTCAATTAATTAGATGGGATGTAGACTTGGAACTTGATTCAGCACTACTCTGGAATGCCCAGGTTTCAGCAGTAGCCAGAAACCTTTTCCACCTCCAACTGGCAGTGAAGAGCTGTCCACCAAGAACCATGCCATTATTACCTCAATGTTTAAGTACCGCAGAAGCGGTAGTGGAAGCAGCACAAAAGCTGCAACTTATCCTAAATATAGTTGCCCATCTTCTAAGTGGAAGAGAGAGAGGGAAATGTATTACACTAGCTCTCTGTATATTGCAGTGGCTCCTCATTGAATATTGGTTCCATTTCAAGGGTTTGTTACTTCTATTCAAGTCCTCAGTAAACTAGTTCCAACCACCTCAAGAATACTGTAAATAAGTACGATGCAGCTGGCTGAACCCAGGAAGAGGTTTGCTGGAGCAGGAGACTGACTTCTTGGGGAAGGGCACCCAGCTTTGGAACCAATTACCATAGGAAATTTATGACGAATCAAATTTACAAAGGATCTCAGATTTGCAAATCAAATTTTCAAAATATACTTATAAATCTAGGCATATTTACATGCCTACAATTATGCATGTCATTTCTCTCCGCCACCTTGTGTATGCAAACAGGTACTTAGATATCTTAATATCTATTTGCACATTCAGTTGTGAGAAGTACACACACAGGGTACACTAAAATGAGCATATTTTTGTTCATAGCTCTACCCACTGAATATTTATCCTGTAATGTTTAACCTAACTGATAAGACCCAATATTAGAAATATTTCTTGAAAGCCTGTTCTCAACCAAAGGAATTGAGAAACATTTGAACTTTAGGCTACTCATCTAAGCTAAACCACTGAAATTTAAAGGTTTACCATTTATAAATAAAAAACCAATCATAACACCACTCTATTCTAAGGTCTTGCCTATACAGAACTTTTATTTCGCAGCAGCAAGGTCCATGTGTGTATAGTTAGTGTATGGCACACTAGAGTGCTGTAGATTTGAACCCCTGCTTGAAATGCATTAATTCTCCATATAAACATGATCTAAGAAATAAAAGGGACCTTCGTGACTGTAAAGTATTCCTGGAAGCGCCTGTTCTTGAGGGCAATGCTGCTGAATGTTACTTCACATTACATCATCAGGCTGGAGGCAATCAGTGAGGTTCAGCTGTGTATCTTGGAAGCTGTGCTTTCAGAGCCAATGCTTATGGAAATGCAGAAAAATAACAGCAAAGGACAAATTCTGAGAGCTTGTTGCCTAAAAATACGAATTTTACTCCATTATCTCTCAACATAACAAATTCTACTCCTCTCCAGTAACTTCTAATTTAAAAAAAATTAACGAATAATCCAAAAGATTGATTAACCATAATGCTTTGTGCATCTGGAAGAATGTTTCTTTTCTTTTTCATGTATTTATAAGATAAGGACGCAAAACCACCTACTGCTTTGAACTGTATGTGCTCATTTATAAAACTGAAATGTAGATGCTGATTTCTGGTATTTGCATTGGATCTTTACCATCTAAAATGACAGTAAGTAGCAGGCATGATAAAACTTAGTTGGTGTCTATTGTCGTTGTTAGAACTTGTAACTGAAGTACATTTTCTTAGTCTAATCGGAACTTTTATAAAATTGTCACATATACACATCAAATGGAGTGAATTTTGCTCTTAACTTTTTTCTCTTTTTTTCCCATTTCCTTACTCACTGAAGTAGATCTTCAAACTTTATTTTATTTTGCAATGTTTGTATTAAAAAGGAGGTAAGTGACAAGGCTGCGCTTTGAACATAAAGCTAAATTTTCCTCTCTGTTCCATATGGCAAAATGCAGAAGATGTTGTCTTCCCAGAGCACTAAAAATAGCTAGCCGTGCACAAAGAGTGGACATAGTCCATACAAGAGCATTACATTCTGGAGTAATCTATGCGTGAGCTTTACATTCCTGCCGGAACTGGTATTTATTCTGCTCTTCCTTAATGTTCTCAATTGCCATTGGTGCCAACCGGGGTTTCAGTGAGGGAAGTACACTAGCCATGGAGGCCTGTAACCTGTAGATCAGAGAGTAGCTTAGGTCTGTCCCTTCAGCACCACTTCACTGGGTAGTTTAAAAAGAAATGTATTTGAAACTGAACAACCCTCTGTGCCTCTTAAGGCATGCTGATGTCACCCAGAGCAGTTGCAAATATACTGTGAATACAGTATAAATGGCAAATTAGATAACAGCATGCTAACAGATGAATAGGTGCTCTAATAGTGGCAAGCTGACAAGAAGCAAGGTGACTACAACAGTTGACACGAGCAGCAAAAAAGTATGCTGGCCTAGTTCTAAATAAGATGTACTCTTTTTAAAAGAAGAATTATATTTTCTGATTTTTTGGCTGACCCTGCAGATCAAGGATATAGGTTATTAAATGATGCAGAAATTATTGATGGTGTCCAAAGTAAGAGTTTTTCCCTCTGAAGCACCTGGCATTGGCCACTGTCTGAAGACAGGATACTGGGCTAGATAGACTTTTGGTCTGACCCAGTAGGGCCATTCTTTTGTGCTAAATTATACCACCTCTGGTGAGAGCAGAGAGTAGCAGGAAGAGATGGGTACCTGTCAAGCAGAATTTCCCACAAAGAAACAATTCAATCCTTTGACTGGGTAACTGAATATTTGCAGGAACTAGTTCTGTTTTCTATGCCTGAGGAGCCTTTCTGAGACAGGTTCATCCTCCTTCCCCAGCCATTAACTGTGCTCAGAAGACCTCCTTTTAGAATGATCTAATATGGTGTGTCATTATAATAATTCATATTTGAGTTTGTCACTCATCTGGTCCTTACAGATTATGCCAAGAAAAGCAGCTTTTCTGGAAATCCAAAGATTGAAACCCCAAAAAATTGGGATTACAGCAAATAGTCTTTGATCATACATGAATGTTATATCTATTATGTGACACTGCAAAGAGGTCCTGTTTCAGCCTCTATTATGCACCATTATTCATTCATGTGGGTTGGAAGAAGTAAAAATTAGTACAGTAGAACTATCATTAAAATCGAATGTCAGAAATAAGATAAAATGTTTAGTGTCATAACCTGCTAAGAAAATATGCCTGCGTGCCTATGAATACTAAGATGCCTATTCTTCAGGTAGTACTTTCTAACCTCTTCATTACATCAGAGGAAATACTAAAGAAACATTCAGAAAACTCCAAATCTCTTTCCACAACAGGAGCAGCCCTAGAAAATCCTTCCAAACACACCACAAACTCTTTTTACATAGTGCAAAGCACTCCTCTCAACACAGTTTTGAAAAGGACAACAATGAAGACCTCAAGTGTAGCAATACAGTAGAAAGATTGCAGTTACTGTGCTGAGGTACAAATAAAGAACTAGGCTATTTCTCACTTTGTTTATTGAATTTGAAATCTTCAAAGCTTCTGGGTCAGAGAAGCTATCAAACCTAGCTGTGGAGGCTATTATATGAACAAGAACCAAAGTGAACATTGAAGGAGGGTAAAGAAAGTGGAGATACTTTACTGTTTCTCACTTTTGTGAAGTCTTCAGAGGTGCCAGATGGTCATGGCAATGTCTTAAAGACATCATGTGGGACAAAGTGCAGCTGTTTCCCTTCCTTCCTATGCACTCAATTCTCAAACCCACAAAAATCAGTTATATGCACAACTATGAAGTGGAGAACATGGCCTTCGCTAATGTACAAACTCTGCTAGATAATAGGGATCTCTAGCCATTGAACACCACCAACAATGATATCTTCATCTGTTTTCTCAAATAATACTGTATACAGTACAATAACACTAATGTTTATCTTAAATATTTCAGGGACTTCAAAACATTCAGACAAACAAGGATTTTGGTTATTCAGGGGTGATACTGCATCAATTATTCATGCTAGGGGTCATAAGTTAGCTTTAGATGATGGAGAGAGTCAGATAAAGGGGATGAGAAAAATGGGAGTTTTACTGTAGTCCAAACAGTTTGGCCTTTCCATTAACATCTGAGGCCTATAACTCTCATGATTTAATAAGTAGGCTTCTATAATTCACTCTTACATCAAATTTTTGGTTCAGGATACCTCTACTTGTGTTTGATAGCCATGGAGAATCATTCTATGAAAACAATGTGTACACTTGTCAGTCAGTCAGTCAGTCGATAGGTTGAAATAAGAGGACAAATTGGAGGACTTTGGGGGGGAATGTCATATTTAAGTTGAAAGAAAGATATAATGGAACAAAAGAGTGAAAATTGGTTTATTTTCATTTATATTGAAGCTTGATGAGTAGTCCTGACTGTAAAAGATATGTGTGGAATTGAAATCTCGAAGGCTAACATATAAACAGAGACTATATTTGTAACAGCATATATGTATGTAAATAAAAATATTTGTCCATATCTAGATATGAAGTTATAGATTTTTTTTCTACCATGACCTAAAAATCAATCACAATCTTAAAATCTTCAGTAAGGTACCTATTCAGCTATATTACTCTCCATAGATTTGTTACCATGTATAGATGGATATAATAGATATAATAGTTTTAAATAAGTTCAGCTGAGGAAAAAATCTTATTTGAAATGTTTAAATTAGCAAAACGCTGCTAGTTAGAACTTTTTCCAGATCAATATTCTATGAGAGAAAAATGTTTTCTTCTGATGTTTCATTTTTTCAATAAACTGGGAGCTTCAAGGGTCATATGTGATCTTGATCCTTTTAGTGGTATATTGAAAACTACACGGTAAGCCAGCATTACTTTAACAAGGATTTATTTTAAAGTGCTTTGGAAGAGAAAGGAAACCCTCATTACCAGGGCAAACTAACTAATGTGTGTGTTGGGGATGGGGTGGAAGGTAGGAAAAACAACTTTCCTTGTGGGCAATTGTTCCATAAGTCACTAACCCAGAGTATCTTGCACTTCTTCTAAAGGATCTGATGTTGTATGCTGTTGGAGATACAGTAATGAACAAGATAGACTAGAGGTCTCATTCAGTATGGCAATTACTACATTCCCCAGCATTCTCAGAGGAATAATTTAATCCTTAAATTGCATTGTCTAGTACTTACAAACTTTGCACATTTATTAAATAATTTGAGTTGACTTCAGCTTTCATCAGAGAAATGCAATAAGGGAACTAAAGACTGAATGTGTCCTCATTCAAGATGAGTAATTAGTCTATTCTGCATGTGGTAGATCAAAGAAAAAATCATGCTGAAACTGTGTTATGAGTCAAACATAGCAAGAGTCTGCTAAATTAATCTTGCCCATTAGTGTACTATATTACATTTGTTTGATGCTCATATCAATCAGAAGAGGTGTACAGTAGGTTAACTAAAAACTGTTTGACACTCATCACCGCTAAGGTTAATATTCTGTGAGTAAAGTTACAGTTAAAGACTATCTAAGACTAAGCACAAGACCCTACAATAGTTGTATACAAACAACTGTAACACCAAGAATGGAAATGCAGCATGTCTTTCATGTCTGAAAACCACTTACACGTATTGCTGAGTTTTGGAATTTTATACAATCTAGCAAATAACTTTCCTTTTCTTACTTCAATAAGAATCTTTTGTAATTTGGCATAAAATCTTCATGGACAGTCTCCTGAAAACATATGATTTAGTACAAATACTGATATTTCATGATGTTGGAAGTGAATCCATCTGCATAACCAAACTTTCTGTAATTTGTAGCAGAATTTAGTTAGCTACAATGGCAATAAAAAGGTAATGTAGTTATATATGTAAATGAGCTATGTGTTTGCATCTTTATTATGATTCAATAGTTTAAAACTAGCACAATAAATGACAATTAAAATTGGGGCTAATTATTGTAATTGTTGCCCATCGTATGCTGAAATGAGAGAGTGTTTTCCTGACACAATCACTTTGCAGAAATATTATATTACACAAGTGCCAGAGCAGCTACTTAATAAAGTTGTGTTGAGATTATAGGGCTTTATTCAGCTCCTATTGAAGTTGATGAGTCTTGACTTCAATGGGTGTTGGATTGGGCTCATGGTATGGATTAAAACTTTGTTATGAATGATATCGTTTTATCCCCTTGTCACATGGTGGTCTGCCTCTTCAGGAGAATCAGATAGCCAAGCCCTATTTAAAACACATGGGTAATCACCTGAGTCAAAGGAAGTAAGACAAGAACAGGGCCAGGCTAGCCAGGGAAGGGAAATGCTAGTTTAGAGTTGGCTAGTAAGCCTAGTATTGTTTTGGGTTAAATCCCCTCTTTCTTTATAGTAAACTTCTTATGTCTGGGTTCCTTTCCCTCATGGTGGGGAGGACTAAATACACTCCACACTCTCTTCATAAGATGATTAATCATTTGGTCTCCAAGGGTATGTCTACGCTGCAATTAAACACCCATGGCTGGCCTGTGTAGATGTTCAGGCTTATGCTAAACTATCTGTTCCATCTTGTATTTAGCTGTGACACTCTGAGAATGTTTCCCAGACCAGCAGAAGAGCTCTGTGTAAGCTCAAAAGCTTCTCTCTCCAACAGAAGTTGGTCCAATAAAAGATATTGCCTCACCCACCTTATCTCTCTCAACAATGTATTGGTATATTAATTGCTTTAAGTAGAGTGACAGCCTAAAAACAATCTGCTTTAGAGATACGGGCTTATTTAATTCTAGTCTACCAACTATGAACGATGGACATAGTAAACACCAACTGTCACACTCTTGTTTACTGTTTGCTTTACCAACAAAGGAGTAAATTTTGCCCAGCCTCTGTGACCACCAAAGTTCCATTAACAGTGAAATCAGTACTCTTCCTCTGCCACAGGGGCAGGATACCAGGGCACCTGCACAGAAGGTGGAGCTGAGACAAGGGTCAAGGGTTGTAGCCGTAGGATCCACTGCTATGCAGGATCCCCTGCTTGCTTCCTCCTTCCCCTCCCATATGGTGGAGTGAGAAGTTGGTGTGGAAGCTGCTACTGCCTTAACAGCTTCTGAAAATTTTACCCACAGTGAATAATAGTTGGGGGTCCAACCTAATGCCAAAATTGAGGTACCCAAAATTAGAAGATATTGTTAGGGGGCTTATTCCTTCACCCACTTACTTCCCTGGTCCTTCTCGCATGAACAGAGAGCAACAATACCTGAAGTCCAAAGGTGCAAACAATTCAATGTTTATTGGGGTGAACTTCCAGCAAGCATGATTCTAGTTTCCTTCCTTAGTGTCCCCCTTCCCAGCTCTGACACCACAGAGCCTTACACCTGTGTCCCTGTTCCCATTCCTGCCCTTAGCCAAACATGATGCCCATTTCCCCACCCCCATTCCTATTCCCCCCCAACTCACTCCCTGATTGACTGCAGACTATATAGTAAAACTTGAGTTCTGCTTAGCTATACCTTAACCAATCATTTTCCTGAAATTTAACTAACCAATCCTAACACATTATAACATGATTATGTAACCAATTATATCCCACCACTTAATTAGTTTACATCCAGCAAAATTAATTATACAGCAGACAGAAACAATCACAGAACCAGACAGAGATTATACAGACAAACAATAGCAAAGTGGGAACTATAATGACAAAACAATATAGAAGTGTGGATTTCACATCCCAGCTATTGATAAGTGAGTTCTTGCCAGACAGGATGCTATCAAACTAAGTTTCCTTTTACATCTTCTAGGCACTTCCCTTTCTCTGGAGGTGATAGGCATTTTCAGGACAGGAGTGTATTCCTAACAGCCCAATAGCACCTTCTTTCAATGTGACTAGTTTGGAATGTGAGGATGTGACTGTTTGCTTCCCAGCTTATGGCTGTCTCTGCTGCTTAGCCAAAGGCCTTAGCCTAAGAACAGAGCCTCAGACTGTCACAGTAAGAGAAGGACCTTACACCAGCAGACAGTGATTTTGATTCTTTATTTTATACCTCTATAACTAGCCAAGTGATAAGAATACACTAAATTCTTAGCGTACAGGCCTTTACCGACAGGCCTGAATATCTATATCCTAACAGGTTTCAGAGTAGCAGCCGTGTTAGTCTGTATTCGCAAAAAGAAAAGGAGTACCTGTGGCACCTTAGAGACTAACCAATTTATTTGAGCATAAGCTTTCGTGAGCTACAGCTCACTTTATCAGATGCATTCAGTGGAAAATACAGTGAGGAGATTTATATACAGACAACATGGAAAAAATGGGTGTTATCATACACACTGTAAGGAGAGTGATCACTTATTCGCAAAAAGAAAAGGAGTATTAGTGGCACCTTAGAGGCTATCCTAACAGATATGCTTGAAATGTAGAGCAAGAAACTTGGGTAGCAGTGTTGGCGGGATTGGCACTTGGATTGTCTTGAAGTTAAAAATGATGAGATTTTGTGACTCAGAATGAAATTGGAAGCGAGTGGATGGTTAACATGATCCGAATGGTGGGAAGAATTCATGGGAACACTTCCTTCAGGTTTTAAGCATGAGTTCAGATCTCCTGAATTTCACTTTGAAGTTTCTGGCTTGAACAAAACCCAAAACTCAGCTCAAACTGCCAAGATTTGTGTTACTTTATCCTGAAACTGAGATCTCCAAAATCCTACCTAGAAGGCACTTGAATCTTTCTGTAGTTACTCTCTAGTGGAAGGTAAACAAGGGAGACGATACAGATGCACTTTACAGCCTTTCACACTTTGCTGTCTTCTTGGGTAGGATCATCAGGTTACCTGTGACCCCAGCTCTACTAACACTTTGGATAGGTGGGGGCACCTGACATTCCTGAATTCTTAGGTGTGTGAAGAAATAAGATCATCTTGCTCTTCACCTGCCAGCCGCCTCGTTCACTCCATCCCCCCTCCCTCCATCACATGCTCTCCTCCACTCTTGCTCGCTCATTTGCATTGGGCTGGCGAGGGTCCCTTTTCGACTGGGTGTTCTGGTTGAAAACCGGATACCTGGCAACCCTTCCGGTTCATGGAAGTTCTCATCAGAGAGAGAGAGGTTCCACCATGTCTATTCAGGTGCCCGCCAAATAATCTAGATTCTAAATTGCGGGGAATAGGAAGGGTTGGCTGACATCAAGGTAAATAGTTCAGCCTATTCTTTCTGAGCAGTGATATTTTATAGTCCCTGTTTCTATTTCCAGTTTTTAAACTTTTTTCCTATTCTTTTCTGCATCCTTGATAAAAGGTTGAAATAGATCCTCCTCCTCCTCTGTATTACCCTCACTGACTGCCCCTCACCAAAATTAAAATCCTTGCTCTGCTCTTGCATTTGTCATATTGTTCAGTTCAGCATAAGGTCAAAAGGTACTTTCAGCATATGTACTGTGGTCTGGGGCACGACGACAACCATCTGCAATAGGGATCAAATCTGGAAAGAGCTCTGCATTTCCCTGCCAAAACTGAATGATATTGTTCTTCTAATGTGGTCCATCAGAGCTGATTTCTTGAATTCCCGCACGTAGAATCAAAGTTGTGTTGGGATACTATCCTCAAAGTCTGATATGCTGCAACAGATGTGATCCTCTCATAGTAACAATCTATTGCACCTTGGAAAAATTAAAAAGCCACGTTTTCAAAGAACTCTGCAAATGACTGATTTAAGGCAAAACAGGTGCAAAAGGCTGAACATTCTGTTCTATTGCAGCCACACAGCTTTTGGGCACAATCTGCTGTAAAGTATCTGCGTGAGTGTGTGTGGTGTCACCCTTTAGTCACTACACCACCGAGCATATAAGAAACCTTTTACTATTGTAAAGAAAGAAAAGGCGTACTTGTGGCACCTTGGAGACTAACAAATTTATTTGAGCCTAAGCTTTCGTGAGCTACAGCTCACTTCATCAGATGCATTCAGTTAGTCTCTAAGGTGCCACAAGTACTCCTTTTCTTTTTGCGAATACAGACTAACACGGCTGTTACTCTGAAACCTATTGTAAAAAAGTAATTTTAGCTCGCTTGGCAGAGGCTTATGTTATTGGAGTTGAATGATCATGGTTATAATTCCAGCTGTCTGATTTATGTAATAACTAGAGTTGATTTTTGAGAGAAGTTTTTGCTTGGAAAAGGGCCTTTTATCAAAAGAACTTTTTCACAAAAAACCCCAATCAATAAAGAAAAACAATAAAAAAAAAAACCCCACCAAACCCAACAATTGCTAATATTTTCTGACGTTACTTCCTCTGGTGATTTTTTTGTTGTTGGAAAAAAAAAAGGTGAATGAAAAATTTCAAATGATACTTCAATACATAATCAGGAAAATTTCACAGAAAAACTGAAAATAGGTCAATTTCAAATCCTGCAAAATGGAAACCAATTTGAAATTTTGTGTGAAATCAGTTTCTCATTAAAGATTGTGGCTCTTCCTTTAGATATAAACTCCTGTTTTCTTTGAGATGGTTGGTGTGTATTTGTGATTTGTATATAGTAAATCTGTTTGTAATCAATAGTCTTGCAATAGTAGGGTTTTTATAACTCCACTAGTGAAGTAGTAACATCCAGTATCTTATATATTATCTGCCTCAGACTTCAATAGAGCAGAGGGAAAAATTCTGTAACTTTATTTTTAAAAAGGGGGGAGAGAATTTTCATCCAAGTTTTGATCACTTTTACTTTGTAAGGTTTTTAATGGAAACACACTGTTATGTTGTGTATGGCAGATATAGCACAAATCCCTGATTAGAGAAACAGACACATGCACACAGTTGGAGCCATGATGGCTGACTTACCATAGCTAAAGGAGGGGAAGGTGGACATGAGAGGCATTACTCTACCTGGAAATTTCTTTGTGTGCCCTTGTCATAAATATAAAGGGAAGGGTAAACCCCTCTAAAATCCCTCCTGGCCAGAGGAAATCTCCTCTCGCCTGTAAAGGGTTAAGAAGCTAAAGGTAACCTCGCTGGCACCTGACCAAAATGACCAATGAGGAGACAAGATACTTTCAAAAGCTGGGAGGAGGGAGAGAAACAAAGGGTATGTGTGTCTGTCTATATTTTGTCTTTGCTGGGGATAGACCAGGAATGAAGCCTTAGAACTTTTAGTAAGTAATCTAGCTAGGTACGTGTTAGATTATGATTTCTTTAAATGGCTGAGAAAAGAATTGTGCTGAATAGAATAACTATTTCTGTCTGTGTATCTTTTTTGTAACTTAAGGTTTTTGCCTAGAGGGGTTCTCTATGTTTTGAATCTAATTACCCTGTAAGGTATCTACCATCCTGACTTTACAGGGGGGATTTTTTTTTATTTCTATTTACTTCTATTTCTATTAAAAGTCTTTTTGTAAGAAAACTGAATGCTTTTTCATTGTTCTCAGATCCAAGGGTTTGGGTCTGTAGTCGCCTATGCAAATTGGTGAGGCTTTTTATCCAACATTTCCCTGGAAAGGGGGGGTGCAAGGTATTGGGAAGTATTTTGGGGGGAAAGATGTGTCCAAACAGCTCTTCCCCAGTAACCAGTATTTGTTTGGTGGTGGTAGCAGCCAATCCAAGGACAAAAGGGTGGAATATTTTGTACCTTGGGGAAGTTTTGACCTAAGCTGGTAAAGATAAGCTTAGGAGGTTTTTCATGCAGGTCCCCACATCTGTACCCTAGAGTTCAGAGTGGGGGAGGAACCTTGACAGCCCTGTAGAAATAAAATGTGTTCCTGGGTTTTTTCCCCCAAGTTTGTTTTGTCAGATGAGTGATTTGTAGGTCTAAGGCCACAGAGTAGTAGTCACAATTCCAGTAGCCATCAGGAGCCGTGGGGGTGGGGTCATGTTATTGAAAGTATTTCAGCTAAGTGAAGTGTGGTGACTGCATTGAATTGCTGCTATATTAAAGGATGTGTAACACTGGTGAGAGGTGTCTGCAGAGAGGATTGCAAAATGGGGACACAGGGCTCAATGCCAGATGTTCTGTGATCACACCCTGCCTACCTGACTGGAAGAAAAAGAAGGGGAGGAGAGGAGAGAGTTCCTTTCCAACTGAGAAAGGAGCAAGCTCCTTTTGGAGTGCATGGGAGAGAGTGGATGCATTGACTAGAACTGGAATGCTATTCTAGAGTCCAGAAGAAACCTTATATGGACTGTCAAGGACTGTGACTCTACTTCACATGGTCAAGGGGAACTGCTAGATTGACTGGCAATAGGGTTGTGAGTACCATCTCATCCAGAGACTGTGGGTTGTTAAGCCCTCTTTCTATTTTGTTTTGCTTTCCCTTCACATCAATGAATATCTTTTTTTGAGTTGAAATTAAGCTGCTTCTGTTTTGGGGGGAGGGGTCAGGAAAGCGACCTCAGAGCCTTGCTGAAAGACACTTATCTTTGAGGGGAATGTATAATGACACTGCAAAAAACCAACAAGGGCTGGAGGCACTGCTAGCTGTAAAAACCTGTAGACACTTCCCCTCACACACACACACACACACAGAGGAGGAGAATACAACAGCACCTCTGGCTCCTCTAGAGCCAATCTGAGTGGTGGCAGGTGTAGCTTGCAGCTGCCTACACCCCTGATCTCCTTCTGAGGCAGAAATTCAAATTCCCACCTGATTCCAAGCCCCCCATAGGCTGGGCTCATGGTAAGACAGGTTCCCTTCCTCCCATACTTCCCTCAAGGTCTGTAGCTTGGCCACCAGAACATTGCATAGAACCAACAGCTTCTCCACCCTACTGTTGCTTCAATAGCACCCTATGCCAGTTCAGCACTGCTGACTTGCAGTTAGGCCCCTCTTTTACATGGTGCAATAGGGTCTACAAATAGCTTTAAAAATGGACACATTTGTGACTCATCCATCTCATAAAGAGACTCGACCAAATTCACCTCCTATTTCAGAAGATAATACAGAACATAGTGAGGTTATATATGTAGCCCAATTGCATGGCCTCATTGCTGAAGATATTACACAACTAATTTTGAAAGACCTCCATGGACTGGGTCTTGACCCTCAACAACCTTTTTGTGCTTTGATGGTGCCAAAATTATGGCAGGGTGAAAAAGATGTGTACAAATGTTTTTCCAATAGAAATTAAACATGTAAATACTTTACACACGCTGCTTGGATCACCAATTACAGCTAATGGCTACTAGTGCATGAGAAGAACTCTGTAATGGCAGATATGTTCTCAAATTGTAAGTCTCTATGCAAAAATTTGTGAAGGCATGAAGTGTATGTGCTATACTAAGGCCAGCAACTGCCTTGGAAATAATCCTCAATCTGGAAAAGATGGAGTAGTCTGTCAAATTTTGTGGATGGACAGATTGACATCTCCATTTAATCAAGAGGGCTTTTGGATGTTACAGAATCATCCACATTCTTGTTCTTAGCTGAGGTTATAATGAATTGATCACTATTGCCTGGGAAGAACTTCAACAAAAGGAAGAGAGATCTGCAGATTTTTTTCCTCAGAGATTTCATCCAAGCACCCTTTTTTTGAGAGATGCTTCTGATGAAGCATGAACACTAAAATGTATCACCAAAAAAGCCAATGTATTGCCCCCATAATTTCAAGATTCCATAGCCATTGAGCATTTCCCAGGGTGCCAAAGTATAAATGAACATCAGTGATCCCGGATTTATGCTCAGTTGATTGATTGAAACCAGTGGTGAATCGCAAAGCAGATTTTTCTGAGAAGATCACATTATACAAAAGCTTGTCAGCAATCTATTCCACCAGCTCTCCAGAATTCCTGAAATTGAAATCACTGGGTGCTTTGATTGGCTTGCTTGGATTAGGTATTGAGAAGGTGAAAACTGAAATGGCTATATGTAATGTCTTGAAGGAAATTTCAAAGAATTTGAAGTTCTAGGTGCTGCCAAGAAATTAAAGGAGGCTTTCCCAGGTATTTTTGAAATGGTCTTGTTTGGAGCATCAACTGCATTTGTGAGAATTCCTTTTCCTGTTTGAAATGAATGTTATCCTGCCAAAGGATAAGTATGATCCATGAAAGTAAAAGTAACGTAATTCTCCTGTCATATAAAAGTGTTTTGACTTTAAAACTAAACCTGAATGTCTATGTGAAGAATTCAGATGCTATCCAAGAAGACTTCAACTTTGAGTTTCATGAACAGTTTTTACTTTATACAGCACTTTCATGTTAAGAACTGTACTTTTATATTTCTGAATCTTTGAACTTTTTGAATGCTTGAATATATTTTAAACTGAACTATCACATAAATCTGTATCTTGCTTTTCTTATTTCATAAAAATAGTTTTGTCATTGTTGGTTTGTTTTTAAAAAAGGCTTCTGACTGAGACAGTTTTTCACTAAGTATGTGAACTCCTGAAGGCAATCACATCTGCTCCCTTGTCATACAGTCTGCCCCCACTATGTCCTAGCTATGTGGGGCAGGTGGTGGTGGGGTAGTAACCACAAAAATCAACAGATTGAACATAAGCAACTTCTTAAACTAGAAACTGAAAATTCACATAGACTCTGCTCAATAAATTCATATATCTCACAAAATGAAGTGCTTCTCTGATAAAGGAGATGTAGTTTTCCAAATGTTCTGCATGGTAGGTGTGACACTGCACCCCATGTTCTTCATAGTGATGATATGATATGGTTATAGCATAATTATGATGTATTTTATGCAAGATAAGTCATGTGAAGTGTCATTGGAAAAGTTATGATTTGCTGAATGTGATTATCCTATTTGTATGCATGTATCATTTTTGTATCTGAAGTTATGAATATTGACTATGTATCTGTATTTCAAATGTAGTTACACCTGGGTAATGCCCACTAAACAAGATGCTTTCAGTCTAGATAGTGGGTGGGAAAGGGCCTATTCAGGCCAATGGGCCGTTAGGAAAAAACAATAGGCCTTAGGAGAAACTTATCTCCCACCTGATGAGCCTTCCTGAGAATGCTACAAACAGCATGTGAGTAATGGCTGCTATGACTCTACAAGGACATGTTATGAGACCAGATGTCTCTAGACTCCATCTTGGGATGTCACTGTTTTTCCATAGACTGGTCTGGTAACCAAGCTTTGGAACAAAGGGTTACCGCCATATGCAAAAGCTATATAAGGCCAGGAAGAGACGACATCTGGGGTGCTGGACCCAGGGTCAAGGGATTTCTAGCCTGTGAATGAAACACTTGGGGATTCCAAGTTATAAAGCAAGTGCAGCTTGTTCCTTGAGAATCTCCAGCCTGCTTGTATCACCTCTTAGGGTCAGACTCTGCTAATTCATATCCAGTCTATTTAGTATATTAAGCTTAGCTTGTGTTTTTTGTTTGTAGGTAATCTGCTTTGATCTGTTTGCTATCAGTTATTAACACTTAGTCTATCTTCTGTAGTTAATAAACTTGTTTTTGCTTTATCTAAACCAGTGAGTTGGAGTGGTGTACATGGGAATCATAGCTCAAGGGGCAAAGGCGATTGCATATTACTCTCCAAATTGAGGGAGGGGGCGAACTTTATGAGCTTATGCTGTACAGTTCCCTGTGCAGCACAAGACTGTATAACTTTGGGTTTATACTCCAGATGGGGTGTATGCCTGGGGAGCTGGGAGTTGCCTTAGCTGCAATCTTTCTATTGTTGGTTCATTGCAGGGGCTGGACAGAAAGTCTGCATGGAACTGCAGCTGGATGTGTCCCTACCTGTATCTATGCTGGTGAAAGTGCAGGCTGGAGGGCTTTTCAGCTTGTCACAGCAGTACAGTGTGAGAGGGAGCCCAGGCTGGTGGTCAGGGGGCTCAGTGGTACCCCATTTCCAGGTGGCACGCGGGGGGGGGGACCGTCACAGTAGGAAATAGGAAACCAAGATGTCCACATTTTCATTATTGGTAAGGGAGATTATACTGAAAATTTACCTTGAACTTAGAAAAACTGCTTGTATTTGGCTTTCCTCACAGGAGTAACTGTCAATGAATTTTTTTTTCTCAGCATGGTTAATTACAGTACCAAAGTTTTTCATCCAAATATTCCCCAAATATTCTGTGCAAACTATATGTATTCTGTTAAGCAGCATCTATTTCAGATATATTTCCCTTCAGTTGTTCATATGTGTGACACTCTTTCATAAAGCTGGCTGAAAAGTATAAATTTCACACTTTTCATGGAGACTATTTTTTTGCAGATGGTCAGTTTTATGGTTTCTGTGGAATCTGTGAGGCACATGAAAATAAATCTTATATTTACCAGCCCGCAACAAGTTTTTGTTCTTGTTTGTTTTTAAATGGACATTACTAGGGCAGATTTGAATTTTATAAGGTCTTCTGTATCTTAGAAGTCAGAAATATTCATGTTACCCTCTCCATTTTAAAAAAAAAAATGAATAACTGACTACCATAAAATGGAATTTAAAATTACTTTATTGGATGACTTCAGTTTGCAGGGGCAGGAACTGGACCTCTCCAGTTCTCCTCTATCAAAGCAGCATTCTCACTTCAGCTGGGAGAAAAATGTTGGTCAAATAGTAACTCTGCAGAAAAAATGCAACTGAAACTATGTGTGAATTCAGCTAGAATTCTGTGAATAACTCTGGCTGACTAAAAATTGGGAGGGAAGATTTTCAAAAAAGCCCAAATTGTTTTTCTTGCAAAATTTTTTTCAAAATGCCGAACAAAAAACAAACAGAACTTTTTTTAAAAAAATGGTTTTGGCCACTGAACCAAAAAATCAATTATTCACTCAGTTCTAATTCTCACATTCCCTTTCCAGCATGGTGAAAAGAATGGAGCAGAGGTACAAAGAATAGTATTAATGCATATTTCAATAAACATCCTGCTCACAGTAATGAAACATGCACATGGCGTGCCCTGTTCTTACACCTCATAGGTTGTCTTAGACTTAATAGTTCTGTGTTCTTTGACTACTTCCCCCCACACTTGTTGATTTATATTGCACTTTTTAATTCCCTACTCAATTTTTTTTAAATGAAGCCAATATTTCCATAGCTTTGTTTTTATTGCATTTATTTATTTAATAGAAGAAAATTAGCCGGATGATCTGGCTACCCTGAATAAAAACCAAGGACCAATTTCAGATTACAAAAAATTGAAAACTGACTTCACTACTCGCCCCCATCCCCTCACACAGTCTTCATCTGCATGTGTTGCTATTTTAAATGGATGTTCATATCATCAGTAGAAAAAAGGAGTAAATTAAAACAAGTCAGAGTACTCTACATCCTGGTCCTATAACACTAGAAAGATGGCTTGATGAATCCTCTTCCACATTAAAATCAAGGAACTTGTAGGAAGAAACTTTTGTAATAGCTGCTTCAGATTGCTGGTTTCCTCCCAACTCCCGCCAGGGAACAGGTGCTGGGTCCACCTAAATTCTGACAGAACCTGGAGACACACAGGAGACTAGGGCCACCTTTGTGTCAGGCTCTATTACCTTTTGGGTGATAAGGTCTGCAAGGCGGCAAACATACAATCTGTGTCTTGCTTAGGTCTGTCCCCAGTCTACCCAATCTCTACGCCTTCCACTGTCTGGATTGCGTGGTCTGACCAGTTCATTGCAATCTGTACTATTTAGGACTCTTACTGAAGAATATGGTTGTATTTTTAAGCATCAAGAAAGGCATACCCTAAATACAGAAAATTATAACAATTACATAATAGCGACAAGCACACCGATACTGCGGTGCTGAGAGTGCCATAGGAAATCTATATAGAATCGAATTATTAGTGCCATCACGTCACACTGAAGTACACGGGAATTAAGGTGCTCACCATGTTTCAGGAGATGCTCTGCAACTTGCAATATGGCATCTCAGTAAAACTGGTTACCAAGTATAGATGAACCAGATCTTGGATCACTTTACATTCAACTCTTTTAGATAGTCTCTCTCTTATGGATATCTTTAAGTCAATAATTGGATTCGACTTTGTAACAACAGTGTCTGGAAATAAAGGAACCCAGTAAAACATTGAAGACAAAGGTTGGTTCTAAATTATATGCATATTAATTATTTTAAATGCTTAAATTATTCATTTGTGATTAAATCTTCAAATACCACTTTCATTAATTTATGACTAATTAGAGGAAAATGAGATTAATGAAATGTAGTAATAGAACAAACTCTCAATGAAAATGACTATAAAAGTTATTTAATATTGTGACCATAACACTGCTGATAAACACTTGATTTTAAAACAAATTTTAAGAGAAACATTTTGGTGTTTTATAATGAGCACAATTAGTGGGACAAAATGCCTTCTAGCTTTTTCCTAAAATAACTTACTAGAGTATGGGGGAAAAAAAGCAGTACGTGGTTTTGGGGTGGTTTTTATTAGCACTATTGCACAAGTTTCTATATGACTGTTCCACATACTAGAAATAGGTTTACAAGGAGGCAAAGGGATTTTAAACCAAGTTTATGCCTCCCGAAGTAGCAACTCTGATGTGAGCCTGCCCACCCTCCAACATACATTTAGGTGGCCCTAGAGATGCCGTATTTATTAGCTAACTGCAATGGCTTTCTTGGGCTGACAGCCAGCTGAGAATACTCAGTTTGTCTTCACTACTGGGGTAAGTCGACCTATGTGCATCTCTGGGAGATGCTCTCCGGTTGATTTATCTTACTCTTCTCGGGGAGGTGGAGTACCAAAGTCAACTGTAGAGCACTCTGCCGTCAGTTTAGGCAGTCTTCACTAAACCCGCTAAATTGACACCCGCTGCATTGATTGCAGCAGTGTCAATCTCCCCCATAGTGAAGACAAGCCCTCAGAGTGAAACTATATCCCCTCCTGCCCACAGGACATTGCCTTTCCTAGGGGCTGAGAGAAGGGTTGGTATAGGCTAATCTGGCACCATTACTCCAGCTGGGGAACACCTGTATCCCAGAAGAATTCTACAATGGCCTGTTTACAGTTCCTTTATGCTACTAGAGCAGGAGATTGAGAGAACTGAGTCCAAGATATCTAGCTTTTATTATTTTTTTTCACTTTAGTTCCTCAAGATGAAGTGCACTGTAACATTGGATGGAACTCAACAAGATGGGTTTCCACAAATATTCATATGCTTGGAAATCCATTTCCTAGTAACATTTATACCAGTGAAACTGGTTCCCTTGAAAGTTGAGGAACATCGACATAAAAGTGACCATGACTTAAGAACAATCATTGTAAATTGTTGATAAACCTTCATGGAAAATGTTTTACAATTGTTTTCGCCTGGAATAGGCTGGAATGTTAACCAAGACTGTACCATCATCTCTCAGCAGGGCTATCTGTTTAATTGTTGAGAACAGAGTCATGATCCCTCAAAATATTTATAATATTTAGTTTGTTCAATTATCAGCAACTCCTCCCACACATTTAATCTGGATAATTATGTACTGTACATAGTTTAAAGAGAAATACCTACTTTATTATCTAGACAGCAATTGCTAATTTAAGTCTTTTTAAAAAAAAATATCCAGGCCAACTTGTTATAAATGGGTCTTTTTCTTAACTCCAGTTTTATAATAATTCAGAGTGAGAACTTTTATTTTTATTTCCCTCCTCTCAATGTTGACAGATCATAGTATATGTGATTGTGCAGCCTAGAAACCCATGAGTGGTTAATGATCTATATTCCCTTGTGCTGGCTGTGCCGAAAACCCAGCTGTGAACTTTATTCCTGGAGTTTCAATCACAGATCTTGATGAGCCAAATGCATCTGAATGCTTGGTTGATCTTTCATCTGGACCACTCATATGGAGGGAAAAAAAATCAACATTTTGTTCTTGTCTACTCTTTAGAGTATTTTAAAATTCAGTGAAGGCATATTGCATGCTCAAACAGGTTGTATTTTAATTACAGTCACTAGTTCATTTATGACAATTCCATAATGCACCCCCCCCTTTTTTTAAACTAGAATTAGCAATAGGAAAGACTAGTGGAGTGGAGAGAGAGAAGAATCTAGTTGCTAATGGTTTTAACAGCCTCTTTTTGCCAGTTATCCAATTCGAATTTAACTTAATTGTATTTTAAGTAAGAAATTCAGAATCCTTGATTGTCACATTTATCTTTTCTAATCTCAAAATTTTGCTCAGCAGTCTTCTAAGTGCAAATGTTTATTACCAAAATTGTGTGATCTAATTTCTCATTATATTAAGACCAGAAGATCATATTTCACACAAACCACTTATTTTGCAGATGCTAAAACAGATTTGTGAAAGTTGTGGCTAACAGATTTAAAAACACTTCACTTTCTTCATTCGGCAGTTCCAACAGGTTTTTTCAGTGAAGATTTTCATGCAACAACACAAGGTGACTATTAAATTTGTCTCCGGGTAACATAGGACTAAATCCATATTGACTTGTTTAGATGGGTGTAAGCTCTTTGACAGAGTAGTATGGAAGCTCCAACACTAGTGTAAATTAGGTGATCAATTCATTTAACAGATTTTAACATTTACTTGTATAATTCTATGGAAAACATTTGCTGCTATTGGTGATTTCATCACTGATTTTTCTCCATTTTGCAAGGAGAGAAGATCAAGATGTCCTTTTACTATTCATTTTGAAGCTATTGCTCAAAAAACAAAAAAAGTCTATTCTTGCCCTATTTTAGTATACTAGAATAGTGAAATACCATTAGTAGACCACTTTCTTAATTCTAAAATAAATGGAAGCAAAACTGAAATAGCAACACCAGTCTCAACCTTCTTGAAATAATTTGTCTAGCTGAGAAGCACAGGTGGACCATAAACAGACAAATATAGAATATATGGATCTATTGAGTTTGAAAGAAGAAGGGCTTGATCCAAAGCCTGCTGATATGAATGGGGGTCTTTCCATTGACTTTATTGGGTGCCTGATGAGGCCCTAAATGGAGAAGTTGGTGAAATTTGCTAATGTCACCAAACTATTATGCTTACTAAAAACGAGGAAGACTCCTTGTGAAAAACTCCTGGTAGAAGTGAGGGAATATATTGGGGGACTGGCAAAATATTAGCAGAAACATATCATGAATCAGAGTATGATGATGCAAAAGCAAAATTAGTCTGAATTTCTTATATGCTGATTGGCTTCGAATTTACAAGATCCTCTGAGATTTTGGAGTTGTTATAACGAGTTCAGAGAAGATGTGTGCATAGTGTGCTGCAGAAATTAAAAATGTAAATAGCATACATGGATGTTTTTAAAACAGGATAGTATCTTTATTTTATCCTATCAAATTGGTATTGTACAATGATATGCTTGCCTTTTTGAGTTGTGTGCAATTTTAGTAGCCTTAGTTTAAATGAAGAGATGTAGATGGGATATCCAGAGGGTCCAGAGAAAGGTAACAAAGCTGTTTAGTAATATGTCAAGACTCTCATACAATGAAAGATTTTTTTTTCATTCCCTCTAAAGCATCTGGTATGGGCTCCCATAGGAAGATAGGATACTGGGCCAGTATGGCAATTCTTATGTCCTTATATTTTAGTCAAATAATGTAGCTGCACTTTTAAATGGGCTGTATTATCCCATTTTAAATGGGCTGTATTATGACAGTTAATAACTTTTGTAATTATACAGGCAAAGATCACTGTAACCAAATCTCCTGCGCCAGCCATTATGAAAACACTACATTTTACAATAGAAATTGTGCAGTGTTTTAGATGTGTACTGCAGGTTTTCTTTTTTTCCTTATTTTTCTTGAGTACAAGAATAAACTGGTCATCTTCAAGTATTAGGATTTCTTTCTTAAGAAGCTAGTGGGATTTCAGCTTCCTCTGAAGTATCTAATATTGGTGACCTCCAGAAACAGAAAGCCTGATCAGATAGATGACCCGTCTGATCCACTATTGGAAATGTTATTTTCTATTGCAACCACTGTAGTAGTAATGGGAGAACCTCAATACATTTAACGGTAAAATTTTCAAAAGTGTTTAAGTGATATTTTCAAAATTGACTTAGGCACTTAGATGTCTAAGTCTAATTAAAAGTCATAAGCTCCTAAAGGCCTAATTTTCAAATGTATTTAGGAGCCTAAAAATTCCCACTGGGTTTTTCAAAATTCAGAAA
Organism: Natator depressus; assembly: GCF_965152275.1. Classification (NCBI taxonomy): domain Eukaryota; kingdom Metazoa; phylum Chordata; order Testudines; family Cheloniidae; genus Natator; species Natator depressus. The sequence continues at coordinate 85,065,339 of NC_134238.1, forward strand.
GAACTTGAGTTAAATGGGAGTTAGGAAACTAAGATACTTAGGCACTTCTGAAAATCCCACTAGAAATCTATTTGCATTTTTGGGCACCAAAATGCCTTTGGGCCAGTTTTTCAGAGTACCCACATCACTTTTGAAAATGGAACTTAAGTTCCTAAGTCACATACCCACTTCTGAAAATTTTACCTTAGGTCCTACCTTAAATATTTAACTGAACTTACGAAAAACTAATGATGGCCTCACTTCCTTCACCAATCTTTTCTTTGCCTGTGTGAAGAGAGCCACAGAAATAAAAAAATATATATATGCAAAAAAACCTCAGTAGAATCTTGTCCATACTTTGACCAATGACTATTATTAGTTTTCAAAATGTTGTCTGACTTTTCCTACCATATACATGAGCTTAATGATCCTGGAAAATGTTTTTAATAGGAGTATAGTAGATGTAGGTTTTAGAGTTTATACAAATCTCATTGAAATGTCTTGTTAGATAACTGGAAATAAATGTACTTGAAACATTCTATTTTTCTTTACAAAACAGCTTTGTTTTTGTTACAGAAATTTGTTGGTTTTTTAAAAAGTGGAGGGCTCATACAAGATACCTTAAAGCCCTTCAAAATATGCAGAGCATTTTGTACTGTATTGACTAATTTTAAAATCAAATTAAAAAAAACTTCATATATTTACACATTAGTCAGACAAATGCTTTTTTCATGTCATCTTTGCTATAAGTGCTTCTTCCTCTTCTGTACTTTGCAGTAACATCATCAATGCTATTACACTATTAGTTTTTATTATTAATATTTTGACATTATTTCCCAGAACTATGTATGGTATTTTGTTTTCATAGATCTACAAAAAAAAACATTTAAAAAATCATATAAGGAACTTGTGCCTGGAATTTTGCATGAATTATCCTCTCTGGAATTTTATATTCTCTTCTAAACAAGGCTATTATAGGTAATGGAATCACTTAACACTGCATTTTGCATGTTGACAGTAAAGGCTGGAGTTTTGTTTCAAGGATTCTGTAATCATTTCCAATATAATTAGGCACTTAAGCCAGATGTTTAGCAACTGCATTTCTAGATCTGGGAGTTGTTGGCTTCAGTAGCATGTTTTGCTAGTGCTGATTTCTCTATTCGGAGGAAATTCTACTACAGCAAAAATGAGTTTTTTTGCTATCTGATGATTCCAGATCATAAAATAAAGTTTTCAATAAACAGTGAGTAATTATAAATCAGTCTCTATGGGCATGTCTACATGGCACCATAGTGCAAAATAGAGGGGTGTGAATGGTAGAGTGCTGTAAATGGCCCCACATAGACCCTGCTGGCACAAACTAAAACATACCCAATGCACATTAACATAGTCCTGTAACAGGACCACTCTGTGGAGTCAGAGCACAGTGGTTGCACTGTGAATCAAGCTCCAATAGTAGTTCAATAGTGATTTGAAGATTTTTTCAGAATTTGACTGTCTGCTTAATCGCATAAAATCATTTAATACATAAAATTAGATTTTAGTATGAATAGTCAAGTTATGGCTGCTGTGTTTTTATTTGAAAGGGTGTTGTATATTTTTAAAGGTATAGTTGTCACAATTGTGTGTTTAATGTACTGACAGAGCAAACTTGGCTCCTTGGTAAGCTGAATGCAAGTGAACAATGTATTTTAATATAGCAAAATGTAAATGTATACATCTAGGAACAAGCCATACTTACAGGATGGAGTAGAGTACTCTATCCTGGGAAGCAGTGACTCTGAAAAAGAGTTGGAAGGTCATGGTGGTTAATCAGCTGAACATGAACAACACTGTGGCCAAAAGGGTTAATGCAGTCCTTGGATGCATACATAGAGGAATCTCAAGTAGGAGTTGAGAATTGTCGTGGTGGATATATATTTGGCACTGGTGTTCACAATTGAAGAAAGATGTTGATAGGTTTGAGAGGGCTCAGAAAAGAGCCATAAAAATGGCTAAAGGATTAGAACACATACCTCAGAATGATAGAGTAAAGGAGCCCCATTTAGGTCGCTTAACAAAGAAAAGGTTAAGGAGTGACTTGATTACAGCCTAAAGTACCTATGCGGAGAACAAATATTTGATAATGGGAAAAGAAAGGTATAACACAATCCAATGGATGGAAGTTGAAGCTAGACAAATTCATATTGGAAATAAGACATACATTTTCAACAGTGAGGGTAATTAACCATTGGAACAACTTACCAAGTGTCATGGTGGATTCTCGATCACTTACCTTTTTAAAATCCAGATTTCATCAGTGGGGCCACTGGACGATAGAGGTGGTAAAAGAGCACTCAAGGAAGATATGGCCATTGTGGAGAATTTAAGTGAATTATTGCATCAGTCTTAACTGCAGAGAATGTGATGGACATTCCCACACCGGGGCCATTCTTTTCAGGTGACAAATCTGAGGAACTGTCCCAGATCGAGATGTCAGTAGAGGAGATTTTGGAACATATTGATAAATTAAACAATAAGAAGTCACCAGGGCCACATGGTACTCTTAAGAGTTCTGAAGGAACTCAAATATGAAATTGCAGAACTGCTAACTGTGGTATATAACCTATCATTTAAATCAGCATCTGTACCAGATGACTGGAGGATAGCTAATATGGTACCAATTTAAAAAAAAAAAAAGCACCAGTGTTGATCCTGACAATTAGTCTGGTAAGCCTAACTACAGTACCAGGCAAATTGGTTGCAACTATAGTAAAGAACAGAATTATCAGACACCTAGATAAACACAATATGTTGGAAGAATCAACTCAGTTTTTGTTAAGGGAAATCATGCCTCACCAATCTATTAGAATTCATTAAGCATGTCAAGCATGGGGACAAGGTTGATCAGTTGCTATAGTGTACTTGGCTTTACAGAAAGCCTTTGACAAGGTCCCATTCCAAAGGCTCTTAAGCAAAGTAAGCAGTCAAGGGATAAGATGGAAGGTCCTGTCAAGGATCAGTAACTAGTTAAAAGCCAGGAAACAAAGGTTATGAATAAATGGTCCATTTTCATAATGGAAGGAGGCAAATACTGTGGTACCTTGAGAATCTGTACTGGGACCTGTGCTGTTCAACATATTTCATAAATCATCTGGAAAGGGACAGAGGTGGCAAAATTTGCAATGATATAAAATTACTTAAGATAGTTAAGTCTTAAGCTGGGTGTGAAGAGTTACAAAGGAATCTCACAAAACAGAGTGATTTGGCAACAATAATGGCAGATGAAACGCAATGTTGATAAAATATTCCACACTGGAAAACATAATTCCAACTATACATACAAAATGATGTGGTCTAAATTAACTGTTAAAACTGAAGAGCTTTTGGAGTCCTCATGGACAGTTCTCTCAAACATATGCTTAATGTGCGGTAGTGGCCAAAAAAGTTAACAATCTTTGGAAACATTGGGAAAAGGAAAGATAATAAGATAGAAAATATCTTAATGCTGTTATATAAATCTATGGTCCACCCACACCTTGAATGCTGCGTGCAGTGCGGGTCACTGCATCTCAGAAAAGATGCATTAGAATTGGAAAAAGTACAGAGATAGGCAACAAAATAATTAGAGGTGTGGAACAACTTCCATATGAGGAGAGATTTAAAAGTCTGGGACTGTTCAGCTTAGAAAAAGAGACAACTGAGTGGGGAATATGATAGAGGTCTATAAAATCATGAATGGTGTGGAGAAAGTGAAGATGGAAGTTATTTACCCTTTCATATAACACACAAACCAGGGGTCACCCAAAGACATTAATAGGCAGCAGGTTTAAAACAAACTTAATGAAGTAGTTCTTCATACAATGCACAGTCAGCTCGCTGGGGAACTTGTTGCCAGGGGATTTTGTGAAGGACAAAAGTATAATTGGGTTCAAAAAAGAATTAGATAAGTTCTTGGAAGAGAGGTCCATCAGAAGCTATTAGCCAAAGTGGCAAGAAATGCAACCTCATGCTCCGGGTATCTCTAAATCACTGACTGCTAAGAGCTGGCACTGGATGTCAGGGGATGGATCACGTGCTAATTGCCCTGTTCTTTTAATTCTTCCCTTCTGAATGAAGCACCTGTGGGAAGATAGGATGCTGGTCTGGATGGACCATTGGTCTGACCCAATATGGCCATTCTTATATTCTTCACATTTTCTAACAAAAATTCATTTGGAAAAAATTCTGATGACTTCTACTGTCTTAGACTCTTTTCCCCCCTCTAATTTCTGCTGAGACTTTTTCTAGGTAACATCTTTTTTTTTTGTCTTTCCATAGTATAGATTACCAATCAACTATATTTAATTATTTTTAGTCACCTTGACATTTCCTTCTCCACTTTATTGCTTGAAAAGAGTACATATAGATAATCCCCAAACCCTCTATTGTGAAGACTGAAAAGCAATCATTTACTCTTCAGTGGGATTACTTGTTTGACCAACTGCTCACCAGTTTAAGTAAGCAGTTAACAGTGAGTCCTATGGTAAGCATCTATTTCCTGTGTGCTAGATCGTGCTTTTAAGCACCCCACTCAGGAGCACAACGGTTCCTGAATGTCCTGTTGCATTAGAGTAGCAGGGGAGAAATTTTCAACACCCCTTTGTGGGGTGAAGCATACTTTCCTGGTGCATGTAGCCAGTTCTACTGGCCCTCACACTGTGAGACAGACCCATGGAGCCTTTCACTCACCACCCTATCCATCAATTTGCAGCTAGAGGAGCATATGGTACATTGTACTGGCACACTGCATAGCTAAGATCCAGATAGCACTAATGTGACCATTCAAGATGATAATTATTTCTCCTCTATCTTTGTGATCATGTTAAGATTAAGCACATTCTAGCCTTCATCTAGGTCCATGCCAGTAATCAACAGTTAAATGATATTTCCACAATAACATTGTGAAGTTCTGTAAGCAACATCCAAAGTGAAATTCAGTGACAAATTTGGCTTCCTAGATACTCGGTTGTTGATTTTGTTCTGACTTCAATTATTTCTAATATTCCCGTTTTGTTTCATTTCTAATTAAAAATGTTGCTATTATGACACTTTTGTAGATATTGTCAGATTAATAGTAGTACTCAACGCGTTTCTTTATTCTGAGCTTTCAATACTTAGGTTAGCAGCCAAACAAAAACAGAGATGACTAAAAATTAGTGTCTGTGTGTGTTGAGCTATAACAGCTACATATTTAGGAAGGCTTTGAAGAATGAGTGGGAAAGTGCGACTCCTTCCTGCCTCTCCACAGGCCCAGAGACAGGCCTGATTAAATGGAGTTTATGGAAAAAGAACAACAACAAAACACTTAAGTGTCCGAAAATGAATTCCTTTTTTTGTACTTCAATGCAGTAACTTAGCTCTTATTTTAAAATGATGGAATTAGTACACCAGTGCTAGATATCTAATATGAAAAAAAGAAACTCAGAGAAAACCACCTCAACATTGTTGTCTTTCCAGAAAATAAATAAATAGCTTGGTTTTTGTTTACAAAAATGGATTATAGTTATTGAAAACTTTTTTTTACCAAAAGACCTTTTTCTTACTATATAAAATGTCAACTTTGCTGCCTAAAATAAGTATATAAAAATATATAGTCCTCACTTTGGATTGCAAGTGAAATTTTCTCCAGAGTAACAGAGGCCATGTTTTGTTGTTTCCTTCCAACAAACATGGATAATGTAGTCTTGAAGTTATTTTTCTTGGCTGGGTGTCAAGTACATGATTAAAGGAGGATTATTCGATCAGGGTGTGGATCTGGGTAAGAGACCATACTGCATAATCCATATTTGTTTTGGAGGTCAGCCAGAAGTTCATGAAATCTATTGTTTGGCCAATGGATTGTGGTGCTGGCAAAGGATGATCTTATGATATCTCCAATATCTATGGGCTAAAATACTATTAAAATATATTTTTGTAGAAGACTCTGCTAGTGTAAAGCTAGTGCAACATAAATCTGAGTGGTGCTGGGGGATCAACATGAGCATGTTAACAGCCCAGCTGGGGAAGGATCCAGAACTGGAAGAGAAGGAAGATAGAATATAGGGAGAAAGTGAGGGGGAAATCCTCTTCCCCATTGAAGTCAATGTCAAAACTTCTATTGACTTCAAGGGCGAGAGGATTTCAACACAGAGTATCCAACACAGAATCCAGCAACTCCACAAAGAATCCTATACCAAACAATTGCACAAAGAATCATGGGCCAACTAGTATAAACTGGTGTGACTCCTGTGTCTGTAGCATAAATACATTTATTACACTATCTGAGGCTCTGTAGCCTAGTAACATGAGCCTCTTTGTTGTCCGAGACTGGGCAGAGTCCCTCTTTTTTGTTTGCACCATATTGACTGCTGTGTGTGATGTGTCTGAACCAAAAGTCCCATACCTAGAATAATTCCAATTAACAAGTAAGAAACACCAGCTTTCTAAGTATGTCTTAGGGACATTAGCACCTCCTAAAAGGAAGTACAGCAAAGAAAGAAGCAGAAGCTCAACGTAAATAGCAGCTACAATAAGTAGTCTGTCAGTAGTTGGTAAAATGCACATATTGAAAGAAGCAGATCCGAACTCCAATAGCAGGAGCAGTGTCAGCATTACTATGGAATGAATACTTTTTTTCTGGTGACAGGCACATATTTTAGTGTCCTAGAATGCTGAAAAGAAATGTGATCTTATTTAGGACCCTGTCCTGATCCATTTGAAGTCAATGTAACTTTGGTTATTCACTTAAAAGGAATTAGCATCAGGCCTTTAATTGCATGTCTTGTGAGAAAGCTGGGGGGGGAAAGTATGCAAATTATTTAGCCAGGAGAATGTCTTTCTCCCAACTGCTAGTGATTTTTCAAAAAGTCACTGAGGCAGCAAATTCCATAGTTCATACTTTGTCATGATCCATGAGTGACACAACTCACTGTGTACAATGGAGCCATTCAATAATGGCAGTATGTCCTACTGATGCAGAATTACATCAGTAGACGGCTGAAATTAATGATGGCATGTGGTAGACAACTACTCTTGATCAGGCTGAAGTTTCTATTACCATGATGCACCTAATAAATATTATGACATGTGCTCTGTGTGTAAAAAGAGTGAATAAGAGAAGACAGTAAGAACGTCTTGGTACTCCTTTAATCTATCATTTGATGGTGAATGCATGCCAGTGAAAGGGAGACAGCCTAGAACTCACTTCTTGCTAGAGCAAAGATCTGTCTCCCCCTCCAAGATCATGGAAAAATTAGCTCTGAAGCAATTGTTGGCATAGGAAAGTATGACCCAAAGCATGCCATTTCTGTTCTAATAACTTTGGTCTTATCCCTTTCTTTCCCCCTCTTAAACCTCTAGCTTCTGAAACAAGGGAAGAGGAGGAGCTACCACCAATACTGATGTGATCTGGGTTCAGGGGAATTCTTAAAGTTCTTGCAGCCCTGAGTTCAGAGACTGAGTTCTTCTTGCACATTAGGATACTTGTTATATTTACTCTCAGACACACTGTGACATACTGACTTCATATTGTAGTTGGCTGCTGTCTGATGGAACCTGGTCAGAGACTTCAAATTCTTGTATAGTTCTAAACTTCTTTCAAACTGTGATCGAAGTCCCACATTTGTACTTGCTCTTTTGAAGTTTGAAACATATCCACGCTATTCAGTGTGCTGTTTAAAATGTATTTATAAAGAAGTGGTGGTGGTATTGCTCTTTGTTTCAGTGGGAGGCATGAGAAACACAAACTGTTTGAAACTATATTGTCCCTTTGAAAAACATGAACTGAATGGCTTCCTTCTGTGGGTTACTTTGTATGTCTGCAGTGGCTGTGAAAAGGGTGTCCCCTCTGAGCACCAGTGGCCTCTGTGTGCTTCCTGCAAATATCCTTTACTCAGTCTCAAAATTTATCCTGTACAGCTCCTCATGAAGGGTTTTATTCAGCATAGATACAAAGTACTAAAAGGCGTAACATCGACAGCTTTCCTAGTCCACCACTTCTTCACAGCTTTCTGTTTCTTTAAATGTTGTATATAGATCTATATATAGAAAGTTGACACAATACTTCAGAGACCACCTGGTATTGCATGGAAAACTCAAATATTCTATTTACAAACAATTCTAGCTGTGTTCCGTAAGTTTTCTGTTTCTCTCTTTCACTTTCATACCCTTCATGTCAGTTCTCATAAGTGGTTAAGTGTTTCTTATTTGACAGCAGCCCTGGAAATGGCACAAATTATGGGAAAGGGCTCCTTAACTGGCACTCCAAGGATCTCAGTCAGGTTTTAACCTCCAGAAAGCCGCCTTCACTGCCGCTTCCTCTTAGAGATTGGAGTTTTAGTCATCTCTTCAGGACAGTTTTAGACATTTGGGAAATTTCACTCAGTCTCATGTGGTGTAATTTAAAAGCAAAACTTGTTAAGAATGGAGAGAGAAGATCAGGTTACAACAAAAGCAACCTCATTCATAAGGCATCTAATCTGACATCTGATAAAGGTAAGCTAGGTTAGGTACCTTTCAGGTTTGTTACAGTTCATACAGAAACTGCATTCTGTTAGGGGGCTTATTCCTTCACCCCCTCACTTCCCTGGTCCTTCTCATATGAACAGAGAGCAACAATACCCAAAGTCTGAAGGTGCAAACAATTCAATGTTTATTAGGGTGAACTTTCAGCAAGCAATGATTCCAATTTCCTTCCTTAGTGTCCCCCTTCCCAGCTCTGACACCACAGAGCCTTGCCTGTGTCCCTGTTCCCATTCCCTGTTCCCATTCCCCACCTTAGCAAAACATGATTCCAATTTCCCACCCACATTCCCCCCTTACTTCCTGACTGACTGCAGACTATATAGTAAAACTTGAGTTCTGCTTAGCTATACCTTAACCAATCATTTTACTAAAATTTAACTAACCAATCCTAACATATTGTAACATGATTATTTAACCGATTTATATCCCACCACCTTAATTGGTTTACACCGAACAAAATTAATTATACAGCAGAAAGAAACAATTACAGAACCAGACAGATTATACAGACAAACAATAGGGAAGTGGAGACTACAATGATAGAACAACACAGAAATGAGTATTTCACACCCCACTATTGATAAGTGAGTTCTTGCCAGACATGATGCTATCAAAGTAAGGTTGTTTGTTTGTTTGTTTTTTAATCTTCCAGGCTCTTCCCTTTCTCTGGAGATGATAGGAATACAATCCTGTCCTGATAATGCCTAACAGTCCAATAGCACCTTATTTCAATGTGACTAGTTTGGAATGTGAGGATGTGACCATTCACTTCCCAGCTTATGGCTGCCTCTGTTGCTTAGCCAAAGGCCTTAGTTTAAGAACAGGGCCTCAGACTGTCACAGTAAGAGAAGGCCCTTACACCGGCAGACAGTGGTTTTGATTTTCTTTTATACCTCTAGAACTAGCTAAGTGATAAGAATGCACCTAAATTCTTAAAGTATAGGCCTTTACAGACAGGCCTGAATATCGATATCCTAACATATTTCATTTTCCTCACAGAGCTTTCTTCTCTCCCACTTGATGCCTCTTTGTGCATCAAGTCCTATCCTGTGAGCTCTTTTGAATTTTGTCTCAAGTCCCTGCCTTAGTTATTGGCTGTGATTCTTTTGAGCTTAATGGTATTACTCTGCCCATTATAATAATCTGCATTTCTCTCAAAAGCATGTGCACTGGTGTCCTTGTTCACAATCATATCACCTCAGCAAAGCAGTGTCCCCTCGGATGAGTTCAGGATAGTATTGAGTTTCTGTTTCTGCTCCAACTTTGTTTCCTGGTACCTGCAAGTATTCCTTTGAAGGTAAATCTTCACAGCTGGGGATTTCCTGCTTCCTTTTCTAAGTCATCTGCATTCCAAGTCATTGCCAACCTTTCCCGGCTGGCCTCAACAGTGTACAGATGCTCCCCGGGTTACGCAAGACCCGACTTACATAAATCCGCACTTATGGAAAAAGTTCCGTAAGCTAGAAATAGGAGGGTGTGTTTTTTTTTGCGTAATGTTCGGGTATACGTTTCCGACTTTCACAAAATTCGAGTTACGCAAGGCATTCCGGAACAGAACAATAGCGTAAGTCGGGGAGCATCTGCATTGACATGTTAATTGACTTAACTAGAGTGACAGCCTAAAACAATCGGCCACTTTAGAGATACAGGCTGACTTCATTCTATAATTCATACCTATTATTAATTCTGTTCTACCAACTATCACATAGCAAACATCAGCTGTCACACTCTTGTTTACTGTTTCATAAAAATAAGGTAATGCCACCCCAATATTATGAGGTTTTGTGTTTTACAAACAAAGGGGCGAATCTTGCCCAGCCTCTGTGGCCACCAAGATTCCATTAACTGTGGACTCTGTACCCTTCCAGTGCCACATGGGGCAGGATACCAGGGCACCTGCACAGAAGGTGGAGCCAAGAGAGGGATCAAGGGTTGGGACCAAAGGATCCATTGCTATGACGGATCCCCTGGTTGCTTCCTTCTTCCTCTCCCATGTGGTGGAGTGAGAACTGGGTATGGAAGCTACTGCTGCTGCTCTTTTGTTTGGAGGAAGGATCCCATTCCAATGACACTTCTCTTCTCCCTCTTGCCTTCACTGTCGAGCAGAGTAGTGCAAAGCCCAGCTTTCTGATGGCATGCTCTTGCCAAGGATGCTATATAAAAGAGGTTTGTGAAGAGGTCACCCACACTTGCTGACAATACTGCAGACTTGGCATAGGAGGAGGATAGCCAAGAGCAATTTGTAATGGCTAAAACTGATGATTTATCTAGACTAATGTCCTCTCCCTCTAACTATATGCACACACTCAGTTGGAGAAGTAGAATCCCTTTTTTTTTCTTATTGATCGTCCCTGAAGAGGACAGGGAACACTTGTGAGAATTACTGGCAAGGGCTCAGATTGTCCCTGGGGATATTTAATGGAAATTGACATCTCCAAACTGAGCAGTGAACATTACCACTCTTTAATTACTATTAGCTTCCAGAAATTGGTATTGTCATACAGGCAATCCTTTGACAGCTGGCCCACAAATGTAGCTCCATCCACTGTGTATCCATTTTAGCAACTGATACAATGACTAATATTTCATTTGCATTTTTAGTATAACATCACAAACAACCAAGGGATGTCTTTAATACAGAAACAAACTACGCAATGTCTTTTTTTTTTATTTTTTGAAGGCTGTAGCTATGTAATTTATACATGTCTTTTGACCACTTCATAACTCTTTTTACCACATGGCAGTAGAGATACAGGTAAACAATATAACAGCACTTCACCCACATTTCTACAGTCTACTCAGCAGATTTAACCAACTATGCGTTGTTTGACAGATATGATGCATGTCATTAAACTAGAATACTCAGACAAATGTTTTGCTGTTTTATTTAAGGTTTTAGGAATGCTGTAAAGCAGAGGATTCATAGACTCTCTGGACAGAGGTTGTGAAGTACATTTGTATTTTCCCAGTGCTGTGGGTTTTCTGAAGTTTAATTGGTAAACCAACTTTCATTCAGTACTAAGTTGAATAAAAGTGATCATACAGCTATTTGACTGCCATTGCACAAGTGTTAATTGTGTGTATAATAGCAGTAGAGGATTACATTAGAACTGGGTAATACTTTTCAGCTGAAAAATGCAAATTTGATTTAACCAAAACAATTTATGAATTCAGGTAAAATTTGACAAAAATACTGAAAAATTGAAGCGTCACAATCAAAACACCCTCTTTTGTTTAGAATTTCACTGCAATTTTACTTAAAACATTTTTTTAAAAAAAACCACTTGTTTGGGTAGAATGAAATGTTTTCATTTAACCCAAAAAATGAGTTATTTGCTCTAGATTAGATTAAGAGCCACCTCAGAGGGAGGAGATGTGTCCTGTCCTCAGCCCATCCCCTTTTATCAATATCATCTTCCATTTAATTAGTTCTCTCCTGAAGCTGAGTTTCCTTGGTATCTGCACTCTCACACAGTAGGAGTTATTTCCTGTGTCCTGTTGCCATCTCCTCATAATGTCTCCACATATACAGTCTGCATCTTTTCTTGTTTTTACCTCTGTCCTGCTCCGTTCACCCTGCTCTGTCACCAATCATTTTATTCCTTACATTTCCTGTTCCAACTCCTTTACACTCCACCTATTTTCTCAATCTCTTGTTGTCATGCTGTCTCTGTATCCCTTATATTAACTAAACACACACAATCATCACTGACAAAGTTTGCAGATAACACACAGATTAGGGCAGTGGTAAATAATGAAGAAGATAGGTCACTGACACAGAGCAGTCTGGATCGTTTGGTAAGTTGGGTGCAAGCAAACAATATATATTGCAATACTGCCAAATGTAAGGTTATACATCTAGGAACAAAGAATGTAGGCCCTCCAGAGCAGCCCATAGTTTGATTTTTCTCAATGGATAACATTGTACCCAACATTCGCTCCCCATCTCTGGATTTCAGGAGTTTTCTGAGATGCCCAAGGCCCTCCACCTGTTAATCATTCAGAATTTCTCTCGGAATTTCTGAATGTCTCAGAAGATTTTTTTTTTCTTCATAGTCAAACCTAATGAGACAGAGGGAAACCAGAAGGAAGCAGTGACTCTGTAGTCACTCTGACGGTGGGGTGGTGGTGGTGTCATAGTGGATAATCAGCTGAACATGAGCTCCCATGCAAGTCAGTGTCCAGAAGAGAAAATGTTGTTGTTGGGTGTTTAAACAGGCATAGGCCATGGAGCTGAGGGAGTCACTTGGGCCATGGCTTGACCATTTTTTGGCCCTGCTCAGGGTAGGCAATCAGGCAGTGCCAGAACCAGGGCAGGAGTGAGAAAGGGCCCTGCCTGCATATTACGGTGAGAGACAACCAGGCTGGAGTGGGGTGCTGGGCCACCCCATGGAACTTGAACCTGTGCAGTGTAAGTGCAGGGCTGTCTCACTCTGTACCTTCACTGTGGTTTACTCCCTGCCCTCCTCATCTTAAATGGCACTCCACAGTAGCAGTAAGGAGGTTATTTCCTTAGTTTTGGCACTAATGTGAATGGCTGTGTATCCAGTTCTCGAATCTCCATTTCAAGAAGGATGCTGACAAATTGGAGAAGGTTCAGAGAAGAGCCAGGATAATGGTTAAAGGATTGGAAAGCATTTCTTATATTGATAGACTCCCACAAGCAAAATTTATTTATCTTCTCAAAAAGAAGGTTAAGGGGTGATTTGATTGTATCCTATGGGTACCTATATAGGGAACAGAAATTCAATAATAGAGGGCTATCTAATTTTGCTGACAAAAATGTAGCACGATCCGGGGGGAAAGTTAAAGCTAGACAAATTCAGACTAGAAATAAAATGCACATTTTTACTAGTGAGGATAATTAACTATTGGAACAGCTTATCAAGAGTTGTGGTGGATTTTCCATCACTGGAAACTTTTAGATCAAGATTGGATGTTTTTCTAGAAGATATGCTCCAGTTCAACCAGAGCTATTAGACTTGAAGCTGGAATTCAATTCAGGGAAGCCCTATGGGCTTGCATTATGCAGGAGGTCAGAGTAGATTATCACAAAAGTCCCTTCTGGATTTAAAATCTATTAACCTTATTCCACTCCTACATTCTGCTCTCCCATGATGCTCTCATGAATACTATTTTATGCCACTGGTTTAGGTATTTTCCAGCCTGCAAAATACATGAAGTTTTGCTAAGATCTTCTCATTTTCTGGCAACTTCACACCTGCAAAGAAAATGTCAAAATCTGGGGAAGACAACTATTGTTAAATAAAATTGACTTTTTCTTTAATTTAGAAAGGAATACTTTTTAAAAAAAAAAGTTCATAGATTCATAGATATTAAGGTCAGAAGGGACCATTATAATCATCTAGTCTGACCTTCTGCACAATGCAGGCCACAGAATCTCACCCACCCACTCCTGCGATAAACCTCTCACCTATGTCTGAGCTATTGAAGTCCTCAAATCATGGTTTAAAGACTTCAGTGGACTGTGAAATTTATACCAGCTGAGGATTTGCCCACTAGTTTTTAGGTTTTGCTTTGATTATGTTAGAAGCTGGTTAACCTATTACTGTCTATACTAAAAACTGATGAGCAAACCTATTTTAGTTTAATTGGTAAATGTATGCACGGTCTTTCACTTGTCTTGGAATTCTATGAACAAACACTGATTGAAGTACATGTTTAGAAATCTGGTATAGTGTGTGCTTGGTAGGGTTTTTTTCCTTGATGTTTTGCAGAGATTTTTTTGTGTGGACCACTAAAATCATTTGCGTATTGGGGTACAATCGGGGAACAATGAAAATCAGCTCAGCACTTGAAAGTGTAAACAAGCAAAGGTAGACTACAAAATGAGGACAGAAGACTGTTTCTCTCCTGTGGTTTGCCTCTCAATAGGTTTGCGATCAGCTCCTGAGGCATTTAGAAAATCATAAGAGAAACTCTGAGGGACTAACAGGTGAAGGGCCTTTTGATCTCTCAGAAAACTCTTGAAATATGGAAATGGGGAATGTTGGGCACAGGCTTATCCGTTGACAAACCCAAATGAGCTATTCTGGAGGGCATAGTTGGTCAAAGTTTAGGATGTTACAGTAACCTTTCAGTGTTGGGAATGGAGAAGAGTTAAGGGTGAGGAGACAGCCAGAGGCTAAAAGATGGAGGAAGAAGTGGGTTGTTCCCAGAAGATCTGAGGAGCATCAAGTAGACCAGATAAATTTAGGTTTTCATTAGAAAACTATTCAAAGCTCTGACTCTTTTGAGTATTATCCATCACTTAGCGTTTCCTCAGGTGCTACATACCCAAACTACATTTTTGAAGTATTCAATACACCAGATGACTAAATTACCTGTCAGTACCTTGGTGGTTCTGATAATGCATGTGGACTAGGTTTTTCAGTAACTGCCATGTGTTGCCTAGGAGAATGTCTGTTTGTTTGCTTAACAAGCCATTACAATTTACCTTATAACCATTGGCCATTATTTCATATAGCATTGGTTTATTACAGTTCAGGGGTGAGCTGCACTTGTGGTCTCTCTTTCAGTTGGTCTGTGGGTGCTTCTTTCAAATGTCAGACCTACACGTGCACTTCTCTGAGTGGAACTCCAGAATTCACCCTACTTTAGACAGGATTACCAGGTTACTGCACCCTGATTACCCACTGGATTTACCTCCAGCAGGCCCAACTAGATTTAGAATCCTCTCTGGAAGCTATGATCTTGTGCTGCTAAAAACAGTGACAGAAAACACCTTTTTCAAAACAGAATATGATTTATTTATCCCAAGGAATATTGTAAGCAGAGAAAAATGGGTTAAAAGTAACAAAAGCCTAAATGTACATTACCTTGGATCTACCTGGCCAACTCTAGGTAGACACCCCCTTATCCCTGCAGCCCCTGCATTTGGCACCATGATTAGTCTGTTTCTCTGCAGACCTTCTCTCTCCCATCTACTTATTCCAAGTCTCAACTTTTTAACTGCTTCCAAGCACTTTGTCCGAAGGTCCCCACCTAAAAGCCTTTGAGGTTTCCAGCTCAAATCCTGGGAGTTTCCTCCTCTCCACTGTAAGATTAGCCAAATCCTTATTCCACATTCAGAAAGTAAATTTCAGAGGAATTATCACCTCCATTGTGTCTCTGAATATGGCTGTCTATGCCTAGTAGATTTTGGGTTCCTGCAATCCAAAGCCAGCACAAACTGATTTGACTCCTAAATTACCTTTCAGCCAGTAACACAATAATCACTAAGTCTCTCTAACATTCATGGAAAGGAATATATATAGTCTTTCACACAGGTGAACACACGTTTCAATGGTATTAATACCCACATAGGGTATTAGAAAAAAAACTAGACAGATATGATTAAAATCAAGTGTATTTCATTTTAAACCAACTATGAATATGTGAATCTGTTCTGTCTAAAATAGTTTATAACAGGGTTCCTGTAGGTGATCCAAACAATTTACTTTCCATGACTACGATATATACTGCCTTTTGTCATACGAAAATGGGTACCCTTTTATATATACATTCAAAAATGGATTATGTGATATTTACATATGCAATGCATCTGACAGAATGTTTGAAAATTATTTTTCCACACAAAAGTCTAGTAGGATGTATAAATGCAGGTCTTACAGTTCAATAGTCATCATTAGGTTTTTAATGCAATCTCTGAATCTCTGTGCTCTGGAAGTGAAGGAGCTAGGGAAGCTTAAAAAAAGAAAGAGTAGGTGAGTTAGTAAATAATTCAAAACCATGCCTTTCAAACCACATCTCCGTACAACTTTCTCTACATCTCCCAATTATTATTTTTTTAATTTCTAAATAAAAACAACATCATTGGTTGTTTGTTATTGTCAGCAATAAATAAAAATGAGTGGTCCAAGAGTAATACTGGTTATCTTCACTGCTGAGAAATTGATGAGAAATGAAGGGTATACTGTAATTGACACATAGAGGGTAATGTGAAATTAGGCACTGGTAATGATAAAACAGCTCTACTAGTGGTTCTAGTAACAATTGCATGATAGGCAGGAAAAAAGTCAAGGAAACTCAAAAATGCCCACAGTAATCAAAACTAGAGGTGGGTGGGAAGCAATCTTCCCATGCTGTGAAAAATTTTGAGATCAAAACATTTTTATGTCCAAAATTGGGATGAAAAGTGGAAAACTTGAAAAGGTTCACTGACCAAACATCCAAAAATATTTAGTTTGAGTTAATCAAAATATTTCATTTTGACTTTGATCATTGTTTTATTGTGGCTTAAATTTCTAATTAAAAAGTCATTTCACAGAGGAAAATGAGAATATTTTCATTTTTAAAGTGTGGTTTTGTTTTGACAACTTTACAACTTTCTTTTTCAATTTTTTTTTCAAGTTGAAACAGGCCCTTTAACATGAAAAATATCAGTTTCAACAAATTGGCATTTTATGATGAAAAACCTTTTGTTGAAAAATTCCTGACCAGCTCTAATCACAATAGATATATAAGAAAAGCCCTACGGAGAGTCCACTACGGAGAGTCCACTACTGAGAGTCCATCATCAAATTCTATGTCATACTAGAGTATGAGTTGGAGAAACAGTAAAGCACTGCAGTAAATACTTAGGGAAGGTATCTTCATATTCTTCTTGAATTCTTGCTTTAGTTAGTCTTTGTTGTTAATCAGCATGCAGTTCAAACTAAGATTCCAGGATAACTGGAAAATAGTTGTCATAATTTTGAGGTCCTCTCTATCACTTACTCATCAGTGTCTTCTGTACTTTAACAATGAAGTTTCTGCATACTTTTGTAACATATTTTTTAAAAAAATAAGTCATGCAAGAACTATTTCTAAATACTTTCTCAAGAATGAGAAAATCAACCTTACATTATTTCAGTATTTAGTCAACTGGATACAATGCAGAAACACTCAAGTTTTGATTAAAGCTTACTTGCCTGAAATGTTATCTGATTCTAGGTGTGATTTTTTAAAAATGCATCTCTTAGGAGAATTTGTGGGCACTAATGCTTTACATATCCTGTTGCAAAGCATTTAGATCATCAGTTTTTCTCTTTGCATGCATCTTTCCCTATAATAATTTCATTTAACTATTCTGGATATTTTTCTCGACATTTATATGCAAATATTCAGTATGTAGATTAGGAGTAAGAAAATGTACAAACCACCTCTTTCCAATTTATGAAGCACCCCTATGAAGAGTCAGTGTGTTATCCTGACCTCCCACTGAGTAGCACCTTACTCCCAAAGCAGCCCTATTGACTTCATGGGGAGTATCACAAGCGGAACCAAAGAATGTGCTATCTTTGATGTGCTGGTTATTAATTTCCCCATCAAATGTCTCATCCTTTCTTCCACACCACCCCTGGCTCATAGATCAGATTTGCTGAATTGGTCTAAAATACCACTATCTTTCCTCTTGAAAACCCACATCTACTATGATACCTAGAAGCTGGCTGATAAATGTATGCTAGTAGGGATACTGTAATCAGAGTCTGGTATTCAAATAAGGTCCAATCATGAGACATCTTGCAGATTATTGGAGGATGATGCTCTAATGTAAAAGGCACTGACTACTACCCCTGCTGTGGTATGATCAATTATATTTGCATCTTTTACATTTGATTGCTAATTATATGTGTAATAATCATCTTATTAGAACTTTTCATACTCTCATTCAGCCAAGTGGCAAAATGGAACGTATGCATATGTGTAATGTATTTGATTTTGGACTAAATTTCAGGTTTGTGTTACAGCCTGCTCTACATTTGATTCCCTGTTACTCAAATATATACTGCAATGTTTGTTTAGATTGATATTTGTATGTGTACACGCGTGTGTGCATGCGTGCAAATGAAATAAAATTATGGAGAGAACTACAATATAAAGCAAAAAATTTCTTATAAACATAGATCATAATATAAAATACCACTAAATGACCAATTAAAAATGTTAGAGATAAAAGAAATTCATTTCCCAATATGACAGGTTTCAGAGTAACAGCCGTGTTAGTCTGTATTTGCAAAAAGAAAAGGAGTACTTATGGCACCTTAGAGACTAACCAATTTATTTGAGCATAAGCTTTCGTGAGCTACAGCTCACTTCATCGGATGCATACTGTGGAAAATACAGAAGATGTTTTTATACACACAGACCATGAAAAAATGGGTGTTTATCACTACAAAAGATTTTCTCTCCCCCCACCCCACTCTCCTGCTGGTAATAGCTTATCTAAAGTGATCACTCTCCTTACAATGTGTATGATAATCAAGGTGGTCCATTTCCAGCACAAATCCAGGGTTTAACAAGGAACAGTGGAACAGTGGAGGGGGGAAAGAGGTTACTTTTTATAATGAATCAACCATTCCCAGTCTCTATTCAAGCCTAAGTTAATTGTATCCAATTTGCAAATTAATTCCAATTCAGCAGTCTCTCGTTGGAGTCTGTTTTCGAAGTTTTTTGTTGAAGGATAGTCACTTTGAGATCAGAAATCGAGTGACCAGAGAGATTGAAGTGTTCTCCGAATGGTTTATGAATGTTATAATTCTTGACATCTGATTTGTGTCCATTTATTCTTTTACGTAGAGACTGTCCAGTTTGACCAATGTACATGGCAGAGGGGCATTTCTGGCACATGATGGCATATATCACATTGGTGGATGTGCAGGTGAACGAACCTCTGATAGTATGGCTGATGTTATTAGGCCCTGTGATGGTGTTCCCTGAATAGATATGTGGGCACAGTTGGCAACGAGCTTTGTTGCAAGGATAGGTTCCTGGGTTAGTGGTTCTGTTGTGTGGTGTGTGGTTGCTGGTGAGTATTCGCTTCAGGTTGGGGGGCTGTCTGTAGGCAAGGACTGGCCTGTCTCCCAAGATTTGTGAGAGTGTTGGGTCATCCTTCAGGATAGGTTGTAGATCCTTAATAATGCGTTGGAGGGGTTTTAGTTGGGGGCTGAAGGTGACGGCTAGTGGCGTTCTGTTATTTTCTTTGTTAGGCCTGTCCTGTAGTAGGTGACTTCTGGGAACTCTTCTGGCTCTATCAATCTGTTTCTTCACTTGTGCAAGTGGGTATTGTAGTTGTAAGAATGCTTGATAGAGATCTTGTAGGTGTTTGTCTCTGTCTGAGGGGTTGGAGCAAATGCGGTTGTATCGCAGAGCTTGGCTGAAGACAATGGATCGTGTGGTGTGGTCAGGGTGAAAGCTGGAAGCATGTAGGTAGGAATAGCGGTCAGTAGATTTCCAGTATAGGCTGGTGTTTATGTGACTATCGTTTATTAGCACTGTAGTGTCCAGGAAGTGGATCTCTTGTGTGGACTGGACCAGGCTGAGGTTGATGGTGGGATGGAAATTGTTGAAATCATGGTGGAATTCCTCAAGGGCTTCTTTTCCATGGGTCCAGATGATGAAGATGTCATCAATATAGCGCAAGTAGAGTAGGGGCGTTAGGGTACGAGAGCTGAGGAAGCGTTGTTCTAAGTCAGCCATAAAAATGTTGGCATACTGAGGGGCCATGCGGGTACCCATAGCAATGCTGCTGACTTGAAGGTATACATTGTCCCAAAATGTAAAATAGTTATGGGTAAGGACAAAGTCACAAAGTTCAGCCACCAGGTTTGCCGTGACATTATCGGGGATAGTGTTCTTGACGGCTTGTAGTCCATCCCTTTTAAAATATACATATTAATTTGTATTATGGGCCAATATTTCAGTAATGGCCTATAATTCATGCATAAATATGTCTGACTAGGGTCAGCAAGCACTTGAGACATGGGTCCTAGGAGCCACCTGGGGAGGGGGAGAGAATGGGGGTTTGTGCCAGACTTCTGCTCATATTCGGTTCCAAGCTCTGTTGTTTTGCAGAGTGGATGCAGCTCATGTTGCAAACCCAGGCCAGAAGGTCTGCATAGTGCAGTATTGATGCATTAGCACACTTGTGAGAACACAGTCCAACACTTGTAAACCCTGACTTAATTCAGCATGGGCTTGGAAATAACAAGTCCCCAAGTGTGACTCCTGCAGACCTGGGTTTACAATTCACTGTAGATACCCTCTTTGCTTATATGTGGTTGATGTGGAGTAGCTGCACATCCTGTTGTCCCACAAGATAGTGGATTCATATTCTGTGTTTTTATAGCTCTTCTTATCATGTGTCTCAAAGTTAAACTGAAAGCTTGTGTGAGACAGATAATTATGGCATTACCATAATAAGAGTCCATAAGGTTTTATTAAAGGGAAATCATGCCTCACCAAGCTACTAGAATTCTTTGAGGGGGTCAACAAGCATGTGGACCAAGGGGATCCAGTGGATATAGTGTACTTAGATTTTCAGAAAGCCTTTGACAAGGTCCCTCACCAAAGGCTCTTATGCAAAGTAAGCTGCCACAGGATAAGAGGGAAGGTGCTTTCATGGATTGGTAACAGATTAAAAGATAGGAACCAAAGGGTAGGTATAAATGGTTAGCTTTCAGAATGGAGAGAGGTAAATAGTGGTGTCCCCCAGGGGTCTGTTCTGGGACCAGTCCTATTCAACATATTCATAAATGATCTGGTAAAAGGGGTAAACAGTGAGGTGGCAAAATTTGCAGATGACACAAAATTACTAAAGATAGTTAAGACCCAGGCAAACTGCAAAGAGCTACAAAAGGATCTCTCAAAACTGGGTGACTGGGCAACAAAATGGCAGATGAAATTTAATGTTGATAAATGCAAAGTCATGCACACTGGAAAGCATAATCTCAACTATATATATAAAATGGTGGGGTCTAAATTAGGTCTTGGTGTCCCTGTGGATAGTTCTCTGAAAACATCCACTCAATGTGCAGCGGCAGTCAAAAAAGCAAACAGAATGCTGGGAATAATTAAGAAGGGGATAGAAAACAGGACAGAAAATATCATGTTGCCTCTATATAAATCCATGGTACACCCACATCTTGAATATTGTGTGCAGATGTGGTCGCCCCATCTCAAAAAAGATATATTGGAACTGGAAAAGGTTCAGAAAAGGGCAACAAAAATGACTAGGCGTATGGAACGGCTTCCATATGAGGAGAGATTAATAAGACTGGGACTTTTCATCTTGGAAAAGAGATGACTAAGGGGAGATATGATTGAGGTCTATAAAATCATGACTGGTGTAGAGAAAGTAGATAGGAGAAGTAGTAAACACAAGAACTAGGGGTTACCAAATGAAATTAATAGGCAGCAGGTTTAAAGTAAGTATTTCTTCACACACCGCACAGTCAACCTGTGGAACTCCTTGCCAGAGGATGTTGTGAAGCCCAAGACCATAACTGGGTTCAAAAAAGAACTAGATAAATTCATGGACGATAGGTCCATCAATGGCTATTAGTCAGGATGGGTAGGAATGGTGTCCCTAGCTTCTGTTTGCCAGAAGCTGGGAATGAGTGACAGGGGATGGATCACTTGATGGTTACCTGTTCTGTTCCTTCCCTCTGGGGCACCTGGCACTGGCCACTGTCGGAAGACAGGATACTGGGCTAGATGGACCTTTGGTCTGACCAGTAGAGTCGTTCTTAAGTACTTTTCTAAAGGTTATTTTAATAGCTATCCAATTGATTGAAGGAACCAACCATATTCATAAAATTGTATGTAGATCAAATCGAAATAGGTTGGCTACTTTATCTGTAAATAGGGCAATTTATTAATTAGGTTTGATTACTGACTGAGTCCATTACTGAACTGTTCCTGAAATTGGGATGAGTTTGTATATTCCAAGACATCTTTTTGTAAAAAAAATATTTATGTGGGCCAAGAATTTTTCTGTTTTTTGTTTGTTTGTGTGTGTTTAATATATACCAAAAGACATTACATTAAAATATGTACCATTGATCTCTTAATATTTTAAATCAATGCAAATTATAATTCTTAGCCTTTTAAAATATTTAAACAAATTACAGAAACAGATTAGTCAGTTGCCTGGAGGTAATGGATATGGGAATGATTTGAAAATAAATACTAACGAAGAAAGTTGAAGGTCTGATGATTATAAATAAATAAAAGGAGACTTAGCAATCCACTCGAAGGTCAGAATTTATACAGCTATAGAGGAAGAGGTGGACATGTTATACATTACTCCCAGGAAAAATGAATGTATTTAATAGGAATGGCTGACTCCAGTATCAGAAAACCTTTTTCCTTTCATGAAAAGTCTTTATGGGCAGCTATGAGATAACTTGGGAAGTGAGCCAGCCCACCAGCTACAGAATTACAGTTCCATGACCAGCAGCACAACCAGAATTTTCCAAAGGAGGAGGCCAGAGCTCTCCCCACCTGACCTGCACCCAGCTCCAAACTCCCTCCCCAATACCCAGCTCCCCACACTCCACCCTGCACCAAGCCTCAAGTTCTCCCCCATATCCAGTCCTGAGTGCTCTCATGCTGTCTCTGCTCCCAGCCCTGTGCTCTCAACCCTGCACTCAACTCCACGCATGCTTCTCTCCTGCTGTCCCACACCAAGGCCCATGATCTTCCCCACAGCCAGTGACAAGCTTTTTCCCAGGGAGGTGGTAAGGCTGAAGAGCTTCATACCCACCATGGGACAGTCCATTCTGGGAGCCTCAGACCCCACCCTCTTGCATTTCTGCTTCCTTAGGAAGCATCAACAGCCTGGATCCAATCCTCCCACCTTCATGGGAATTGGTGGGTTCCCAGTACCCCTTGCTCTGCTTCTCTCCATGGGCTAGGGGTGCCCAGTGCTCATCAGCATCAGAAGAACTGTAAAGGTGGGGGAGTTTAGCAGGCACACAGGGTCTCAAACACTCAAATTTGGCCTGGTCATCCCTCTGCCATGACAGACGGGTGGCCAGGTCAAATATCTAGCTCTGGTTGGGGCCTCAGTCCCCTCCCACTTGTCCCATGCTTGTGACCGAGCACTGCATGAAGGATTCAGAAACAATCAACAAAATTATCTGTCTTGGGTGTGAATAAGGAAAATGCTTCAGGCCTTGACTGAGCTGGCTATAGGCAAGGAAGGGTTAGTATAGATAAAGACCTTGATGCCTTTGTCAAAAGTAAATAAATCCTTGGCAGAGATCAATTCATTAATGTCACTCTGAATAATAATTTATTATGGTGTCTGCAGCAGAAGTTCCCTCAGACACTGCAAGCTGTTGCCTTAGAAATTGAGCCTCCCTAATTAGAAAGCTGACATACAGGGTGGATCATTCAAGATGGTGCACTGTCTGGTCTGACTAATGAACAAAACAAGCATCAACAATGATGAAACTGGCAAAAATAGATAAAAAAAGAAACCCCCAAAGAACAACAGTGGAGGCAGCTGGTGCAGCAGGGCAATGCAGAAAAGCTCTAGGAGATAAATTGGAGTCAGCTCACCCATTAAATACATTTGGAATATGGTAACGAGTTGAGCATGCAGCAGAGATGAGTCATATGTTTGTTTAAAAACTAACTGTGGTGTGCAGGGTAAAGGAAATCATGAATATGTTAAGGAAGTGATATGATGGGGCACAGAAAGGGACAAAAAGGAGCAGCTTTCTAGGTATGCATGGAGTGTTGTAGCCATGTTGCTCCCAGAATATTAGAGATAGAAGGCGGGTGAGGCAATATCTTTTATTGGACCAACTTCTATGAGTTTAAGAGACACAAGCTTGTACTGAGCTCTTCTTCGGGTCTGGTCTGTGTAATCTTGAAAGCATGTGCATATTTAATTTAAAAAAAACAGCATCACAGAACTAAGCAGAATTCAAAACTCACTATTATCTGTTCTAAACTTAGACTCTGATCCTACATGTGCTTAGACAAATAATTATCTTTATGCACGTGAATAGTCCCATTGAATTCAATGGGTAAAGTGTCTTATTTGCCTAAGTATTTGCACAATCCAGGCACAAGAGACAGCAGCTCTCAAGCAGGTTTTACCTTTAATAAAATGATTTCTCCAATTTGAATTATAGCCCCTGCAGCCTAATTTGACCAAGAATGATATTTCAAAAGCGAGAGGTAGAGGTGCCTTGGCTGGATGCTGCTACTGTGGCCCAAACTCAATATGAAAAGGTTTGAGGATGTTACTCATGTTGGAAAGCTAGCATTGTCTACCAAGTAGCATTTAAGGATAAAAAAATGCAATCTGTCATGACCCCATAAATTTCAAGTCGAAGGGCTCTCTCTTCTGCTGCAGAATTTGGAAATAAATAGTAGTGTTGGGTGTTTGAATTAACAGTGATTCAAGACTGTCAAATAACAGGCTCAAACGGAATTACTGAATCAAAGATTATTAATCAGAGATTAGTACAGCACAATACAGAAAGAATAGAAACATTACCTTCTTTGGTGTAAGGTAAAAGCTGGCCTGTGTGTGTGTCTCCCTTTTGTATCTTGTGAGATGTTGACAATTTTGCATTCTTCAACCTCAGTTTCAAGCCCTTTGTCTTTTGTAGGGTGTGACACAAAGAAAACCCCTTTGGTGGATGGAATAAAATTTTCGATCAATTTCACTGTAAATTTGACATGTTTGTTTACCTCATTACTTATGGAATTTCCTTTATGGTATTTTTATGTTACATGAATAATAAACAAAAAGGATTCGGACATGATCACAGTCAGTCCAATTGTTATGGATAGACAGTTCCCCAAAACATCTTTTAATGGATCCCCAGTCATCACTACAGAAAGCATCTGCAATAACTGTCAGTCAAGCAGTCCTACGTATATCTCTGTAGACAATTTTGGTAGTTTGACGGGACTCTTTCCTGGACATTTGTTTTCCCACAGACTTGGCGGAATCAGTCATGGTAGATTATGGTCCATACTCAATCATATGAAATTCCTGAATATAGATCACTCACAGGTTATAGACCAACACAGCCCTTATTATTCAAATACACTCTTTGCTAATATGACACAGGTTTTGGGAGAATAGTTAATATGTATATGAAATTAATATTCAGAAAGGGGACTAACAGGATTAATATTTACTAATAGGTACCAACTGGTGAACTGAATAGTTAATTTGATAAACAGCATGAATGTTGGTGCTATTCGGCCACCTAAGTAATATTTGATGCTCAAATTCATGTTTACGCATCTGAGCTGCTGCTATTTGAAGCAGGAATGGATTGCAGTTGTGTCAAACCGCTCCCCATTGCCGTAATAGTAGCTAATGGAGGAGAGATGCAGGTTTCCCAGGCACAAAGTAAAATTCCAAAACATATATTGTATGGATAGTCACCTAGTTAGGGAGAGCTATATTTATCCCCATAGACAGAGCTTTCTAAATAACTTTGGGATTTTACTGTGTAAAAGCTAGATATCAATATCTAGTTCAAAAATTTCACACAAGCTTTTTCTAAGTGTCTTGTTATTAAAATAAGAGTATTTGCCATATACATTGCCATATACATACATATATATATATATGTATGTAGTCGGAATTCCTCCCTGTCTGTTTTACAACTGCTCAGCAAAATAAAATCATAAGACTCTCCCAAATCTACCAAGTCTTGCGTTAAGCTAGAAATGAAAAAACTGTCAGTCATTTGCTGAAGCTATGAGGTTTCAGGTGAGGCTTTGTTTGTTCACTCCATCTTCACCCACCTGTACTTAAAAGCATCCTCTGTGCTCCCAGCAGTGTCACAGAGCTGGCTTTCCTCCCCTCTTAAAACCTCCCTCTTCAAGAAATTCCTCCTCCCCTCAGCTCATTAGCAATCTCCACCTCTCCCTCCTGCCCTGATGTTTTGTCCTGTGGTTCGCAAAAAGAAAAGGAGTACTTGTGGCACCTTAGAGACTAACCAGTTTATTTGAGCATAAGCTTTTGTGAGCTACAGCTCACTTCATTGGATGCATAAAAGTGGAAAATGCAGTGAGGATGTTTTTATACACACAGATCATGAAAAAATGGGTGTTTATCACTTCAAAAGGTTTTCTCTCCCCCCACCCCATTCTCCTGCTGGTAATAGCTTATCTAAAGTGATCACCCTCCTTACAATGTGTGTGATAATCAAGGTGGGCCATTTCCAGCACAAATCCAGGGTTTAACAAGAACGTCTGAGGAACAGGGAGCGGGGGGGGGGGGTAGGAAAAAAACAAGGGGAAATAGGTTACCTTGCATAATGACTTAGCAACTCCCAGTCTCTATTCAAGCTCTATTTCCCCTTGTTTTTTCCTCCCCTTCCCCTCCCCCCCCCCCCCCGTTCCTCAGACGTTCTTGTTAAACCCTGGATTTGTGCTGGAAATGGCCCACCGTGATTATCGTACACATTGTAAGGAGGGTGATCACTTTAGGTAAGCTATTACCAGCAGGAGAGTGGGGTGGGGGGAGAGAAAACCTTTTGTAGTGATAATCACCCATTTTTTCATGGTTTGTGTGTATAAAAATGTCTTCTGTACTTTCCACAGTATGCATCCGATGAAGTGAGCTGTAGCTCACGAAAGCTTATGCTCAAATAAATTGGTTAGTCTCTAAGGTGCCATAAGTACTCCTTTTCTTTGTGTGAATACAGACTAACACAGCTGCTACTCTGAAACCTATCCTGTGGTTGTTTCTCCTGTCTTACCTAGATTATGAACTTTTTAGAGTATGATAATATCTGTAGTTATTGGCCAGATCTTGGCCTTGCTGCAAAACTCAGGTGACTCAAATAAGCCCTAAAGCTAGGGAATCAGGAAGTCTGTGGCAGAACCATCCAGACTCTTGAGTTCCAGTCCAGCGTCTAAAGCACAAAACAGTTTATTTTGCAGACTTGTCATGTCCTGCATTCTAAATAATTTCCATATATAGAATATGGATGCTGGTTTTCAGCATCTGTGATGTCTTCAGTGATGTCTACAAACCTTTGGAAGTTGGGGTTATTAATTAGCTTGTGCTCCTTCTGCTGGATGACTGGAGTCAGAGGGAAATACCTTTCCCCAGCAATTTGCTAGGTATCTTAATTTGGATTATCTGTTTCTGAAGCATCAAGTACAGGCCACTGCCAGATGCAGGGTACTAAACTACATTATGGTGTCATAAGCGTATCAATTTCTACAGCCCCATAAAACCAAAATATTACAGAATAACATATAAACAGTGGGTAGTGTATCCTTGTATTTATTTACAGTAAGAGAATGTTTTTTGTTTTTAAAATATATATTTAGAAGCCAGAGAACCGTCTCCAACCAAATTACAAATATTTCAGTGCAAAATTTGGTGATTTAATTTAGTTGCTATTAGTAATGTTTTGCTTCTCTTCTGCTTTTCATTCCATTTCTTCTTATTTGAGTGCTTTAACACAGGCCCTTGAGAGCTATTTCTTTCTACTGCCTTCCATGCTGGTCTTTTTTTCCCCCTGTAAGGCTCTTTATTCAGTACCTTATAGTTTGTTGTTTTTCTAAAACAACATTTAAAGAATTATTGAACAAAATATTGTGACTCATATGATCACTAACTGGTACACAATAGTTGCAATGTTTGAAAAATATTTTGCCAATACGTTATTCAACGTATTTTACAGTTTTTTCACTACTTTCCCAGATCTACATAACAATTTTAGATCATTATTTGTCATGATGGCATTTCCCCTATTTTATATACAACTGCAAATCAATAGCTTTATTAATTCTTACCATGTTTTAATATCAAGTCAAATAATGTATTTTTGTTATGTCAGATAACAAGCAAGGATATTTGGTAACGTGAAAGTTAAGAGTGTCTCAGTGAATATTCTAGGACTAGAAAGTCAATTGCAAAAGCAGTCTCACAAAACTCGATGGCCATTAAAATGACAACCTCTTCCCCGGCAATGAAGAGGTTAAGGAATGAAATAGATGAATAAATCTCATGACCTACTCTGACAAAGTGCATACAATACTTGCAATTATTTCTTCCTTAAAATATTTAGTGTAGTCACTGTAACATCCCCAGATAATTGTATGTTTTACTCTCAAAGTTTCATTTGTGAAATGCATAATACATTAGTATAAATAGATCCAAGGCTTTTAAAAGCTGTTTCACTGAAATGTAGGAGTTCTTAGATGGGTGATTCTTTGATCTACTTAGCACCTGAAACAATAAATGTTTACAGGACGGCTTTATTCATAGATTGAAGTAACTGTAAAAACTAAATCCACCTGACTGACTTCAGAAATAATAGAAGGTCTGAACAGGTCTGCAAAAATAATAGCACCTCCAAATATGAAGTAAACCTCTCATTGAAAAGGGAGTTTTATATATTAGAGTACATAAAAGTACATTTTATATATCTCTATTCATGGATTACCCCTAAAATACAGCCCTGTATTTTGAGACCTATACGTGTCAAACAGGTATTGAGACTATGCAGAAGAAGCTATCAGTATGCTGAAAAGCTTCCTTGTGAAAGGATTATTTATTATAATATTTCTGGACATGATGATGCACTTCTCTGGCGTTTCATGAGTCTTGAGCATATATTAGAAGTCATTTCACAAACTTGAGAGGCAACTTTTCAAGTTGGGGGCAAATTTTCTATTGCTGCTCAGCTAGGATTTTTATGACCTTTATTTTGGAAGTAGCCACATCTTCTTTTTTTTTTTTTTCATGCAATCATAAGTATATATTCCACACACCAGATTATCCACCTCTCTGTTCTTAGAGCACTTCCTTTTGTGGTAGCTCCTCTCCTTTCTCACTCTCGATGGGAATACCTGAGAACTCTGTCCTTCTCTTGATACCTGGCTGACCACCTCTGCTCATGACTCTTAATTTTACCTTCTCACTGGCCCTTCCTCTCTAGTTCCACGCTTCAGACTGTCTGTCTGACATATCCAAAATTGTACACCTATATTGCTTACCTCCAATCTGCCCAAAATACGTAGGGCTGCTTTGGGCCATCCGAGTATTGCAAAGCAGCTTTAGCTGTAACCAAGATCAATTATATTGACCAGACTATGCTATTGCCTCTTTTGAATTTTCTATTGCATTTCATTTATCCACTATATCAACTTTAAATTTCTCTCCACCTTTAAGGCCCTACCGAACTCTGTTCCACCCTACATCTTGGTTACTGTATTTCATCACATCCCACTTTACTCGAATGGTCTCAACACTCCATTAATTTCTTTTCCCACTCTGGTCTCCATGCCTCCTTCCTTTCTGCCCCCTACTCATGGAATGACTTCCAGTTCTCATGCCCCAAGCTTCTACTCACTTCTCTTTCAGATGTCTCCTAACAAGTCACTTTTTCTTCTGATCATGCAAACACTAAGCCATCTTAAATACAATCTTTGCTCCAAAGTCATATTAGAAGTGAAGTGGGTTAAATCAGAATAAACCCAAAATATACAATTCAGCAATACAAAATCTACTGAAAACGTCCTCCTCTCGGGTTTCCCATACATTTTATTTTCTCCATATGTCATAAATATAAAGGGAAGGGTAAAGCCCTTTAAAATCCCTCCTGGCCAGAGGAAAAATCCTCTCACCTGTAAAGGGTTAAGAAGCTAGGATAACCTCGCTGGCACCTGACCAAAATGACCAATGAGGAGACAAGATACTTTCAAAAGCTGAGAGGAGGGAGAAAAACAAAGGGTCTGTGTCTGTCTGTGTGATGCTTTTGCCGGGGACAGAACAGGAATGGAGTCTTAGAACTTTAGTAAGTAATCTAGCTAGGTATGTGTTAGATTATGATTTCTTTAAATGGCTGAGAAAATAGCTGCGCTGAATAGAATGGATATTCCTGTCTGTGTGTCTTTTTTGTAACTTAAGGTTTTGCCTAGAGGGATTCTCTATGTTTTGAATCTAATTACCCTGTAAGGTATTCACCATCCTGATTTTACAGAGGTGATTCTTTTCTTTTTACTTCTATTAAAATTCTTCTTTTAAGAATCTGATTGCTTTTTCATTGTTCTAAGATCCAAGGGTTTGGGTCTGTGGTCACCTATGCAAATTGGTGAGGATTTTTACCAAACCTTCCCCAGGAAGTGGGGTGCAAGGGTTGGGAGGATTTGGGGGGGAAAGACGTGTCCAAACTCCGTTTTTTCAGGAACCCAGATAAAGTTTGGTGGTGGCAGTGGAAATCCAAGGGCAAAGGGTAAAATTAATGTGTACCTTGGGGAAGTTTTAACCTAAGCTGGTAAAAGTAAGCTTAGGAGGTTTTCATGCAGGTCCCCACATCTGTACCCTAGAGTTCAGAGTGGGGAAGGAACCTTGACACCATAGCTTTCAGATTGTAAGATCTTTGGGGTAGGGACTGCCTTCGTTTTTTTGTTGTTGTTGTTCTGCGCACATAGTTGACTCTTGACTTCAGTGGATAATTATAATTAAGTGTTATTTTTTCTGGAAAATTCTTTATTTGCATGTATTGTATTTTTCATTTTTAGTTCAATATATTTCATTGTTTTTATTCATATGCTTATTATATTAGGAATTCTAGGTTACAGTTGCATATTACACTTGCCCATACTACTGGCAAGTGTAATATGCCTATTACATTGTAATGTAATGTAATGTAATTGTAAGTGTAATATGCCTATTACATTGGCTATTCTGGTATGTCTATTCTGTATCTTCTGTTGAAACTGTTCCACCATGTGTAAATAATTGAATATGCATTGGGCCAGAGAGCGAGAGTGTGAAAATAACTGACTATTCCAGTAGTTAGGGAGTCACCTTAGAGGTGGGAAACCCAAAATCCCTTTTCTACATGAGGCAGAGGGTAGAACAGAACTCTGGAACTCTAAACACTGAGCTAAAAGTGATAGGATAAGCTACCACCTCCTCCCTTATGTTTCTTGCAACAATGCCTTAGGTATGTATCTTCAGGAGTGAATTCACAGCTAAGAATGTCAAGCAGAGAAAGATGCCTCCCTCTGGGACTTAGGCACCTAATGCTGTTTGAGGGGTAGGGATTAGGCCACACCTCTCACTTTGATATTTTGACATTTGACTGTTTTTGTATATCCCATTATTTAGGCGCCTAACTCTCCCTATGCACTGTATAGGGAGCCTGAGCACCTGACTTAGAATTGTGGCTTCCACTTGGAGGCAAGGTGCCTAAAAGTTAGACTTTGCAATGCTCAGTGTCCTAGTGTCAAAGTATCTCTGTGAATCTGGTGACTTTGCAAGGTCACACAGTAAATCTGTGGAAAAGCACACAATTCAACCTATGTTTGCTGGACTGATAAATCTGAGGACTGAAGCAGAACTGGTACAGCATGTTTCCTTTTTTCTATGCAAAGGAAAAGTACAGCATGGACCACAGTAGTACAGGCTTCCTTGCACTGCTCATGAAATGTGCTACAACTCTGTTCTGCAGGAATGAGTCTTAATACCCATTAGTTCTTCAGCCGTTCTTCTACAATTACCAATTAATGCAATTTGAGATGTTGATTCATGTAATATGCATGCGTCCACTAGAAGCTGGATTGAAATCACCAATTTATTTTTGTGGTGACGTTTGACAGATCTGCTTGTTTTCATTTTCTTTAGTACATTTCTGTTTATTTCAGAATAAGTTTTGCAGTATAATGAGTGGGCTATGAGGCACTCTGCCCTCCCAGCATTCAGCCAGTCGAGAAGACACTGGTGAAGTATTAGTGCATCACCAAATCTAAAAAGAAATCACATGACAAAATCAACCTTGTTTTTTTCTTATCATAGTTATAATAAAAAAAAAGAGGGTAAGTTGATGGGTTACAAAGTACAGGTTTCAAATAACTTGCTCTGCTTGAAAGTCAATGACTTGGCTTTGTTGATATAAACTAAAATCATTTCAGATGGTTTAGTATATGGAGCAGCCATTAATTATAGTCACAGATCATAAAACAATCCTGGGTGTGGTTCTGCTGCTATATAAAATCACTGTACTGATAAAAGTCAGAATAACTTCATATCATTCTCTTACTTTGTCTTTCTCTTTGAAAATTTTCAAATTCCTTCAGGTAGTCTAAGTTAGATGCAGGGCCAGATTAAGACCTTTAAAGGCCCTAAGCATTGCAAAGATTATGGTGCCCCCCAATATGTAATTCAAAATAAAAACATTACTATACTGTAAAATAAAATTTTATTTTTCGAAATGACACAAAACTTACATGTGTGCTGAAATTAAAATAGCTTCTTTCTAGATTTTCTGATTGCAAAATTCTGGATAAGTTCATTGAAGCTGACTCGATGAAGCATGTACACTTCCATACACAATAGGGAAAGTGAATCAAGTCTGTCCTGACGCATTGTTGTTCTCTGAGGGTCTTTGATTCTTTTCAGCTGAGAAAAAGAGGGTTCTGCGGAGCAGTTAGTAATCATCAATGTTAGAAAAATACGAAATGTGATCTTTACATTTGGAAAGACACTTTGTATTCCGTCTTTCAATATTGTGTCATGAAGATCAATGTGATTGAATTTCATTTTTCCTGTTTCATTAAACTGCGCGCATATAACAGTGGAACTGCCGTACTTCTCCACAGAGATTCATGTTTAAGTCAACACGGTATGAGTCAACTAGCTTTTGGGAACCTTGTGAATATTGTTCGTCAGATAAGTCCATATCGTTTAGAAAAGAAAATTTTTTCTTTAGAAAAGAAAATCTACTTGATACTTCTTTGTACACTTCACCTCTCCTCTTCATATGAGCTTCAAGTGTATCAATTATAGCATAGTAAGTAGATACGCAAAATTTGTCTCTAGGATTCAGTGCTGTTTCTGTTGCACTGCTATCATTTGCTTGTTTTTTCCTAATTCGCTTGCAGGACTGGGCTTCTTTGTAGTTAATATCAGGCAAGATATCTTTTGATATGTCTTCAAATCTTTTGAAATCATTCCTCAAAGTGTGTACGTGGTCTGCTAATGATTGACAGAGGTCTGCACATGTTTTCAAATCCAATTCTTTTTCTTGGAGAGCTTGACTTGTGTGGTAAAAGTGTTGTAAAATTTCATTCCACATGGTCAACATGAATATAAACTCTAGTTCTTGCATCTTGTTTGCAATGTTTTCTGCCTCTCGTATAGTTTATCCCTTTTGTGATTGGTCTTCAGCTATACTTTCTGTCAAGGTTCCTTCCCCACTCTGAACTCTGGAGTACAGATGTGGGGACCTGCATGAAAGAACCCCTAAGCTTATTCTTACCATCTTAGGTTAAAACTTCCCCAAGGTACAAACTTTTACCTTTTGTCCTTGGACCTTATGCTGCCACCACCAAGTGTATTAAACAAAGAACAGGGAAAGAGCCCACTTGGAGACGTCTTCCCCCCCAAAATATTGCCCCCAAGCCCTACCCCCCCTTTCCTGGGGAAGGCTTGATAAAAATCCTCACCAATCTGCATAGGTGAACACAGACCCAAACCCTTGGATCTTAAGACCAATGAAAAAGCAATCAGGTTCTTAAAAGATAATTTTAATTAAAGAAAAAGTAAAAGAAAAACCTCTGTAAAATCAGGAAGGGAAATATCTTACAGAGTAGTCAGATTCAAAACACAGATACTCCCTCTAGGCAAAACCTTAAGTTACAAAAAGATACAATAACAGGACTATACATTCCATTCAGCACAACTTATTTTATCAGCCATTTAAACAAAACAGAATCTGATGCATATCTAACTAGATTGCTTACTAACTCTTTACAGGAGTTCTGACCTGCATTCCTGCTCTGGTCCTGGCAAAAGCATCACACAGATAGAACCTTTGTTTCCCCCCCCCTTCCAGGTTTTAAAGTATCTTGTCTCCTCATTGGTCATTTTGGTCAGGTGCCAACGAGGTTATCTTAGCTTCTTAACCCTTTACAGGTGAAAGGGTTTTGCCTCTGGCCAGGAGGGATTTTATAGCACTCTATGCAGAAAGGTGGTTATCCTTCCCTTTATTTTTATGACACTTTCTAATGCATCCACAATTTTTGAGTAGGACTCCAGAATTGCACTTGTTGCCACTGCATGTGCCTCGCAGCGAGTATTAGAAAGAGATTTCAACACACGATCATTGCCCAAATATGTTTTAAGAACTGCCCATCGGTGTGTTGAGACAGAGAAAAATGTATAAAGTAACTGGACTGTTGAGAAAAACTTACTGCCACCGGAAAACAATCAACAGCACTGCAGCCAACAAGATTGAGAGTGTGCAGCACATGGTATGAATGAGACATATTTGTTCTGCTCTAAAAGCTTCTTCTGCATTCCTTGATAATGCCCTGACATGTTGGCAGCGTTGTCATAAGAAAGAAAGAAAAAACTAATCAGGTACGTATAACTCAGAAGAATATATCAATAATAAAACAAATTCATTGCAATCCATGACAGGATCTGATTTCCTTGCATTATTTCGGTCTACGTTAGTTGGACGCCCCCCTGGTTTAGGTGGGGATAAGTAATAAAAAGAGAACAGAAAAATGGGGGAAGAGTGTGTAGTGGAGTATAAGGCAGTCTAACAAAGTTCTGATTTTTCCCCATGATGACTACTTGGATGCTTTTTTTGAAATATCAATTTTTTTCTGGTGCCCTAAGCACATGCTTAGTCTGCCTATTTTGTAATCCAGCCCTGGTAAGATGTGTATGGTTTGTAGAAGAACTGATAACCAACAAAGACAGCACTAAATTTACTTTACATTCATACCTTTTTTTAAAAATAGTATATTTATTACTGGAACATGGGTAATATGGAAGTTTTCTGCCAGAAAACTATTGGAAAAAAGTGTAGTTGCACACAGAGAAGAGTAAGACAAAAAATAGTAGCGGTTAAAAAAAATCATTAGAAATCTGTACAAACAACCTTAAGAGTTTACTTTTTGATTATTGCAAACAGGAAATTTAGTCTCAAACTAAACATAAAAACTGACAAAGACTGCCTGACTCAACATAAAGCTACAAACCTAAGAGGATCATAAAATGTGAGAGAGACTATTTAAAAGTCTAATACGAAAGGATAAACAAAATAGTATTCTCTGCCAATTCTGCGCATAAGGTTCTGGTCAGCAGAAAAATATACCTTGCAAGTAAGCCCTAAAAAAAAAAAAGTTCAACGATAACTAAAGATGATAGACTATCAGAAAGGTTGTGTCATTTGTTGAGATACTATTTTTATTGGATTTGAAATATAGTTAGCTGAGATTCCCTTGAGCTTTATGTTTTGATACAGTGGGATGTATCTGTGTACGTGAGCATATATGCAGTGTACTGCTGT
This sequence comes from Natator depressus, assembly GCF_965152275.1. NCBI lineage: Eukaryota > Metazoa > Chordata > Testudines > Cheloniidae > Natator > Natator depressus. The sequence continues at coordinate 85,100,933 of NC_134238.1, forward strand.
CAGCAATCTAGAGAAGAAATGAGTATCCATTGCTTCTTGTTGAAGGCAGTTTTGACAGCTATATGAAACAGGCAGAAACAAATTCCTTCTATGAATCCAAAAATAATTCCTCACTAAATTAGTGACGGCTTTTATCTTGTAGTACACTGTTGCCCTTAAACTGAGTTTTATCAGTATTTCTAACTTGATAATACTTGTAGTACCTTTATAAATAACAAAACAATGTATTTCAAAAGTGAAGACAGTCAAGGCAGATTGGTTTCACAAACCAAAGTCCTGCTTGAATCTGTTCACATAAAATAAAAACAAACACATATGCCATGGGAATAGTGAAAAATTCCTCTGACATACTCCATGCTGTTAGCACCAATATCAGCAATTCATTGTGTTCATGTCACAACCAAAGAGGAAAAGTAAACTGCTTCTGACAAAATAAAAACCGGCCTGAATGCCTCTCAGCCAAGACTCAACTTATCCAAATATATTTTGTTGTTTGAAAAAAAAAGTCTGTACATTTCTCTGCATCCCTGAATCTCATATTTTTGTCAGAAACAAATAGAATATATGTAATATTAGAATATATTGGGCTAGTTCATGGCACGAGGGTGATGTGGAGCCACTGAGGCAAGTACAATGTCTTATGGGGCTTCTCCATGCACATGTGGTGGTGGAGGGGGCAGTGAAAAGTACGGTCTGCTCCATCACTGCCTCATGTTTTCTTGGTCAAAGCAGTATTAGTGCTAGTTAAGATTAAAAGTAGTTAGAGATAAGGAATGAGGAAGAAGGTAAGTAGCAAAAAAGCATAAGGTCAAGGAGAACCCAGGGACATGATGTCGATAAAAGGGGTCTTATCATAGAGGAGATCCACCAGTTATGGAGTAGCTTGATAAGCAAGAAAGAGGAACAATGGAAAGAAAGGAGACTAGATACCTGTACAACTATGCAGAAGATCCAGGAGGTTGGAGTAACTCTATGGAGGCTGGACTGAGGTTGAATGGATGAGAAAGTAGGAAGCGCTGTCAACAGCAGAAAGGAAAACGACACCGAGTAGAATGTTTTCTGTACTGCATAGTCAGAGAGAAATCCAGACAGAAATAGGTTTGGATATATTGTTGTATAAGAGAAGGCTATATTCTCAAGAACACCTGTATATGTACTCTAAAATAAGGATGAATCAATCCTTCTAACTACTTACTTCAGTCCTTTGCCATGTTTTGAAAACTAATGCAGCCACAGAAATAGAATGATCACCTCTAACAACTCAATACCATTTGCAGGTAAAACGAACATTAGTGTAGCATTCATGAAAGATTTGTGCTTAGAATGTACTTGAAATGTGGAATACAATCATAATTATTGAGCTCTTAGGCCCTGATACAACGAAGTACTTAAGCACGTGTGAAGTCCAATTGATTTCAATGGAATGACTCACATGGTTAATTAGGTCCATGCTTAAGTACCTTGCTAAATCCACAATCTTAATATCAAACCAAGTCCCCATAAAATGTCAGCTCCTATTTTTATATTTTTTGAACCATTCTAGTTTGGCTCAGACACAGCACTAATTCTGTTCCTGACTAAAGATCAGGTGCTTGATGTGCAGCTGGCTTAAAGGAGGAGGCCAAGTGGAAACCCAATAACAGCCAGGTCAGTTCAGTTCAACACTAGAATATCATAAAAGCCTGTAGTACAAACAAAATACACAATAACTGGCCACATGGATACTATATTTACCTGCTTTTTGGCATCTAGAGGTGAGGAATAAGTAAAATTGATGGTATCTGCCTTCCTTAGATCCGCATGACCTTCTTTTCCATTTTATATTGAAATATTGGGAAAGTAAATTTCTAAAGCGAGTTCTCTCACCCCAAGTGCAATAGACACAGCACTCTTAATACAAAGAGGGGCAGGCTCCAGAGAACTGTAAACATGTTATAAAGCAGGGGAGGGCAAACTTGTTGGCCTGAGGGCTGCACTGGGTTTCGGAAATTGTGTGGAAGGCCGTTTAGGGGAGGCTGTGCCTCCCCAAACAGCCAGGCGTGGCCCGCCCACTTCTTGTCCCCTGATGGCCCCCGCCACTGGACTCCTGGCCCATCCAACCCTGCCCCACTGCCCCGCTTTCTGTCCCTTGACTGCTCCCGCAACCCCACCCCTGACTGCCCCCCCACCTCCCCATCCAACCCCTCCTCTCATTCCTGATTGCCTCCCTGGGACCTCCTTCCTGACCACCACCCCCCCCCCCGACCCCTGCCCCCATTCAACCCTCCTCCCCCCCACCCCGCCCTCTGACCGCCCCGATCCCTATCCACACCCGTGCACCCTGACCACCACCCCGAACTCCCCTCCCTCTATCCAACTCCCACTGCTCCATGCCCCCTTATTGTGCTGCCTAGAGCACCGATGGCTGGCGGTGCTACAGCCGCACCGCCCGGCTGGAGCCAGCCACACCACCGCGCAGCACAGAGCACCGGGTCAGGCCGGGCTCTGTAGCTGCGCTGCCCCAAGAGCTCGCGGCCCCACAGCCCAGAGCATTGCGCCGGTGGCGCAGTGAGCTGAAGCTACGGGGGAGGGGCTGGGAGCTAGCCTCCCGGGCCAGGGGCTTAGGGGCCGGGCCGGATGTGGCCTGTGGGCCGTAGTTTGCCCACCTGTGTTACAAAGCAATGGAGCACTCAATAATGCATGTTTAACTAGAGGTTTAATTTAGCTTAGACAATAACAGCAAAAAATAACGTTGCGATTCCTCCCACCTGTGAGGGAATGAGCGGAACATTCTTAATCAGATACTTACAAAAGTGACTCAGAACTCTAGTTGATAACAGATTAGCTGGGCAATTGTGAGATCCACTGGTTAGTACAAACTTCTGAAAGATTGCATCTTCATTAAAACATCCAACTATGCTGATTTTTGTTTTATTGGAGTTCTTGTATGTTGGTGTCACAGCTGAGAGGCTTGGGATGAGCACTTGGGCTACTAGAATATGTGTTGCTGGCCTTTGCATTTACTCTCAACGTACTGGGGACAAGAATAGAAGAATCATCTTGTCCTCTTAAAGATTATCTTCACTGAAACAATTAGCTTGAGTTAGTACACTTAAGTCTTACTCCACTTGATCTAGCCTAGCTTAAATGAGAGCAACCACACCATGAAACAACTCTCAAGTGAGAGAGTGACTAGATTAGCAGTTGATGATGAGTTGTACGTCGAGCTGCTATATTCCCACTGCGTTACTAGCTCAAGATTCAGCAGCATTCAAGCTTCAACACTCACTCTCCCCCCCGACTCCACTCCCAATTAGACATTTGTGTGTGGATGGGAGTTGGGTTAGGGGCAAAACTTGAATCATAGCTTGAGCTAACACTGTAGTGAAGATAAGCCCTTAGAGTTCATGGATAAGCCCAATATTTATTGATGATTTAACAAAAACATAAATTTATACTTAATCTCTACAATACTATATATATAGAGAGAGAGAGAGAAAAAAAAAACGGGAGAAAGAAAAGTCAGACTCATCACACAAGGATAAAGCAATGCTCATGGAAAAATGCAAAATACATTAAATTTGTCTAGATATCCTTTGAAGACTCACAGGAATTTGCAACTTTTAGTTAAAGACAGAAGTTATGACGCTGTGGGTCAGACTTTGGCACGCTTATTTACATTTAGTATTTTATGCTTCATCTACACTTAAACTTACACCGCCATAGCTATGTCAGTCAGTGATGTGGAAAAAACCCACACTCCCTAGTGCCATAGCTATCCTGACAAAACCCCCAGGGTAAACTCAGCTATGCTGACACGAGAAATGCTTCTGACATCATAGCTAATGTCATTTGGGGATATGGGGCTGTGCATATACCCAAGAAAAAACTTTCTGTTGGCATACTCTGAGTCTGCACTAGGGGTCTGTGCTATCATAGCTCTGACATAAATTTTATAGTTAGATCCCTGCATGGTTACAAAGTGTGTATCCGTATTTGATCTGCAAAAATGGTCCATGGATTTGCAGGGCCCTAGATACAAAATTTGTATCCACATCCAATCAGCGATCCTCAGACATTTTTGCCAATATCTGTGGATATAAAGCGAATATCCGTGGATTTGCAGGGCTCTATTTGTAGCGTAGTTGTACTTATGCAAGGGACTTCTCCAGGAGTTATGGAACGTCTCAAAAGGAAAGGGGTGGCAGAGTCTGGCACCATGATAGAACCCATAGACACTGCTTATTGTAAAACTACTCTATTATTCACTTAACTCTACTCCTATGTTTTCCTCTTTGAATAAGCCAGTGCTTAGCTCTGCTTCAATACCTCTTTCTGCAACTGAACTTGTCATTTGTCACTTCTAAAGATACCTGCCTCCACTAGCCTAGAGAGCAGGAGATTTGGGGCTGCTCCTCAGAAAATGGCTTTCATTTCAGCAGTACTTTCCGCTTTCAGTATATCCAGGACAGCCAGCACAATCCCTAAGGATTGAAGGGTGCAGGAGAAGGCCCTAAGAGAGCTGTTATATTTTTAAAAATCTGTAGTTTATAGACATAAAAGAGGGAGCTGTCAGTGAAATATGTAGGAATATTCTATGACTTCAGCTCACTTGGCAAGTTGATTCACTTTAAGAAGGGAAAAAGTAGCAGTACAAAATGGGATAAGGATGTATTTCTTTTTGTTCTTGTGCCACTACTTAATGGAGCATCAAATAGCTTCATTTTGGAATTTAATTTCCAATTCAGATTCTGATACATTAAATGGACAAAAAAAGAAAAAAACAAAAAACCACCACTCAAGTTCTGTAGAATTTATCCTGTCACAAAATGTGTTGATATGACATTTTTTCTTGAGATAATTTAGGATAGAAAAAATGTTCTTGTGGCTATTTTTTTAACTTGAAATTAAAACTACACACCCACACATCCGGTTTACTGAAGTGATAGTACAGCAATGCAAGCTACAGTCTGCATTATAGAAAGCTGGCATTGCTCTGTATCATGATTCAGTTTCTATTTTCTGACTGTTTGGTATATTATGGTACTCAACAAAAACACGGAGGGTGATTTACAGCAAAATACAAAGCATTCATAATACAACATGTGATGCGTGTCACTTGTGGCATACCAGCAGGAGGAAGTTGGTGTCAGTTCATTTTATCGGTGTCTCTTATTCCTGGGACCGGCTTTATGAGCGGAATCGGAATGAACATCGCCCCTGCATACTGAGAACAAAAGATTCTTCTAAAAATGATTGACTGTTTTGTTGCAAAATGAGAATGTCTTTTATTTCTGTTATAAATAGTCAACTGACCCTTTTTGCCTTTTCTTGTATTTGCACAGCAGCAAAAATATTACTTACTGAAAGGTGGTTCTACCTATTAACATAATCAAGAGAAGTGATGCAATTTATAAAGCATTCTGTCAATAGGTCACTGATAAATAGTTAAAGCCCAAATTTTAGGTAAGAGAGAAGGTATAAAATCTGATGTTGTATAAATATATATGACTTTTATTTCCAAATTTCTATGTAATTCCACACCCACATCCTGCTCCCCCTATTGACACGTTATCCTGAAATTGTGGAAACCAAAGCACAAAAATTTGTCCTAGTAGTGCATGAGAACTATGCTGAGAAACAAACCACCCTTATGGGACAGTCCTATTGAATGAAAGCAAAAATGATGGTCAATATCTTGTCTCTGGTGTCAATAGTTTTGCCTTTGACGGTACCAGAATTTTACCTAATGTATTTTCTTTTCTTTTGAACCATCCTTCCAAAATTGATATAACATTATATTTCTTCTATAGGAATTCTGTAAAAACAAAACAAATTAAGAAACAAACCTATAGAAGAGAAGTTACTGTCTATTACACACTCCAATTAATGTTATATCCAGACAGGAGTCCAAACATTAATTGTGGCTAGAAGGAAAGGATTGGTAATCTCAGGTTTTGATATACAAGTGCCTCATCTTCATAGAGCATAATTTTGTGCTCTGTTTGGCTCACCCCGATACTATGAATATGTTGATTGGCTAGGATGGTAATGGCTAAAGATTCTAAAGCTAAATCAAACAGCAGAGGAGAAAGGGGGCAGCTCTGCCTTGTAACTCTCTGTAATCGAAATGGGGCAGAAATACCACCATTGGTAACTACTTTGGAAGTTGGGTTAGAGTATAAAAGCTTAACCCAAGCAATACATTGGTTACAAAATCCAAATTTTGCCAACACAGTCTATGGAAGCAAAGGCCCTTTTGGCATCTAAAGAAATGACAGCTAAGGGTTTTTTAGAATCTCTCAAAGCATCAATAATATCAGTTAGTTGATGCAAGTTATCTGAACCATATCTATTATGAAGGAAGCCTACTTGATTGATTTGTATAACATGAGAGAGCACTTTGTCCACTCACATAGCAAGAGTTTTAGCTAAAATTTTAGCATCGCAATTGATTAAAGAAATTGCCCTGTAATTACTACATAGTCCAAGTTCTTTCCCAGGTTTAGGAATAACTGAAATTACAGCTTCTCATAGAGCAGGCAGGAGAATTTGTTCATTTTTGGCCTCATTGAACCAGTATTCAATAGCTTAGGTGTTAAAATTTCAGAGAACTATTTGTAAAACTCAATTGGGAACCCTTCTGCACCAGGAGTTTTTCGAACCTTCATTTCTTTTATAGCTTGAATCAGTTCCACAATTTCTTGAGGGGCATCTAAAAGATCCTTCTGAGAATCGGAGATCTGTGGCAGAGACAATCCACTAATAAGTGTTATAGGGTATCTTTACTGATTCCTTCTTCAGCTAAATATAGTTTTGAATAAAACTGTTAATTGTTTATTAATATGTGTTGTATATAATTTATTACTACTATTGCAAATATCAGCAATCTTATTTCTGTTAGCCTTTTGCTTAAGTCTATAGGCCAACAGTTGCTAGCTCTCTCGCCAAACTGCCAGTAGTTTTGCTTCAAAGAGAATAAAGCAAACTCAGTTTTTGGGGACAGAAGTTTGTTGATTTCATATCTTAGCGTGATGAGGATTCTGAGTTTCTCAGGGGAGAGGGCAGAAATGTAGTCTACATAGAAGGCCATAATTTCCTTCGCAAAGGTATCAATTCTATGTTCACTCCATTTCTTATTAAAGGTGACATAAGAGATGATATGTGTTAGAATATAGATATTCAGGCCTGCCTCTAAAGGCCTATACTTTAAGAACTTAGGTGTATTTTTATCACTTAGCTAGTTACAGGGCTATAAAAACAAAGAATCAAAATCACAGTCCACCTCTGTATGGGCCTTCTCTCACTAGGATAGTCTGAGGTCTTGTTCTTAGGCTAAGGCCTTTGGCTAAGCAGCAGGGGCAGCCATAAACTGGGAAGCGTAGGGTCACGTCCTCACATTCCAAACCAGTCACATTAGACTCATAGACTTTAAGGTCAGAAGGGACCATTATGATCATCTAGTCTGACCTCCTGCACAATGCAGGCCACAGAATCTCACCCACCCACTCCTGCAATGAACCTCTCACCTATGCCTGAGCTATTGAAGTCCTCAAATCATGGTTTAAAGACTTCAAGGTGCAGAGAATCCTCCAGCAAGTGACCCATGCCCCATGCTGCAGGGGAAAGTGAAAACCCCCCAGGGCCTCTGCCAATCTGCCCTGGAGGAAAATTCCTTCCTGACCCCAAATATGGCAATCAGCTGAACCCTGAGCATGTGGGCAAGACTCGCCAGCCAGATACCCAGGAAAGAATTCTCTGTAGTAACTCAGATCCCACCCCATCTAACATCCCATCACAGGCCATTGGGCCTATTTACCACTAATAGCCAAAAGTCAGTTAATTGCCAAAATCATGTTATCCCATCATACCATCTCCTCCATAAACTCATCGAGCTTAATCTTGAAGTCAGATAAGTCCTTTGCCCCCACTGTTTTCCTTGGAAGGCTGTTCCAGAACTTCACTCCTCTGATGGTTAGAAACCTTCATCTAATTTCCTGATGGCCAGTTTATATCCATTTGTTCTTGTGTCCACATTGGTACTAAGTTTAAATAATTCTTCTCCCTCCCTGGTATTTATCCCTCTGATATATTTATAGAGAGCAATCATATCTCCCCTCAGCCTTCTTTTGGTTAGGCTAAACAAACCAAGCTCCTTGAGTCTCCTTTCATAAGACAGGTTTTCCATTCCTTGGATCATTCTAGTAGTCCTTCTCTGTACCTATTCCAGTTTGAATTCATCCTTCTTAAACATGGGAGACCAGAAGTGCACACAGTATTCCAGGTGAGGTCTCACCAGTGCCTTGTATAACGGTACTAATGCCTCCTTTTCTTTACTGGAAATACCTCACCTGATGCATCCCAAGACCGCATTAGCTTTTTTCACTTCTTAATTTTTGCTGTTTAGCCTCACTCACATTCGTTACCCGATTAGGCATGGGCATTCTACAGCCAGTATGACCTATTAGACTGGTATCCACACTGCCCATCCTCCTTATGTCCATTCTCCTACCCACAGCTGTATCCTTTCTTACTTCGTTTTCTTCCCTCTCAATGTTAAAATCTAGTGTGGAGATTACCTGGACATCCCAACCATCTCCCCCAAATTCCTAGTTTAAAGCTTTATTAATCAGTTGTGCCAGCCTCCATCTTAGAAGTCTATTTCCCACCCTACTCAGATGGAGGCCATCCCAAGAGAACAGTCCTCTGTCCATGAATGCCTCCCAGTGACCATACATCCCAAAGCCCTCCTTATAGCACCACTGCCTGAGCCATCTATTGAGCATCATAATCTTGTTACACCTTTGTTGCCCTTCTCTAGGAACAGGAAGAATCCCACTGAAGATCACCTGAGCCTCGATTTCCTTAAGCGTCTTCCCCAGCCTGGCATAGTCTCCCTTGGTACATTCCAGTGAGAATCTATCTGTATTGAAATAAGGTGCTATTGGGCTGTTTGAAAGACAATCCTGTCATCGTAATGCCCATCACCACCAAATAAAGAAACGGATCTTAAGTGATAACATCCTGTCTGGCAAGAAATCACTCATCAATGGTTGTGGTTGTGAAACCCTCATTTCTGTATTATTTTACCTTTATGCCCCCCCCCCCCCACTTTTCTATTGTTAATCTATCTGGTTCTCTAACTGTTTCTGTCTTCAGTATAATTAATTTTGCTAGGTTTAAGTTAATTAGGGTAGTGGGATATAATTGGTTAGAGAATTATGTTACAATATGCTAGTATTGGTTACTTAAATGTCAGTAAAATGATTGGTTAAGGTATAGCTGAGAATATTACTATATAAACTGGGGTCAAACAGGAAGTTGGGGGAAGGGAAATTGGAATCATGCTTGCTAAGAGGGAGGAATGGGAATGGGGAATGGGGACACAGGCAAGGTTCTGCGGCATCAGAGCTGGGAAGGGGGATGCGGGATAAACGCTCTGTGGCATCAGAGCTAGGAAGGGGGACATGGGGTAAATGCTCTGCGGCATCAGAGCTGGGAAGGGGGATGCGGAGTAAACGCTCTATCGGCATATAAACCTGACTGGTGTGAAGGGCTTCGGAATATGTTTGCTTGGAAAGTAACCCCAATAAACATCGCATTGTCTGTGCTTCAGACTTCTGGTCTTTTGCTGCTTGCTGTCTGCGTGACAAGAACCAGGGAAGTGGGAGGGTGGAGAGAAAGCCCTCTAACAATATGGCCTCTTATGATGACTTCAAAGGCTTTCTGAATGATGGTGGCTAATGAAGTGGTGAGAACTTTTTTTTTTTTAAGTTCTAACTCCAGTTGGATAGAGATAGCAAATGAGGTATGAAACAGCACAAAGGTATTTAGTCTCCACATCTTAGTTGGGAGTGCATACCCTGGGCCTAAAAGACCTACTATGGGAGCATGGTCAGATATAATGGTAGTTTCAATGCCACAATCAGTGACAGAACTGATCAAGTCTTGTGACTTTAAGATACAGTCCAATCTTGAATATGTTGAATGAGCTGCAGGGAAAAAGAAACTGTAGTCTTTGGCCATAGGATTACCCAATCTCCATACATCTTGTAAACCTCAATCAGCCATCAATGTATGAAGTACCTGACTAATATTAGAGGTTTTTATATGAAGATGGAGAAGATTTATCAAGGACTGGGTCTCGAGTTTCATAAAAGTCTCTGGCTATAATAAAAGTATGATGGCCCATGTCACTTATACTCATGAAAAAAAAATGGAGTAACCGTAGTTTGGCCCATAGCGATTGGCAAAGATTATGATAGAATTGCCAATTCCAGCCTTGAGGCTACTAAATCTTCCCCCACTGTGAGACTTCTGCTCAGAATACTAACAGTCAACTTTGTATTTAGGAAGACCACTGGCTTTACAATTAAAGCAGCTAGAAATTGAGAGGCCAACCCAATCTCTATGTAGTTTACAAGCCTCAAGTTCTGTCAGATGTGTCTCCAGGCGCATGACAATATCAACCTTCTCTTTTTTTAAGCTTTGAGTATTGATTTTTTTCTCTCAATATTGTTATTAAAACCCTTTATATTCCAGGACACACATTTAATTATCAGAGCCATCATTGTTAAGATAGACTGGATAAAATATAAAGTCTTTTTGTGAATAAATGAGATATTGCCAATTTTCCTGAGAAGCATACAGTTCTTGCATATCTAAGCAGCAAAAGTTACATAATCTGCTGGTAGGGTGTCACCAAAGAAGCAGGAAGGAAATGCCTTGTGACGTTGCACTCCATATGCTTTATAAAAATATGTTTATAAGTGTGACTATGATGTAACTGGAATATGCTTCAAGCAAAAGGTCTCTTGTAAGGTATTATTACAAAGCTTATGACGTACTGAGTGTGTTCATCCTATTTGTTTGCATGTATTATTTCTAAGTCTGGGGTTAGGAGAATAAGATATAAACTTGTATTACAGATGTAAACATGTTAAGTGGAAGCCATTAAAGGTGCTTCAGAATCAATGAACTGTGAATGGGTTTGTTTACCTGCAAGCCTTCCTGTGTACATGTCTTCCAGCTACTAGGTAATGAAGGAGGAGGTCTTACAGTGACATGTGATCATGTCACCTGAACTGGAATCCATCTTAAACCTGGTGCTTTTCCATTTAGAAGGAGGGGTGGGGATCCAGAGAGACAAAAGATTCCCACCTTGTGCCAAAGCTATAAAAGGCACAGTAGACAGGATACTGGGCTGGATGGACCTTTGGTCTGACCCAGTATGGCCATATTTATGTTCTTTTGTAAGGCGGTGGAACAGAACAAAGGGGGCTGCCAGTCCTGAAAAATCCCCTAATTACCACCTGAGCTGGAACTAACAAGACTCTACTGGGGAAAGGATTGGGCCCAGACTAGGAAGGAGTCTAGTCTGTGAAACAAACTTATTGGAACATCTCAAGGGGGTGAAATTTACTCGTATTCAGTTTCTAAGAAAAGTATTAGGCTTAGACTTGCGTGTTTTGTTTTATTTTGCATGGTAACTTACTTTGTTCTGTCTGTTATTACTTGAAACCACTTAAATCCTACTTTTTATACTTAATAAAATCACTTTGGTTTATTAATTAACAGCAGAGGAAGTGATTAATACCTGGGGAAGTAAACAGCTGGGCATATCTCTCTATCAGTCTTATAGAGGGCGGACAATTTATGAGTTTACCCTGTATAAGCTTTATACAGAGTAAAATGGATTTATTGGGGGTTTGGATCCCATTGGGAACTGGGTGTCTGGGTGCTGGAGACAGGAGTACTTGCTGAGCTGTTTTAAGTCTGCAGCTTTGGGGTGTGGTTCAGACCCTGAGTCTGTGTTGCAGTAGGCTAGCATGTCTGGCTAAACAAGACAGGGTTCTGGAGTCCTAAGCTGGCAAACAAAAAGGGCTCAGAGGTAGTTTCAGCACATCAGGTGACGGTCCCAAGGGGGTCTCTGTGACCAAACCTGTAACATGCCCAGCATGGGAGGGTAACAGGAGGCAGACAGAAAGAGGAATTAAATAAGTGAAAGAGCAAAACAGAAAAGAGTGGAGAGAGAAATACACATTAGTACCATGCAATCAAAAAGAAGAATCTATTTTAAAAAGTCCAAAAATACACAGTTGACACCCAGAGTGGGCAGCCTGATCAGCTGAAACTTGGAGATCCTTACTGCCCTTGTGGCCCCAAACATTACAAATACAGTAATTGCCTATTACCAATAGAACCTTGATACATTAGTCCATAAGAAAGTGCCATCTAATAAAGCAATGATAACATAGATATAGATGTAAATAATAATGAAATGGTAGATTTTACATTGATGGTTCTTTCCTGTGAGATAAGGCAAAAGGAATTAATAATCATAACCCTTTAATCCCAATGACAAAGAGAAAAAAGAAAAGGAAGGAACATATCAATCTCCATTAGCACCCATCAACTTTAGATATCAGATATCAGAAAGCATAAATTCTATATGTCAGATAATTTCATATATCTCTTGTGAGGGTGGGGTTTGCAGATCTTTGAGGTATGTTTTTGACTCCTGAGGAGAATTGAATGATAGTGTCTTCTTGCCATTCTTAATATGGGGCGTTGCTGGGTATTTAATAAAATGCTTCAGGTCCATCTTCCTGGCCAATTGTTTTGCTTGGTTAAAAGCAGCCCTATTGCAACCACATCACAAGCATAATCTTGAAAAAGCAGTATTTTAATTTCTGGTTTTTGCCATAAATAGCTCCTCTCTCCCTGGATTTCTTCAATATAAGCTCTTAGTAGTAAAGTTCAGTAACTTCACAATCAAAACTCTAGGCTGACTTCCTGGAGCTGTCTTGGGGACAAGGGCTCAGTGTGCCTGTTCTATATGAAACAAAAATCTACTGGCAGATCCAACTACTTAGTTGGCAGTTTAGGGACAAATTCAGAGGGTTTACTTTTCTCTATTCCTTCAGGGACACCCACAATCGTGATGTTACATCATCTTGAGTGGCTTTCTAGATCAATTAGCATGGTTTTAATAGTCTCGATATCATCATAATTCTTCAAAATCTGTAATTAATTCTCTTTGAAATCATCTTCCACTTTAGAAATTCTGTGTTTTGCTTCACCCATCTTTCTGGATAGAGCTTGTAGTGGACTCTGAATATCAGTCATGGTAGTCTGTAGGGTGAAAAAGGTAGATATAATTTCAACAGTATCTGCAGCAACCTGTTGTGTTTCATCAGGCTCATGCTCAGTTTTTTTCATAGAAGGCAGGAAGGCAGATCATCTCTTGTTTTTGTGCTTTCAGATTCGGAGAGGAAGATGCAGAGCTAAAGGGCATCTTGAGGGTTTCAGTAGTTTGGTGCTACATTTTTTGAGGTTGGATGGTGGATTTTCAGGGATGATGTTTGGGGATTCCCTATGGGCATCTTTGGAGCTCAAGGAAACTGCATCCACCTCAGTTGCAGCACCTTCTGGTGTCTCCTTCTTTAACTATCTTCAGTGAAAAAGCAGCTGGGATACTGCATTTAGGAGTGAGTTTAGAGAAGAGCACTAAAAGTTAAGGATCTGAAGGGAATGACTTTATTAGAATCTGCTAGTGATCTAGTATACTGTATGTCTCCCAAAGACAGTTATTGAAGCTCTATTGCATAGGACATATAAAATTAGACTGAACAAAATATTGGAAAATGTACCGTAGGGAACAATTGTACATTGCCAAGCGGAGGAATGAGATTATTTTATAAATTTTACTTATGAGTCTATGAACACACCAGGTGTGCTCATTTTGGTTCTTAGCATTGTTTGAGGTTGGGTCATAAAAGATAAAATCAGGTGTTTAGAAAATATTCCTGTCCATTTTATAATCCAAATCAAAAAACTCCCTCCCTCCCTCTGAGATTTTTGGTAGACTCCCTCCTCTCTATCTGTTCTACTAAAAATCCTTTTAAACTTTTGTCACCTGAAGTAACCCCCATGACGCAGTTATTTATTACCAATGGGTATATAGAGTACCTACTAATGTGGCAAGCTGGGTATTTTTCTTTATTTTTACAAAGTAATAAAACAATTATATTAAAAAATCCACCTTCAAGTTGTAGCATTAAATAATCACTTTTATTCAGGAAGTAATCACAGACAATCAGATAAAAGCTAAACTAGGGTAACATAACTATTTCAAACTCCTTTCCTGAAACTTAATGTGGAACCGCTAAAGGAGAAGGAGAAAAGGAGAAACCAAGTGCACAGTGCCCAGATCAAAGCTAGAGACTCCCTCTTTCTCCTTGCTACATTATAGAAATAAAAACGTGATCACTCACTTATTTTAGGGTGTCCTGAAGTCAGTGGAGGACCAAAGGAAGGACGCAGTGCTTGCTCATTGTTTAAAGGTGCCACCTTAGAACCATGGGAGCAGACCTTAAGGTGCTACTGACTTGTGCTGCACTATGTGGACAGAAATAAAGTATTGCATTTCCCCATTAAGATGAAAGGGATACTGAACATGTTAGTTTAGATTTGTTTTATTCCTTTATTTTCCTTAGATTACATTTCTTGTCTTGGCTTAGATGCTGTTATTTCCCTATTTCCTTCTGACCAGAAGAGACTCACTTGTATTAAAGTGGGGAAAAAACCTAATGAAACTATATGGAGTCACTTTCAGCACTATAGACCTGAGGTACCACCAGAAGTCTGTGGAATATAAGGACATGTCCACATGGAAAGTTAGTGTTTGGCAAGACAGAGTGTGAATCTACAGCACACTAGCTTGCTGCAGGCTAACTGGCCATGTGGTCCCTACCACCATGCACTAGAAGTTCTGTAGTGTGCTCTGGCTTACTGTAAAATGTGGAGATCCATACCAGGATGATAATTAACAAAGTTGTTAATGTCCAAAGATGATTTCTGAAGTAAGGTCTAATCACCAATTGTTTAATTGTTGTTGGCAGCTTGTCTTTTGAAAAGCAACTAGTAATTCTCAATAACAGACTCAATCACTCTCTACTAGTTGTAATCAGCCACACTGGACATGGATATGTCTCACAAGTCAATGCCTAAATGACTCCTCTTTTCAGACCCCATCTCAAAATCCATATTAATTCTTCTTGGCCTGAGAGTCGAAACTAAATCTTCCTGTCTCATAAAACAATTAAATCGTACTCTCTGAACCTTCCCATTTTCACCATGGTGACTCCTCCTCTCTGAAACTTAATTACTGTGTTCCTCTTTTGTAGTGCTCTTGCAGGGTATAGCAAAGATAGGACTTTGTTTGTGTCCAGCTGCCTTTACTTACCCCCATGTTTGTACCACAAAGACATAGATTTTTCCCTAGCACTGTAACTCAAGTTGTCTAATATGGCTTATGATGAATAGGATTACCCACCGCTCAGAATCTTCCATGATTCTGACATGAACTAAGCAGTTGTAATTATTGGGTTTGCTCAGTGCTGGAGTACATAAAACCCTAAGGTACCAGTAGCAAGCCAAATATAGTGTGACCTGGAGACAAGAATTGTAGGTGCTTTAGCAGCAAGGCTTTCCAGGCAGTAGCCCCATTAGGTATCCATAACAACTAAGTGGGTGGCTAAGGGAAAGTGTATTTTACTATGGCAGGTAGGAAAGGATAGGTTTCAAACAATGCAAGTACAGAAGCATAAATTGTTACAGTTCAAAGTGAGCAATAGCAGTTCTTCTTTGGGCCCCAGAGGCAATCCAACTGAGAGTCAGTGCTCTTCAGACCAAGTGCCTCGGATGCCCTCTCCGATCCATTCTTTATTCAAGCAAATACTAGCTTGCAGGTTTCCATTCTAGGATTATTTAGTGATGTCTTTCATTGGAGCTCTTCTGCAAGAGCTCCCTGCACAGCTGCTGCTGCTTCCCCATATGTATCACACAGACCTACACCCTGCTGTATTGTTTGGCAATCATTGCCTGTTCCACATACTGCTCTATGTGGGCGGTTCCTCTCTGCATCAAGCTTTCCTGCAGGTCCTGGCTTGCTATGTGGTTGCTCCTTCCCACAGCAACTTCAGATCAGCAACTTCCTACTTCAGGACCCCTTACCTGGCCAGGGGAAAGGGAAGTGTAGTAGAGAGGGGGCTGATGGGAATTCTAGTCCCATGCTTAGCAGATCCATCATGCAGTAATGGGGTGGATTGCTCTCCACACAATATGCAGTGGAGCTGGTTTAACACTTCTAGGAATGCTACATCTGTTTATTATATCAAGATAAACAGGGTCTAGAAAGTCAGGGATTCCTAAACTCTAATCCTGCATCTCTCACTAATTCCTGTAGTTTTAGGCAACTCACTTAACTATCTCTCAATTCCCTTTTTGTAACATGGGATAATGCTAACCTACCTGACAGAGATGTTGTCAGGATTGATTTGTTAACATTTGTAAAGTGCTATATAAGTGCTAAATATAATTACTGTTAGACAATATTGTTTACTTGTATTTGAATAGTTGTGTGTGTTGACTGCAGTCAGTTTTGAAGTGTCTTTTGCCTTTGTATGAACAATGCAAGACCTCTGTAAATTGTATTGTACTAATACAACACCTTTCCTTGGACAGCCATGCCCTCTATCTTCCTCTGGTAAATGAGCCTGGTATAATACAAATGGCATGATATCTCTCTTTGAGCAGATGGCATAACAATCTCTGAATCTTATATTAGAATCACCTAATAGAGGAGCATTATTACTTCAAAGTGATTACTTTCAGTGTCACCTAATTTTGGAAATTTCACAGTCTTATTGGGATCACCTGCTCCAGCTGATAACTTTTTTTTAAAAATTTCTCCCTGGCTCATTCTCTGGCAGTAAATAATGAGTTAGATGGTTACATGAGATTTGGTAAAAGTAGAATGGTATATAGTCTAAGTGTAGTACTTTGTTAGACTACCTGAAAAAAATGAAGTTGGCAGGTTAACCCATATGGAATTTGTGGAAATAATAAAAGCTGAGCAAAACTTGGGATCTCCAGTTCATGGGAAATTTTGATATTTCAAAATTTGGTTTCATTCAGATCTGGAACAAATTCATTTTTTAAAAATTTCCTATAAACAAGAAATTCTGAAAAGTTTTCCTTTTGTAATAATTGACATGCAGTGTTTCTGCAAGAAAATATGAATAGCAGTGGCCAAACTGAAAATAATCATATCAATTTCATCCCAGAGCTGAGAGGGTTCCCTGGTTCAGTGGCTCAGGGGCCGCCCCACCATGCATACTGCCCAAGGCCTTCCAATCTCTGAGGATCAGCTGGTTTCATTGCTGCCCAACCAGCTCTAGTAGTAATAAAGACATGAAAACAATCTAAAAAAAGAGTGATATTTCTGCAATCTTGTTTAATTTGTCATGTTGGCCAAAGAGCATAAATAACTGAACATATTGTAGAATAACTTCTGAACTTTCTCCTTTGTGTGGGGTCAGAGCTATATGATGCAAGAGAAATATCAAGGTTATTGTAGAAGAGTTTATCTGAATACCCAATGAATCCTTCCACCTTCTATAATAGTGTCTCATTAAACTTTAACGAATCTCCCAGTCCATGTGTAGAATATATTTATCATGGGGGAAGATTCTGATATTTTTACTCGTTCCAAATAGTACTTTTCTCTCAAGTAGTCCCAGTGAAGTCAGTGAGGCTAGAGGCATAGTATGTTGTTGCTCAACATGAGTAAAGGTATCAGATTTTGTCCTCCAGTATGTACCAATTTTATTCACTGTGACCCTTTTGCCCTTGTTTTGACATCTTGCCAGGACTCAAATTGAGTGAAAATCAGAAGAAACACTAATCCTGTAAAATAAACTATACAACGATGAATGAATTTAATCCAGTCACACAGACAAGAAAAATTAATCATAAAGTCCTCATAAATGAAATAGAAAACTTGAGGGATGAGATAAAGCATGGGGCAGTTTTGTAGGAGGAGAAACCTGTCATTTTACATTTTTATACACAATTATCCTACCTGTCCGTGGGTGCATATCTAAATGGCCATATACTCACACACATGCTTGTTAGGCACATAGTTGGAATAACTATGGAATGAATATGTAAGAGCACAGCTACAATTTCTGAACATACACATCAGGCTATTCTTTCTGAATATTTGGCCTATTCATCCATCTTTTGGGGGAGGGTAAGGGACTTCAGCAGGTCACTGAAGCAGAGTACTGGTAATGATACACAGAACCTTTCACCGTTAGCATATGGGTTCAAATCCAGCCCAGGTAAGAGGTGGATGAGAACTGTGACCATCAGTTATTGGTGTTCTATGAGAGATTAATTTGGTGGTCTCAGTCTAGTTCCACTTCAGAAATGCCCCTCTCTTCTCCCATTTGCCACTCCTATTGGCAATCACAGAAGAAGGGACAGGATTAAATGAGCAGGGAGACTAAGCTTCTCTTTCCTTCCGGGTCAGGATAATGGCACCCTAGCAATGGAGGATGGAATGTCCCCTAAAGAATCACTACTACTGCTTCTAGTAGCACCTAAGCATTCCAGTGTTTTCCATAGTCAGTAAGTACTGACTGTCCTTAATCTTGCTTAGCTTTGGGATCTGAGTTTACAACATGGGAGATATAGCCGCAAGATTCTAAGGAGCTGCTCTAGAAGTGATCATTTGAAGACTCTGTAATGTCTTTGGAGGAAAAATTGGAAATGGTTGCAACTAAGAAGTTGCATAAGCATGTCACAGGTATGTTAAGGTTCATAATTTGTAATTATTAGATTTTGAGACTCCAGATAGCTCAGCTCAATCAATTAGTCTTTATAATGTCAGCACAATCAGGAAGGCATGACATTATCAGTTCGGAGAACAGTCCCGCTGCAGTTACATCACCTATTTTGGTCTCACGTTACTCTCTTAACCAGGTTTCAGAGTAACAGCCGTGTTAGTCTGTATTCGCAAAAAGAAAAGGAGTACTTGTGGCATCTTAGAGACTAACCAATTTATTTGAGCATAAGCTTTCGTGAGCTACAGCTCACTTCATCAGATGCATCCGATGAAGTGAGCTGTAGCTCACGAAAGCTTATGCTCAAATAAATTGGTTAGTCTCTAAGGTGCCACAAGTACTCCTTTTCTCTTAACCAGGTTATTTATACCTTACTTATTTACAGTATGTCTACCTCTGTATTCCTCTTTTTGTGGTTTTGGTTACAATTTTGTAACTTATTACTCCAGTAACAGAACCAATTACATTTTTGCCTAATAACTATATTTCTTCTTTGCCCCATCTGGCATCATGCTTGCTAACATGTGCACCCCAGCGATAATTTTTCATGTTTACCATACTGCAAAGTTTCATGGGACTTGCATTCAGTACCAAAGCTGAACCAAGTTACTCCAATTATATTACAATATTTGATTATGCAATTCAACTGTCCTATATGGCTGCAAGAATAGGCCATGAAAATGGGTCCTTGATACATTTCCATTCCTTTTTAACACATATAATGTTTTAGGTAAGTTCAATATGCTCAATGTCATGTATATCTCTGTTCCCCTTGATCTAACCATGAGGGATGCTGGCAGCTCCAGGATATATGTCAACAGGTAAGGAAAAAGAATGATCCTGGGGGGGAGGGAACAAAGAAAATAAAAGTAAATCCCTGTCACCTTCCCAATTATCAGTGTAAAACATGAAAAATAACCAAACATTGAACATTAGAAAAATAAAATTGCACAGAGTTGGGATGTCCATGTATCGACAAAGGGAGCTTAAAATCAGTTTCTGTGTAGCAACAGGTAAATGAAATCTCCATAGCCATGCATTGACTATCGTTTGCGCTGAAGCAAGGTCAACTCATTGAAACAACATTCATAGTAAATGGAGTACTAGCTGGAAAAGAAACTTCTGATCCAGTTAAAGCTGCTGAAAACTTTGTGATCTTGCTGGAATTAAATGTAAAGGACTATCACATTTATTATCATTCCATTCTAAGGATAATAATCATATCGTTCTATTCTAAGGGTGGAAATAGGAAAACAGGGAGCAGAGATGCCCTAATAGTTATACTGTCAGGCAGTGAGTGTCTCCTAAGTAAAGCAATACCCAAGCAAGATTTAATTCTATTCATCCCAGACTACGAGATGGAAATTTACAGATATTTTAAAAAAACATAGCATTTTTATATTTTTCTCTCTTTTTCAATGCCTGATCTTCATGCTTTCTTTTTCTAATGCATCCCAGTTATCTTCCCTGTAGAATCCCCAATTTAGAACACAGATTAATATGGTGTGTGGATGCCAAGAAGATGGTTTCCGTCAGAAGAAATAGCTATGTGGAAAATTTCTTAACTGTGATTCAGGTTGAGTGATCTGGAGAGTTCCAGTAAACACATTCACATTCTGAGCTTAACTGTGATCAGAAGTCATGGACCAAGACTAGATCTGGTCAACATTTTCCCATCAAACCTGCTTTTTGGTGGAAAAGTCGTTTTTTAATTAAACTTTTCACAAAAGAAGTATTATCTGCTTTCCATGGGTAAAAAGTGTTTCTTATCTAAATATTTTGGACAAAAGTCAAAAGCTTTCAGCAGAAAACCAAAAGATTTTGGCTGAAAATGGGTGGTGTCATGCTCAGGGGAGATGTCATTTGCTCCTCATGTCCTTATTGTTCTCTATGAGCCAGCATCCCTGGTTAAATTGTATTCCTGATAACACATCTTTGCAAAATTTCCTTTCTGGATACAGTTTTCTGGACTAAATTCTAAAGTACTGCTGCCCGTTGTAAGGTGGGAAACTGAAGCACAAATCCCTGCCCCATTTAAGGCTTAATCAATTTTTTGCCTATATAAACTTTCAGATGGAATCATTGTCACTTATGGTTTCTAATTGTATAGATATGAGAAATAAGAAGACAGAACAAGTAGAAGCACACATTTCTGAGTACTTTGGTTCCAGGAGGCTCTCTACTTCATGATACTCTCACTCAGCATTCTCCACCTGGGCCCTTGGTCACTTGATTTTTTTTTTAACATTATATTGTTCTTGTACATCATCTATTGTGCCACATATGCAATTACATATTTACCCAAACTTTCATAATTTGTTTCTCATTCCTTACCCTATGTTATAAATCATGAACGTTACATCAAAACAATTATCTTTTTACCATTCAGCATACATTGTCAAAAACCTTTAAACTAATAAAATGTATCCTTCATTTTTACCATTCAGCAATCTCCTATCCTATGGTACCATAGTACATCGTATGTATATCATCCTAAGTTATGCATTATCATAACCTTTATTTTCTTATTTAACTAGGAAAGTTATGGGAATACCATGCCCTTCTACTATATATATTCTTGTCTTTTCCAAACATGATTGTTTGCTTGAAGTTTAGCAATAATGGTACTAATTGTTCATTTATCTCAAGAAAGTCTTATCAGGAAGTTCATCTATACTTAGTCAGTTAAGGCCTATGAATTTTGCTGTTTCCCTATACTGTTAAAGGTGTAAAGTATGTAAGCTTCACAGGAAAGGCTACTGACTCACGTGACTTCACATACTTCTAACAATATCAGCATTCTATGTTGCCCTTTTATATTGGAACGTAAATGTGTTTAGGGTGAGTCAGAATTTCTTAAGGTTTTTAGACTCCTCCAAAATGTTTTTGATTATATTTGTGAATAAGTGGTTTATCTGAGGACGGATATTTCATAGATAAAGATCAAGGATCCACATTAATTGTTCTGGGAGTGTAGGTTCTCTTGATTAGCATTGATTATGAGGTTTTGGTGACATCCTTGCAGGCCCTAGCAAGAGTAACTAGAGTCACGTAAGTTGCTTTTTTCCTTTCTGTCTGAGTGGTCATAAAAGATAGTACTGGGTGACTGTTCACCTGTACCAAGGGCATGTGCTCTCCTTCATGGAGTAGTGCAATTATATCTCATCATCTCTTCTATTCAAAAGATATAGGATGCTGTTAGGATCATTAACATAGAGGTATGGACTATAGTGCCTTTATTGTGTGAGAGAGACATGAAGCTGTATTCTCTGTTTAATATGACCTGACTTGTGAATTTGAGTGACTTACTCACATGTGAATATGTATTATTTTGACAGTGTGATTTACATTTCAAGTTGGAGTTGGCTTTTTGGGTATCATGTTGTTTGGGGGAACTTTTGTCCCAACTTTTAGTTAGTTAAATATTGAGAATTTGAGTAAGGCCAAGGCCCTCTTTAAAGAAATGTGAAGAAATGAATAAACCTGTGGAAACACATTTTTCTAGACTGTCTGTTGATGCTAGCAACTCTTGATAATATCAAAACAAAATGTATAAGGAATATTTCAATTCAAAATTATTTCTCTCCTTATGCCATATGTAATGAATTGTAGCTGCCTGGTCGTGTCTATTTGATGCAAATTAAGGAACATAATGAAAATGTAGAAATATAAGGTTTGCTTGAATTGCTTCTTGCAATGAGATTGATTAATACAATATATAAATATAGCATGGAAACTTACCACAGTATAATGTACAATACATTTTTGACATGCCGGATAATATGGCAAGTGCATTAGAAATGCATTATTACTGTAAATTGTGGAACATATAAAATAAAGCTTGGATGATACCAGATGTTTTTTTCTTACACAAATGCTAAAGGAACTCTCTGCCTGACTAATAACTGTACTTTTTTACTCTGTTATTAACAAGAAATTGTATTATTGTCAGCGCAAATGACAGATAGATTAGTATGTGTGTTTGGTGCATATAAAATAAACATTTCAGCTTCTAGATAATGGAATTTTCTAATGTTTCAGGGAATAGTAGCATAGTCTACAATTTTAATCATGTTCAACTTGTTTTGTTAACATGGAGACCAAAGTACTGGATTAAAAAAAAAGTTTATTTCTGCCTAGGACTACCTAATATCTTGCACTGCTGGCAACTGGTAAATTAATTGATTATCTTTTTGAAAGTCAGTCAGTCCTAATATACACCCAGCAAAGATTTGACTGTTTTGCTCTAATATACATCAAAGGGAAATAGCCTCTCAGTTTAGTTCAAAAGAATCCACAGAATGTGACATGGCAACTGAAAGAGTTCTAAAAGTGAGCCACCATGATACCCTTGACAAGGTATGATATGAAGAATAATGACAATAAGATTAAAAAATACCCTGTAGAAATGGAAAATATCTAGATTGTCACATTTGAATCAGTCCTGGATGCTATTAAGTTTGTTGAGTTGTGAGATCAGCTCTTTTCCAGTTCATGAAAGCCTAAAACAGGGACTTGACTTCTAAAGCAAAATGGATTGCAATTTTTGAACTATTACAGAAATAGCCTGTTCAGAGCACCAGTTATTTTTTAAATACAAAAGAAGAATCCAATCCAATCCGTGATCATTTTTTAGAGCAAATGTAGTAAACAGCTGGCAAATCAAAGATGTTTTCTGCCACTGACATTCTTCCTGACAGAACTTTGTGCTAATATGTAGCTATGACCAAAACATTCACTTCCTATCCAGAAGATGAGTCCTGACATTTTTTTATATCCACTTGAAGTACAAATTTTTAAAATTGGGGAAGGATTTATAGCTTTTAATACTATGAGACATTAAAGCATCATGTGCACACTCTGCTTCTCAATTTACATAAAACATAATGAAATAGACACATCATCTCTCTCAAAGTGTTGTAAATTACTCCATTTCTTTTCTAAGTTTACTTGCTGATAAAAATGGTTTTGGCTGTTGTAAAGTTAAAAAAAATTGTTAAATTATGCAGCAGACAAAATAAATACTCTTAATGGAGGCTGAGTAAATAGTTTATTCAAGAAATAGTCATTTGATTCAAATGCATCTCTTGGCTTTCTGTCGTTGTTTTGCTTTGAATATGTTTCAATGTTTTTTTTTTTTCTTTTTTAAAAATTAACAATATTCCGGGTTTATAATTCTGACTGGCAACCTTGTAGTTGCACTTACACTGTGTCTTGCTTTATGGTACCCTTTGAATAGCAACACTCTGAAAAGTAACAGAAGGCAAAGAAAGAACATTACCTAGTGCCTTCGTGGGGGGGGGGATAGTTCTGTAAATAACATTTCAGTGCCAGCGAATCAGCATTTTTCTGGCATGGAAATACCATTCCTGAAACTACCACAGATGTACAGATTATGTCAAACAGTGGGGATTCAGCACAGTGAAACATAGGTTGCTGTTCCCCTGGGCTTTTGAAGGGACTAGCTTAGCACTAGAATTCTGTACAAAATAGGGGGTTGTTATAAAAATGCAAATAATGTCTTTGAGTGTTCACAAAAAAGCAGAAAATTTTGGAACAAATTCTGATTTCAGATTGGTGCTCCAGTGGACTTGTTAGGAAGTTGATGTGTGTACATGAAGGCAAAATATGGCTCTTCTTGTTTTTGTCACTGTAGAAAAGGGGGAGATACTAGGACACTGTATAGGGTACAGGGCTTCTTATTTAAGGCACCTTGCTACGAGTTTTTAAAAGCATGTTTAAAGGTGTAGCATAATTTCTGCTGAGTCATAATTGCAGGTGGATTCAAGTTGCTTCAACCAAGATATGCCCAATTTTTGTAGCTTCTATCAGTGGCAGAGTGAACTAGGGTCTGGGACAAGGGGCTTGAAGGGAATAGTCGGCCTTGGGTTTCAGCTGAAGTTTAATTGCTTTATTATGCTATGGCAAAACCAAAAGGGGAATAAGCTTGGACTTGTATATACTTTTTGTTTAGAGCAAGGTGGGAACCTTTCTCTCTTAAAAGGCAGGAAAAAGATTGATTGAAGGTATAGTATGTAGGTTGGCACATATCGGAGATGGGCAAATAATGCAATAAACAATCTTCAAATATGCCTTTCCATCAGCCCTCTCCTATTCATACCAGGAGGAAGCTGTCTACTCACGTGCTCCTGCTTATCACATCTGCCATCACACTAGGAGGGAGGCAGTATCTCAGTTGGACAGGCCCCAAACTATGTGAGACTTTGCAGGCAAAAATATAAATAAACAATGCAGCCGATCGGAGCATTGCTGTAACGTGCTGCCGGTGAAGAAATCTCATGCAATAATTGAGCCACTAGATTCTGCACAGCGGTCCTCTCTTCACAATCTGGGCAGCATGTCATTCACTTTGTTTAGGCACTTCTTTATATTGTCTAATTTTTTGGAGGAAAATTTCTCCTCAGGAAAGATTTACAGTGACTGCCCTTATGAGAAGGGAAAGAACAAGTGGCAATGGGGTGTCATAGAAGAGGGACCATTGGGTGGTGCCAAAAACTACTTGTGTTGATTGGTAGCTGCTGCTGCTTGTGCTAGATGATATAAAAAACTGCAACTCATCACTTAGATTTATACTGAAGGTGCAGGATGATGAACTTCTTCCCAAGGCAAATAGACAAAAAAAGTCTAAATATCTCCTAAAGGGTTGAGATCTCAATGCTTTTCCTGCAAAAAAGTGGTGCTTACCTGTAGAAATGACAAAATTATTGTCTGGATCAGATTGACTCAGAACAATGAGTTTTCACATTAAAATCTCATGTAATCTCTGGAGTATGTCAGTAATGTCTCTAGCTATACTATTTTGCAATGTTTAAGTGAATGGTATCAATATAACACTCTCCTTTAAAAGCTGTGCTATGTAAAATAGTTTCTCGGTAATTTGCCTGGAAACTCTATTCTGCAGCATTCTTTAGGCCAAATACTACTTCCTCCTCTGCAGCTCCAGGCACAGTTGAAACACTGCAGTTTTGCTGTGCAGGTGTGAGCCACATAATCTGAGGCTTGCAGCTTCTGTACCCCATAGAACCCAGCTCCATATGAGCTCTTCTCATGTTCCTGCGCTGTAGTAAGAGGAACAAAAAATAAATAAAAATGTTACAATGGGAAAAGAGCAGAGTGAAAGGCAGTTAGAGGCAAAAGACATCCTTTAAAAATTGGAAGTCAAATCCTACTGATCAAAATAGTAAGGAGAAATAAACTCTGGTAAATCAAGTGGAAAAGCATAGTAAGGCAGCCCAGAACAGGACTTGAAGAGCAACTAGAAAAGACACAAACTAACATCAAATTTTTAAGTGCATCTGAAGCAGGAAGCCAGCCAAACAATCAGCAGGGTCCTGGATGATCAAGGTGCTAAAAGAGAACTCAAAGAAGATAAGGCCATTGTGGAGAAGGTAGATGAATTCTTTGCATTGGTCTTTGTGACAAAGGATGTGAGGGAGATTCCCACTCCTGAGCCATTCTTTCTAGAAGACAGACCTGAGGAACTGTCCGAGACTGAGGTTTCAGTGGAGGAGATTTGGGGAGAAATAGATAAACTCAACAGTAATAAGTCACCAGGCCAGATGGTATTCACTCAAGAGTTCTGAAGAAACTCGAACGTGAAATTGCAGAACTATTAACTATGGTATGTAACCTATTGCTTAAATCAGCCTCTGTACCAGACAACTGGATGGTAATTAACACCAATTTTAATAAGGGTTCCAGAGGTGATGCTGGCAATTATAGGCCAGTAAGTCTAATATCAGTAGCAGGCAAATTGTTTGAAACTATAGTACAGGATAGAATTCTAAGACATATAGATGAACACAATACATTGGGAAAGAGTCAACACAGCTTTTGTAAAGGGAAATCATGCCTCACCAATCTATTAGAATTCTTTGTACTTGGAGTTTCAGAAGGCTTTTGACAAGGTCCCACACCAAAGGGTCTGTCAAGGTTCCTCCCCCACTCTGAACTCTAGGGTACAGATGTGGGGACCTGCATGAAAACCTCCTAAGCTTACTTTCACCAGCTTAGGTTAAAACTTCCCCAAGGTACAAATTAATTTTATCCTTTGTCCCTGGATCTCCACTGCCACCATCAAACTCTAACTGGGTTTACTGGGAAACATAGTTTGGACATGTCTTTCCCCCCAAAAATCCTCCCAACCCTTGTACCCCACTTCCTGGGGAAGGTTTGGTAAAAATCCTCACCAATTTGCATAGGTGACCACAGACCAAAACCCTTGGATCTGAGAACAATGAAAAAGCATTCAGTTTTCTTACAAGAAGACTTTTAATAGAAGTAAAGAAATCACCTCTGTAAAATCAGGATGGTAGATACCTTCCAGGGTAATTAGATTCAAAACATAGAGAATCCCTCTAGGCAAAACCTTAAGTTACAAAAAAGACACACAGACAGGAATAGTCATTCTATTCAGCACAGTTCTTTTCTCAGCCATTTAAAGAAATCATAATCTAACACATACCTAGCTAGATTACTTACTAAAGTTCTAAGACTCCATTCCTGGTCTATCCCCGGCAAAAGCAGCATACAGACAGACACAGACCCTTTGTTTCTCTCCCTCCTCTCAGCTTTTGAAAGTATCTTGTCTCCTCATTGGTCATTTTGGTCAGGTGCCAGCGAGGTTACCTTTAGCTTCTTAACCCTTTACAGGTGAGAGGATTTTTCCTCTGGCCAGGAGGGATTTTAAAGGGGTTTACCCTTCCCTTTATATTTATGACAGGGTCTTAAGCAAAGTAATGCGTCGTAGGATACGAGGGAAGGTGCTCTTGTGGATCAGTAACTGGTGAGAAATGAGGAAACAAAGGCTAGGAATAAATAGTCAGTTTTCACAATGGAAAGTGATAAATTGCAGGGTCCCCCAGGGATCGGTACTGGGACCTGTGGTGTTGAACATATTTATAAATTATCTGGAAAAATGGACAAACAGTGAGGTGGTAAAGTTTGCAGATGATACAAAATTACTCAAGATTGTTAAGTCCAAAGCTGATTGGGAAGAGTTATAAAGGAATCTCACAAAACTGGGTGATGGAGCAACAAAATGGCAGATGAAATTCAATGCTGATAATTGCAAAGTAACGTACACTGGAAAAAAATCCAAACTATGCATACAAAATGATGTGGTCTAAGCTAACTCAAAAAAGAGATCTTGGAGTTATTGTGGACAGTTCTCTAAAAACATCTTCTCAATGGGCAGTTTCAGTGTGAAAAAAAAAAATAAAAAGCTAATGGTGTTAGGAACCATTAGGAAAGGGATGCATAATAAGACAGAAAATAAATTGTCACTATAAAAATGCTTAGTATGCCCATACTTGGAATACTGCAGTCCTGGTCACCCCATCTCAGAAAAGATATATTAGAATTAGAAAAGATTCAGAGAAGGGCAACAAAAATGGTTAGAGGTATGGAACAGCTTCCATATGAGGAGAGATTTAAAAGACTGGCACTGTTCAGCTTAGATGACTAATGGAGAATTTGACAAAGGTCTACAAAATCATGAAAGAGGTGGAGAGTATGAATAAGGAAATGTTATTTATCCCTTTACTTAACACATGAACCAGGGGTCACCCAATGAAATCAATGGGCAGCAGATTTAAAACAAACATATGGAAGTACTTCTTCATATAACGCACAGTCAACCTGTGGAACTTCTTGTTGTGAAGGCCAAAAATATAACTGGCTTAAAAAAATTAGACCTATCCTCCAGGAACTTATCTATCAATGGCTATTAGCCAAGATAGTCAGGGACTCAACCCCACTCTCTGCTTGTCCTTAAACCTCTGACTTCCAGAAGCTGAAACTGGACAACAGGGGACAGATCATTTGATAATTGGCCTGTTCTGTTTATTCCCTCTGAAACATCTGGCACTGTCCACTGTCAGAAGATAGGATATTGGAGAAGATGGGCCATTGGTCTGACCCAGTCTGTCCATTCTTATTTGTTTGCCACCACAAGAATGATCTGTTTGTTGCCTGCTGCATCTTGGGAAAGTAATGACAGCTGGGGCCCCCATGTTCTTAGGGCTGCACAGAGAGATTTCACTGAACTCACAGGCTTGGAAGAATGATTACGAAAAACACAGTCTGTGTCAAGCCTGGCTTGTTTTGTGTGTAGGTGTGGGAAATCTTGGCCTTTGCGTATGACTTACTCAACAACTACATCTAAACCCCTTGAAATGTGAATGGTACCTGCACTTTAAAGAACCACTATTATTTCCTGTTAGTACTGTACTGCACATGTTCCTAAGTTTGAGTCTAACGTATTGTAAATATGTGTTGATTTCACTACAGGCATACTGCCAATAGAAGGTCTCATAAATACTTTGTAGGTCACTGGATATGCCCCTTCATTTAAATACCTCAGAGTTTATTTCACCTGACAGCTGTTCAAGGCTGGAAGGTATGCAATATTCACTTCTTGCTTTACTGAGTTTGATGTAAGTGTGAGAAATCTCAGACTCATCCAACTGTAATGACGATAAATATTTTTCTAGTTTGACTGTTTTATGCAATTTATTGATTCTCTTTCTTCTTGAACATATTGACTCAGTTCTACAAACTTTGATTGCTCTCAATTTTTTGTTGTCCAAAATTAAAACCAATGTCACAGTGACTGTTCATGCTGGTATAGTCTTTATGTTGTAAAGCCTAAATAAATTGTAAGTATTTGGGAGAAAGTCAGTTCTACTGTACATGAAACATGCTCTTTCTCCTTTAAAAGATAAACAGAACACTTGCAAATGTAATGCACTGTAATGGTGTGAGACTCAGCCCAGCTCCTCTGGCCTTCCCCCAGCCCTGCTCCACCTCCGGTACCCAGGTACACTCCCCAGTAGCCAAGTTCTTCTCCTTCTACAGCTAGAGGAGAGAGTCCTCTCTGGCTTCTGGCCCACTGCCGTCTTATAAGGGCCAGCTGGGCCTTAATTAAGCTGGCCACAGCTGTGGTCTGCTACTCACTCAGCTTCCCCCAGCTCTTCTCACTCCTCTTCCTTGCTGCAGCCCTCTGCAGGGCTGCTTTAACCCCTTCAGGGCCAGAGCGGGGTAACCAACCCGCTACATGCACTGAAATTAAATCTCTGCAATAGATTAAATTTTAAACCATCCATGTGTTCACCCATTGTAAATAACAATGTATAGTATCTAGTTGGCAGCATTACTGACAGCTCTACTGACATGGCTTATTACTAATTGCTATCATAACATAGTGTTCACACCACTGTAGGTAAAATGATGTCAGTATTTCCAATATAAATTCCTCTGAATGGAACTAGCTGAGAAGAGTCCAACAGTGAGCTGCTTCAGACCTCTGTGATAACTCTCCAGTCTGGAGCAGAGCCAGGCTTTGAGCAGTGGTGCAGCCAGGGTGCAGGTTGTTACCACCTTCTACTATACGTATTGGCTTGAAAAGGTGCCACACGTACATCAAAAGCCATCCAATGGGGCGGGTTCCCCCTGCCCTTTACTGGTGCCACCACTGTGTGTGTGAGAGAGAGAATCAGAGTGCAGTGGAGATAAAGTAAAGAAGAGAGGTAATATATGTTCTGCCTCCATTAGCCCTGAATGTGCCGGCACATGTGGTGGCATCAGGACAACACAGATATATCCAGTGACCAAAATGGTAACTGCAGAAAAGGCTAGTTATTCAGGATTCTGAATCCTATCCAATATCCCACCCACTCAAAAAGACATGAAAAGATTAAATCTTTGCCCTTTGACCACTGCAGGCTGAATTCTCTGGCCCATGTAAGAGCATTGGAAGACACTGAACACTCCAAACCAGCATTTTAATTAACACTTGTATGAAATTAGATTAACTTATGAAAAAACAAAGACAAACATCTGTGTGTGTGAAAAAGAGAGAAAGAGTTTAAAAAGTATAAATAATTAGTATTGTGTCTGCTGATTTCTTGGCTAATTTTAACAAAGTGTTGGTAATTTCTGGTTGTTTTAAACAGGTATTTTTCTACACAAAATGTTTGTCGATAAAAGCGTGAACCTCCCCTGTCATAATTGGAATACTGTTGCTGCTATTGTGCGTATCTCATTGAAATGAGTGCAGTGACCATGGGTAATCATGGGGATGAGCATCTCAACCCTATTCCAAAATCAAAACTTATCTAAACCTTTTTTAAAGTTTTGAGTTAATCTTAAAGAAGCACCTTCTCAATGCCCAGTCCTCAAGTCAATGACCTCCATTCTCCCAATAAGGCATCTGTGACCATTGCTTGGCATGCTCTTAACCCCCTTTACTCCCTTTCTGACCACCTATGTGATCCCTGCCTCCTCCCATACTTTTGAATATGCGTTCAAGGAATCAGTTGACTCTGTGCTAGGTTCCTGGAACCTGCATTTTTAACTCTAATGTGGTCCAAATGCAGATGGACATAGCAACTTACTTGTTTTGGAGTTTTGGGGGGGAAATTAAGCTAAAATGGCAAAATTACAGGACAAGAGTAGAAGCCAGAATGGATTTCTATAAATTGCAGGGTAGGCTGTCTATTAAGTATTTAAGAATGACGATAGGAATGACCAGGCAGACATGAATATGAAGGAATGGGAGCTGCATGAGCAAGGTCATAGATAGGACCTCTGTTTTGGATGTTGTCCATTATACAGTCCCACTCATTGCTACTTTTCAAGAGCTGGAGCTGTATTTGCCAATTCAGAAAATCAGAAATTATTACTTGAGTTCATTAATGTTAAAAAAAATAGATAAATAATTAAAAGAATGGCCATTTGTTCAACATCTATAAAACAAAAAATGTGTTTGCCTGTTATCCTCATGGAGTCAGCTTAATAATATAATGTTTCATGTCTTTTTCAGACTGAAGATCAAATCCATCTTCTATTAATGTAGAATAAGCTGTATGCCAATATCTCTCTATGATAAATGAATGAGAGAAATCAAACTGTAAACATAAAATGTCATATCTATACTGACATCAAGCAAGTATGACTTAACAGAATATCAATGCCAGCAATCATTTCTATAGTAAACGTCTGGAAACTGTGAATTATTTGATTCTCCTCAAGCCCACAGGCAATTTAAAAAAGTCATTTTTAAAGTCTGGTTTAGATTCTGCTATAAATGCCAGTCCTTTTGAACACTAATCGAACAGTCTACTTTCCCCAAAGTTAAAAAGACTAAACAAGAAAGTTTAGAGGTCCTTCAGGATGGTAGGATCCCTTGGGAAATAAAGGCTCGCTTTTCACCTGTATGTCTATCTTTCATTTTGTGATACAAATCCAAATAGGCTGGCACTGGCACAAACGCTTTTAGAGCAAACAAGACTATTTTGATTGAAGAACCTTATACACATAACTTCTTATTAATGGCATTCACATGCTTTTTTTCACCCGGTCAATGATTTACCCTTTCAGTTCAAAATTGTCTCACATTCCATGAGAGACCAGTGAAAGCTTTGTGTGCGAGTGATTTTTCCCCCCAGAAGCTTTAACATATCCATAAAGACATAGTCAAATAAAATGGCAGAGTAATGGGATTAAAAATACCACAGAATGGAATATTCATGAATACTCCTATGAGTTCTAAGATAAATAATTCCCTACCACTCCCCCTCTTGCGCGTATTAAAAAAAAAGGCATCAGAAGCCCAATCTACCTGCAGTCAATTTGTAATTCTCTCATGAAAGACCAACTGTCTTCATTCCTGGATCCTGTGCCTCTGTCAATTAATGTCAGTTTTTCTGTGAGGGTGATGTTGGTTAGCTCAGTTAGCCAATCAAAAAGTGTGAGGGGAATAGCACATTTCCATTTTTGTAAAAAGGCTCTTCTGGGCATTATAAGTGCATCAAGCAAGCAGTTTCCTGGCATTAGGTGAACAGGGTAGATCTTCTAGATTGCCCAAAACACAGAGACTTGATGTAGAGGAAACCCCTACTCTTGGAGGCCTTAGAGTACCACACATTTCTTCCCAAAATGTGGATATACTGTGACATTCAAAGACTATATGAAAAAGGCTTTCATTGGAGCTGTCAACCTCCAACATTTACTATGTGGGGTAAATCCAATTTTTTGCACTTGCTCAGGAATCCAATAGTATCTATTAAGAATTTCATTCTGAAGAAAACCCTCAAAAACAGTGAACTGGATGTTCTGCACATATTTTGCCAGATATTATCTAAACCATCAGAGGAAATAAAGATGTTTAGCTCCTTCTCCCATTTTAATTTGAAGGGATAGTGAGTAAGAAAAATCAACTATTACAATCAATGAAATCAGTGACCTATATGAATACCTAAAGGGTCCATGTGATGACCCATATCCTCTGGTGACACACAGCTGGCCTGTCTGTGCTAGAGGAATCCCACTATACAGGAGAATACTCCATTGGTACTGAGCAAATGAAATGACTCCTTCATTACCCCTTGTCTGTGTCCCCTGTGAAGGAAGTGAGTTATTGCGGGGAAGGAGACATGGCACACACATGATCCTCAGCTGTTTGAATGGACCTTATGAGCCACTGGAAACTGACCAAAGTTGCTCTAAGTGAGAAGAACTGTCCCAGCACTGAGCCACCCAAGGATCAAGGTTTTCAAATGGCACCTTGGCACACATCTCCTGAGCTGTACTGGGTACTCCTTGGAAGCTATTCATGACTTAGTTCATAGTTCATGAACTATCTTAAAGAACTGGGATTTCCTTAACATCTCTTACAGTCAAAAGCTTCTAAATGTCTTTGATGTGAACTGAAGACTTGAATAATGCCTTTTTGCTCAGCCAGCAACAGAGGAGAAATGATGTTTGGATGTTGGAGCTATTCAATAATTCTGGAAGGGTAAAGCTATTGTTTGCACACCAATTTTCTCCTCTTTCTCCCTTCCCCTACCCCCAGATGTGAAATGTGCTCTCTGGGTAACAGATGATCTGACAGAGAGTTGGAACTTTGTGATAGCAGATTGTATTGTAAGATTCAGCGAGTGGAAATCTTCAACAAAAAAAAGTAAATGTACAGGGATCTGTAACTGATCCTCTTGAAGAAATGGAAATATCTTTTCTTTTCTGTTTGCTGAATGCCTAAGACTGAAACAGGTTGGAAGAGCAAAGGAAGGCATTTGTTGCTGGTGTACGGCCCACAGTTATCCACAACTATGTGCAAAAAATGTGGTCATCATTTATCATTTCTTTCTTGTTTTTCACTACAAAGATCTTCTTGCAGTGTCTTGTATATGTTCAAAAATAACCATATATTTGACTGGCACCCAAGCTCTGATAAATTTGGGATTACACCACAGACCTGAATCATGTCAATTAGAATACTGTAGTTAAAGAAAGGAGGCAGAAATAAACAATATATATCCATCAAGTTTCTTCAGAAGGATCAATGCCAATATTTTGACCTTCAAATTGAAAAGGCAGTATGTGCAAGTTTCTTTGCTTCCTGTCTTTAAGGATATATGAAATCACTACTCTGCTACAGCTGTGGCATTTTAAAGATGCAAAAGCAGCTTCCATGGGAAACTTTTTGGCATTACTGGATTACAACTTGTATTCTGTGGAAAGGAGATGTCTGTTTCCATGAGCCACACTCATGGCAACAGACATCTGACATTAGATGTCTGTTTCCATAAGCCATGCTCTGTTGGAGAAATCTGCAAACTACAGCAGCAGGCGGGGGGCTGGATGAAGGCTTTTAATCATCTATCTGAATTTCTTGCTATTATGGCTAGGTTTACATGGTAGATCAGCATGCTTCCAGTATTCATGGATTTCTACTCTACGGAACACTGTATATATGAATTATAGTAAATGGAGCCCATAAGCATTGAAAATGAATTAATTTTATATTGAAAGTGGATTATCATCTCACCATGTCCCAGTTTCATTTTAATTTTTATTACGTAACTTGATTAATTTCTCCTCTTTTCTTTTCCTGATTTAATTGTCAAGAAAATGAATTATCACAGAATACCAATAATTCTGGGATGTGGTTTGTGAATTATGGCTGTAGATCTTTGATCTATTCAATATTCTATATTCTGGTTGGCTGTTTCACTTTGAGGTATATTACTGACTACTGACTGTGTTCCGTAACACACAGTGAAGAATGTCCATTGCCAGCATGTGTTTCTATCTTTTATCCTTACGAATGCCTTAAAAATGAGCAGAGTAGAAACAGTAATAGCAGAAACAGGTGACAGATTGACTAAAATATATTTAGTTTCTTGTGACCCAGTGGTGTCTGTTAGGCCCAGACTATTGAAAGGGATGGTGTAGAGCTCCACAAGGAACACCAGGAGGCCTTCGGCTTCAGACAAGCACAGTACCTTCTGGATACTGCACATAGGTAAGTATGTGGACAGTGATTTTCTACTGCATACTTGCCAGCACCTAGGGGGATGGAGCCACACTTCTGCATACTGACTACCTCTCTTACTGCCAGCTTCATTTGGCAGCAATGACAGCTTCTGAACAACGCTGAGTACTGTGGCTGTGCTTCTGTGTGTCCTTACATGCATCACCCAGCATGAATATCGGGGAAAGAAATGAATTGTTACTCCCTTCCCCCATATCTGCATCTGCATGTGGGCCAGCCACAATAGATAGCACTTAATAGCTAAGAAACACTTTTGACCAGGAAATATATTGTGAAACTACTGTAACCCTTCTGCCAGGTGAAGCCAGCAGCAACCAGGGCTGGGTTCAATATCTAGGGGTTCCTTTCCATTCATACAACACAGAACTGGCTCAAGCCCCCACCCAGTAACCTAGAAAATTTACACACCACCCCTTGGTGCCTCTGAGAGGCAATTCTTCTCCACTCGCAAGCACAGAGTCTGAGTGTAGAAAAGAAACTTTTACTAAAAGGAGGGAAGTAACTCCGCGTTAATTTGGGAAAATACTGCAAACTGGGTTCATAAATATAAACTATGAGTAAAAGACCCACCCCCAAGTAAGTTGGGCAATATCCTTTTTCCCCTCAGGTTCTTAGGTCCAGCAACCCAAAAGTCCCTTTCATGTGCCCAACCCTTCCTGCATCCCACTCACAGTTGCTGTCCTTGGTCAATGCAGACCCAGAGTTCAGAGGCGCATCTGCAGAGTTCACCTCCACCCCTAGGTGGGGTAAAGAGGTACC
Source organism: Natator depressus (assembly GCF_965152275.1). Lineage (NCBI taxonomy): Eukaryota > Metazoa > Chordata > Testudines > Cheloniidae > Natator > Natator depressus. Next base: position 85,136,720 of record NC_134238.1, read on the forward strand.
TTTCTCGCTTGCCACCCTCTCTGTTGCCACCCTGCTGACTACTCATTGCGCCTCTCCACTGCACCAGTCACTCATTCACCAGCTGTCAATCGCCTTCTGCTGCCACCTGCCTCTCTGCTATGACCATTGCACATCAATGTCTTAATATTTTTCAGCTCTTTGCAAGCTGGGCAGAAACACTATCCCATCTCAAGTGACTTCAGCTCTCAGTGATTTTTAGCTCTTAGCAGGCAGGGCAGAAACACAGGCCTACCACAACTGATTTCAGATCTTATTGGGCATTTAACAACCAAGAGGCTCCTAATGAAGCCTATTTAGCTCTATTCTTTGAACAGTGGTGACGAACAGGTTAAACCGGGTGAGGGTGAAGGTGTGCAGCCTCCTGCCTGGGGATACCTCCCCCCCCCGCACCGCCTTACTGTCACAAGGCTCTCACATTTGAGCACCTGGCTTAATGAGTTTCTTTTAACTGAGGGTAGCCTCCTCATTTGGGACAGGTTAAGTCCAGTCCTGCTTTCCTGTATTCCTACAATAATTACAACATTGGTAACCATATTTCACCAGCCCTGCATTCAGTACTAAGGTAATTTGTACCCAACACCAGCCAATGTTGATTACTTTGACACCGCTTTATTTGCTGAATATGTAAGCAGAGCAGGAGCAAACTGTATTTACATGAACACACCCAAGTCATTCCCCATCCCAGCTAGCTGTCGGGGAAGCATTCATTCAGACCCTGCTTACACTACAATATAGCCAGGAATAGAATTTTCATTGTGGAAGAAAGACACTGTGTGGTACCAGCGGTCACACAGGAAACACAACGTTAGTTCCTTCCTCTAATCGCTCTTTCCTTTGCCACTGCCTTGTAACTAGTAATCCTCACAAGTGCAGGGCTGCCATTTTAGGGAACTTTTATACTAGCATGCCTTTCTGGGACCTACCTTTTACATTTGTCAGAGGCAAGCAGCTGCAGCCCTAATGCGACCACTTGTTTGCTTTAGTTCTCTCTCTTCCAGGTGGTAAGTATTTTTAAATTCTTGTTATGGTTTTTCTTAGTACTGTGGAGAAGATGTCCCCTATCAAGAGAAAATATTTGCTTAAATTGTAATTAAATATATTTTCATAGGCAAAATATTTGTGTACAAACTATTTAATATACCTGCATTAAATTATACCTTTCTGTAGCATAATTCGGTATTCCAGGAGAATAATCTTCTTATCTGATCTTTTGTACTGGCTCTCCTTATAGTTGAAGCCCATCTAGTTTGTTTCATTAGCAATAAGTATTGCAGCAGGCTGGTAGAATTGTAAAGAGAGATTTTTCTGTGGTATTGCTAGCCCCGAGCATTCAAAAATCACAAGTCAAACCCCCCAAATCATAAGATTCACTTTAAAAAAGATTTTTACAAAATGACATTCTTATTTGCCTTCTGATGTTGGAATATTTAGGGTTCATACTTCAAGATTTTCTCTGTACCCATGATGGCTAGAGAATTACTTTTCTTTTTACCATGAAAGCTGAAATTCTCCAGTAATGACCTGATTCCCAAAGCTGGAGCTCTAACCATAAACACCAGCTATTGCAAGACTCATAATAGAAATGGGAAAGTTGGCAATGCTGTTCGTGACCATTTAGAGAGGTCAGTAATACCCACCGAGGCCTGTGTTTGCCCACTGGTAACTACGCCACCAGTTTATGCTCCTGAGCGCTAGGTGTCACTCCAAACTAGGTCACTCCTGAAACCTGATCATCTTTCTCCAGTCCCATTCCTCATACCACAATGATGGGGTATATGTAGAGATGGTCTGTGCCAGTGACAGTCCCTGGAGGTATTTACTAGCATAGAGGGTACAGCTACAAAGCAAGCAGCAGTCTGCAGCAGTCAGTGTCAGAGACTGGCTCTGCAGACTCAGGCTTGCAGGGCTCATGTCACAGCATTAAAAATAGCTGTGTGTGTGCATTCAGGCTCAAGCAGGAGGTCACCTAGGCTTCACAGCCCGAGGTCCAGCTTGAGCCCAAACATCTCAACAGCTATTTTTAGCACTGTAGTCCAAGCCTGAATCTGTAGACGTGGGCTCTGACACTCTCTGCCATGAGCTGCGGTTTGCTGTGTAGATCTAACCACAGAAGGTGGCCTGCTGACTTAAGCAGAAGGGGGATGGGTCCTTTCCTATCCCTCTTCCTATTGGATGTTTGGCACAGGGCACTTCTGGTCTTTCATGCTGTTTCCCCATTACACAAGATGAACTGGCACCTGCACAGAATTAGTCACTCTTGAGCCTTATATTGTAACAAATTTAATATAGAATAAAAGCATAAGAAAATATTTATTGAAGATAGAAATATAGCTATTGTATTAACTCAGTGCAAATATATTGCTGTCTCACAACTGTTCGCAGCATCAACGTGATTTGTATTTCCACTAATCCATTGGAGAAGGATGGAACAGAGACAATCAATTATAAAGCATACCAAAAAATAGAATAAACATGTAGAACAGTAAAGCCTCATAGTTCTATCATTGCCATTATCTTCAAAATTAAAGATCATTTTTCTGTTCATGTGTAGCATAAACATTCCTGTACCTAATTCTTCCAATAAAATCACGAATGGGGCTATCATTAATTTATTCACACTACAACCTTTGTGCTATAATCTTATGATCCTCCCTGGGTACTAGCTGTACCAATGCTGTTTCCTGTCATTGCTTCATGTGGCGAATCTATTAACTTGTGAGATAACAAGTTCATCTGCTAGGTTTATTTCCCATATGCTCCACTTCATTTAAGTGTTTGCCCTGATTACTAAGATAAAAAACAAAATCTTTCATTTTTGTCATAACATTACAAATACTGTCATGACTTGAGATTAACATAGTTTGCAGCCATTTCTTAAAATTGCTATCCTTCATGTCCTAAGTATGTGATTGAAACCTTTAGACAGGTACAAAGAAATACATGTATAATGAGTTGCTTAGAGATACAGAAAACATTTAACTTCCTGGATGCAATAGGCAATGCACTGAACCCCGAAATGCCCTTGTGTTGCCTAGAATTGCAGTGCCCCTGCCTGTATTTAGGAACTCCTTCCTCCTTTCTTCCCCAAGGCCATATATTGACTCAGAATGAGGAGTCTAGCCCATGACCTCCTGTCCACTTGACTAAAGCACTACACGCAAGTAGGAGCAGGAATTCTCTCCCTTTACACCAGGGAGTTCAGAATGTCTCCCATATTTCCCCTGGGACAGTATGGCTATGCACCTCCCCTTATTCTGGACTATGGCTAAAATGTATGGCTTAGCCAAATGTTTCTCAGACTTTTGAGGTTGGTGATCCCTTATTCAAAGTCATAAATGTTTGCAACCCCCTTACATTTACTGTAAAAGAGGGTTTTTTTTTTTTAAAAAAAAGCATCAACAATAAGCCTATATAATGTATTTGTGTGTTTCAAGAGGCTGGCAGAGTACTTAACCTTGAAGGGTAAGAATATGTGGGAAGTGGGGGAGTGAAATTTTCTTTGCTTTAGATTGAAAATGTTATTACAATGCTTCGTGCCCCCCGACTGCCTTTTGTGATTTCCCCCCCTGCAATCTCAACCCACCAATTGAGAAGCACTGATATAACACTATTGTCTTTCAGGGATTGATTTTGCTCAGTGGACTTTATTTTCTTTTCTTTTATACCTTTAGTTAACATGAATAAGAGTTATGCACTTTTGACAAGGGGATGAATAGATTTGAAATAGTAATGAGTGAGCTTACATTTTTGTCACAGCTTTCACAGAAGTCATGGATTTCAGGAAAAAAAAATCCCCAGCTTTTGATACTTGGAGGGTTTTTTTGTTTGTTTTTTCATGTGGTTAGCTACCATAGATGAGAGAGTGAACAGCTGAACCAGTTTCAGTGGGAACTTTGAGCTGCCAGCTTAAAACCTGGGCTTCCTAGGAGGCTGAGAGAGAATGAGAATGTCATAATTGGCGCCGGTTGTTTGGCACAAGTGTAGCAGGGATGCCAGATTCAGCAGGGAAAAAAGACACAGAGCTTATACAGCGAGTTTAAGATACAGCTGCTACTACTGCTGCCGTTGCAGAGGATGAAGCAGGAAAGCAGTGCAGAAAAACAGACAGCTGTGTTTCTCTGCCTCCCCATTTCTTGCATCGCTGGAGCTGTGGGACTGATCCTGAAGACTGTGCGCTATCAGAGTTAAAGCAGCATGGTCTTGTAGATCGGTGACTGGACTGGGAGTTGGGCGGCCTCGGATGAGATCCTCATCCTTGCACCAGCTGGTTTGTGCCAGGTAAAAGGTCTGGAGTGGAAAATGGAACCCTTTAAGTCCCAGTTGTGACTGTGGGAGGATTAACTTGGCGAGCGCTGTAGAACACAGCCATAAGGTTGCCCCTCAAGGTCCTTCAGCCCTACCTCTCTATACCAGGGTTTGTATGAAGTGGGAGGGGCATCTCTCATAGGTTTCAGCATGCAGCACTGTGCAGATTCTAGGCATTGCTGTGGCTCATAGGGTAGTTAAGGAAGGTTGCCACAACTTAGACAGGTCTCCAGGGTTGTCCAAGTTACACCAAGGTCTTCTCCAGTCCCTGGAGTGGCCAAAGATCATGAGGGTATAAAGGTGGTTTAAAGCCTGCCTTAGCCTGCCTGGTCTGTGAATTCTTTGCTGTGCCTGTTTAATGATGCTTATCCAGCTTTTTGAAGTATGTGTTCAAAATGTGCTATAGAAGTGCTATTGTTTCCTTGCAAAATAAAGTATATTTTGATTAGAACACCACACAGTATAAAAGGGTGTAAGACAAAATTATTCTGCTGGGGTTCTACTTTATTAAATACAAATAAACATCAAATAAAATCTCTCCTCTTGGACTCGGGTGGCACAGCCCTCATCCTTGGGGCCTGTGTGTCTTTGAGAGCTTCTCTCCCTTAAGGGAGCTTTGTCTGTGTGAGCACCTCCCTGTAACTGAGCCCTGATGGCCTTTTTATCAGGCTAAGGAGCTCATTATATCATCATTCAATAACTACCTAGATTGGCTTGTTCCTCTTAAAACTAGTTTGTCATGGATAGCCTGAAGCCACACTCCCCTTAAATGGTCCAACAGCCCCATGACAAGCAGACAGTACTATTTTGTCTATGTATTATGCATTATGATACATTTATATTGTTTACATTTGTAGGGGTAAGGTTGCGGAAGATTGGCGAGGAGCTAAGTGGTGGACTGAGTATGTGACTGGATGTAAGTGGAGGATGCAGGCAGTTTCAATGAACTTTGTCCGACAGACCCTGCCAAAAGATATTGTAGCATAACTCAGCATATTTTTGCCTGTAAACGAGTCAGTTTATGTAATACGCATAAATTATATATATAAAAATGTAACCAGCTGTTGACCCCATGTAACCCCGAGATAAGCGTGGAGAATATAGCGCCGCAGAGGACTCCCCCCGGCGGAGTCCTGCCTGGTCAGCTGTCCCGCACTGCCAAAGTCCCCTGCAGCCCCTCCGCGCATCCTAGGGGCTCCCCGCACAGATTGGAGCGTAAGTTCTTCCTTCCTTCAATAAAGCATAGTTTACTATTCTTAGGCCTGAGTGTCCTCCTTTCGCTGGTATCTCCCCCCCCCCCCCGCCCTTGAGGGCACAACATTGCTTTAGTGTTTACCCTTCTTTTTATGCAGCCATTGAATTTCAGAAATTATGTAACGCCAAACTAAAGAAATGTTGACAACTGATGCAAGCAAATAATTCCCTTCTTCAGGGCCAAATCCTTTGGCCTAAGTAAAGGCCATGGAAGGCCCTGACCACAACAAAACTGTCTTTTTACTGAATTCAGGGAGACTATACAGGGGCCTGTGTCCCTGTATGCTACAGGACTGAGCTATGTGGGTCATTACTCCCATGTAGCTCAGTAGGAGCTGGTGAAGTTCTGAGGTTGTGGATTTGCCTACCAAATCCCACAACCCATCAGAAGCTACTATAGTCTTGAAGCTGCAGAAATGAGCAGTGTGGTCTAAGAGGGAGGATTCGGCACCTCTGCCCACCTCCAGTGAATTTCCATGTGACAGCTTATAATAGTGTTCTATGATGAGATAATTGGCTCTGTAGATATGGGGAAAGCAGTGGATGTGATATATCTTGACTTTAGCAAAGCTTTTGATACAGTTTCCCACAGTATTCTTGCCAGCAAGTTAAAGAAGTATGGACTGTATGAATGGACTATAAGGTGGATACAAATCTGGCTAGATTGTTGGGCTCAATGGGTAGCGACCAACAGCTAGATGTCTAGTTGGCAGCCAGTATCAAGCGGGGTGCCCCAGGGGTCAGTCCCCGGTCCGGTTTTGTTCAACATCTTTATTGAATGATCTGGATGATAGGATGAACCCTCAGCAAGTTCGCAGATGACACTAAGCTGGGGGGAGAGGTAGATATGCTGGAGGGTAGGGATAGGTTCCAGAGCGACCTAGACAAATTGGAGGATTGGGCCAAAAGAAATCTGATGAGGTTCAACAAGGACAAGTGCAGAGTCCTGCATTTAGGAAGGAAGAATCCCATGCACTGCTACAGGCTGGGGACCGACTGGCTAAGCATCAGTTCTGCAGAAAAGGAGCTGGGGATTACAGTGGATAATAAGCTGGACATGAGTCAGCAGTGTACCCTTGTTGTCAAGAAGACCAATGTATTAGTAGAAGCATTGCCAGCAGATCAAGGGAAGTGATTATTCCCCTCTATTTGGGACTGGTGAGACCACACCTGGAGTAGTGTGTCCAGTATTGGTCCCCCCACTACAGAAGGGATGTGGACAAATTGGAGAGAGTCCAGTGGAGGACAACAAAAATGATTAGGGGGCTGGGGCACATGACTTACAAGGAGAGGCTGAGGGAACTGGGGTTATTTAGTCTGCTGAAGAGAAGAGTGAGGGGGGATGTGATAGCAGCCTTCAATTACCTGAAGGGGAGTTCCAGAGAGGATGGAGCTAGGCTGTTCTCAGTGGTGGTAGATGACAGAACAAGAAGCAATGGTCTCAAGTTGCAGTGGGGGAGGTCTAGGTTGGATATTAGGAAACACTATTTCACTAGGACGGTGATGTAGCACTGGAATGGGTTATCTAGGGAGGTGGTGGAATCTCCATCCTTAGAGGTTTTTAAGGCCTGGCTTGACAAAGCCCTGGCTGGGATGATTTAGTTGGTGTTGGTCCTGCTTTGAGCATGGGGTTGGACTAGATGACCTCCTGAGGTCTCTTCCAACCCTAATATTCTATGATTCTAATGTAGGCTGTGTGCAGGAAATAAGAATTGGCCCTTAACTAACATCACTGTTGTTTTGATATTTGTGATCTAGTAAAGTAAACCTCTTCCTTTCTGAAAGGAGTGATATCTTTGCCCAATGTACAACAAAGCAGTGCACTGTAATAGTAAAGTGCTTCCTTTTTTGTTAACCATACAGATAAGTGATCTGGAAACAAAAATACCCTGTAGGCAAGAAACTTGTACCTCAGTGCTCAGAGAAATGTAGTCAAGTTTCCGTCTGATAGTTTGTCACTTCTCTAGATTAGAACATCATTTGTCTAATTGTTCTTATTTAATTAAATACTATTTATTCCAGCAGCCTATGGACAGAATCTAAATTAACCAAGAGCCTTGTAATTAAATTAAATCTGCTTATTAAACAATTGTCAAATGTTTAATTATTTCAAAAGACTACTTATTCATTCCAATACAGTATCCCTAAGAAATTAATAAATTTTCAATTTTTGAAAATACTTTATTTCCAGTAAATAAATAGAGGGCTTGTTTGAACTAATTATTATTTGAAACATTTCTTTTTTACAAAAAACAAAAACTCTACCTCCTTATATCTAAAGAAGTATATGCTACCTAATGGGTTGTGACAATTCTGATATCTTCCTAGCTGATTACCTGCAAGAGAACTCAAAATACTTCTATTTCATTTTGTGCAATCAAACAAGACCCAACATTTCCTTATTCTTGGAGATTTTCAAAATTCAAAGCTTCAAAAGAAGGATTTTTTGGATTGGGAATACAATAAGATACAGTAAGAGGGGCCTTATTTTCTCCTCAATATATATGTAATGTGTGTTTGTTCAATTGATGCTAGTGGAAATTATATGTGGAGATAGAGAAGAGACATGAATCCCCAAATTAACTGGACTCCCAAGAGTGAGAGCTTTGGAGAAAAAAAGATGCAATGAATGAATGAGGGTTTTTTGCTTGAACAAATTCTTGACTAGTGAACAAAAAAAGGTAACATGATGACAATGAGCCAGATTTGTCAAGTGGATAACAAATAAATTGGTCCTGCTCTATGAATTCTGAATAATACATTAATACATATTTTAATCAATGTTAACTAATGGCAAAATTCTGTTCCTTGCATATAGACTACTCTGATCCCTAAATATGTGGCGTGCAAAGGAGCTCTGTGCAATTTCCAGGGCAGCAACCAAATACTGACACTCTGAAATCATTTTTAAAGTCTCAAGACTGTATTAGCCTCTGAAAGGCATGGGAATTGGCAGATTAATCTGTATTTGCAGACTCTCCAGTCCCGCCTTTGACCCTCTATTAGTTTCTGGATTGAGTTTAAAGAATAGGTTTTAATGTACAAAGCCCTTTGTGGCTTGGAACCTGGTTACCCGAGAAACCTTACAGCCTAGCAGCAGCATACACATTAAAATTCAACATAAAAGAAGTGCTTGCAGGGTGCTATCTGTGAAGGTCCTTTAATTCTGGAATGCACTGCCCATTCTAACTTACTCTATGCACAGCAAAACACAACTGCTTTCCTGAGTGTTGGAGGGATGGAGGAAGAGGATTTTTGCTCTTGAGTCTGACTTACTAACTGGCAGATACTTTCATCTTTCTGACGTTATCTGGGCAGTCTATTTTATTGTATAGTATTTTGATGCATGCATTTGATATCACACCGTGAACATCTGATGGATGAGTGCTTTGTTTTTATAAAGTGAAATAAATACCCTCTGTATAGATTAATCTTTTATAACTCTTAAGTAGATTAATAATGGTTATTCTGGATAGCTCAGGAGGCATGAACCTTTCAGCTCTAGGTCACTGATTGAAATGTTTTTGATAGTGAATGGAAATCATTGCCATCTGATGATTAGTCAGTGACCTATGTGAAATGAGATTGGTTTTAGCCTAGTTTGGATTGGAGAGGAGTTCAAAATGCACGTACCTCCTCCACAAAAAGACTCCACGACTAAGGGAAGGGGTAGGAGAAATCCCTGGCTACCAAATGGTGATCCGTAAATTGGCATCTCCTTGCTTTTTAGCATGTTTGTTTAAGGAATGCTCTCTTGATCAGCCTTGATCTTTCTAAAATAAAAGATGTTGTTTGTTAAATATCTATGAATATATCAAAATACGGAAAACTTGATATAGCATGGTGTAAAGGTTGTAAAGGCATGAATTTGGGATGACCATGTAACTTGTGATTGGGAAAACTAAGAGTGACTGATGTAGGTCATCCTAAATGAGTGCCAATAAGGCTTTCATACCCTTGCACAGCATATTCTCATGTATTCTGTATATGCCACATAATTTAGAAATTGATTTAAAATGTTTATTGCTACTTTATTCATATCTCTCTGCCTATACAGCCAGACTTCCTTTCATGAGTCCAACTGTTTGGGACTGAGATGAAGAAAAAAAAATCTCAGGAAGTTTTAGAAACCTTTAAAGATGAACAGCTTTTCTAGTCAGCATAATGTCACAATTTTTGGCCAATATCTCAGGACCTTCAGAAGTAAGAAAGTAAATATTGAGTGTCCCATTTGAAACCTGAGAATTTCTGCATTCCAGTGGTGTGTTGATAGTGCTCGGCCACTGGGTGAAATGGATGTTATTCAGTTATACAGACTTATACCAGGTCTGGATTTGGCCGAAAGGAGGTGCACATATGTAACAAAGGGCAGTATTTGGATTTTAATACATACCAGCACTTTGCATAGTTTTCTGTCTTGTTGCATTTATTGGATATTCTAGCAGTGTATTTTTGTTGCTTTTAGTATACGGTGGTAAAATCTGGGTACTTGGAGAACGTTTTCAAGATATTTAAAACCATTTTCAGCCAAATTCAGACCTGGTGTCAATGGAATTACTTATACCAAGTCTTCATAGTTCTGTGGAATGACCTTTAACAATATGCTGTTTTTCAACCTTGAATTAGATGGCTGTATTCAAGTTGTATTTTAAATTATTGCTGCATGTGTGTGTGTATATATGTTTGCATTTTACAAAAAGCCGTGTAATATTTCCCATTGATTCAGGGTGACTAAAAATAGCAGGATTTGGCCCATAGGCACAACTTTTGATGAAACTCTGCACATGTAACAGAAATGGTATGGTTTGGCTGAGTTTGGGGGAGCAGGATTTGTGGAGCCAGTACAGAGGTTCCAGGTGATATATAGATCACAGCTCCGTGAAGCTCCCTGAATTGTACTGTGCACTGTGATTAGGATGCAAGGCAGGGATAACCCAAAGTGGTGGGTTTGGTGGACTGGCTGTTACATAGGTTCAGCAGTGTTCAAACACGTGGACAAGGGTCTTGGAAAATATGGCCATTACTGCAGGTTTATGGAACAACTCTGCTGTTCCGAGTCCTCACTATGCAGGCCAGCCATTTGGGTTGCATGCTGGGCTTCAGGTTATGGGTTATAATTTATAAAGCTTTAAAGCACTTCTTTATCTTTCAGGATTAAAAATGCTCAATAAATATAAGATATTTTTATTAATTATCACTTACATTTTTACCATTTGTGATCTCACACTGTAAATACAAGGGTATAAATACCTGCACAATACTATTCAGACATAAGGCACCAATTTCAGATAACCTTACTTGGGAGTTTCCCAGCTGCAAGCAAAAGGCAGAGATCAGAGATAAGCATGAAGATGATAGAGGGGACCCATTTCTGTTTTGTGAAGGAAGTTCACATTCACAAATCCTGGTAATGAAAATATGAGCTGTGTGCAAAACTCTCTGCACAGCTGTGACAATTTACCTTATGATCTTGAATGTACAAATTTAACTCACTCAACAATAACTGTTCAAAATTCTTAGCCTTCCATCCTAATGCATCTTTAAATAGAATTACCAGTGGATAGCTTGGCACATCTGTAGTTTAAAGCACCATTTGTCTAATTGTTCCCATTTAATTGAACACTACTTATTCCAACAGACTGTGAATTGATTTTAAATTAAAGTATGGTCTGGTAAAGCAAGGAACAATATAGAAGGATTAACTTGTTTCCTATTTTCTTATAGCAGCTAATATTATCTCCCTTGAGCAAGTTAAGCAAATCATTTGTGTTGCTCCAAGTGATCAGGGGAATTAAACTTTTCATCTTGAATCTAGAGCCTTGTTTCTTCTTGACATACCCATTTAACAATTATTGTTAATGGGGGTGGCAGGCATTCATTTAGGAAGAGATACTCATCAACCATCTTCATCTTGTCAAGGAGCCAGGATGGCAATCACTCACCCTGAATTTTTTGCATGACAATGCCTTGTCATTTTGAAAAGGAATACTTGTGGCACCTTAGAGACTAACAAATTTATTTGAGCATAAGCTTTCGTGAGCTACAGCTCACTTGCTGTAGCTCATGAAAGCTTATGCTCAAATAAATTTTTTAGTCTCTAAGGTGCCACAAGTCCTCCTTTTCTTTTTGCGGATACAGACTAACACAGCTGCTACCCTTAAACTTCTCATTTTGATAATCTCTTGGTCAAAGTGGTAGTGTTCAAATATTGGAGGGAAGTGGCTGTGTCTCCAGATACCTATGCTTGTGCTCCTGAATGCAAGTCATAACTATTGTCAATAATTCTATGCAGAATTCTGCCTCGACTTTTGCAATATGAACGTTTTGGTATGTATAAGCCAGGGTTTAACACTGTGTGCCAAGTTAAAATGTCCAAAAATATTTTTTTTTTTAAAGTGCAAGATCCTGAACTGCATCTTAGTTCTATTTTCCTGAGCTGTGGATAGTTTGGCCCTAACTATGTGAAAACTAACTTTTTGTTCAGTTCCTGCTGAATTTCTAATAGTGGACGTTTTAAAAAAATGTTCTGTTTTTTCAAACATCTAGACTTTATTTGCTCAAAATCAGATGGAATAGAAAAAATACCAAAAAGCCATTTATATCTGACAATTATAACAATTGATCTCTGTTTAAAGAACTTATCACTAAATTAGAGTAGAATCTTTTTACTTTGTTGGGATTATTTTGGTTTCTTTTTGGCAATTTTAACATATATATGCAAGCAAAATAAGGAAATGCTATCATCCGCCTCATGCGAAGCTATAACTTTGTATCTATATGTATCAGCTGTTTCTTCATTCTTGCTCATGCACCGCTATCCCTAGCAGGAGTCATTTTTGTGCTTTTATTTTATTATATTTTCAGATCTACATCAAATATCAATTTGTGTGTGCATATAGTATTTTTGAATGTGCATATCTTTAAAATAAATACAGTAGTTGGCATTTGGAGAATATTTTGCACTGCACTTCTGGGATGTAGCTGGAGTTCAAAACTTGTTGGGCCAAATCCTCAGCTGTAGTAGATGAGAGGGGAATGTAAAGGCATCTTTATGCTTCTCTGATTGTGAATAACCTGAGGGTTGCTCTAATGTTGATAGCCTATGCCCTATGGAGCAATTAGAGCAGCCAAGAATTTTTGGGTCTAGGGACATTCCAGCCATTCTCCCTGAACTGGCTGTTGTGAGGATCCTCACAGTGGCTTTACCTTTCTACTGTTGGAGAGGCACAAAGCTACCCTTATCCACCATGACATCTGGCTCAACTTTCGTGTATGATGTACAAGACATTGTTAAGGAACAAAATCCTTGATTTGGATTTTCAAAATCTTTAGACCTACATTTGCATGTGCCAAATGCCTTGAGTAACTGCAAGAGCATGTACAAATCAGCTAAGCATATGCATATGCATACACGCATATTGCTGCTTAAATATCCAACTGCTTATTTCCAGACCTAAAAATGAGGCCCTTTCTGGTCTTGTTGACACTTTGGACTGTGTGACTAGATATTTATTTTATTTCATGACATGCATGGTAGAAATCCACGTTTTGCAAACTGGTAGTACGAGTTTTAAAACCACTTTTGCTTATAAAAAGGGTGTAATTTGCTTTCATTCTTACTTAAACAGTAAGGTGAAGTCATTATTCCACAAGGCTTATATTATTATTTACTTCAAAGCATTAAGAGTAGTATAATGAGGAACATAAACGCAATATAATGAGGAACATAAACGCAATATAATGAGAAGTTGTGCTTAGTTACAAACGACACGCTCTGTTTTTTGGTAAGAGGCAAGCCATTTAAATTAGCAATTTTCTAGCCATTATAGTCACCCAAGACATGCTAAGAACATTCACTGTTTTTGTTAAAAAGACAGAAAATAATTTCTCAAAGGTGGGTTGTTTTTTTTGTTGTTTTTACTTAAAAACAAAGCCTACTAGTTCAGAGAGGCAATCACTGTTTATCTGATCGTAATGCTTTTTTCCCTAAATATCAATAAATAGTGCAGAGCCAATCAGCAAAAACCTAATTATAACTGATTTTCAAGACCACAGTTCTTAGTAAAGTATCTGCTTAGATCACAAATATAAACAAATAGAGCACTGGTAAGCCAGAAACAGGGACCGTATTTAACTGTCTGGAGGCATCTGTTCACTTCTGGCAGGAGTGATTCTACCATTCTTTTGACTGTACATTTTTGGCTCCATCTTTGAAATTAAAAATGATTTGCATTATAACACAACAGCTTCTGTATTTTCCGTTTGCTGAAAAGGAATAGTAAATGTCATAAATGGTCAAATCTGCCTGAGAGATTACAGAAGTTCACATCTTTACCACACAAACTCCAAATTATCATGTTTGGTTCCTTTTATTTTTAAGGTAGTTTTGGGGCAGATCATGGTTGACCCTGTATAGGTACACAGGCGATAAGGGATACAATAAGCCGCCTCCTTTGTGCAGAGGGAAGTCATGATTAAGGTCTTTGTACTTCCTGAGTACAAGGACAGGGGAAATCCTAACAGTGCCATCACCTCTAAACACCTGAAAGGGACTCGGTGTGGACCGTTTTTTTCTGCACCAAATGGTGCAGAGCTTCAGCCGGTGCTGAAGGGGACGTACTACCCTTCCGAAAACAAGAATCACAGGTATTCTCCCCTGTCCTACCCTGCGGGCATTCTGCCTGCTTGTCAGCTTCAAAATTCCTCTAAGGACAGGGGCTGACATGGTTCACCGCTCCATTGCCCCAGTTGCTCAATGGGCCCCTTGATCTATAAATCTTGATGATGTGCTTTTCTGGCTGCTGTTTGTATATTCATCAGGCACCTCACAAAAATGTCATAGTGCTACTTGTCTTGTCAGACCTCTCAAAATTCCTGTACTTTGCAAGGAACCTCATTTTTGGTAACTTTTTCCAACCATGGCCCACTGTCTTGCCATGCTCTCTCAAAACCACTTGATGTCGGAGCACTGTCTATATTACTCCCAGGGCTTCAAGCAATTTCAAAGGGTTGCTAGGTTTGTGATTGCCCCCAAATGGGTTTTCATTAGTTTTACAAATTTATAGTATTTAAACAAGGGCTGAATGGAAAACAAGAATTTCATTTCGTGAAGAAAACGCGAGGTTTCAAAATTTTATTTTTGTTCTGATTTGGAATAAAACCAAGAACTGTTGATTTTTTCAGGAAAAAAATAGACCCTCCCCAAAAGTATACCCAATAACCTGGGATGAGAGAAATCCAAGTATAAGTCCCTGCTCTGCCTGATTCAAAGTGGGGAGTGAAATCTGGCTCTGCCACATCCCCGGCCCTAACCATTGAGCTATTGGCTATACTTGGGTCTATCTCCCACCCAACCACTTCATCCTGGATCTGCAGAAAGTTTTGTTGAAACAGATAAGTTTTGACAAACAAGTATTGGTTTTGACAAATCAGCATTTTCTGAGGAAAAAAGATTTCTTTGAAAAATTTACTAGTTCTACCGTAAATGTGTTATTTTAAAAAAAGACATCCATGTTCTCTCACTAGTAATGCCCTTTTCTTACCATTACTTCAGAAGTCTTTGTTTGTTTGTTTTTTTGGGGTGTGTTCACATCCCCATATGACCCAACCCACTTTAAGTTCTTGTTGCTTGCTCAAATATTTCAGAGTCTGAACAGCATTCTGTTCCACTCCATACATTTAATACATTTCATAGGCAGGGAGAGTCTATATGTAAGTATGGGACTTGTCTGAGCAATGCCTGGGTGCTATGGAGAGTTGGTATGAAAAAAGAGAGAACACAAGGACAAGGGACAAAGTAGGGTCTATTGGCAAAATGAGAAGATAAAGACTGATCAAGAGGATGGACAGAGAAGCAAGGATGAATCCATATTATATCCCACATTTTATGGTCTGTGTCCCACATAATTCCATTGATTGGTGGTCTCTGACATTGTACCTGATGGTGATTCAGGAGTCTGTCTTCTCAGAGACTTAGGCCATGTCTACACTATCACTTATGTCAGCAAAACTTATGTCGTTCAGGGGTGTAGAAAACCACCCCCATGAGCGATGTATGTTTTGCCAGCATAAGTGATAGTGTGCACAGTGCTATGTCGGCAGGAGAGTGTCTTCCGCTGACACTACTACTGCCTGCTTGTTGGAGGTTTAATTTTGGTGACTGGAGTTCTTTCTCCCGTTGACGTAGAGCAAGTTACACGAAAGATCTTACAGTGGTGCAGCTGTAGACATAGCCTTAAAAACTACTGACGAATGCCTGATGTTGCAATTTCCAAAACTTTCTCCTCTTCTGTGTTCTCTATCTCTGCAGACCCTTGTCTCTCAAATCCATGACCACAGGTTAATAACTTTTAAGGGCACACCTCCACAGCCCTGGCAGTGAGCCTCCGAGCCTGGATCAACAGACTTGGACTTGTGCTACAGCACTAAAAATACCTATGTAGATGTTGTGGCTTGGACTGGATCACAGGCTCTGAATCCCATCCATCTGTTTAGGCCAGTGGCTCTCAACCTTTCCAGAATACTGTCCCCCTTTCAGGAATCTGATTTGTCTTGCATACCCCAAGTTTCTCCTCACTTAAACTACTTGCCTACAAAATCAGACAAAAGTGTCACAGCACACTATTACTGAAAAATTGCATACTTTCTCATTTTTACCATATAATTATAAAATAAACCTTGCTGCTGCTGGCTGTGTAGACATACCCTAACAGTCTGGGGAAAGATAAGAAAACTGAAGAGCCACTCCTATGGTTCTGGCTCCTGCAGGTTTTGATGGCTTCTGGAACATAAATCAAAAAGTCTAGTTAATGTGCCTGGTACTCCCTTCTCTTCTGCTGCTGCCCTGCTAACTGTCACTAAAGAGCAGTTTCTCAAAAGAAGCAAAATGTCAGTATTGAATGCTAACCTGAGAAAACTGAGACGATTACTGGTGGGCTGCAGCATTGTCCCTTCCTTCTTCACTCGTAAAAGAATTCTTGTAGGCAATACGTGTTAGACATGGAATCCTGTGAGAATTATGATATTACATAAGACTGTGTCTCTTCCCAAAAGAATCTCTGGTTCGGTGGAATAGCTTATAGTGACACATAGTTGGATAGGGAATGAAGGCAGTGGCTGTGCCTCAAAAGCTGAGGTTGTAAATTAGATGTTGGTAAAGTGCTTTTGAGATTGAAGAAAACACAATATATTGGTATGTATTATTATAGTGGAGGGTCGTATTATTTCTAGTTATTTGATTGTTTTGGATCAACTCCTTCCTTCCTCTGTTTGAACCCTGCGGCAGCCAGATTTTTTTTTTTAATCTATAGGTCTGTGCAGCATATGGCTGCACTCTCTGGTGCCCCTGATACTGGTACATGTTTGCAGTTATAAAGATTTTTTTTAAAGGAGCTTTTAAGGCTTCTGTTGTTTTTATGGTGAATACTGTGGCAGTTCAGCCTTTTGAACTATTTTGTACTTCAGTGAGTTCTGATCAGACATCTCTACTATCTAAAATTGATATGGAAAGCTGTACTTTCTCATTTCTAATTTCTGCTGCACTGCACGATGTCACTTACATCATGATTTAATTTATCAACCCCAACTGTAACATCGTGGGTACATGAAGTACCAAAAACACTAAAAGTCAATTTAGACAACATATTTCTCAGCCCATACACACAAACATTGGGATGACAAGTATGATATAGACACTTAACTCTGCTCCCATTGAAGTCAGTGATAAAGTCAATGCTGAATGTGTTTAGAACCTAATTTTGTAAACATTTAGACTAAGCTTACGTCCTAAAAAGGATTAACTTTCTCGATACATTATTGGTTGGGAATAAGAAAAGGAATACTTAGTGGCATCTTAGAGACTAACCAATTTATTTGAGCATAAGCTTTCGTGAGCTACAGCTCACATGCATCCGAGGAAGTGAGCTGTAGCTCACGAAAGCTTATGCTCAAATAAATTGGTTAGTCTCTAAGGTGCCACAAGTACTCCTTTTCTTTTTGCGAATACAGAATAACACAGCTGCCACTCTGAAACCTGGTTGGGAATAGTTTAAGCTCTGTATGCGCAGCACATGAGTACACTTACACAGAGTGCTGTGCGCATTTGAATTAGGAATAGGAAGACATTTCAGAAAACCTAAGAAACCATGCAAACATTTACTTACTTCTGGAACAACAATTGAATGAAAATTCTGAAATGCTTGGTTACTTTTTTATTCATTGTTTTCGTCTTCCCTGAACCTCTGCTTTACTCAACCAAAAATGAAACAAGGTGGGAAAAGCTGAGCATTCTCACTCAACTCAAAGCAAGAAATAATGTAAATCTCACAAAGGAGGCATGTTCGTGTGGGAATTGAAGCCAATTTTTTTCAGAATAAAAGAAAAGTGAACAGTTGACCTCAGTAGGGTTGTTCGTATATATCTGAGAGCAGCATTTGTCCAGTAAATTAGAAGCTTACTTATTTTGTATTCCAGTGCTTTTAAGTTTGACCAGTTCTCCAGGACTTCATCACTTAACAGTTTCTGGTGCAGTAACGTCATTCTTGTGAATACACTCTTCAGACACATTAAACACATGGTGCTGACCCTTGCAGGTGGAATAATAGCAAACATTTCTATTTACAAAATGTATATTTTGGTATCTTCAAGATCTTTTGTTAAAATGCTGCTAACTGTTAAATTACACACACAAAAACTATGTTAAAAGAAGAGCTGGAAGCAATATTTTGGGCAAACTGTTTATTCACTAAAAATGTAGTTTGGGTTGACTGAAACTATTCATGAATTTGGGTCAATGAAGTGAACAGTTTCAGCAAAAAAAACAATGTAAAAAAATCAAAAATATTGAAATATGGTGTGTTTGAAATTTTTGAAATAAAACACTTTGACTACCCTCCACAGGTATAATATTCTTTTTCCCCCCAAGCTTGTAGTTCCAAAAGGCCAGAGTTTCTTCTTTTGCACATAGGTTTGCTGCATTTCTTTTAATTTTTCAACCTGTACACACTTCACAGGGATAAATCATCCCAAGTTTCTTATGCTGCATAGCAAAGACATTTGTAAAAAAAAATCTCCTACCCCTATATATGGGAGAAAATGAATCTCCTGTGCTAGAAACACTGGCTTTCAAATCATGGCCAAACTCTATTTTAAGAGTATGCTATTCATTAACCTTGGACTATATAAATATATCAGACACCCATACTTTGCAACAACAAAATGGGCTGCAACTGCACACCTGCCCAACACGCAAGGCCTAATCTGCATAGAAAATAAAAAATATATATCAGAAATAAATGCACCCATTCATATTATTTGCTTGTACTTCTCCTTTCCTAGACTGATTAATAGTGACTTGCTTGATGTTTGAGTTCACCATCAATAAAACCTTCAGGTCATCAGGTATTGTGTCCAGTTTTGGTCCCCCCACTAGAGAAGGGATGTGGACAAATTGGAGAGAGTCCAGCGGAAGGGCAACGGAAATGATTAGGGGGCTGGAGCACATGATTTAAGAGGAGAGGCTGAGGGAACTGGGATTATTTAGCTTGTAGAAGAGAAGAGTGAGGGGAGATTTGATAGCAGCCTTCAATTACCTGAAGGGAGGCTCCAAAAAGGATTTAGCTAGGCTGTTCTCAGTGGTGGCAGATGACCGAACAAGAAGCAATGGTCTCAAGTTGCAGTGCGGGAGGCAGTAGCGTAGCTGCGGGGGTGGGGGGAGGGGCAGCAGCCACTCTCCCATCGAGCAGAAGTGGCGCCTTTTTAATTTTTACTCACCCAGCGGCGCTCCGGGTCTTCGGCAGCGGGTCAGGTGATGCTCCGGGTCTTCAGCAGCACTTCTGTGTCAGGTCCTTCACTCGCTCTGGTCTTCAGCGGCGTTTCAGCAGCAGGGGGTCCTTCAGTGCCGCCGAAGACCGGAGCGAGTGAAGGACCCGACGGCGAAGTGCCGCTGAAGACCCGGAGCGCCGCCTGACACACCACCGAAGACCCGGAGTGCTGCTGTGTGAGTAGAAGCGGGTGGTGCCTTTTTTTAAATCTCTGATCCCCCTGTTTTCTCCACCTGGCTATGCCACTGGGGGGAGGTCTAGGTTAGATATTAGAAAACACTATTTCACTGGGAGGGTGGTGAAGCGCTGGAATGGGTTCCCTAGGGAGTTGGTGGAATCTCCATCCTTAGAGGCTTTTAAGGCCCGGCTTGACAAAGCCCTGGCTGAGATGATTTAGTTGGTGTTGGTCCTGCTTTGAGCAGGGGATTGGACTAGATGACCTCCTGAGGTCCCTTCCAACCCTGATATTCTATGATCATCTTTATCCTCCTCACCCTAGTTTCAGAAGGGATACATTTTGAGGGGTTTGGGCATATGTCTATTTCAATTTCAAATCCCCATCTCCAAGGACAGATTATTGAGAATGCTGATGACACTTTGAGTCCAATGACTCTTGACTTCATCAAGTATCCTAGATCCTTTCCATTCAGGCTTGAGCCCCTCAATACAGCAGACTGATGGCACTAATGGACAATCTGCTCCTTGCTATGAATAGAGGTCAAAAGTCCATCAAAATATTGCTGGTGGCCTTTGGAGCAATGGATATAGAGGTTGAGTGCAAGTTACCTCAGAGGCTACCCCGCTATCCATTCTCCAGAGCAGCAGCTGAGATAAACAGGGAAACTTTTACTGACATAAGATAGCACTCAGCACATTGGGGTTGGGGAGAAAGAATTGGAGGGCTCTGTTTCTACCAGAGATGAGACTGAAACTCACTCTTCTCCCATTTAGAGCACTGTAGAAAACTCACCTCTTTGTGTTTTCCATTTTCTCACAAGTTGAGTGTTACCACTTGGAGTCTGTTACCACTTGTTACCACTTTGAGTCTGACCCTTAAATTAGAAGGTTCTAATGGGCAGAGGAGAGAAAGGGCACTATTGTCTTTTCCTGGTACATAAAAATGTATGGAAAAGATTGCCCAGATATTATGGTGATGGATGCTTTAGAAAAAACATGCAGTATTAATAATCTGGCCCCAGAGCTGCACAGTCAGTTCCAATATGGTTTATAGTCCATCCCTGAAATTTTATTCTCATTTCTTTTTTCTTTTCTTTCCTCCTTTCATTTGTACCCCATGCAGTACTTGCTTACATATTTTATTTCAAACAAATAAATCACAATTTGTGTGATTTTTAAATATATAAAAAGCAACCTAGAAGAAATGTCAATAAAAACAAATTGCATAAAAGACTTAAATAGAAAAAAGCTGTTCTTCAGGCTAATCCTACCTCTCAGTAGGCTCTCAATGATATTACAACCAGCTAGCTGCAGAACCTCACTCATTCATGAGCCTTTCTTTCTCCCTTGAAGCCTGTACTTCTCTCTTTCTACAATAGAATATAAATGTCATTTTAAAGTGACATGTTTAATCTCTGCAGTCATCCACTCTGTATTTAAAAAATGGCATCTTTTTACTCTTAGCTAGGACCACGGAAGTTTACCTCTTCTAGGAAAGTTCAAAATGATAGTGTTTAATTTTTTTTCAAAATTAACCAGAATGAGATTTAATCACTCGTGACACAAGAGTAGAGTTTAGCAAGTAATTCAGACTTTGATTAATTTTACTTATTTTACTGTTCACAAACTGTTTTTGAACAAATTTAATTTTTTTCTCAAACTTATTTGTGTAAAATAATTAACAATAATTTCTAGGCTTAATTTTTGGACTGTAGATTGACCAATTTGGACAATGTTGGTCAGTTTTGATCAGACATATATGTTGCATGATAAACTTCTGCCTTGGGGGCCTAATCCAAAACCCACTGAAGCCAATGGAAGCCATTTGGCTTCAATTGGCTTTGGATCATGCTCTTGGTACATACAGCTCTTAAAATAGGTTGCTAATATGAATATTTCCACTTGTGGGGGAAAAGAACATATTGTCTGGTATGTTGTTTAAAATTTTGGTTCCATGCCCACTGCAGCCCATAAACCGGTTTGCAAGAGTATTAGAGGATTAAAAACATAATCAGGGCACTAACATACAGTGAATTTTTTTAAAAAAAGTTATATATATATAAAAAATATGTATGTGCATATATGTTAATTACATCATGGAAAACGTTTTGCAGTATTTTTCTCAACTCTAATTAAGAGCTCACAGCATAATGCATTTTTTTCTTATTACTCTTGTCAAGGTTCCTTCCCCACTCTGAACGCTAGGGTACAGATGTGGGGACCTGCATGAAAAACCTCCTAAGCTTATCTTTACCAGCTTAGGTCAAAACTTCCCCAACGTACAAAATATTCCACCCTTTGTCCTTGGATTGGCCACTACCACCACCAAACAAATACTGGTTACTGGGGAAGAGCTGTTTGGACACGTCTTTCCCCCCAAAATACTTCCCAAAACCTTGCACCCCACTTTCTGGACAAGGTTTGGTAAAAAGCCTTACCAATTTGCCTAGATGACTACAGACCCAGACCCTTGGATCTTAAGAACAATGAACAATCCTCCCAACACTTGCACCCCCCCTTTCCAGGGAAATGTTGGATAAAAAGCCTCACCAATTTGCATAGGTGACCACAGACCCAAACCCTTGGATCTGAGAACAATGAAAAAGCATTCAGTTTTCTTACAAGAAGACTTTTAATAGAAATAGAAGTAAATAGAAATAAAGAAATCCCCCCTGTAAAATCAGGATGGTAGATACCTTACAGGGTAATTAGATTCAAAACATAGAGAACCCCTCTAGGCAAAACCTTAAGTTACAAAAAAGATACACAGACAGATATAGTTATTCTATTCAGCACAATTCTTTTCTCAGCCATTTAAAGAAATCATAATCTAACACACACCTAGCTAGATTACTTACTAAAAGTTCTAAGACTCCATTCCTGGTCTATCCCCAGCAAAGACAGAATATAGACAGACACACAGACCCTTTGTTTCTCTCCCTCCTCCCAGCTTTTGAAAGTATCTTGTCTCCTCATTGGTCATTTTGGTCAGGTGCCAGCGAGGTTACCTTTAGCTTCTTAACCCTTTACAGGTGAGAGGAGCTTTCCCCTGGCCAGGAGGGATTTCAAAGGGGTTTACCCTTCCCTTTATATTTATGACAACTCTACTTATCTTTCTCTGATATTTATAATGTGTGTATCACTATGGCATGTCATGTGCTTAAGTTTCTTGTGTGTCATCCTGTGGCAATGGTGATGAATGTTGATGAGATGGTAACAATACAGTTACAAAATGGTTTATTTTAATGTAGCTTCCTTCATCTGAGGTATTGCAAAACTATTGTCAGAGAGAAGTAAAGAGAGGCTGCTATATAGAGTTGGGTTCAGCAAATCTCATACGGGGGCTGGGGGGGAGGCAAAAGGCTAGGTAATGCTGGAATAGAGAGACAAAAAGATGAAATTTAAACATGACAAAGAATAGATGGAAATATCCATTTCTACTAGTTACAATGACAAAATAATACAAAGATGTAGTAAAAGAGAGAAGGGAAGTGTGAATAGGGTTTAAAATCAATCATACACAACAGCAAAGGGCTTTTTAAGGTGCAAGATTTCAAAGGTCAGAAGAAGAGAGAATTACATTAAATGAAGGCTGGCTCATAACTATGGAGACAATTCTTGATCCAATTCCTGTATTTTTCTGCATAGCTAATTCTATTAATATCTGATCTAATTATTTGTAGATAGTCTGCGAAATAGGTAAGTCATCAGAACTGGATACCTTTTATTACAAAGGTGTAGCAAGTGCTTTGACTCAATAATAGCATCAGCAAATCTCTCTTAGTCAATTATGGCTCCCATTACCCTCGTATTTTAGCACCTTACAATCCTCATAACAGTCCCAAGACATACTGAAGTACTGTTACCCCCATTTTAAAGATGGGGAAATGAGGCCCAGACAAACTAAATGAATTGTCAGGATTACACTGGAAGTCTGTAGCAGAGCAGGGAATTAACCCTGAGTATGTTTACACTTAAAATAAAAAAGTCACCCACAGCAGTGAGTCTCAGCACCCAGGTCAAGTGACCTGGGCTCATGGGGCTAAACACAGCAGACTAGACATTCCTGATCAGGCTGGAGCCCCAGGCTCTGACACTTTGGTGGTGGCCTCAGAACCTAGGCTCCAGCCCAAGCAGGAATATCTACACTGCTAAGCCCCATAGCACAAGCCAGAATCAATTAACCCAGGCTCAGAAACTTGCTGCCGTATTTTTTTTTTTGGACGTGTAGACATAATGTTAAGTCTACTGAGACCAGGCTAGTGCCCTTACCGCTAGAGTGTGCTGCCTCTCCTTCCAGTAAAGCTGACTAAAAGGCTTATGTTTCCCTAGTATTTGGAGAAACAGTATTTTAGGGACAAAATTAAACCAAAATTCCTAAGATTAGGTGTCTAAACCAATAGTTAAGCATTTAAATAAGTGACTTGATGTTGAAAAAGTGCTGAGCACTCAACTATTCCCACGGAAGTCCACCTAAGTAAAAGGAAGGTCAGCCCTTTTGAAAATCAGGCCACTAATTAAAGTGCCTGCATATGGATATAGAACCTCATTTTAGGCACCCATTTGGGGAAAAATTGTCCTAGATTTTAACAAAGTAGGTCTTGTACACTCTATCTTTGGACATGAAGGGCCCAGTTTGCTTCTACAGTGTAACTCTCATCGCCTTCAGCATAATGAAGTGTAGAATATGTCTCTTTGAATCTGATTTTCATCATGAACTTAACTGGACCTTCCTTTTTGTGGCCAAATATTGTGGGCATAAAAAGGAGGCCAGCTTGTGAAATTCTAGCAATTAAGTTATGTGAGATGAAATCAGTATTCAACTGATTTTTTTTTCTTGCACATCTCCTAAAAACAAATAGTTTGTTATTCAGTGTGTTCATGTATCTCAATATGAAGCCCATCTTTTAATTATCCCTGTCCCCCATGTAGATTAAAGAAGAAATAAAAAACCTATTATCATGCATTCAGATTGTGCATGATGAAGTTGGATTTGAAAATAAAAAAGCTAGCTGAATGCCTAATTTGATCTTCCATAGTAAAAAAGAACGAGAAAGCAAAATAAATAAGAATGTAAAATATTATGCAGAAATATTGAGATTGGCACATACAAAGATCAGACAAGTTTAAATCATATCCTGGATAATGTATGGATAAATTAATCAAACCAAAGTTATCAACCATGTTATTTAAAAGGAACTGCTGTCTATCAAATTTTATATCTTTTAAAAATAAATTATGGATTTTATGGGATTTTTCAAATATGTTTCCATTTACAAGTTTTACCATTCTCCATTTATCCAACTCTTGGGAAAATATTACCGCCCTGCTCTGGCTTCTCTATGCCACTCGTCACATTTCGGGCAGGTCTACACTTAAAAAACTGCAGTGGCGCCACTGTAGCTCCTTGGTGAAGCCGCTACTATGCTGATGAGAGAGTTTCTGCCATCCGTGTAGTTAATCCACCTCCCCAGGAGGCAGTAGCTATGTTGATGGGAGAAGCCCTGCCATTGACATAGCGCTGTCTGCACTGGAGGTTTGGTCAATACTGAGGGTTGTGGATTTTTCACACTCCTGAGCAACGTAGTTATACCAATGTAAGTTTATAGTGAGGCTGGGAGTACTGAGGCAGGGGTGCTGGAACAATTTTTGCGGGGAGGGGGGTGCTGAGAGCCATTAAACCAAACTGTAAACCCTGTATATAATGAAAACCCCTTCAAGCCAGGGGTGCTGGAGCACCCCCTGCACCCCTAGTTCCAGCACCTATGCTAACTGAGGGAATGTGTCTGAGTTCAGTACTATGGAGAATACTAACATGCACCCCATAGGCAGCTGCAGGGAAGGTGGGTTCCACAAAGCAATGCCACATTAACTTGCACTTGGGGACATTTCAGTGCCCCAAATCTGGACATCTTTGCGTTTCTCTACCTGTGCTCTGAATCTCAAGAAGTGCCACACAGAATCTGCCCGATTGTGTTTTGCTGTGTTTCTAAAGAATCCGTCAATGTCTGTCTGTCTGCCATTTATTAATATGGCTCTCTTCTCCAAAGAATCTGAAAGTATCCCTTACTTGCTTACTTCTCTATGCACCAGTATTACTGCTGAAATCAGCAGGCATATGCACTGATCTTTCAAGGTTAGAGTTAGTGCAAAATCATCATCATCTACAGAACTGTAGAACTGGAAAAGAATAATACAAAAATTCACCTGGGGACCGATGAGTGGAAGGGGTGTAAAGAATGTGGTCCTCCTTTTAATTCTGTTAAGTGTTTGGATCTGAAGTGAATCCTGGTTCCAAGTCTGAGAGTATGAATTCCTTGCCTCCATTGTGCTCCTGGGAGACATCCCTCACCTTAACAGCATGGTAAGGTTAGTGGACATGCTGATCTTGTCTCCTCAGTTACACTTCACCTCCTGCTCCTAGGAGTGTAGAATTTTTTAAGCAGAAGTTAATGATGCTTTATGCAAATCACAGAGGGCCCATAACATGAGGTATTTGTATGCAGGGGCTGCCACCTACTTAGGGATTCAGATGAGAAAGCTGAGTAGCTTCTTCTCACCTTCTTCCCTGCCCTATTTGTGGTATATTCAAACAACTTTATTCTGCTTTGCCCCATTTGATGGCTGGAATATTGAGTTCTGAGATGGCTGCTACAGGACAGATGGAAAAAATCACATCTGGTAGGTGCATGAAATCAAAAGGACAGTGATCTTTAAAAAAAAATCTTTCAACAACAGTGGTGGTGGGAGAAGGAGAAGAGAATAGTAGCTAGAGAAAGCTGATAAGTACCCCTAGTTCACTAATATCTTGTTACCTGCTATCCTCTGAGGCATGTGAAATGCTGCATCTCGTGAAGGAGATCAAATTCCTATGAATCTTCTATGCTGAAAAGAGAGAGTGCATTATAAAGTATTGAATACAAAGGGCAGCCTAAATAAGTGTGTCTGAAAACTGTTTGGCCAATTACATCCAGAATAATTGCAGCAACCAACAAGGATTCCTCCTTTTGTTTTTCATGAAAAAGAATAGTACAAGTGTTATCAACTGGTCATTTTACATTCAGAACTAGACAGCCTCCACAAAAATCTGTTTATTTGTTTCATGGTATTGACTGGGAGAAATGCCTCAGCTCAGTCTGCTCGTGTGGTTCTTAATCATGCTGCCTTTGCCAATATTCCAAATTTGTCTTCTCCGTGTAGTTCTGCTGGGCAATGGAGAAAAGGGGAGACTGCCTCACAGATTTATGCGAAGAAATTCTACTGCATTCCTTCAAGGGATCATTGTAACATGCAACCACTAGTTCTGGTCTATGGCTTTGAGATATTATAGGGCTTTCTTTTTCTGGTTTTGACTGATAAACACCAAAAAACCCCACCCTTGATATAATAAAAAGAAGAAAAGAAATCAGTATTTATCCACTAAACTCCAGAAATCCTTACTTATATATAATGGTTTCTCTACAGAGAGCAGAAGGATATGGTTTCTAAAGTACATTAATATGTTGCACATTAATTGGTCCAGGTAGAACCTGCTGGTGGGCACTAAAGATTCCTTAGCGTGCTTTAACGAAGTGGTGTTTGAAACAGGACTGTGTTAAAATGAACTAGGGAACATTACAAAGAGATTACTCATTACAGTAAGTATTTAGAGTAAGCATACATTGTAATGTATAATATACATTAGTCAGTAAGGAATAAATACACAAAGAGAAATCCTTGGGAAAAACATTTTTGGACATCTACATAAAATAATAAACTTGCTGATTCCCCACAAATGAAATTAATACCCCCCCCCTAAAAAAAACAACCCAGAAGCTATAGCTATTAAGAGTAACGTTTATCATGTGTGACATATAGACTCTGTATGTCTGCTTCTTTTTAGTTTGAGCTAGTCACCATATTAGTGTGTGCTCGTGGCAATGCATCAGAAGAATGAGGGAATTATAAACAAAAAAAGTAATAGGATTTTCCTGATATTATCCTCCCAAAGAAAAGTTTCTCAAGAAAGAGATGGAACAAAAATCAGTGCCTTTAGGGAAATAAGTTTGTGTCTAACACATTGAAGGGGATCTTCAACAAGAGTTAACCTACAGTAAGTAAAGATTGACCTTGCTCTGTAAAAAAGCTGTGGGGATGAATGAAACCTGGGCTATTTGCTATATAAACTCAGTACTGACAGGGCATACATAGCTGGATTTTTGAAAGAGCTGAGCATTATATTTGTGACGGCACAAATTGCTTTGCTGTCTTCTTTATTCTTTCTTGCACATGCTTCAACAACACACCAGATTTGTATCCCAACACAGTTAAAAATTCTGCTGCAAAAAGAACAATTTCAATCAAATTAAAGAAAGGCCTGGCCTTTCCACCTTAACACTGTGGAAATCAAACTTATGTAACGTATACTGACTGTCTTGTAATAACAGAGCACTTGTCTGTTTTCCACTAAAGTGTCAGACCCTGAACATGAAACAATTGCATAGAATTAAACTATTGTAGTCTTGCCAATCCTTTCAAATGGTCTAACCAAAATCCTATGTGGGCAATCCATTCATACTTTGCTAACATCTGTTAAAAGGAAGGGCTTTTGCTTTCCATGAAAAGAAATAAAATCAGGTTTCATACTTGCACTATAGTTTCCTGATGATAGATGACAGTGCATGCATCCGATGAAGTGAGCTGTAGCTCATGAAAGCTTATGCTCAAATAAATTGGTTAGTCTCTAAGGTGCCACAAGTACTGCTTTTCTTTTTGTGAATACAGACTAACACGGCTGCTACTCTGAAACCAGTGATAGAGTATTAGCAAGAAATTTGGGATCTGCTCACTAGGTGACTGAATCTAGTTTTTATTCATATCAATTTCCATGATGCATTGCAAAATCACTTCTCTATACTGGGGGTTAAGAGTGGCTAAAAGAGGTTGAGCATCTTGAAAGATCTTATCTTTTTTTTTAATCTTGAAAGAAGATATGAGGCTTGGAATGTACAGATGGCCCTGTAAATTGAACATTTTGAGGTGGCTGCTGGATATGATTGTTCAAGCCAAAAGAGTTTTTTTCAATTACACTTTTATTATCTAGAGAAACTGAGGCTCTCATTCAAGAAAATCTGTACCTCAGAAATGTAGAAAAATCCATATTTTACTTACTCAGATGCTTCTTTCAAAAGATCAAGATTTTCAAATAAGTGATTTCCCCTTCTTTGGGCTTCAAACTCACGCCTCATCTCTCAACTTGAGCTGTAGTTTTTATGTAAGGCAGTAGCTCAATTTCTCCTTACACTGGAGGATCAGTGCATGGTTTAGTAAGCATTTAGGAGTCAGATTTTCAGCTGAAAAATAGTACTTTTTGTATTAATTGAATGAGTGCTGTTTGGCTCAGTCTGAGTCTGCTCAGGCTTCTGTTACGATGTTGTTCACCGTGGACGTGATCGGAGGCTTTGATTAGGACATGCAACGGAATGATGACAGACATGGGATGGGTTTAAGTGGCAGCCCACAACTTTATTAATTTAACACTGTGGAAGGCGGCTATATGTTTTTCCCTGCTCTCACATAAGAGGAATTTAATCAGGTCCAGTACAGGGAAAATCTCAAGGTAGAGCCTCTTGCCCTATCCCCAGGACTCAGCTCACTTCTGAATCCTCTTGTCCTCCTTTCATGTTGGGGGGTTGAGGGTTCTAAGGGGGGACCTCAGTCCGTGAAGATTTTAGGGGCTGAGGACCTCCAGACTCATGGACTTGAGGATTTTGTGCCTTCTCTTATGGGCACAAGGTTTACCACTGAAATCCTAGGTCAGGGTCTCATTTACCTCTCGGGCTGCCTTTTTACCCTTTTTTTTCTCACTGGACACTGGCCGAAAGTTGTGACAAGCTAAACCGTTTTACTTTTCCTAATATTAAACTTCAAAGTCCTATTCCATTCAACCCAACTCTGCCTTCATGATGCTGTGAGAAAGGTGAAAAACCTACCAAACCTCGGCCAGTTTGGCTCAATGGGCAAAACTGCCTTCCTCATCCTGAAATAAGTGATCAGCCAGACCTCCAGCATCCTGAAAAACTTAGCTCCTGTACTACAAGTAAGGAGAGAGGCTGAATTTAAATAGAAGGGGGAGGACCCCAGGGAGAGGGGTCTGCTCTTACTTTGCCAAGCATGTGCTCTTCCCTCCTCCCGCTCCTTTCTGGGCACTGTACATTGTCATCCCTGCTGGGCTAATCAAAAATCCTTCGTGTTGTTTCAGGGGAACCATAACACAAGATAAGTACATGCACCACTATGTTGACGGTACAAATAAATTACACTTCATTTCTGTTCTTTATGTACCTCAGCAATTTTCTGAGCATGCAACCCACTGACTAGGATGTGTCTTTAGTTAAATGCTACTTGCAGTTGTCAAACTTGGCGATGCTGGTGCATACTGATTCTGCATTTGGTGACTTTTGATAATGCTAAAAGAAAAGGAGTACTTGTGGCACCTTAGAGACTAACAAATTTATTTGAGCATAAGCTTTCGTGAGCTACAGCTCACTTCATCGGATGCATTGATAATGCTGACAATGAAGCAATTTCTCTCTCTCTCTCGCTCTCCCTTAACTTGTTGATGAACTGAGTTATCATAGGTTGTCCTCTGACATAGCTTCAAAACATTATTGGGCTGTATTGATTAGAGTTGTATAGATATTTGTACTAAATAGTAAATAATTGAATAATGAACAAAATTTAACTGGTCAGTGCCCATGGTCAGGGAGGCATCATGGTCCAGCAGATAGAGCACTGGGTTAGGACTCAGATGTGTTCTGTTCCTGATTGTGTCACTAATGTGATGGGTGTCCTTGCCAAATAACTGCACCTCTGTACCTCCATTTCCCTATCTGTAAAATGGGGATAATACTTGCTCTTATTTCTAAAATGCTCTGAGAGTTTTGATGAAAAACCTTATATAAGAACTAAATAATAATAGTTTTATATCCAAAGTGCTTTCTTGTATATTGATAGAAAATTACTTATGTGCTCCCCTCCCCCCCCCCCAAGCATGGAATAAGCCTCTTAAAATAAAGAGATGAGAGGTAACAAAATGAGCTCAATAACTGAATTTACCCAGACAGGATGTGGCAGGTGGGCTGAAGAATAATGGTCCATGCCAGGAGCTTGACCTCAATCTTAAATGGTAAATGATGAACAAACTCAAGAATTGACTGTATGCATCTTTAAATTAATAACCAAACACAAAGGATGACCTCTTGGTTGCAGCACTTTAAGCCAGGGACATGACCTGGCCCTGGAGTTTTGCATTAGTACTCATGAGCTCCCAGCCTTACTCAGCATTTTCCTTCTTAACTGGCCTGCTGGCTCTCTATTGGTCAATATCTCCTCCTGGCTCTTCTAGGCTTCTGGATGAAGAAGTCTCATTAGTAGCCCGGCCTGAGTAGGTTTTCTTTAAGCAGGGGGGCATCAGTGTGACGCTACCTTCATGACAACCAAAAAGAATGGAATATTTGCCCGTCAACATATAGTTACTTTTATAACTACTGACTCATTACTGGGGACCACCCCTCTACTCTGGAGGGATGGGATAATGTTAACCAGTTCAATATTCAAATGGTCAAGGGCTCCATAACCTTGTACATGAAAAAGGAAATAGGATCCTAAGATCTAAAAGAGGCTAAGCTCAGAAGAGGGCCAGCTGCTGTCTGGAAGTAGGAAGAGGCAGGCTGAAAGTAGCAGGCCAGGGATTGGCTGTGGAGGAAAGACCAGACACTGAACAGATTCTCTCACTATTGCTGGTACCAGCACTAACTGCTGCAGGAGCACGTAAGGAAGCAACATGTAGGCAGGAGGATAGTGCAGAACGCTTAAAATGAGACTGTTACCTCTACATTCCTGTACAGGACTGCCCCGGTTAGGAAGTGTTTGTGTTACATTAAAATAATTGTGCTTAGGTATTTGTATCTTTTAGTTCAGGCATCCCTAGTAAAATAATCATCTGTTACTCAAAATGCATTTATGGGAGCCCACTGAGGGCTAGAACATTGAGTGTCTACTGTGCTTATTTCCGCCTGTGTGTTACATCCAGAATGCAATCAGACATCAGAGGGGTCTGGGGTACCACAGCACTTACGGTGACTCCCTTCAATAGAGATAGTGATTTCATGTATTAGTTAGGGCCCAAAAACTCTCTTCTCCTCTTTGCAGTGCATACCCTAAGTGACTGTACTATGCACATAAGGAG
Source organism: Natator depressus (assembly GCF_965152275.1). NCBI lineage: Eukaryota > Metazoa > Chordata > Testudines > Cheloniidae > Natator > Natator depressus. Next base: position 85,168,526 of record NC_134238.1, read on the forward strand.
ATCCATGACAGCTGAAAAGAGTAAGACCTTGCAACACCTCAAGTCTGAGGAATGGCAGAAAAACTGGTTGCAATTATCCCTGTGGTGGTTTAAACACCTCCTGAAGGGGAAGAATGCCCAATAATTCAAGAGCAGCTGTAGATCCTCTGGCTGTGCCATTACATTAACACACCTGCTCCTGGCAATTAAACTTGCTGCCCTGCTGGTCAACAACTAGTCCACACATAATGGTGCTCTGTGCTGTGCAGTGGACTCTGATTCATGCTTGCTGCAGTTTTGATCCTGCTGCAGGTAACCTGAACTGGTTCTGCTGCACTTGGGGCTTTAATTTCAGATAAGATAGGATTAGAATTTTATCCTTTAATGAAATAATTTATCATGAAACTAACAGCAAAGCTTGCTATTCATAGACAGAACGTTTCTTTCTTCTTTTTCAGCTGATACACCGTGAAGAGAAACTTGCAGTCTGTTATTTTACAATCAACAGACAAAGTGAACAACTCTGCCCCTGCTGGGCAAATTAATGGTAAGAGTGTTCATTTTTGACAAGTACTTTTTACTGTATTCTATATTTATTACAAACTTCTACAGTTACATCAATATATTCAATTGCTTTATGTGAGAGTGGATTTTATTTTAGCTTGTGAAGTGACAAACTGTTCTACATGTTGGGATTGTTTTCTTGCATGCTTCTATATGTATTCTGACAAGGTGTAGGGCAGGGGTTTGCATGGTTTCTAGCAGTGCTGAGAGGGTGATTATGCTCTTGTGACAGCTATGTTTGCAATAAACAGTTGAGGTTTGCTCTACATGCATCATGTTACAGTACATTAGTGTCAAGAGGAACCTATAATACCACAACTGTAGCAGGTGGCCATAGATAGAGGTTTACACCCAGGGTCACAGCACAAGGAATAGGATCCATTTTCCTTTGACTAAATGAGAACTGAAGCATTTAAACATGTCTCTTTCTTTTTACTCTCTTGTAGTTTAGTAAAGCAGAATAGAACCTTAATGTTGTATCTGGGTACAGGAAATGTTGGTATGTTGGAGATGTAATAATCATGCATTTGTGTTGGATTAGTTAAAAGCAAGAGACATAAGACAAGGAGGTAGCTGGCCAATTCTCACAGCATGTCCTGTGGTTTGAGGGAGCTACAAGAGGAATTCTCCTGGGAGCTAGAAAAGTTAATATAGAGGATTAAAGCAACACTTTTTGTAGTGCATAGGCATGGACTACTGAATACTTTGCTTGTTTGTAATTCTCATTCTTCAGGCGATAAATACTGTAAATATTAAGTTGTAATATTTGTTTTAGTAAAATAATGTGTAGTGAACGCCTGTGGTATGGGGGAAATTAAAAGTAATTTGAATCTCTTATGTAAAGTTTTATTTCTGACTGAAGAGAACTGGAAGGAAGAAGCAGCTAAACTGTGTTCCTGTATCTTTCCTTCTGTTTCTTACACTTATATCATTAACAGAGCTTTGACATCTTTCTGATGCCTCTAACACTGCTATCTATGCATGTCTGAGCATTGCCAGGAGTAGGATTTACATGATTTAAAATTTTATTCTTCTCATAGCTAAAAAACCAGGGCAAGAATTATTTTACAGGGGAATAATATTTTCATTTCAATTTGAGTCTGTCAAAAGAGAGCAGCAGACACTTGGAAAGTGGCGGATGGTAATACCAAAAGTGGATGACTGAAGTTTTGATAAAATCAAGCCATCCCAGACCATCTGTAGTCCATACTATGCTGATGATGATTCACTGTGATCTTAACACTGTACAGAAATAAAGGAAGATGTTGTCCCTACCCCAAAGAACTTATAGTTGCTCTAAATTATGTATCTCTCTGTGTGTATAATATAAAAAGCACGCCATTTAAACATATATAATACCCTGGGGAAAATCATTGTTGCAGTACAGAAGTATGTTTGGAGGAGGAATTTGAATGAAGAGAAGGTTGTTTGACATACAAGAGAGAAGGAATTTGAAGAATAAGGAATAGCATGGAAAAGGCCAGAATGATGGGAGTGAGAGGACTACAAATGAGCAGAAAGGCTTGTGAAGAGCATAAACAGCTGGATGGGAGTGGGAGATGGATTAACTGGAGCAAAGTGGGTGCAGGGCCCTCAAGGTACAGCTGAGAACTTAATGAGAAGCATGAATTTTATGTGGGGGAGAAAAGTAAGCCACTGCTGGGGATTCAAATACAGGAGTGATACAGTCAGAGCAACAGAACAAGATTGTTTAAGCAGCAGCATTTTAAATAGGTTGGAGAGCGTGGGGTGCCATGAGGGGAAGGCAGAGGGAAGGTTGCAGTATTCAAGGTGAGACACATTTTATTATTTTCTGTGGTTTTTAGCTGCCAACCTCATCACAATGAATCATACAGTATCTGAGGGAAGATCATGATGGTTAACCTGAAATGCCAGATATGTCCTTTACGCACACATCTCTGAATCATTGTATAAAATATATCCCTGGATGATGATCTGTTGTTAAAAACAAAAAAGGCATTTCTGCAGTTATAAGAAAGGAGTGGATCAGATTAGATTAATCCTTACCGCCACAGTAGTTCAGCCACAGATGAAATCTTTTGGCCACTATATGGTATTTTACAAAACAAATATTTATCACAAATGTTATAGACCATTTTACTACTTTATCAGAATTATTATTATTTCTGTGCTAAAACCCCAAGGTCCGTAGAGCTAATTCTAAAGAACTTTACTCCACAGGGAGTCTTTGCCAAGATTTTATATGTTGTTTGCCCTATTTTCTAAATATGATATTTCTTCTAACTAGAGAGTTCAGGACTCTCTCATGGGATACTGATCTTTAGAAGTAGCTGCTGGGATGCAGTTGAAAGAATATTTTTCTGACGTTCAGTCTGTCAGAAGGTCAATATTTTGAGGAATTAAATGACAAAGAAGCTCAGTCTAGTGGCCAGGTTAAAACAAGGCATTTGCCAACACAACTAGGTAAGTAGATATAAGGGAAGGTTAAAATTAGGGGGGCACATTCTGATCTCTGTCTCTTTACTGGAGTTACTCCAGCTTTACACTGTATTAATAAAAGCAGAATTTGATCCAGACAGGGCCCAAATCAGATTCTTATCTGAACTTCCTTTGTGCCCCCCATCTGAACTTTTGTGGTTTGAATAAAAGAGGTTCCTAATCTGAATGACCCTGGTTCACCATTATAGATGGAATGAAACCAAACCCTTATCCAAATATCTCTCAGTATGTTGTTTGGCTAAATTAATGCCCTGATCTGAGCCACCCCTGCTCTTGTTTTGCAAAACCAAACTTAAGTGGTGGGGACTGTGTAAAAACAAAACAGCCTCCTTTCTCCATCTCTAGTTAAAACAGTGAATTCCCAAGACATTTGGAAGCTCGGTTTAGATAAGCAATCAAAAGTTCAGATTATATGAACATTATCCAAACTTCCTCTCTGCTGTTTGCTCCCATCATGAAACACCTCTGCATGGTGACCCAGATTGAGTTCTATGGGGTAGTGGTCTGCAGCATGCAAGGGCTCACATGACTGGAGAACTGTCAAGGATGGGTATAAACTGTTCAGGAAGGAAATGCAGGGGAGAAAAGGTGGAGGAGTTGCACTGTAAGTAAGAGAGCAATATGAGGTAGATGAGGCTTTCTTTGGACAACTAACAGAAGTTTCCAGATCACAGGCCCTGGTTCTCATGGGGGACTTTAATCAACCTGACATCTGCTGGGAGAGAAACACAGCAGTGCGCAGACAATCCAGGAAGTTTTTGGAGAGTGTTGAGGACAACTTCCAGGTGCAGGTGCTGGAGGAACCTACAGGGGGCGGTGCTCCTCTTGACCTGCTGCTCACAAACAGGGCCCCTGGGCAATTGCCCCCTTTGCGCCCTCCCCCCCAATTGGCAGGCCTGGTAGTGACCATGTGATGGTCGAGTTCAGGATCCTGACACAAGGAAGAAAGGAGAGCAGCAGAATACGGACCCTGGACTTCAGAAAAGCAGACTTTGACTTCCTCGGGGAACTGATGGTCAGGATGCCCTGGGAGGCTAATATGAGGGGGAAAAGGAGTCCAGGAGAGCTGGCTGAATTTTAAAGAAGCTGTATTGAGGGCACAGAAACAAAACCATCCTGATGGGCAGAAAGAATGGCAAATATGGCAGGTGACCAGCTTGGCTTAACAGAGAAACCTTTGGTGAGCTTAAACACAAAAAGGACGCTTATAAGAAGTGGAAACTTGGACAGATGACTAGAGAAGAGTATAAAAATATTGTTCGAGCATGCAGGGGCGTAATCAGGAAGGCCAAAGCACAATTCGAGTTGCAGCTAGCAAGGGATGTGAAGGGTAACAAGAAGGGTTTCTGCAGGTATGTTAGCAACAAGAAGGGGTCAGGGAAAGTGTGGGACCTTTACTGAATGGGGAGGCAAACTAGTGACAGGTGAAGTGGAAAAAAGCTGACATAATGCTTTTTTTGCCTCGGCCTTCACAGACAAGGTCAGCTTCCAGACTGCTGCATTGGGCAGCACAGTATGGGGAGGAGGTGAGCAATCCTCAGTGGTGAAAGAACAGGTTATGGACTATTTAGAAAAGCCGGACATGCACACAAGTCCATGGGGCTGGATCTAATGCATCCGAGTGTGCTGAGGGAACTGGCTGATGTGATTGCAGAGCCATTGGCCATTATCTTTGAAAACTTGTGGCGATCGGGGGAGGTCCTGGACAATTTGAAAAAGGCAAATATAGTGCCCATCTTTAAAAAGGGGAAGAAGGAGAATCCAGGGAACTACAGACGGGTCAGCCTCACCTCAATCCCTGGAAAAATCAGGTCCTCTAGGAATCTATTTTGAAGCACTTGAAGGAGAGGAAGGTGATCAGGAACAGTCAGCATAGATTCAGCAAGGGCAAGCCATGCCCGACCAACCTGATTGTCTTCTATGATGAAATAACTGGCTCTGTGGATATGGGGAAAGTGGTGGACGTGATATATCTTGACTTTAGCAAAGCTTTTGATAGAGTCTACCACGGTATTCTTGCCAGCAAGTTAAAGTATGGATTGAATGAATGGACCATAAGGTGGATAGAAAGCTGGCTAGCTCGTTCGGCTCAATGCATAGTGATCAAAGGCTTGTTGTCTAGTTGGCAGCCAGTATCAAGTGGAATGCCCCGAGGGTCAGTCCTGGGGCTGGTTTTGTTCAACATCTTCATTTATAATCTGGATGATGGGATGGATTGCATCCTCAGCAAGTTTGTGGATGACACTAAACTAGGGGGAGAGGTAGATACACTGGAGGGTAGGGATAGGGTCCAGAGTGACCTAGACAAATTGGAGGATTGGGACAAAAGAAATCTGATGAGGTTCAACAAAGACAAGTGCAGAGTCCTGCACTTAGGATGGAAGAATTCGATGCACTGCTACAGGCTGGGGACTGACTGGCTAAGCAGCAGTTCTGCAGAAAAGGAGCTCGGGATTACAGTGGACAAGAAGCTGGATATGAGTCGTCAATGTGCCCTTGTTGCCAAGAAGGCTAATGGCATATTGGGATGCATTAGTAGGAGCATTGCCAGCAGATCGAGGGAATTCCCCTCTATTCAGCCCTGATGACGCCACATCTGGAGTTTTGCATCCAGTTTTGGGGCCCCCATGACAGAAAGGATGTGAACAAATTGGAGAGAATTCAGCGGAGGGCATCGAGAATGATTAGGGGGCTGGGGCATGTGACATACAAGGAGAGGCTGAGGGAATTGGCTTATTTAGTCTACAGCAGAGAAGAGTGAGGGGGGATTTGATAGCAGCCTTCAACTACCTGAAGGGGGGTTCCAAAGAGGATGGAGGTACGCTATTCTCAGTGGTTGCAGATGACAGAACAAGGAGCAATGGTCTCAAGTTGCAGTGCGGGTTGCAGGTTGCATATTAAGAAGCCCTGGAATGGGTTATCTAGGGAGATGGTGGAATCTCCATCCTTAGAGGTTTTTAAGAGCTGGCTTGACAAAGCCCTGGCTGGGATGATTTAATTGGGGTTGGTCTTGCTGTAAGCAGGGATTGGACTAGATGACCTCCTGAAGTCTCTTCCAACCCTAATTGTCTATGATTCTATAAGGGTTAAGCCTCCTCCACAGCCTGGCCCACTCATAACAGGAAAGCATCCATGGTCCTGCTGCATTTTGAAGCTTTGTGCTTGCAATAGAGAGAGCAGGATTTGGGCCAAATAGGCTGAATTCACCAATAGTTAAGGCTGGTTTATCCTACCACAAACCTTTGCACGAAGGCCCCCATGAGAAAAAAAAATCAGGGGGAAGATGTGATCACACAAGATGGTCATAACCTCCCTCGCACCAGATTGGGGGAGTCATTTTAGGAGAGCCCCAAAAGAAGATGGTACTTGGTGGAATAGGGGCATACTTTAGAGAAGCTGGGAACATGGTGACTTGACACATCGTTTTAATAGTCTCTGGTGCAGGCTACAGTGTAAATCTACTCTCTGTCATGGGAACCCTGAGGAAATAGTAGTGATAGCTCTACCTGCCCTTCTTTGCGGTAAATGATCACTGTAGCACAAAATGCCTCACTGATGCAATGAGGGCCCCTAATAAACTGATAGCATTTCTCATGGATACAGGCTTGTATCTATTATTGGGATATATATTAAAATGTACAGATCAAAATCCTTCTGAAAAATTGATCTAAACTAAAGCTTTTATACTCCTCTAACAAACCTTTGGACAGTTTAAAGAACACTGCAGTCCCAAGTTAATATCTTGTGTGCTAAATAACCACCCAAAGTATTTATTTTAACCCTCAAAATAAGCAATAGCATGCAGGAAAGGCTGACACAATCTTAATGAAGTGACATACATCTTATTGAAGATCCTTCATTTATGGGTTAATGGTCAGTTCAAGTAGTACTCATAATGCAATTCTTGAGGCATTATTTTCTGATGGATACTAGGTTATTAGTTCCTACATTTACTTCACAAGCAAAGGTGAAATGCACTTTTGCCTCTACTCTTTGAGTTCGTACTACAAATGCTTGAGAAACATAATATATTCTCTCCAAAATGCGGTACTTCTAAATGCTTTACCAACTGAAAGTTTTTTAGATACGGTGTATGAAGGAAGAGGAAAAGCAGGATGTGCAACAAATACATACGCTCCACATACTTAAAAATCACTATAAAGAATGGGGCACAGTGAGAGCCCAGTAAAGACTCTGTCCCGGTGCACATGTGCAATATATTCTATCATGTTGTCTGGCTTTCAATAGAGACTCTTATTTCCTACCTATCACCACAAGGGGTGTCCAGGACACATGTGAATGTGTAGCTTCTGTAAGCAAGCTGTACAGGGTAGTCTTGCAGTTTAGCCCTGAGTGATTCTGTGAAATTGGAGGAGAGATTCTTGCTGCTGCTCTTAAGGGATTGCTGTTGTTAGGGGAGGAAAAAAAGCAGATTTGGAGGTGTGTATGCATGTGTGAGCAGTTGCAGAGTGCATTTCACTGGGGAGTCTGACTACTGAGAAGCACTGAAAGGAGAGAGAGAGGAGGAAGCAAGAATAGGACTGAAGTGCAGAGCAGCTGTTTCCTAATACTCTAGTTCTTTTGGGTGCCTCAATGAATGTGAACATGGATTCTGTCACTGAAATCTTCTTCAAGCTGCTGTTTCTGTTATCTGTTCATAACTGGAACACAATAGTGGCAGGAAATAAATGTAAGTATTACAAATGATTTAAAACTCAGACCAGACTGTTTTGAAAACTTCTGGGCTATTTTATTTGGCTTTGGAATAAATCTTGTTCTTGAAATAAATGCTTAATGCTTCTGAAAACATGACCACAAATAGCTAGCCTGAAAATGTTTCCTTGGCTGAGAAATGTCATTTTTTAAGTTCTAAAATCCGTCCTATATATTTATTTATACAAATCTATATACAAAATTCTATTGAGAAGTTCCAGTATAATCTGAAATTAATATTTTACCAAGGAATTGCATGTTCCATCCCCATTTTAATTTTTGTTTCCTGTTGAGAAGTGCTGCATTTTACAGGGAATTGTGTCTTACATTGAAATTACTGGAAGACTTCTACTGTATGCTGCATCAGCTTGGCTTTTAGCAATTTATAATTTGGAAGGCTGGTATCTGCATCTCCTGAAACAAGCTCCTGAAATAAATCTGATGTATAATAGTGTGCAGTTCGTGAGTAAAGCAAATGTAACAAAGAAAAAATGTTGAGGACAAGATCTGCACTGACTGCATAGAGAATAGTGTTCATATATGACTAAGGAAGAGGGCACCATCAGTAGCAGCAGAAAGTTGTGGGTTTGTTTTGTTTGTTTTGTTTTTTTTAAATGAGCAAACCATAGTTAGCCAATAGGGTGGTATTGCAATATAGAGACAGTGATCACAATGTGTAAGAGAACCTGTCCTCTAGAAGGCAGATTTGAGGTAAATGTGACTTAGCACTGGGATCTTTTGGTTTCAGTGTTGAATCAAGTCTGACCATTTTCACCCTAAATGAATTTATCAGACACTAATTTCTAAGCATTTCACCTGTTCAGTAATTGTTCTGAGTTCCTTTGGTTGTACTTGTACTCAGTGGACCATAAGGATTTTTATTTTTGATACATCTGTTTGCCAGAACCTGGGAATGAGTGACAGCAGGGGATGGATGACTTGATGATTACCTGTTCTGTTCATTCTCTCTGGGACACCTGGCACTGGCCACTGTTGGAAGATCAGATACTGGGCTAGATGGACCTTTGGTCTCACCCAGTAGGGCCATTCTTATCTATCAGAATAGTTGCCTAAATGTCAGATGCTTAAAATGAGCAGCCTGTTTTGTTTTGGGTTTTTAATCCAGTTAAGGGGCTGGCTGTGCAGCGTATGAATGGGGTAGGCTGAAACAGTGACTGCATTTTAAGAATGTGAATGTTGGTGCTACTGGGAGAACATTCAGGAATAACTTTACAGCACTGTAGGAGGGAACAGCTCTGTGCAAACATCTAAGCCATGACAAGGAAGTTAGAAGTGCTGTGTGCTATGTGTATTGAAGAGTTTTCCTCTGGACAGCTTGTAAACTAAACATGCTACCATGAGCCTGATGACATTGCAGCACCAAAATGATCTTGTGCTTTCATTCAGTAATCATATCTCATTTGATACTCAAGTGCATAGAGTAGCCCTAAACATGAATAATAAGCTCCTTTGGTAAAATACTCTGCTGCAATCCAGTCTAAGCTTTAATTCTCTATCATTCTGCATCATATGGTTTATGAATACATTCATTTTCACAAAATCATAATTGAAGCACACATTAATAGCATTTGGCAGTATGCACAAGACTAAATCAGATCAGAAAGGCATATTGTAAAATAGGACTTCCAGAATACAACAAAACAGTAAAGCACTAGAGGTCACTCTTACAATTTAAGAAACAAGGCTTGGGGGGCGGGGGGGAATCAAGCTTTTCCCAGTATAGAATTATGAAGGGTCAAATAAATCAGGTGTGAACCACATTTATTGCTTTTTCTCTAATACTTCTCAGAGAGAAGTCAAGCTAAGTTTATGTTGGTAAATGAATGGCTATGTTAATACACTTATTTTTTCCTATTGAAAGTGATTTGCCTATATTACTTAGTAGTCAAAACACCCTTTCTAAGTAAGAAAATAAGTTTACTCCCCATTTTACAAATGGTTAAACTGATGCTTGGAGAAGAGAAATAACTTGCTTAAATTCATTGAGAAAACCAGTGTCAGAGCCAGGAATAAAATCTGGGAGATTTTTATCTCCACTAGGTTGTACCTCTCCCTCATTTCTCACAAGAACACAAAACATAATCCTGAAAAGGCACTTATTTCACATGGATAATTGTTTTTAAAGGCGCAGTGTACATCTGAGGTGGCGGACTATGTATTTAACAAAAAATGTAAGTTGTTTGTTTTCAAATGTCCTGGGAGTGTTGTGTCCCGTCCCCCAATTACTGCAAAACTATGCAGCAGTAGTTCTACTCTCCCTTTAACATACTTCACTTTCTTCATTAGAAGTTAACCACATGCTGAAATCCCTTTCAGAACATGACTGTCCTATATGAATTAATGAATTCAAATAACTCAGAATAAACAGCTGTCACAATCAGATTCTTCATTTGAATTTTCTTTGTTTTTAATATGATAAAGCACGGTTATTCTTAGAGAAAATGGGATGACATTTTCATTCTTCTACTAAATCCACTGTTCGGGTTTTTTTCTGGTGTTCCTTTAATGCCATATACTGAAGATCATACTTCAGTTTTTACTTTATCCTTACTCAAACTTCCATTAAAATAAATAGAAAAACACCTGAGTAAGGAGATCTGGATTTCACCACAAAGTGTACATTCACAAATCTGAATTGCTTGTTGTATAAGCAACTTTTTCTGAGTTTGATCATGGTCTAGATTGTGAATACCCCTTTTTGACACACACTGATATGTTCTGAAGTTTTTCTTCTATCCATATTGTTCTGAGATATTCCTTCACTGCTTAAGGACATTTTAAAGTACGCCATATCTGAAACTGAAAAACCGTATCATTTTGAAATTGAAACATGACATTTCTCTGGGTATATGTCCTTTCCTGAAGGATGACACACTAAACAGTTTAGCACAGTAAGATAATGGTTTTCACTGGGAACTCATACATTTTAAGTTCTGTACCAATAATGCTTCAGTTAAAGGTTTAGAAAGTAGTTACCTCTTCCCGAAGAATTAAAACTCCAATAGCATTTGAAAGGGAATTGACCTATACAGCCATAAATCAGAAACCATGAAAAGTCATATAGAAGTTTTAAAGTAAGGATCAAGGCAAGTACTCTTGTAAAGTTTTGTTCGTGGGGCCAGCAAACATTTTTATTTTATTTGAAGCTGGCTCCACAGCCATAAATCAGTCAGTTGGTAAATTAGCTCCTGGATGCTTGCCTGAAACTTGGTCATGAAACTCTGATAGGTACAGCACTTCCTTTGAAATTCTCTGAAAATGAAGTGTTGCATGAAACATAATTAAATCTCACACACATTTCAACTCAACTGTGACCAAAACTATTAAGGATGATTTGGGGAATGAATGGAAATACTGCCAACAAATTAAAGAATTCTCACATAAAATCTCTTCTCTGTATACAGGTGAAGACAGAAAGCATGTACTTCTGCTTCTAATGTCTTCCATATCTAGAAGAGTGTTTATTTTCCTTCTAGGTATACCCCTGAACTCAAACATTCATTGTTATATGATAATGACTATACTTTATGTAAGTCAGTCAACTGGTCTTTGTTTTGGAACTTCTTGTTAACATTACAGTACAGAACCTCTCTTTTGCTATTAGAGAGTAGTATCTTAATCATATTGAGTCTTTCATAGTAGAGTATTCAGTGGATTTGGAAAGGAAAAGAAAAAAAAAACCTAAAAATGAAATAACTGTATAAGCAGAATACAGTGGATTACATGTAACGTATACTATCAACTGGTGTCACACGTTAGGGACTGTTGTATATTTTCCTTTTAAAGTAGTTTTTCTGTTTGCCTGTCAGGTGTACTGAGTTCACCAGTAACTTGTGCAAATATTAATGATACTACAGCTTCCAAACTCTCAAGTATTATACTTTTTCTCTTTCAGTTTATAGATGAATATCCATTTATGGGTGGAGAGAGAGATTCATAAATTAACTGCATCTCGTAAAATAATCATAACTATGGATCCAGTAAGAGTGCCTCCTTAAGACATGTATATACCTGTTTATGTGTAGCATAACGATAGAATGTAAGGAGTGGTGATATTCATCTGATAAATTTCACTTATGTATCTTTTGACAAGCTCACCTGTAGTCTGCCTAATCATCATCAACAGTAGGACTAGTTCTAACATTCAAAACCGAAGAGCAACTTCTAATAGCACCAATGGGGAAAAAAGGAAAAACAAAAACAAAAAATCCCCACCACCACATTGCTGGAGAAATGTTTCCTTCTTTCAAAAGTAAATTTTTCCCCAAAACTGACCATTGGTATTCTATCAGAAGTATGTTAAAGGTGCCATATCTCACAGAAATGAGAGCTTTGTTCTATGTGAAAGTTAGGAATTCTCTCCTCCCCTCACATTCCCAATCACCACCCTTTTCTATTAGTATTAATATTTAGTTGTGGGTGTTTTTTTTTTATGGTAGCACCCATTATTATGTGCTAGGTACTTTCCAAACACTCTAAAAGGACTATTCCTGGTTCAAAAAGATGATTATCTAAATATATCTTTTTAATCTTTCCAGCGGGACACAACTTTAATTCATATTTCAGATGTTATCAGACAACTTTTTCTGTATGAAACAGCTATCTTAGGCTATTTTAGAGGTTTCTGAAGTTCATAAATTATAATTTTGCTCTCCCTGAGACAAGCCTTCACTTTTAATTCATGTTGTTAAGGAATCCTGGTTTTACAGGTGGAAGGATACCAAAAATAGTACTAATAGCATTGTTTAAAACTCTGATGTATGTAAAATACTTTTTTTTCTGTAAAACATGCCCCATTCTGTATGCTTGTGATGGTGTGATGTGGTATAAAACATGCATTTGCACCTTCTTCGACATGGTATGCATAACTAATTTGTGGTTTTGACACTAGTGAGTAATGCATCAATCCCAAATTGATGGTGATAATATCTTCATACCTCCACATGCCATCATGTACTGTCACTAATTTACTCAGACACAACACAAGACTCCTTTTCCCCCTGAATGGAATGAATGTGAGACACAGTATTGAGAGAGAGAGGGTTTTTTTTTTTTTTAATTTTAATAGTGCACTTGGGGCATAACCTAAATAAGCTAATGGGAAATTTTGGATAGGAATGGTTTATAGTATGGGTGGGGGGTGCACACACGCACACAAATAGAATGCTCAAGGTCTAATATCTTGTATGCAGTGTAGTTGTAGCCGTGTCAGTCTCAAGATATTAGAGAGACAAAGTGGGTAAGGTACTATTTTTTACTGGGCCAACTTCTGTTTGGTGAGAGAGACAAGCTTTCGAGTCACATAGAGTTCTTCTGTGTAGCTTGAAAGCTTGTCTCTCTCATCAACAGAAGTTGCTCCAATAAAAGATATTACCTTATCCACCTTGTCTCTCTAATATCTTTTAGAAAGACACTCAGTGGCCTTATCCTGATCATATTGACACCTTACATTTATGGCAATAAGAGCAGGATTGGGCTCCAAACCCTGTTTTTCAGAGTGAATTCTCTTCATGGTTCATTAGAAACTACTACTCTGCTTACAATGAGCAGAGTAGTGTGAACTGGCAGATAAAAAATGATACCGCTTATGTTCCAGTTAATGAGTATTTTCAATGCAATAATTTGAAAAGTGATTGAAGCCTGGAAACTTTTGACATTTTTAAATAGATTTAAATTAGTAACTACAAAATTATTATTTAAAGACCATACCTTTTTAATAGACCAGTGCTGAAAAGTACCTCTAAGGCTTTAAATCACAAAGGAAAGAAAAACAATATAGAAGGAGGTCTATCCAGCTGGGTAGCGGGTCTAGTTACTTTTTTATTAAGGATATCTTATTACTTGATAGTGTTCAAGAATAAGATATTGCTTGTTCCTAACTGGTAAAGTGCCTGTTTGTTTCTATAACAGTGTTTGTGCAATTAGTATATTTACATGTGTGATCTTGAGGGAAAATTGGATCAGAAACAGCATGTTGGAATATTTGAATTTATGCAGTTAACCAGTAACTTATATCTTGCACTTTTAGATGTTTGAATCAGTCCACAATTAAATACCAACGAGAAAAGATTTAAAGGAATAATAGATTTTTAAAGTGTAATTTTATAGGGGGGAAACTATTTCAGCACGAGTCCTTTCTCCACAAGGATATTATTCAATAATATTAAAAAAAAATCACCTGTTGTATGAAACTGTTGAAATGTACTCGACTTTATTCCTTGGCTGTGGCTGAATTTAATGGGTTGACCTGTTCAAAGTTACTGCAAAAATACAGTTTTTAGGAGAAATCTGTGAAACCTCACAACAGACTCTGGGTTGTGCAATATGAAGTACATGGTATTGCTCAGATGCTGAGTAACTGAACAAAACACCAAACTAGCAGATTACATGGAACAGCTTAATATGAGAACAAGTCTGTAGGACAACGCTTTGGGCAAAAAGAAGACATCCAGGTGATATTTTACATTGATAAACATAATGTAGGTAGATTGTATTCCATGTTGGGAGCCTAATGCATCTGAGTTAACTCACCTGCAGTATAATTTCTATGTGTCAGTCTCCTGTGGTTTGATTAAATGTGATCAGTATGTGTAATCTGTAATTACTGTAGGAGACAAAAAACTCAGCAACTACACATGTTCTTTTCACAGTAGCATATATTGAAGTAAAACTAATTATAATACAAAAAGATTTTTGTTACACTGCCAGAAATTTTCCTTTAGCACTAATTAAATAGAAGTGTTAAGAGTGTACGTTGTAATCTTTCCAGTTTCTCACTGTGCATCACTAATTATCTAGTATGCCTTATTTTTAAGGTATGTGGTGGCCTCTATTGGTTTCTGTGTAGACACAAAGTGTCCATATAAATCATGGCTTCAATAACTGGCCTATCTATGCCATGTCCTATTGATCAGCTTGTAAACAAGTGGGGGTGCATAGGAGCTGAAGGACACCAAAAAATAGTCATCTATCCTACTTGTTCCCCTGTGCTGTGTTTGGACACAGATGCACACCTTGCCCTCTTCTGAGTGCAAGAACTATTCAGGCTAGTGCAGATGCTGGCCCAAGACACACCAGAGGGAACGAAGCAGGGAGTGGGTAATGGCATAGTTGTGAGAGCCACTGAGTGGGAAGAATGGAACACTGGGTGAAATCCTGGCTTCGCTGAAATCAATGGCAAACTCACTGATTTCAGTGGGACCACTATTTCTGATGCACAGTTCCTTCTGGAACTCATGCTAGGGTGCTGCCTTTCTGCATCACTCCCTATTATAGGCTGTGATTTAAAGGCACGATTTAACCCAAAGCCTGCTAGAATTTAATGTTGTCTTTGTGCTGATGGCTTTTTTTAATAGCAGAAAGCAAGTTGTGTAAAAAGGGGTGTGAATGGTCACTAATATACTACAGCCTCCACATTCCCCTCTGTTTCAGTGATAAAGCAGAAAAGATTCTCAGTGCCATTATAGATCTTTATACAGTCTGAAAGACCTGACATTCTGTAAGCCAGTAAACCGTATGTCTCACTATAACTCTTTTCACTGATCAATGGAGGGATTCCTAGCTACTGTACAGAGGAAATCAAAATCTCTAGTTGGGAAAGCATTTTGTAATCATGCCAAGAGGAACTGATTGTTTTCTTTAAAGAAACATTCACACATTTCCGTAACTAAGAAATATTGTTAAAAAGTGAAAAGCTTTTTATACCAGATCCTGAAGTCCTTACTCAGGCACAACTCTCATGGAGATCAATGGGATTTTTGCCTAACTAAAAATTGAATAAGGGCCTCCAGACATACTAGCAAGCAGTGATATTCTAGACGCTTTGGGTGTAACTGAGCTATTCATCACCTGTCTATATGAAAGTGTGATGGGTAACTGCTTTTTCATCCTGCCTTGTTCAGAGGATTCAGATACGGAGCTAGGTTGCTGATATGAATTACCCACTTATCCAAATTGAATAAAGAGAAACTGGGGGACGGGAGGAGACTGTTGGAATAACTTTAGGTTGTTCCCTTGCTTATGAAATCACTCTCTTGAGATATGTGGAACCAGAAAAGCTGCCAGTGGGTCTGTGAGATGATGGGTAGAATTTTTAAAAGCTTCTAAGTGGTGCTGAGCCCAAGACTCCTATTCAGAGCCCCATTTTCAAAAGTCACGTAAGCACTAAGGAGCCAAGTCCCACTGACTTTTCATGAGACTTAAGGGGCCAGCCCAAGACACTGGAATGACCTCTCACAGGATCTAAGGACTATCACAACCTCACCATCTTGCACTCCAAGTGCAAAGAGCATTTCTTTGACCTTGCCTTCTCTAACATAAACACATAGCAATGGGTGTGTGTGTGTTTATTTCTTAATGTTTTTTACTCTATCATTCATGGGATTTCAAACTCAGATCTTTATTGTACAGTGATGCTCACTAGAGAGGACAGAAGGAACTTGAAAATGAAGTCATATATGTTTGAAGGACAGGACTCTACTTAATATAGGCAAAATGGGCTAAGCTAAAGACAACTCAATTAAATTAAAAAAATGCTTTTTTGGAGTGAAAAGGTAAACATGAGCAAATGAGTCAGACATTTCCATGTATCTGTTCAAACTAGCTACAGTCTGCCCAGAAAAGGGCTTCATGCCATAGATGTTAATTCCATGAGCCTATTTTTTAGTACTGTTCATTCCTGATCTAGTGACAAGCTGCTATGTAGAGTGATGCCATCTCTGCTGTCCCTCTCCTTTCTCCCAGAGTTAGGTACTGTTCATCTTTTTCACTTTTAGGTAGAGTCTTTTTCATATATATGTATGTATGTATGTATGTATGTATGTATGTATGTATGTATAAATAACTGGAGAAAATATTCCTTGCACTCTTTCATCCTTTAGAAACTGTAGTAGAAAGTGTGTCTGTTTTAGTCTCCTGTGTATTACTCTCTGCAGAATCACTACTGTCTGGGATTGGACTGTGCTTTTTCTCTCCCAGTTTCCAATTCTTCATGTTATAGATTCTGTTTGAGAGTCTTTTTTTTTTTTTTTAACATTTCTTGGAAATGAGGTATTCTACCACTGTGATAATACTCTGCAGGGATCTACAACAGTATAGCTAAACACAGATTGGAAAACCTTAATTTAGAATTTCCTGCTTTGATTTTCACCTATAGTGGAATGTATACGTTTGTGTGTCATATATTTGGTGAGAGAATGAAATTCTTTCAGTGGATGCATTTCTAAAATATTGCCCCAGGTGCTGAAAATGTATGTTGAGTTGCATATACTATACTAAGCTTCAATGTTCATCAGTGCCTGTTTGAGCATTATGATTAAAAGATCTATTATCAGTATATTGTTAGAATGGCAGATCATGATGACTCAGTATATATAGGGAATGCTGAACATCTGTGTTTGTTTATATGAAAGACTGGAATGATTCCATGGTGTCATAAATATTCCAGGAAACGGTTAACCAATAGATTATTTTTAAAAATGAGAGATTTATGACTTTCACACCTGTGCTCTTATGTGTCTTATAACATGTTATGGTCTCTTGTGTCTGTACTTATAACATATTGTTTATCCGCATGATAGAAATAAACGTTGAGATCCCAAATCTGCGGTTGGGTAAATATGCTTTGCTCCAGGTCCCTGACACAAAGCAAACTTGATCGGTAGCAGATCTGGCCTCTAGAGGATTCCGGTGTAATGGAGATACTGTAGTGGCTCCTACCTCACTGCCCTTTCCAGCTGCTAGCATCAGGGAGTGGGTGTCCCTCTGCCTTGGTGATCCCAGCTACTAGAACTATACTTAAGGCCATGAGCAGCCCTGAACAGAAATGGGGAAGACAAAGGCAAGCCTACAGATCCATTCACCCTCTTCTACGGCCGGCAGATCAGATCGGGTGTAAAGGGAAGCACATGTTGCACCTTTTCAAAGCATAGTCCTATAAGATGGTGAACGTTTCTTGTATTAGAGTAACAGCCGTGTTAGTCTGTATTCGCAAAAAGAAAAGGAGTACTTGTGGCACCTTAGAGACTAACCAATTTATTTGAGCATAAGCTTTCGAAAGCTTATGCTCAAATAAATTGGTTAGTCTCTAAGGTTTCTTGTATTGAGTCTCTTCAGCAAACATGCGGGATGGTTAAAGGTTCTCAAGCTCTTAGAGCAGGTGCTCAGCGTGTTTCCCAACTTCAGCTTTAAAAAAATGGCTTATACTCTTCAGCAAGCTGCTAGTGAAAGCACATGAAAACCAGTATCTGAATCTCCATCTACTTCATCCTGAAATCTGTATTTCTTCCAGTCTGAGAATGTCAGTTTCTCCTGATTCTGATTCAAATAAAAAAAACAAATCGGACTCCATTGCACAGGTAAAAGAGAACATAGGTAAGGAGGTGGAAATGTGCTTTTCCTTGAGATATGAACAAAAACTTAATTTTCAAAAACTTAACCTTAGACTCAGAAGAAAATTAGTCAAGAAATCAAAATGCCCTTTAAAACAATGGGCCTGATTCATCTCTCTGTGTCACCAGTTTTAGACTGTGTAATCTTATTGATATCATTTGGGATACTCCTGATTTATATCCACATATGAGAAGAATCTCCAGCAAATTGACATTGATATGGATAGTGTTGCTCATGCTGATATCAGTTATGAAAGTGGACCTGTGCAATATGAGGAACATAATGCAAGCACTAGTGGTTTGAATGCTGGGAGGGAGGGATGAAGATGATGATAAAATAGGGTTTTTCTGTGTCCATCTTCTGTGATTCAAAGATGATGGTGGAATGCACCAAAAAAGCTGTACTTCCTGATTCTACTTCCCCAGCATATTCTTCATCACCAGAATACACACTGTTTCACTCCTCAGTGTTTAATACTAATATTTGTTACTGTTCTGAATTGAATTAACTGAGCTGCACACTGTAGAGTTTTTGCACAGTGCCCAGATTATGCACTGTCATATTGCAAAATATTTGAAGTATCCTCTTATATTCAGTTTTCTTCTCATCTGTCTTTCACCATTACACTAGGAACCATCTGTCCCAGATCTGGTTGAGCTCCTCCAGGTCAGACACCTGTCAGACTGCTGTGGGGATCCAACTGCTGCATCTGGTGCTTAATTTGTAATGAAAGAGGTGCTGGGGCTCATCCAATTTTTTTTTTTTTTTTTTACTTTCCTAACTGATGCGGCAAGCCAAAGCGTGCTAGGGTTATAAACTGCCAAGCCTAGAGGTGCCAGGCTCACCCGTGGCAAGCCCTGGCACAAATTAAGCACTGGCTGAATCCCACATATCCTTAGCTTGTTGGGGCTTCACAGAGTTTAGGCATTGTCCCTGGCTTTTGGCCAGGTAGGTATGCACTCTGGATGTACACCTTGTGTCTGACATCCCTCTTGGCAGTGGGGACCCTCCAGTCAATTTCCTAGGCCCTGGAACTTCTGCCAGCTCTGTCAAGCCTCCCCAACAGCTCTTGTGTGTTTACCACAATCCCACAAA
The DNA here is from genome assembly GCF_965152275.1 of Natator depressus. NCBI lineage: Eukaryota > Metazoa > Chordata > Testudines > Cheloniidae > Natator > Natator depressus. The sequence continues at coordinate 85,187,768 of NC_134238.1, forward strand.
TATTTTAACCTTCTGTTTTACAGTTTATCTCATTACATTACACCATCGTACACCAGTTGTCAATCACTGAGGTGAAAACCCTCTGTAGGAAATGCCCTTCTCATCACTGAGCACCACATATTCTTCACTGTTATGTGGTGCATCTTAAAAAGAGAGGCTACATACAAAAGTTACTGTTTTGGACCCTCCTTTAAGGACAGACACCTACTGCCTGAAATGCTGATATGCATGAGGAGGTCTTTTTGAATCCACTTCAGTCACTTTAAGAAAGTTCCCAAGAATGTTGCTTTCCTTTCAGTAACTCATTCAGAAGGAATTCCATGTCCTACATGACTGAGCATATCATTTATCAAAAAGTAGCAGTCACTGAATGTGTCATGTAAGAGATGGTTAGAGTGTGGTCTTCTTCTGCCCAATTGACCATGCAGGAATACTTCTAGCAGATTTTTGAAGAGTTCATTATCGCCCTCAGTAGTTCAATATTGAAAATATAGCATTAATTAAAGTGTTCCCACTTATTCAAATATTCAGGGGGGGATCTAAATGAGGGGAAATCTAGACATTAGTCAGGCATCCCTTGTATCAGAGATGGATGATGATTATTTCAGTTCTAATTTCCCCTCCCCTACACAGGGTCAGTGATTTCTTAATGTTAATATATTAACTTTTAAGAATATTTTAGCTCTTAATATAAAATGTTCTCCTCAGAGCTTTGGATAAAAATAGGAAATGTGCATAGCAGCATTAGGCTTGATCAAACTTGGATCAATGTGTTTGCTTAGAAATAACATTTAAATATACAGATAATTCATTTCAAATAATGTATTAACATTTTTGTCTCTCTTGAGTGTTTTTTGGTATTGGTTTTGCTGCTTAGAAATGTGTGGTTTTTTTTTTTTTTTTTAATCAATGTCTTATGATGCCAAGGGAAAAAAAATGTACATGATTAATCAAAAGCAAGTTTTGAAGAACCACTGCTCTGACTTACTGAGGCAGTATATTTTATAACCCTTCCCCCTACTCTTCCAATATAAATCACAAGCCCAAATGCCAGACTGTAATTTTCCTGTAGCAGCAATGTTTTCCTAGCATGTTCTCCAACGGTTGGAATTTTCTCTGGCTCAGACATATGGTTTGGATGCTGATGAACTGCCTTGGCTATTGTGCTCTGTGTGGTGGTTCTGATCCTAAAAAATCTGGAGTTTTCCACCCATTGTACTGAATACTTGTAGAAAGATTCTTCCATAGTAGTTATTCACTTGGGATTTCTGTGATTATTTGAATGTATTTAAGTATGAGTGCTGACAAATTTTAAGAAGTGACCAATGGTTAACTTAAAATACATTAAGAGTCAATTTTTAAAAGTGACTTCAACCTGCTGGCCTATTTTGCAGGCACCATCTTTTATACAGATAAATAGACTAAAATGCAAAGGGTGTTTAGGCATGTAACTGTCATTTGCAGCTGCAGTGTTGCCAAATCTCATGATTTTATCATGAGTCTTACGATAATTTGGTGTTTTCCTTAAAGCCCTCGTTTTCAAATGATTGCTTGAGAATCTCAGCTTTCATTTTAAAAAAGTAAGCTTCTAGCCCATTTGGTTGTGGAGGAAAGCCAGAAAACATTAAATCAATACACCCTAAAGGCTCAGTAATGAGGGGGCAAATAAAAAGAACTCAATTCATTGGATTAAAAAAAATCTGATTTTAAAACTGGCCTCAATGTTTCGGAGTCTGACCCATACATTTTGAACACCCAGGGGTTGGCAGGACTGCACATGCAAATTATAGTGAACCCCAGATGATTTTGCATGCTAAATTAGAAGCCAGAATTTAAAAATTTGGTCTGAGGTATGTTTGTGAATAATCAGCATATAGCCTTGTTTAAAAACAAAACTCCTAGATTTGCCGTGGTTTTAAGTACTATATTCATGTTCTCAGATCCACACTGCAGTTCCGCTATCTATCTATCCCATGCTCAGTATGTACATGGAACTTCCATCAAGGTCAATGAATAGTTGTGCACAATGATTGAGCAGGATATATAACAGAGCTGCAGTGAGGATAAGAGATCTCTAGTGTGGATCACACAGCGTAAGTTTCCTCCATTTTGACTATGCCTAAATTGATAAGATACATCGCTGCCTTGTTTTTTAGTAAGCTGTTTAGAGATGAGCAAAGAAAAAGGCTACAGATGCAGTAAGCTTTGCTTTACAGTTCCCCAAATCAACAGCTTTTTGTCCTTTATCCACAGTAACAAAATGTACAACTGGGGTATCCTAAGAAGGGTCAGTAATATACAGAGATATAGGCAGATTGTTTACATTTTGAGAACAATCAGAGCTGTTTTACCTACTTCTACACTGGCAAACAACATAATGAGATACAATTTTTGTTAGCTTTAAAAAATGCTTAATTCTCATCTCATCTCATTCCTTGCCACCCTAATGTGGTACTATTGAACACAGCCATTCCTCTTCATAACTCAGGAGTTTCAGCTTCTGAAAATGTGAATTCATTTCAGCAGAGTGTGCACAGGCATGACAAAAGGACATTAGGAAGAAGTCTGTTATTTTTAACAGTTCTAGTGGGACTAGCATGCCTTCTAAGTTGGTTCGTGAATTTCATTTACACTGTCCAGAAGGTGCCCAGATGGAGAAGCTTCCTGATCATTCTGCAAGTTTTGTGAATGAAGCATGTTATAAAGCACACTAGCACTGCTAGATTTGTGTTTAGAAACCGTTGCTTACAGGTGTAGCATGGCACCAACAAAGTTGTGGAAAGAACTACAGTTGAACATGGCTGGTATTATGATTCATGGGATCATAAGTTACTGATAAGCAACTACCTGGTTTTCCAGTACAGGCTTTCTGCTTCTAGTATTGTGTACCAACAGATATGTTGGTTTATATTCTGCTGTTTATGGTTAGTAATGATTAGGGCCCTACCAAATTCACGGCCATGAAAAACCTGTTAAAGACTGCAAAATCTTGTCTCCCTCCCCCACCTCCCTGTGAAATCTGGTCTTGTGTGTGCTTTTACCCTATAGTATGAGGGAGATCAGCGTTTCTCATATTGGGGGTCCTGACGCAAAAGGGAGTTGCAGGGGGTTGAAAGGTTATTTTAGGGGGTTGTGGTATTGCCACCCTTACTTCTGCACTGCCTTCAGAGCTGGGTTGCTGGAGAGCAGTGGCTTCTGGACAGGTGCCCCGTTCTGAAGGTGGCACCCCACCAGCAGTAGCGCAGAAGTAAGGGTGGAATACCATACCATGCCATCATTCGTTCTGCACTGCTCCTGGCCGTGGCTCTGCCTTCAGAGCTGGGCTCCCAGCCAGCAGCTGTCACTCTCCAGCTGCACAGCCCTGAAGGCAGCGTCGCCGCCAGCAGCAGTGCAGAAGTAAGGGAAGCAGTACTGCAATCCACCTACAATAACCTTGCGACCCCCGCACAACTCCTTTTTGGGTCAGGACCCCTACAGTTACCACTCTGTGAAATTTCAGATTTAAATAGCTGAAATCATGAAATTGATGATTTTTAAAATCCTATGACTAGTGTGAAATTGACCAAAATGGACCGTAGGTAGCTTCTGGGCTGCTCCTAGTTGTGCCAGCAGGATAGGTTCCATACACCATATCCCTTCTCTCCCCCCAGGATGGCCCCCTACTCTGAAGCACACTTGAGCAAACAGAGGAATTCTTTGTTGGGCATTTGCAGCCAGATTATGGCCCTATTGTATGTACCACATAAAAGATTACTCCTTAAAACCATTGATTTTGGTGACATGTTGCTATTTAAATTGTCCATTTTGTTCCTTTTGACACTCCAGTATCCCACGCAACAAATCACTAAAACAAATTGTTGTTTCCCTGCAATGGTCCTGAAGCAGTTGAAAAATGAGTTTGCTGACCTGATAGCAAAAATATGTGATCTCTTATTGAATTTCAGTTTGACGGGTGGGTGGATGGGTAACAAATATAGTATATCTTCAGAAAAGGCAAAAGTGCTGATCCCAGGAATTAGACTACTGAGCCTCAGTTTAACGCTGGATAATTTGTTGAAACAAAAATGCAATATAGTTTTGTATAAATACTTAAGCTGATTTGTCCCTATCGTATCATATCTTCTGTAATGGAAAGCTGTGCTTCTCTTGTCTACTAGAATTCCTTTTGAGTGAGTTAACAACATAGTATAAAGTAGAATCAGTAACAGAAAGCAGAATTGGTGGTGTTCCAAATTGGAGTGAGTGTGTGTAGGGAAATCTAAGAAGACAATGTAGAATGGAATTGCCTCCCTCCACATCAATGCATGGTGCGTTTTTGGGTGTGGGACTGAGGAAGGCTGGGGCATGATCAATGAATGAATATTACATTAGCTAGTCACAGAGGAAGGGGACACAACATTCATGAAAGGTAATACAAACCTGAGTAGTATCCTGAGGAATAAGATTGTCATCCCCAACCTCAACTAATCACTCCTGCTCACAGCCTGCATATAGAAAGCAGTGAAAAGTCATACAGATTCTTCCCCTCTAGTTTTATTATTTTATTGACATATTGATAAGAGAGATGATAATTTGGCTAAGGATGTTAGAGCTGAGTGGGTTTGGCTGCATAATTACACAGGCAAATGTCTCCCACTGTCCAATCCTTCTTATGGAAATACAGTTATAACACTGCAGGGTTACTTTTGCTGTGCAAGTAAATTGCAAAATAAATTATGTCTCAAAGGCACTATTAATTTTCTAAAACTATTTAGTGATGTGATGCATGATGATGATTCATGTTGGACTGCACAGCTAGGTAGTATTATAACTGTGTGACAATATGTAAGTAATGTAGAAAAATCTTTTAAGGGTCTTTCCTATTTTTTCTGTATACCTTTTGATACATCATATCAACCTGATGAAATGTTGTACACAGATACCAAAACAAACAATTATACATATTTGTTGTCTATAAGCAAATTTACTTCCATGCATATTGTTCTTTTCTACCTATAGAGGTATAGAGGAGGATCTGGTCCATGTAAGCACAGTGTACTTGAATTATGTCTATCCCCTTTAAGTACAAATGACACATTTTGATTTTATAGGTGTTATAATATGCCTTTAAAATAAGGTTTATTTCAACTTTGCAGATCCTGTGAGATGTCAAGATCATGCAGGTTTTATTGAAACCATATTTTGAGAGAGACTATAAAACACTTTATAGTTTAAGGCTAAAATTATATATATGAGAAAGCAAAGAAAATCCATATTTAATAAACTTTTTTACTTTAAAGAGAAACGGGGTTGCTGTTACAATAAGTGAAATATCTTAACAAACATAACCACAATGTACATGTTAAAAATTATTGGTCAGTGAATAGTGTGGTTTTTATAAAATCAATGTGCTCAGAGTTCTTAAATTACCTCATGAAATAAGTGATGTTTTATAAATATTTAATGTTTGCTTTTGAAATGTACCAATTGTTTCTGGAAATTCCTCTGATGTATAATGAATTGTATTATGGTAGAGTAGTCCTATTTCATATTGTGGTCTCTCTTGATTCACTCTGATTTTTATATAAATTTCGTATCCATCTTTGTGAAAGCTAGATAAATAAGTAACAGTCCTGCTGTGAATCAATAGGTGCTTTGAATTTAGTAAAACTAGTGCATCAAAACTAGGACACTCATCCCACAAAACAACGTAGAGCCCTGCAGTGTTCGAGACTCCCCTTGTCACTGAGTTCCTGAGTAGAGTTTTTGGTTGAACGTGATTGCTTTTTTGTTATGTCTTATATTGTGTAAAAAGTGTTCACTTAAGCTAATTCAGCTTTGAACCATTAATTTTTCATACGAAATTTTATCAGGTTTCAAACTCTGAAAGCTAAAACTTGTATATGTAAAAAAGTAACAAGCTGTAGTTAGGTTATTCATATACATGTATATTTATTTATTGGGAATCCTGGGAAAACACTACTTTAGGTTGAAGCAATTTAATTTTGCATTTTTCCCAATATAATTTTTTAAAAAATTATTAAATTTTCCATCATTGTATCAGTAAAGGCATATAATTTTGAACATGAGTTAAATGGAATGATTGTTTTATGAGCATTACTTTGGCTCATTCCCAATTTTTAGGTACGGTTATGTAAATTTTAACAACTTTTAGCTAACATTTACAACAAACAAGAATACAAATTCTGTCATTTAATAGTGCTGGGATGAAATTTAATAGTGGAAAGTGCAAAGTCATGTATTTAGGGAATAACAAGATTTTTTCTATAGGCTGGGGACTTACCAGTTGGAAGTGACAGAGAAGGAGAAAGAGCTGGGTGTACTGGTTGATCACAGTATGATGATGAGCTGCAAATGTGATGCAGCAGTGAAAAAGGCTAATGCAGTCCTAGCATGCAATAGGCGAAGTATTTTCAGTAGAGACCGGGAAGTGTTGTTACCATTATACAAGGCACTGATGAGACCTCATCTGGAATACTGTGTGCAATTTTTGTTTCCCATGTTTAAGAAAGACTAATTCAAACTGGAACAGGCGCAGAGAAGGGCTGCTATGATGATCTGAGGAATGGAAAACTTACTTCATGAGAGGAGACTCAAAGAACTTGGCTTGTATAGTCTTAACATAAGCAGGCTGAGGGGAGATATGATTGCTCTCTTTAAATACATCAGTGGGATAACTTAAATAACTCCTTCCCCGCCCTGGTGTTTAAGTTGCAGTGTTGATACAAGAACAAATGGATATAAACTGGTCATCCACAAGTATAGGATTCAAAGTCGCCAAAGGTTTCTAACCATCAGAGGAGTGAAGTTCTGGAACAGCCTTCCAAGGGACAAAAATCCTAACTGGCTTCAAGACTGAGCTTGATAAGTTTATGGAAGGGATGGTATGATGAAACTGCCTAATATGGCATGTAGCTGATCTGTGACTGCTAGCAGTAAATGTCTCCAATGAAGGGTGATGGGACACTAGGTGGGAAGGGCTCTGAGTTACTACAGAGAATTCTTTTCCAGGTATCTGGTTGGGGTGGGGTGTCTTGTCCACACACTCAGGGTGTAACTGATTACCATAAATGGGGTCTGGAAGGATTTTTCCCCTGGGACAGATTGGTTGAGGCCCTGGGGGATTTTTGTCTCCCTCTGCAGCATTGGCACCAGTCTCTTGCCGGCTTAAGCTAGTGTAAATGGTGGACTTTCTGTAACTTGAAGTCTTTAAACCATGATTTGAGGACTTCAGTAACTCAGCCAGAGGTTAGGGGTCTATCATAGTGAGTGGGTGAGATTCTGTGGCCTGCAATTTGCAGGAGATCAGACTAGATGATCACTTCTGACCTTAAAGTCTCTGAGTCTATAGTACCTAACTAAATGAAACTAGAAAAAAATTATCAATGAATAAAATTAAAACTTGAGCAATATTTAACATTAAGTTCCAGAAAGTAACACTATCCTGACATATGTTCCCCTATCATTGGTTTTATAATGTGATACTGAAGACAAGTAGGCCTGTTTCTTAAGTTAAAATAAAAGTTGTAAAGTTTAAAAAAAAATGGAAAAAAACCTAAACATTTAAAAATTGCTTTTAAAAAAAAGTTACACCATTTGAATTGAATTTGACTGGACCCCCTGCTAGCAGTTTTTAGATTTTTTGTTGTTGTTGTTGAAAACACATTTTCCAATGTGTGTGTTTATTTGAAAAATGCATAAACTCTGAAGAATTAATTTGTACGGATACGTGTTCAGCAAAGGAAACTAAGCACGTAACTGCCATAAGCACTACTGGGGGATGAAGAGTTACCATATCACAGGAGCCAACTTTTCATTTATTTTATTTTTTCCTGGCAGGTACTCTGTGAATCCTTTCCCCAAATGCTAGGGATCTTAGGACCCTTCAAATGAAGAATATTAAACTTATTTACAGGCAGCCAAAACTACAGCATTTTGTGCAAGATCTCAGTCCTGACACAGCCTTTCTCCAATCATGGATTTTTCCCACTAATATTTATGGCACCATTAGCGCATTCAATTAGCCCTCTCTCTCTCTCTCTCTCTCTCTCTCTCTCTCAGATCATACCATATACCATTCTTTAATTCTTACCTTCTTGAGTCTCCATTATTATAGTACATCATTTTTATTGCTCTATTTCTTATCATAACAAACATCCCTCTTGGTAAGACTATGAATAACCATAGAAGCGCACAGGTTCTGACACTGAGACTTGTTTTCTATCCCGTCAAATGAGAACTCTTTCCAAAGGGTGAAATTCTCCCTCACAAAAGGCCATCTAAACTGTTTAAACCCCCCTTTGAAAAGGGAGGAGACAGAACATAAATGAATTGGTGTTCCATTGCGGGGTGAGGGAGGCGGAATGGTGACTTGCTGCTGGGTCTAATAGTTGATGTGAATGGGACTGGTAACAGGGATCTGGAATGGGAACTACTGGATCTGTGCTTATGTCCATCTAGGATCCCAAATACAGGGTGTGGAACAACCAGTCCCCACTGCCTGTGAAATCGGCCATATAAAACCAATGATTCAGGCTTTGTTTCTAATGCCTAGGAAGTAAAAAGTTGTTACTGAGGGACAAATTCTGTCCTCATTTACATCTCTGAATATCTTAGGGATGTACATGCAGTTCAGTTTTTGTTACATGACAGTCACATGTTGTTTCTCTGTCAGACGCCTTTTTCTACAATTGTACGTAGATACCACTTGTTAGCATTGTATAGTGTTCTGTACTACTCCATGCCAGAATCTACTGAAGACAACTGACTAAATATTGCTCTCAATTACACTGGATAAGCTATCGTTGCAGTATTGAGATTAATGGGGCTGCATCCATGTAATTGAGAGAAGAACTTCACCTCATAAGTCTATTGTGCTGAATAATTGGCATGTGGACTATAGGAGCTCATGGGCTGATATTGGAAAACAGCCATTCCAACTCAGCTGACAGGTTGGCTGAAATTTACAAGTGTTCTAACAGCTCAGATGGAGGCTGCCAGATGCTGCTTCCATTCAATTTCCTATGAAAACTCATGTTGGACATGCAAAAAATAACTACTTTAAAATAATCACCTGACATGAATGAATAAATAATGGATGAAGACAGCATGGGCTATAATGGAGTTCAGGTGGTAGTCTTGAATTCATTCATAAATTAAATACTTTTAGTATTGAGCTGATCAGTCATCTCCTCTGCGATCAGCTTTTTACTATTTTTTTCATTTCTTTTTTCAATATTGTTAAAATCTGTAACCTTTTAGGGCCAAACTCTGCTTACCTCACACAAGTAATCCCAGTGAAGTCACTGGGCTACTTTTTTTTACATAAATCATCTCTAGGGCTGGCTGGGTAATTTTTGATTTTGCCAAATCAAATTGTTTTTCATCAAAAAAGAAATATTTAATTTTGGTTCAGATTGACCTAAATCTAAATTTCAGTTCAAATGAACCAAAACATTTCATTTGGAGTCAGGTCTACATCAAACTATATCATTCTAAAGTGCCACTGTGCCCCCGAGAGCTGTAGTTTGGTGTGTTGTGAGCCTCCATTCTCTTCTACATGCTGGGTTCTTTGACTGGAGTACATCTATGATGCACTGCCATTTCTCCTCTGACTGAGTTGCATGGTGCTTCGTGGGAAACACATGACAGTGTTGCATCATGGGAGGGGTAGTGCAACCGGGGAGCCTGGCCCTCTGGCAAGAATGAAAGCAGGAGGCACCTCTGCGCAATAAGCAGATGCAGCTTAATGTCAAACTGCCTAGAAATGAAGTGTTTCTACATCTCCAAATTGAATTTGTTCCAAACTTTTTGTTCCATAAAAACTTTCAATATTAACTTTTCTTCTGAATTTGGGACAAAACATATCAAAATATCCAAAGGGATGGAAATTCTCATTTGCACCATCTTTAATCATCTCATTAATATCTATGAGTAGTCCTGCTTAAAAATATACAAAATGATATAGGTCAGTGAAACTAAAGTGTGTAAACTCAACAGGATTTGGACTGATATATGATAAAGATAATCAAATATTGCAATAGTAATGTTTGAGTAGTAACTTAATATATTTTACTTAAGTGTCATTCTGTGTACTAATGATATTGACCAGAAAGATCCTCCTCTTATTTATTTTATGTTGATAGTAAGAATATTTATTTCTAACAACAGTAATTACATCATGGAACAATATGATTGTTCAGAATTTCCCTGGACACCCTCATAAAGTTTTTTGGTTATGTATTACTAGAGATGAATGTTCAGGACCCCTTTGACCTCCCAATTTTGTTACCATTTAGTGGAGTTTATTCTTGTCCATTCTTTAGTAATGCCTGCTGGATTATGGGGACCCATTAGACAGATAGGGAGATGAGCATATGAGGCAGGAAGATTTTTTTTTATCTGAGCTCTGGATTCCCATTGAGCAGTTTTTCAGTTTCATATTAGACAACCAATTCTTGCCTTTTGTCCTTGCTGAGCCAGTGCATCTAATCAATCAGGACTCAGATGCACAAAAAGGCTACATATATTTTTAGCCCTGATAGGAATATAATTAAGAGGGATTTAGTTATAAAAATATGCCTCTGGTAAAATGTCAGTTGAGTTATTAAATATTTATGAATATATATTACATTTTATAAAATGTATCTTCTCTAGATACATGAACTGCTTAAAAACCCAATTAATGAAAACCAAAATTGACACTATCAGACAGAGCTTCTAGCTCTGATGATGATGAAGATGAATTTCCAACATGAAGGAGGTGTAAACAGATATGTCTACCTGAGTCTGCAGATATCCTGAACTAATGTCTAGAGTTATGATCTCCTCCTCCCCCATTCATCTTCTGAGGTGGGGGGGGGTGTTAATTTTACAACCTAGGGATGCCATTTCAAAAGTCTGTGTTAACTATTTCATTGCTGATAATTTTATCTCAGTACAAACCTCCCACGAATATCTAGAGGGGATCTACTCTGGAGTCGGGGTAATACATAATCCTAAGAATGGAATTTTTCACACACTTTTTGTAAATTGAGTTTGACAATTTTGGTGTATACAGTCATAAAAATTAGAGGTGGAAATTGCCAAATTGTTATACAGTCTTTCTGCCAATGCATAATTCTTGTCTTTCTGTATTTTATGTAATTTGTACTAAAGACTTTTGGTTTTGACACTAAGAACTAGATAATACTCTCTACTCCTCCCTCACTCTTGAAAAAGTTTTGAGAGAAAAGAACTGAGCATCTTAAAAATCTCTTTCTGTTACTCTGTAGTAATCCCTCTGTGCAACTTCTGTGTGTTTGGGCCTCTTTGGAGCGTCTGAGTTGTGAGTCTAGGCAAGTGCCCTCACCCTCCAATCATTCATCACACCTTCAAGGATTGCCATGCATAAATTAATGCTGATCCTCTCCTCATTCTCCCTCTTTGCACACGTGTGTTGTCGGACTCATGGGAAGAGGAATGTGGAGACTAATCACACGATGTCCCACTTTTCCATACAAGTTCCAGGAGCTAAAGGATTTCTTATGGGTCTCTTGGAATATCTGGAGGTTTGTAAGGCCACTCCCTCTCTCCATTTCACAAAAGGGACAAACCATACCCCCGAAGCAATGATTCAGGAGAGAGCCTGATCAGTCTTTACCTTCATCTAGACACCTCAAAATATGGATTTGAGAAGGGTGAGCAGGGATTAGCTAGGAAGGAAATTGGGGACACCTGGTCTTCTGACTACACTATATTCTGAGCCTGTACCTTGGCTCTGATTCATCTCAATTAGAAAAGAGAGCTTGATTTTTCAGGAATGTTAAGCCATAGGTAATTTCAGTAGAGGTCAATGGGCGCTGTGGGTAAGCTCTGAAGTACACAGATGATTGTTGAAAAGTATTGACCCACAGGTTGACTGTAATAGAAATCACGTACCTGGAAAACGTGTTAAAGTGGAAGTGGCAGCAATTATACTAATTATGAAGGATTAAAACAAACCCTGTCCCTTTGTAGACACACATTGCTCCAGCTGTGTGTGCCAAATTAGACTGGTGTATGTAAAACAATTTTAAAGTGACATATCTTAACTCACACATTAGTGCAGAACACGAACTGTGTGAATACATATGGAGTGGGAGGATCACTGGGTGAAAGCATGAAATGAAAGGAAGATGACCCACTGAACAGATTTTTAGCATCAATTAACTACATTCTTTGTGTTTCCTTCACATTGTTCTCAGTGAAGCAAATGTATGACAGATCATTAGAAACACTATTTTATTTGACAAGCACTTATTCCACCAAGGTTTCTCTACCACTTCTTGGATTTCATTATTTGGAACAAACATGTTCGATGACAGAAGCTTTATCTCAGAATTTCACCCATATTCTGCATGAAAAGGATTTGAAACAAAGGCTTGTCCACATATTATTGTGAACAGAATATTTTGTTGTTAATAATGCAATTGCCTTCATTGTAGAGTATATTGCGGTGGATTAAATAAATTGAAAATTATTACTTTATCAATTTCCGATGCAAGCTTGTTAGCAGTTTACATTAACTTTCCTCTTTCCATTGCCATTCTTAGGTCAAATGAAAATGTTCTTTCTGGGTTTCAATATATTTGATTTTAATCTGATAGCATAATTATTTCCACTTTGGATGGTTTCATAGGGAAGAACAAAGCATGAAACCCTCTTTATTCAAATAAATGTGATATTTAGAAGATAGATTCTGCCTAATCTTACATCCTGTATAACCTCATTGAAGTCACTAAGACCTGATTCTCATTTACAGTTGAGGCCCTTTTACCCTGCTCTAGCACCATAAAGGGGCCTTGAAGTGGGAGTAAATTACATTTGCACCCACTTAAAGAATCTTTTACATAGAGTGGTGTAAAGGGGCCCTAGGCAAATGAGAATTCAGTTCACAGGGTATAAATCAGTGGAAAACGTGATCCTAAAAATGTAAAATACATAAAATATGAAGCAGGATTTCTTTTTCCCTTTAGGAAGCAAGACAAGAAATCTTTTCTAGATCAGCCTTTATAGTTCAGTCTTCAGTGTTAGGGAGAATATTTAATGTTTAGATCAAGGTACTGAGGAACAGGACTTCCTGGGTTCTGTTATGGACTCTGCCATGGATTCTTTTGTGTGTGAATCTGGACAAATCACAATTTTCTATGCCTCAAATTTCTCAGCTGTAAAATATATACTGAACCTAAAAAGAGCAGTGAAGCTTAGATAAAATTTGTAAATTGCATGGAAATCTTTAGATCGTGCTAAACAGTTGAATTATTATGGTTAACAAAACTTCTTTCTTGATAAGGGAAATAATGGGGTCTTGGTGGACATAGTCATGGAAATTAAATGGAGAATTTCATGGAGTAACTTCCTCCTAGTCTACCACCTGAAAGCAAAAAGATACACTACTTGTCACTGGCTATTCGACCCAACAGAACTAACTATTTGGGACCTTTGGATTTACCACTCGAGTTATGCATCCACCCCAAATCTTTTTGTAGGGATGGGAAAGATGTTTGTACCAAAAAAAAGAATGACTTGTTCTTTTCTCATTTCCTTTTTATTTCTTTCTTTTGTGTTTCCTCCAGCATCATGCACTGATCCAATTATTTTATTGGGAGAGGACTGTAATTTGTAGAAAAAAAAATAGGTCTTGCCTTTCATCCTGAAGAAGAGAGTTCCCCAATACTAAATCAGTAGTTCTGAGAACAACTGAACTCCTAGTCAAACAACATCTACTCACAAGATCCCCATTTTTAGAACTTCCCCCACACAGTAGTTCTTGTTCCAAACACAACACACGTAAGTGAGTCTTTAGTGGACCTCTGTACTCCCTGTTGTCGTCTTGGTTTCCATGAGGAATTCAAACTGGACCCAGTGATTAGGAGTAAATAATGGATATTGTAAGTAGATCTATTATTGCTTGGTTGTCTACAAAGTATTTTATAATTACGTGCAGATTTATTGTACATGTTTTACAGCAGCTTACCACATGGTAAATTGCATCATGCATAAATCATAAGCAATTGTTATATGTCCAATATTTATTTAAACATATTATGATGCACCAAGCTTTCCTTTCAGGTCTAAACAGCTCTAATTATTTAGAGAAATGATGTTTCCACCCTGAAAGGGATTTTTTTTAATAGCCATAATGTTGGGAAATCTAAATAAAAGTGCTCATAAATATTGGTGGTACAGTATTGGATCTTGTGATGTTTTTAAAGTGGTATCCTGAGGAAGAAAAATAACTGTAGCCAATCAAATCAAGGCTGTTGGTTGCTAATGCCTCCAACGCCTTTTGAAACTCAGTCCTGCTTAGATGATATAAGTTTTATTTGACTAGGTGCTTTCTCTAGTGAGAAGTAAACAGTTTGGTGCAGTTCTTTAGCCAATCTTGCATGTTATAATTATCTATGACTAATCCTTATGAAACATTTCAAACTTTAATCTTAATTTCCCCTAACTTTTTTTAAAATAAAAGTGAGGAAACTGAAAGCTGCTTCATATAGTGCTTTTGTTTCTTTTATGACAGTTGAGCTGTAGATTATGGTTTAGCTGAATTACTGGAGCACATTTGTAACAGAAAGTGAACCTTCAGTATACTGGCTGTAAACTTACTGTCCTTAAGTAAAATTACTTTAGATATGAAACTGATTGATTGAAACACTGTTTAGAAAAGTAACTACAGGAGATTAAAATACCCTTTAATGTGGAAACTAAAAACATGATTCTTCTCACAATGGTTTTAGCCAGTGTAACTCCATTGATCTAGCTGAAGTTTCTCCTGAGATTAAAAACAGACGCTAAACATCTGTATGTGTACTTTGACAATACTGTGGGCCAGAACCTGGTGATAAAGTAGTCATGAAGCCAATGGACTGGCCTCCTGAGGATTCTTCTCCCCTAGGGAATTTTTATTGGCATTGAGTAGCCATAGTTGGTCCTACATCTCATCTGTTCTTGGCCCTCAGCAGAGAGGTCATGTTTGGAGGATATGAGGTGAGGCAGGTCATCACTGTATCCTGGTAATCTTCATCTGCCATCAGAATTGCTAGCACTGAAGTTTATAGAAAGTGAATTTCAAAGTCAGTTCCATGAATATTGATACCAAAAGTTCTTCACTCAAAGAACTCATCCACTCAATGAATAGAAACAATGCCAAGTGATGACTTCCTCTCAAATTTACCAACACAGCTCTACTACCAAAGCTCAAATACATATAATTATTTCTGATCAGTTCATAGATCTGATTTGTTTAATTGCCAAATACCTCATAAATATACTATCTCATAAATTTCAATCTGCCAGTATTATACTGTGAGCAAGAAAAGCCTGAATTCCTTGGACAAATCAGCATAAAATTGTTGCTGAAATGTAGGCTGCCAGCTTAATAGGGTCAGATTGCAATCTAATTTACAGAATTGTAGATCCACATGAATTTAGTTGGCTTCAGTGGAGTGGGTTTTGGATTTACAGTATTGTGAGATCAGAATTTGAATCATAGCTCTTTAGTAGAGTTAAAATCCTGTACTCCCCTCTTCTCGATGCATACCATTTTGCATACTGAGGATGCCTTATCTTTACATCACCACAATAAGGCAACCTTACAGAGGCATGAATACATGGTTTTCAAAACAAAATCCTGAAATTGTATTCCATTCACCATGACACATCCCTTCTATGTGTACATTATATTGCTTCATAGCATACGTGAAAGGAAAAAAACTGAATTGCTTTGCACATTACAAAATTGTCCTTTCAAAGACAAACCACCTATCAGTTAAAATGATTTTACCTACTTTAACATAGCATGTTGGAAAGAAGCTTTTAAAAATGCTTGCTCTGTGATTCAGTGTACAAAAACATTTTTCCTTAAAGTCTCTGTTCTGTACGTGGGACAAGTACATTAGAGAAATGCAAGAACAGCTGTATGACACTTTTTTTTTCTCCTGATTTCTAACTCAGGCCAGATTTGGAAACCTTTTGGAACATGTAATTATCACAAAAAGAGAATTCCTCCCCAGCACAGATAATATTTGTAGAAAAATGTGCTGAGATGACTCATCCTAGAACCTGTTTGCACTGTTGTCAGAAATAATGAGCTATATACTTCACTGCAGCCAAATTTCACTTGGTGTAGGGGAGTGGCTGTGAAAGATCTGGCGACAGCTCCCTGAGTCTGCTTCGCCTGGCTCCTGTGCCTGTGAAAGCAGCATAAGTGCTGCTTTAACTAATGCCCTTGGTGTTAGGTCCTTGAGGGCCTATACTGCAGTAGAGGATTGGTGTGGTATACCATGCCTCTTAGGGTGTGTCTATACTGCAATAAAACAGATGTGGTTGGCCTGTGTCAGTTGACTTGGGCTTTGGCTAGTGGGGCTATAAAAATTTGCATTGTAGATGCTTGGGCTCAGTCAGGAGCCCAGGCTCCAGGATACTCCATCTCTAGCATCTACACTGCAATTTTATAGCCCCAGAGCCCTGCAAGCCAGAGTCTGCTGATATGAGCCAGCTATGGGTGTTTTATTGCAGTGTAGGTTTAGGCTTACACTGGGGTTTTGGTGGGGTGGCTGGTGCAAGAGCTGCATCATCTCAGTTTATGCCAGCGGAGAGGGTCCTCACTGCAAGGGAAATTCTCAGCTAGCTGTTTGCTGGATCATGGCCTAAGTTGTTCTATAGCTAAGTTTATCTCTCAAGACATACCTAAAAAAAGAAATGTAGTAAAAATATCACATTCTTAGCTATTGGCAGTTAGGACTGACCTTTCGTTCTGTAAGGATACAAGGTTGCTTATCAAAAATATGAATCTGCTATAGTTATAGATTTTTGCCCTACAATAGATTAATAGGGATTAAAAAGACACACAGAGAGAAAATTAACACCTCTCCATGTCCCTTTTTATTTTCTCCAGTGTCCTTTTATTGCAGGTAATTTAGTTTTAGTTCTTTCACCTCCCTACAACTCTACATCAATCTACACCTTTTCCAGTATTTCTCAGGGCATCTACTGGGTCCTATAGGTTTAGGAGAAACATGATACATATTTGATAAGAACTGCATATGTAATTCTTTATCTAATTTACGTGGGTGTAAGACTGGACTCTTGATATGGATCCACAATTGAGATTTTTTTTAAAGTGCAGCGTGCACCCATGCGTGCGCACACAGAATCTTCAGTCCACAAGATAGTTTTTCTTTACTCTCAAATTACAAATTGATTTATTAGAATATGAATGGAACACTGGAATATTTGGATTGTAGCAAGGTATTTGATGGTGTTTCTGGCAAAAATATACCTTCAAAAATTAATATTGTTTTGGTTAGGATATGGGAATGGAAAAGGTGGAGTAATAATGTCATGTTTTAGGGATGAGTCTAATATGGAACGGGTAATAGTTCCAGTCATATTTAAAATAATTAATGATTCTGAAGGAGTAAACATCATCATATTAATTCAATTGGTAAATAATAAACTGGGAAGATTTTCAAATTCTAATAAATGCAGTTAAATATCTCCCATCCATAGGCAATCTCGCCTCCTAGCCTCCTTTTTCATATAGAGGTTACTTTTCCTCTCATTTAACAGTACTTCATGCTTTCAGCCTGCACAAACCATATGTGAAATTCATTTTCGTGGTTTGGAGGTTTTCAGAATAAAGAAAATTAGGCTTAGTGTGCATTGTATTTAAATATACACCCACACACAAGTGATAACCAGGAGCTGCTACATGTGAATCAATGGAGTTACAACATGGGAGAACTGGAATATGTTAAAGAAGAATCAAGGTCATTCTCCTTTTGGTGTGACTGAAGTATGATAACTAAGGCCAAAATTCTGCAATAGATTCCTCATTGTGGAAACTTAAATTTTCATGGAATCCCACTGATTTCAGAGGAACACTCGATGTTTGTAAGGATTCGTGCTGGCAGATTTCATTACTGGATCAGAGGCTACCTGAGGTGATTAACTTTCACAGAAAATATGTTGCTTTATTACAAGATCCCAAGATGTGTTTCACATGTATAATTCCCCATTGAATTCAGTGTGTGTTAGTGACTGCACTTTAAAAGTTAGTTTGTTTTTGAAATATTCTACTGGTTTTGAGAATTATTCCATATGTTTAAAATGGGAATATAGCTAGAACAGGTAATCTCTCCCAAAATGCATGACACCCTTTAGATGTGATCATTGTAAGTATGTTGAGTGCATCTTAGGATCAGGTCCTAAATTTTCATATACAAACATAGGTCCAAATTCTGATGACACAATGTAAATCTGGTTTCAATCAATTGGCTTCAGTAGGGTCACTCTGGGTTTACATTATTTAAATGAGCAGAATTAGGCCAATTCTTTCTATTTAGGCCAATTCTTCCATTTGTCTGCACTTAATAACACATGGGCTGACTGATGGGGTTCTCAACAGATGCAGCAGTTCACCAACTCTCAATTTCATAATCAGAGTCCTAGATTGTAAATTTTTGAGGCAGAAACCTTTAATTCTTGTCTGTAAAACACATCAGAACACTTTTTTTGTACTAAAAACTTATGTTGTTGTGTTTTCCACACAAACTGACAGATTTGCTTTCATGGTCAAGTATCCCAATGAAAATTGTTTTAAATAAAGTTTTGATTTTAAAAAGGGCAAAAAAAAAAAAAGACTTTGAATGGAAAATGTTAAAAAAAAACTTCTATCATTATCTGGAAGCTCTTGTGGGAAAGAGAAAGGACATCTACAACATCATTGATTATGCATTACAAAATAATTTGAATTTTTATAGAGAAACTTATATTAATCCTAACACAATTTGCACCAACATCCCTGTTTATATTTCAGCTGAAAAATAAATGAAAAACATAATGAAAATATATTGAATTTCAAAACATAATGGGATAGTATAAGAAGAGT
The DNA here is from genome assembly GCF_965152275.1 of Natator depressus. Taxonomy (NCBI): domain Eukaryota; kingdom Metazoa; phylum Chordata; order Testudines; family Cheloniidae; genus Natator; species Natator depressus. The sequence goes on from NC_134238.1 coordinate 85,206,681, forward strand.
GACAATTTAATAATCCAGTGAGAAGTTATAAGGCAGTCTTTATTTCATAGGAAATGGCATTGCAAGCAGTTACAAAATTAGTTTACCTACATGGTGGAGGGAACCTTTTAATACTGACTTAAAAATATATATCTTCAATATCAGTGAATTAAAATATCATTTTACTTTTAAATCACATTCATTTTTAGTCCAGTTCATAAACTGACTGTGCTCCCTTTCAAGGTCTTGCCATTTTACTAGCCTACCACTCATTACCATTTTTGAATGTTTCCAGTCTGCATTACAGGAATTTATATATTGCATTAAACTTTTATACTTCAGCACAAAATGAACACAATATACGTTTGTCTTTAAATGCTGGTGATGTTTCTTACCAATAAACTCATTCTTCATAACAATGTAACTGTACTCTGATAAATAGCTAAAGGTAAATAATGTTATCACCTATTCATATTAAAAGTTTCACCAATCAGCATGTTAACTTACAGAAAATAAGTTTAAAAAGAGATGTGTAAACGAAGCTACATTAAAGCAAACCAAGTAGGTACTACTGAACAACAAGATCCACAAGTTTCAGATTCTGTTGATACTTTTTATTCATTCTACATGTTTCTGCTAGGTATGACTTGGATTTGATATAGACTAGTCGTTGCCTTTTAAGTATTCCCAGAGACAAACAGATAACTGTATCTCATGCTAACAGTATGCCCTTCTACTTTCCTATATTTACCATAGAAAATAACCTCTATCTAAAATATTCAAGGTATCTGCAAAATACTTGTTAAACTTGCTGACTATCTTAGATAAAGAGCTACCACTGTGCACCTTTAAAGTGAATAACTAGTATTTAATAGGAAATCTGTGCATTTTCCCATCAAATGACAATTTTATTCTGTCCTATTGTGTGATTGATTCATATTTCTACCGTAAGGTCACAATTTTAAAAATACAGGCTTGACCCAACAACAATGGAAGGACTCTTATTGCCTTCAAAGGGCATTGAGCTGTTCCTATTTCAGTTAAAAATGTAGGAGTCAGATTCAATACTAGGCCGCCTCCTCTCGCTGTGCTGTAGCCCTCAGGCAAGCAACATAACCCAAAAGTGGGTGGCACTAGCTGAAAATGAGGTCTAGATGGGACAGCAGGGAAAGGGATGATTCAGATGGTCTCCTTTGGAAGCAACAAAGGAGTTAGATGTTGGCCCTTGGTCCCCCGTCCCTTCCCTACACCAATTCCAAAGACCAGGCAGTTCCTTCATTTCAGTATGTTACAGGCTAATAAAACAACTCGTTGGTTTTGACACATTTTTCTCCATCTGTCAGCATGGTTCAAAATTAAGTTGGCCACATAGTAAAGCAAAGGGAAAAAATATTAAAAATGGAAAATACTTTAAGGATACCTCACAATGTTACTAACAATACAGAATGATGCATGTATATTGTAATGTATGATCATTTGCATGATTATTTTTGCAAAGATGAATTTATAGCTTATTGAATGCTTCATCGTAATACTTTACTGCATAAGAGTTGCAGGGCAACAGATACCAAATGAGGCATGTCCCTTAAACTACAGCACAGGTGGCCATGGTAAATTAAACTCAGTCTCTCAATCTCAGACCTAATGAAAGTGGGGAAAGAGAGAGAGAGATAATAGGCCAGATTCTGAGCCCTTTCCACATATTCTACCTAGTTATGATTTGGATTGGATATTGATGGTGGCCTTTAATTTTTTCCTAAAAACAGAACTTTTCCTCCAGACTATAATATGCCTCCCCCCCCATATTTAACTATAGGAAACAGTCTTGGATACCTTTTTGACCACTTTGTCTGTATGCATTATGATAGTCTTTAGTTATATGATTGCATATCTGAATGTTCTTTTATCATAGTTTTTGTGTATAATTTCAGAGGGTTTTAGTAAAGTAAACTGAAAAACCTTGTGGCAACGTATCCACATCCACATTGGTTATCATCAGGGTTGGAACTTTTAGATTCGCTATACAGACCTCTGCCACTTGAGCAAATGGAATCACAAACAGCAGTAATATGTTGTTGTCATCCTGCATGTGGACACGCACTAGAGAGGGATGGGACACTCACTTGGCTGATGTGTCATAGATTTTGCTGACAGCAGATGAATCTTGGTTTCCATTCTAGGCTCTGGGAGGGAGTGTACTCGAGTGGACACGCCCTTTCTGCCCTGTCTAAGTCCTGTCTCTTCCTCGCTCCTGGCTCCGTATCCCAGTTCCGTCTCCTTGCCAACTTTCTCCCAATCCCTCTCTTCAGTTCTCAACCCAGTCTCCTTTCCCAGCCAGTTCTAGCCCTGCCCCGGCCATCTCATCGAATCTCAATCAATCTCTCTCTCTCCCATCCCTGCCACAGTCCCTCCAATCTCTTTACCCAGCCAATCCTAGTTCCCCTCCACACACCTTCTTGTCAGGTCTGTCACCCCCTCCTTATCACCTCCATTCTCCCCAACACTGGTTCTTAGTCCCAGTATCCTTTTCTAGCCAGTTCCAGCCTCCCCTGTACTCTCCAGCTTAACATATCTGTATTCCTCCACAGCCAACTAGCTTTCAGTCCCCACCCCTGTTTCTGACACTGGCTCCTAGTCTCTTTTCCCAATGAGTCAGTGTCTCCTTGCCCAGCCAGTCCCAGTTTCTTTCCCTACTCCAGTCCCATTCTCACCAGATTCCTTGTCCAATCTACTCCTTTCTCTTTCCCTTGTCTGGCTTTGGTGCCCTCTGCATTTGAATTAAGCAGCTTCCTTTTCCATGCTGCCTGGGTGCCAGCAGGAGTATCATTAAGATCAGAGAGAGAGAGAGAAAGTAGGATGACCAGATGTCCCGATTTTATAGGGACAGTCCTGATATTTGGAGCTTTTTCTTATAGAGGCTCCTATTACACCCCCACCCTCTGCCCCGATTTTTCACATTTGCTTTCTGGTCACCCTAAGAGAGAAAGGTTCTTTACTCTCAGTTCCAGTATCTGGCGCAGAACAGCTGGGAACAGACATTACAGGAAAAGTACATGTTTGTCCCTGTAGCCCTGGGCTGTGAGGGGATGGAAAATGCTCAACCATTCTGTGGGCATGGCACATGCACAGTCTGCTCATAAGAGCAGAGAGGCTGGAGCTTGCCCAGCACAGGAATATTTAGGGAATTTAGCTGCTACAATAGAATAAGCCCCTATTCAGCATGTGCAAATAGCAATTTTTTAAAAAGCTTTTAATTTGGCCATATTATTGGTAGATTTCCTCAGAGTTGGCAAAAGGCATATCCCTGACAAAAAAGCTACCCCCTGCCAAATGTTAAGTTTAGGGACACTAGACCAGTTCAAAGAAAAGTCACTAGAATTTTTTAACATTGGCAAAAAAAACCCAACGTATTTTCCCTGGTTCTTGGAAACGGCTATACCATTTTGGCTGAAATTTTCAACAAAAACAAAATCAGCCTCAGGCAGATATCTGCATGGAAAATTTCAGCCTGAATAGTTAACATTTGAAAGTTATAAGCAACTGAAAACAAGGTTTTATAATGGGAAGTATCTGGCAACTTGAATACCTAATCATGATCCAGAATGTTTTACAAAGCAATTTTAAGTATTAGTATCCCATTTTCCAGCCCTGCCTAGGACACTTTCCAGCAAAAGAGTATAGGGTGGTGGTGGAGCAGACAGGTTGCTGTGAATTAATGTACATGTCTTATTATTCCCATTCATGTCAGAGCGCCTTCCAAATGTCATTTGAAGGCAGCATATGGACCTAAGATAGTAAAACTCATACATAATGGTGGTCATTCTAAGTGAAATGGTGCTTAATGTTTAATTCCAGGGAGGCCTAGGTATCACCGGGATGTTGAAAATGGCAGAGACTCCAAAAGTTAATTAAGCTTAAGAGTAATATGGTGATGAATGATTTAAAAGCCACATGGCTCAATAATGGTTTAAATCCACAGCTCATGGTGGAGAGGAAGTGTAAACAGGACTGCAGCTATTGTGCTAGGGTACTGCATGCACTGCTTCTCTGTACAGCATCTGCTACTCAGCCCTTTATGAAACGAAGGTGGATCAGTGACCTTAACTTCACCTTTCTTGCCTCTTCTCTACTTTGGGAGGGCTCATTACTACATCAGCAGTATCCTGTGGACTGCTATTGCACCCAAACCTCTGCTCACATGGCAAGAAAAGCCTCTGCTCTTGTGCATCAAACATTTTGCATATGCAATTGTGGTAATTAGGTGCCAAACTCCAGCATTTGTGCTCTTAAAGTAAATGCATATCTAAATAGGTGCCCATGCAAAATCTGTAAACCCAGTATTGAGGGTTGGGTTGAGGATGGCTGAAAACTTTGACATGAGGTTTTTACAGTGGTACACAGGATTCTAGTTGATGATTCCCTCTGAAATCAGAGAGATTAATGTCCCATACACATTCTTGATGATACAGGGGAAAGAGCTCAATCTAAATGATTTTTTTTTAATTGCATAGAAGTTGAAACAGGTACTAACAATATCCTGAAGCGATCTCACAGTTTTTAACTTGTTTTTGTTTGAGTGCTTTCTCCTTCAAGCACCCCTTAGCAAGCACTTGGGGTCAAAGATACTATCCAAATACATAAAACAATGTTATAAACAAGGCTACAATAGTTGCTTTACAATGTGACATGCTAGTCATGTTTTACTGATCCATATAAAGCATGAGACACTTTCTAACTGTAAGAACAGTAGGACAACAGAACAAACTGCCCAGGAAGGTTGTGGAAACTCCTTTACTGGAGGCTTTGAAAAGGAGGCTGGATAGCCATCGGTCTTGGATGGTTTAGACAAAAATCCTGCATCATGGCAGGGGGCTAGAATAGATGACCCTTGTGGTCCCTTCTAACCCTGTGGTTCTATGATTCTATGATATGGCAGTATAAATGCTGTCTGTGAGTTGACATTAGTTTACTTGGAAGGTGCATGTTGAAATTCTCAAAGTTGGCATACCGTCAATATTTTAAAGTTGTGGAGGGGGAAATAAACCTGACTATTCTGCATATGCAGCAGTCAGCTGTGCTTCTATAAGAAGGCTCTGCTGCTTACTTGATTATACTAAATCTGCACTGACATTATCGTATACTGAAGGACAAGGCTTTAAATAACTGGAATGAACAGTGCAATGTGATGGATGGAGCAAATATTTGTCTGCTAATATATACACTCTCCTCTGTTTAAGTCTTGTAGCTTCAGGGTTTTTATTTTTAATTGTATTACAACTTTCCCCCACAACATGCACTGTTCTCTCCTGTCTCTCTTTGATCTTCTCATTTTCAGACATCTGGTTTTTAAATAGCTGCTATTATGGCTAAATTCAGCATATTGATCCATCAGCCCCTGGCAGAATTGGTACTACAACCAACTGAATATCTTTTCCTACTACCTCTCTGGAGACTGATTGTGCTAGGTCTGCAACCTGTTCACACTGTAGGCCTGAGATGTGAAAGTCTGTGGTGTATCTCCAAACCAAGGTTCAAACATTAACATCACAATATGCTAGTGTTTCATCAAATGCACATTCATTCTTCATGTAGGCTTTATTCAATGCCAGATGTGTGTGGACAATACAGAAACTGGGCATATGCAGTTATGCATCTGGTATCATTGAATATTAGTCTAATTTGTTAAACATCTCAAGAACTTAACAGTATTGCAAAGTTGATTAAATATAGTTCATTTTCCTCTCTTTAACTGGTGTAAAGAGAGTCCTCTTGAAGATATACATCTGTACCTATTCATTCTTGAGTATGTGAATGAAACTCCCATAGAAAGTTCTAGGCCAAATTCAATGGTAATATACTGTCAGGGAGCACAGATTCACCCAGCAGCACCTCCTGCTGGTCATCTTCGGGAATTAACATTCCAGCCTCTGGAGCAGCCTCTTCAGAGCAATGTCTCACCGCCTCTGGCCCCCCATGTCCCTCCCAAACCCTGGTGCCCTTGTCTTGGGTGCTACCCCCTGGCAGTACCCCACAGTTCTGGGTCTCCCCCTCCCAGGGAAATCCCCACCCACTATCCCCACATCACCTCTATCATAGGCTACTGCCAGTCACCAACTAGCCTCCACTCCCTGGGGCAGACTGCAGCATAAGCCACTCACCACTGGGGAGGGGGTTTGGCTCTGCTGCCTCTGCCTACCTGTGTCTGCCCCTGCAACCTGCATACCTAATAGGCCTTCCCAGGCCTGCAGCCTGGGGCTTTCCAGGCTGGAGCCCCCAGGCTCCTCTCGCCCTTCCCCAGCCCTGCTCTAATCTAGGTGTCCTGCTCAGCACCTTGCAGCCAAGCCCTTCTCCGTCTTCAGGCAGAGGGAGACTCTCCTGGAGCTTCTGGCTCAAAGCCTTTATAGAGCCAGCTGGGCCCTGATTGGGACGTGGCCCTCAGCTGCCACCACTTCCCCCAATCAGCCAGGGTTTCACTCCCTGCCCCAGCCGCAGCCCTCTGCAGGGCTTTTCCAACCCCTTCAGGGCTGGAGCGGGTGTTCACCCCGCTACATATACATTCTATTATAATGTACAGGTCAGGGAAAAGTTGGTCAGAAAACAGATGTCCATGGTTAGAATAGTGATAATAGTATAGCTTTCACTGACTTGGCTTTCAGGTATTGTACAAACTATGTGTAACTCCAGTCCCCGGTGTTCAGTTAGATTGTGAGCTCTCCTGGGCATGGACTGGCTGTTCATCTGTTTGAACAAAACCCAACACATGGGACCCACTCTGATCCTAACTGGGGGATTCTGAATGCTACTGTAATATAAATGAATAGTGATAGGCATACTAAACAAGTCCCAATATGCCCCCGTTAACTTATGAATCACCATCTCCAACACTCCCAGGGCCAAGTGAGTTTAAGCAAAGTGGGCATCGCTCCTGTTGGGCCAGATTCCTGTCTCACATTACTGTGAATCAAGAGTAACGTTGTTGAAATCAATAGAGTTTCTATACTAATGTGACAGCAATGTGAGGTCAGAATTAGGCCAAATGGGAGGAGTTATGCCTATTTATATCAGAGGCGGAATTGGGTCTCCACTGAATACAAAATTGGTGTAATTTATCCTTGTTTTGGACATGTAATGAATATCATATCAATGAAATTTACACTATTTTTGCCACTTAAAGTAATTTATTCATCATCTAATTATCATTTTAAGTCAGAATTAATTGTGGCTGCACATGGTTATGTATATAACATTGTAGGTGAAAAATTGGGGGCAGGTTTGAGAACTGTTTGAAAATTTGTGACTTGATTTTTCAGTCTGTGCACTTACTACTCCAGTTAAGTCAATGATAGCTGCATATGCTTAGCACCTATGATAATCAATCAGCTGGGACCTTGAACTTTATGTTGATGACTGCTGTGACTCTTTTGGTTCTTCTCTGACTTCCTTGTTCACCTTAATTGCCCTGCATTAACACCTCTGTCCACTACAATTGTCATTCCCTAAACCTTGTTTTTACCAACAAGATGTATTAATAGATTAAAGCAGTCCTAGAATTTTACTTGACTCTTTATTCTCTTTCTCCTTATATCTCTGTTCTTACTTGCAAGGTCTAAACTTAGGGTTTACCTCACCTCTCATTTAGACTCCTGTAAATCAAGAGTAGCGCCAGTAAAGTAAAGTAATATGGTTATAAAACTGATCAGTTTATAGCCTAGCTGAAAATATATTCCCTAGGTACATCATTCTTTATTAGCATCAATCTGGAAGTGGCTGGCAAGAAGGCCTACTCTTACATAGACTTTTGTTTCACCACTGGAGTAAGGGAAAAAAGAGGCTGGTGCAGGAGACAATAGCCAATGTGGAGGAGTATTCTTGTAAGACATTGCAAAGTAGCTTTTTCACCAGATCCTACAGAAGTAATGAATAGTAGCCATGGAACCTACATTGAAACGAAACAATTTTTTCATGCGTGTAATAAGTATTTCAGTTCTAAAACTAGCAAATGAAAATGATCTGTATGCAATATCTTTTATTAAATGCAATAAACAAGTCAATACAGACCACCTGACCATTATCAACTATTGCAAGCTGTGTTTTGGATTTAATTCAGGAGTTCTTACTAAATTTTGGGTTAAAATGAATAGTAACCCCAGAACCTCAATATTTGCTGGGTTTGATAAGCTATAGAGAACAAGGCAGTGTCAGGTCTCTTTCCTAGAAAAATTCCCCACAGCTGCTGTACAATAAATGTATGATTACCCATAGATGTATTTACAGTAATTGGCTCATTTCTCTTCAGTCAATACATTGTACGAGACAAATCATTTTTGTCTTACAGTATTGTATTTTTGAATAATAGCTTATGTATATTCAGCTGTCTCTGTGTGTCTAATTTTATATATATATAGAGAGAGAGAAAGAGAGAGAGAATAAATATAATACAATGCACAATATATAGGTGTATATACTTAATGAGCATAGATGGGAATGTAATATAGAGCATTGTGCATGTAGCGCATTGTGCAGATATCAAAGTAAAGTTCTTATTAGATCTCTTAAATAGAATAAAATAGCACTGCTGAATATTCTCAGTGATTTCTACAGATGAAGGGCACCTAATGGATAATGTAATCAGCAGACACAGACATTTAAGAGGTAGCTGATTCACCTGTCCGAAGCTAATGTGTTTTTTGTGCAGGTAACCCAGTTCTGACCCTTGGATCCAATTCCTGACCTCTGACTTTGGCTCTGACCCTTGGCTCTGGCATCTGGCTTCTGACTCTAGTTCTGACCCTGGGCTCTATTCCAGGCTATTGATTCCTGCTCTGACTATTGGGCATGGCTCCTGCTCCAACCACTAGGCACCACTGTCTATGTCCCCATCATGTAACAGTTTAAGCAGCCCCAACAAAAACAAAAAGCTGATATGGCAAGTATGGATCCTACAAAGGCCAATATCTCTGCTGAAGATAGTGGAGGTCCTGCAGACCTTGCAGGCCCAGGTTGGTACCCTGCAGGCACAGAATGTGGTTCTGCAAGCTCAAGGCATGCCACCTTCAGCTCCAAACCCTGCTCCCCACGAACCCAAGTACCCATTTACTGACAAGTTAAGTGGTGATTGTGACAAATGTTGTGGATTCCTATTAGTGTTGGCTCCTATTTCTGTTATGCCCATGCTCGTATCCCACTGACCGAGCCAGGGTGGGATTGATTATTATCCTGCTTACTGGGGAGGCTCTGGCTTGGGAGTCTCCACTCCAGGAGAAATCCAGTCCACTTCTGAGACAATTTGAGGATGTTGTTAGACTATGGCTTCAATGATCCACTTCAGGTGTTGTGGCAGGGACACTGGCCAGTTGCTAAATATGCAGTGGAGTTCTGACACTTGGTAATAGACACCGAGTGGAACAAAGCTGCCCAGTGTTATCATTGCTGACTCAACCTAAATGACAATAACTGGCATGGGTGGAATGCCCGTTCAGCCTGGATGCTTTAATTGACCTATGCATCAAGATCGACAACTACCTGATCAAAGGCTTCCATTTAAAAAATGGTACTCCCAGCTCCTGCTAGCTCTAGTCTCCAAATTACCCATCCCTTCCTCATTGCTTGAACCCATGAAAGTTGACCAGGTCTGCCCCGCTTCTCCAATATGAAGAAGAATTAATACTGGGCATCTGGCCAATGCCAATACTGCAGGGACCTAGAGGCTGAATTAGCGCCCTTCCCCCTCCCCCTCAGGGCACTCCAACACTTATCTACTAATATCCAGGTAATGATGGATCAGTATCCAACACATCTCCAACTCCCTCTCTAGCTCTGGCATTCTGTGATACCCGACATGAGTATAGAGGTGCTAGTGGACTTGAGTGCCTCAGGCAATTTCATGCATTTGGAGTTCATCTGGGCACACAATACCCCCACCCAGCAGAAGGACTCTGTTGAGTTAGTGAAGTCCATAGATGGGTCATTCAGGAGCAGTCACCCACCATACAGCTCCCCTAGGAGGTAACAACTCTTCCAGGGCAGCAAGAAGTCCTCTAGCTTGTGCTAATTCATACACCGTATTCACAAGTTGTCCTTGGCATCCCTTGGCTCATGCATCTGCTGGTAGTCAGGCATAGTATGCTTTGACTCTTCATCTTGCTGACAATCCTGTTTCTGGAGAGCTGACCTGGAACCCACAACCCTTGGCAGCTTATTTGGTCTTCCAGAGAATTCAGAGATGTGAAGAGAGGATCCAAAGGCAACCTGGCAACCCTCATGACCTCCTCAATGGCTCCAGGAATTCCTGTTTAAATATCAACACTATGATGATGTGTTTACCCTATCACCTCATCACAGCTATGATTGCCTCATTCACCTTCAGCAGGGAGCAGAGGTTCCCTTCATTTACATTTTCTCCCTCTCTAAAACCTGAACAGGCTCTGGAGCTACCTTGAGGGAATTACACTGCACACACGATATAATTTTTTTTTTAGGGGGGAAAAAATCTTATTTTTTGTTCAGGAAAAACTATTTGCTGCATTTGACGTGAATTTGCAAATAGTTTCAGTTGCACCAAAACTGCAGTTTTGGTGAATTTACTATATGATTAAAAATTTTGACCAAGAAATGTACATGACAGTGAAAACAATTTTTTAGCCCTCATACGTGTGTGTGTGTGTGTGTGTGTGTATGTATATATAAAAAAATATTAGTGCTGTTGATTAATCACAGTTAACTTATGTGATTGACTCAAAAAAAGTAATCATGATAAAAAAATTAGTCGCCATTAATCACACTGTTACACAATAGAATGCTAATTGAAATGTATTAAATATTTTGGATGTTTTTCTTATTTTCAAATATATTGATTTCTGTTACAACCGAGAAGACAAAATGTACAGTGCTCACTTTATATTATTTTTATTACAAATATTTGCACTGTAAAAAAGATCAACAAAAGATATAGTATTTTTGATTCACCTCATACAAGTACTGTAGTGCAATCTCTTTATCATGAAAGTGTAACTTACAAATGTATATATTTTTGTTACATACCTGCACTCAAAAACAAAACAATGTAAAACTTTAGACCCTACAAGTCCACTCAGTCCTACTACTTGTTCAGCCAATCACTAAGACAAACAAGTTTGTTTACATTTACAGGAGATACTGCTGACTGCTTCTTATTCACCAGAAAGTGAGAACAGGCGTTCACATGGCTCTTTTGTAGCCGGTATTGCAAGATATTTACATATAAATATTGGTATGCCCCTTCATGCTTTGGCCACCATTCCAGAAGACATGCTTCCATGCTGATGATGCTTGCTAAAAAAATGTGTTGATTAAATTTGTGACTGAACTCCTTGGGGGAGAATTGTTTGTCTCCTGTTCTGTTATATCCACATTCTGCCATATATTTCATGTTATAGCAGTCTTGGATGATGACCCAGCACATGTTCATTTTAAGAACACTTTCACAGCAGATTCGACAAAACACCAAGTAGGTACTGATGTGAGATTTCTAAAAATAGCTACAGCACTCGATCCAAGGCTTAAGAATCTGAAGTGCCGTCCCAAATCTGAGAGGGTCAGGGTGTGGAGCATGCTTTCAGAAGTCTTAAAAGAACACCACCCCAATGCTTAAACTACAGAACCCAAACCACCAAAATAGAAAATCAGCCTTCTGCTGTTGACATATGACTCAGATGATGAAAACGTCTGCTCTGCTTTGGATCGTTATCGAGCATAACCCATCATCAAGGGGGGAGGGATAGCTCAGTGGTTTGAGCATTGGCCTGCTAAAGCCAGGGTTGTGAGTTCAATCCTTGAGGGGGCCATTTAGGGCTCTGGGGCAAAAACTGGGGATTGGTCCTGCTTTGAGCAGGGGTTGGACTAGATGATCTCCTGAGGTCCCTTCCAACCCTGATAGTCTATGAATCAGCATGGATGCATGTCCTCTGGAATGGTGTTTGAAGAATGAAGGGACATATGAATCTTTAGCGCATCTGGCACATAAATATCTTGCAACGCCGGCTACAACAGTGCCATACAAACACCTGTTCTCACTTCAGGTAACATTGTAAACAAGAAGCGGGCAGCATTATCTCCTGCAAATGTAAACAAACTTGGTTGTCTGAGTGATTGGCTGAAGTAGGACTGAATGGACTTGTAGGCACTAAAGTTTTACGTTGTTTTATTTTTGAATGCAGTTATTTTTTGTACATAATTCTACATTTCTAAATTCAACTTTCATGATAGAGATTGTTCTACCGTACTTGTAGTAGGTGAATTGAAAAATACTATTTCTTTTGTTTTTACAGTGCAAATACTTGTAATCAAAAATAAATATAAAGTGAGCACTGTACACTTGGTATTCTCTGTTGTAATTGAAATCAATATATTTGAACATGTAGAAAATATCAAAAATATTTTTAAAAATGGTATTCTATTGTATTGTTGTTTAACAGTGTGATTATTTTTTTAATTGCTTGACAGCCCTAGTATATATAGTTGTTTAATTTTGCATGTCATATTATTGTGGGTGTCTATCCCACACAGAAAAACAATACAAATGAATGACTAAGTCCAATCCTGCTTTCAAAATTCTCATTCAATTCAATGAAAGCTTGGCACAAGTAAGGACTTCAGTATCAAGCAGGTTGTAGCCCCATGTGTGCTGTAACTAGATGTTTCTATGCGACACTTTGTATTTTCTCAGTATTTACTTGTATTGTTACTCATTTTGGCTGCAGACATGCAGTATGCTAACTGTGTCGAGTGAAGATTATGGGAGTTGAGTGAATTCATCTCCTTGGCAAATATGGTCAGCACCTCTTAAGAGAATGTCTTAAAAATTACTCTTTGTTTTTTCATCATCTTCTAAATTTAAACAAACTCAAGACTGTACTTTTGGTATAAAAGAACCACTACTAATTGGCAATACAAACAATTATTCCTTAGAAATAGATAATTATTTCTTTAGTCCTTCATACATAGTATTTTTTTTAAGTGAGAGAGCTATCTTAGACTCATCCGTCTTCCTCTAGTTTTAATGCCAGTTGGATGAACACATCTCTTGATAGGAGTGGGAATTACCAGTGATCCTCCTTTTCCTGTTTGCATCTAGAAGATGCTCATGATCCCAGTAAGGGTTTCAGATATACAGGCCACATCTTAAAGAGTGATAGTTTACGTAATTTCTCCTCTTTTTCTAAGCAACAAATACCAGCAAAGCATAGTCAGGAAAAGGCTTGCTTACACTTTTTGTGCATTTTAAGTCAGTCCTCCTTCAGCTAAAACTAGAACAGGTATTGATTCTCAATTTATATTTTGCAATACAAATGGAGAATGAACACGTCCTGTGTAGTAATTGAGCTGGAGAGGGATTTAACATCCAAAATATTGATTAGAATCTGCTTATTTATGCACCATTGATTTTGAACTGCAGTTAATCTCCTTATCGGAAACACTGTGGTTTCTTTCTATATGAAGTTGAGACTTGCATTCTAATAATTGTCTAACTGTGATTTCATGTTGCTTCTACATCAAACACACACGCAGTTGGCAAACTCAAGGTATCATCCTTTCTGGTATCCATCTTAATGTAGCACTTTTTTTTTATTTTGGACATAGTAATTGGATGTAATGTGATTTTATTCAACACCTAGAGAAATATAGAGCGGGTGCTCAGGTCAAAGCTTCATGCTGCTCAAGCTAAAGCAGGACTGGCAGGTGTCAGTACCTATCCCTGTAAATAGTAGCTAGTGAACTGTGAGCCATTTATCAAGTCTGTCTTCGAAGTTAGGTTAGAACTTGGGAAATATAAGGAGTCAGAGAATCTAGGAAATTACACCATGGTAATCTGACGAAATATAGGTGAGATAAAAAGTGCCAGCTCAGTACTAATCTGGTACATATAATAGACCCTGAGACAAACATTCTGGAACGTGCTTCCTCAAACAAAAGGCCAATTCAGATATTTTTTCCAGTGTTGGTTCTTGGTTATAATTTTCAGTAAGCAGTGTTCAGTGCATTAACCTTAACGTGATGTTTTTTCCTGACAGATAATTGTGATGATCAGCTGGTGTCTGCCTTGCCTCAGTCTTCATTCAGCAGTTCATCAGAGCTGTCTAGCAGTCATAGTCCTGGCTTTGCAAGGCTTAATCGAAGAGATGGTGAGTCTATTTTCTGTTGATTTCTGCTTTATTTCCTCATTTTTTCCAAAGCATTTGATTACATAGAAAAAGTAAATGAGGGTCAGTGAGTATTTTCAACTTTATCTTGTATAGAATGTTGAAATGATAAAGAGTGAGCATATATTTCTTTAAAAAATGTGCTTAAGGTTTTAGGAAATATAGGATTTTTATTTTTTAGGATTTAGACCACTGTGTCATATACAAGTATTGAGGAGAGGTGTGGACATAACTGCATACAGACTACTGGAGGAGTTTTGGTAATTTCATTTAATACTAATAGTAGATGAAGCTGAATTGATTCAGAAAATCTATTTGGTTAAGCATCCAAATGTTTGGATACTTGAATTCATGAAATTGGACTGGAAATTTCCCAAGAAAAGGCTTTTTCATTAGTTTCCTACTATCTTTGTTTCTATCATTAACTTCAAGGATTACGCTCAATAAGAACATTTCCAACACGTCTGTTTTCAGTATATATATAATACATTTGCACTTCCTTATATCTGCCAGGAATGAAAACAGACGTGTTGGAAATGTTCTTATGGAGTGTAATCCTTGAAGTTAATGATAGAAACAAAGATATCTATCTATCTATCAATCTATCTATATATACGCACCAATATGGGGGCAAGTGGATATCCATTGGTAATATATCTTACCTGGTTGGGAATATGAGTAATTGCAAGAGGTCATTGAAAAATGGATAAAACTATCATGAAAAGATTTATGAAAATGTTTTTTGTTTTGTGGAAATTCAAAATTTTGGTGGAAATTCAAATTTTAATGTCTTTGACCATCTAATATGCATGACACCATATGCATTCACCTAACCTACATTGGAAGCTAATGACAAACTGCAACTACTGATATTTAGAGCCTTTTTTTTAGTGAAGGACAGCAGACAGTTGCAGTTTAGGTGACCATGCAATTGTGCCTCTCTATTTGCATGCAAAATACTAGGAATTATGCAAGCAAATGTAGGTGTGCAAATATGTACTGAATTCTTGCCTCTTGTAATGACAGCGTGTCCTTTATATCTACCCAATTTCCATACCTAATTCTTATATATGTTTTCCATATCAGATTGGTCAATTTCTGGAATTAAAGCATACAAATGGACTTTACGGTACATCTTATTGTTTGTTTAAAAGGCAGTTAAAATTAGAAATTTTTTTTAGAAACAACTTTGCTGAATTATTGCTGGAAGATTAATTTAATTTAGAACTTGTAACAGAGGATCCAGAAAATATTTTCTTTAACTGCTATTTAACTAACTACAGTATAATTTTAAATGATCTATTGTGTCATGAAAAGGAAATTGTCTGAGAGAAGAGAAATTTTTGTAATTACTGTAAACATATATTCTGTTGCTAATGATAAAAATCTATTGAAATACTTTGTGTGAAGGACAACTATTCTGAAGCTTTTTGACAATATCTGTGACATGATATGAATTCTTTGTCTAGAAAGAAAAATGAGTTAGACATTCATTCAAGGACAAATCACTGTTGACATTGTGTTGTACTAATTGCATATTAGTAATGACTAATTAGACTAACACTCAAAAGCCAAAATAAAAAATAAACATAAGTATTTAGGGCATTGAAGAGAGAAAAACAAACCTTGAAATACCACGAAATTGCAGTAATCAGCCTCATTAGGCATGTATCCAGGAACTCAGTCATTCTTGTCAATAATGCACTCAAAGCAATTTTTCTTTTTTCCTGTGTGCCAAGGTGGTTCTTGATCTTACCATCAAAGTGCTACTGATGAGGAAGAACAAAAACCTTCAAAAAAGATTTTAAGTAGCAATAAAGTGGAATGATGCAACGTGGAGTTATTGGTAAACAAAAGCCCGTTGGCAGAAGTAGCTAAAAATATTTCTTTTTATAATTACTTTGTAGGGACCAAACTCTTAGTTAAGCTAAAAAATATATGTGAACAACAGCATTTTTTATGGTCTCTAAACAAGATTGCCTCAAGATTAAAACTAGACTGTGACTTGGACTACACTCATGTGCAAGTCTAAAGATAGAGTAAGAGCCCACCTTACACTGTGATCTACCTGAACCTTGGGAGCAGGTGCATAAGAGTAAGCAAGGCTACTCACCTGCTTACTCTCTTCCTGGAGCAGGTGGGCAAGCAATGGGCAGAGTAGCTGAGCCAGTTTAGGGTAGGAGGTAGGAATTTTCTGCTGCTCTGTGGCTGTACTAAATTACTACCCCTGGCAGCAAAGAGAAAGCAGTGAAGAAACTGTGGCCCAGATGTGTGCCTCTCTGAGGCCACGTCTACACTACCCGCCGGATCGGCAGGTAGTGATCGATCTATCGGGGATCAATTTATCACGTCTAGTGTAGATGCGATAAATCGATCCCCGATCACTCTGCTGTCGACTCCGGAACTCCACCACGGTGAGAGGCGGAAGCGGAGTCTACAGGGGAGCGGTGGTGGCCATTGATCCCGCACTGTGAGGACACGAAGTAAGTGATTCTAAGTCGATCTAAGATACGTCGACTTCAGCAACGCTATTCTCGTAGCTGAAGTTGTGTATCTGAGATCGATTCATCCCCCACCCCCAGTGTAGACCAGGCCTGAGTCTCCATGAATTCCAGGGCTACACCTGGGCGGTACCTAAAATCACAATCTAGCCCTTAGTAATACACCATTATTTCAGACACTGAAAAAAGCTCTGGTTATTAAGAGGTGCTCAAATGCATTCAACTCACCCTATCTATTTAATAAGAATTTACATATATTGATAAGTATGTAAGATAAGTGGTAATAATACTTGATACTTCCAGAGAGCTTTCTATCCTTGGATCTCCATGGTACATTGGAACTCATGTTGCACTCTGAAACGATTTATAGTGAAGTAGAATGAAAGTCCCAAATTGCTTCATTACAACATTGTGTAAATTGTAAATTTGATTAGCATGAACCTCTGCTTAGAATAAAGTTGTTAAAATAAAATGACTTCATTATAAGAGGGATCGACTGTGTTCTGAAGTGTTCCTAAGGATGCTTACCTTAGGACCTTACTTTGCATTGCTTTGTGAGAAGATGGCAGGATTGTCTCAATAAGGTGCACTCCCAAGAGTGTTAATTCATTTAGCTATATCTCTTAAACTATGAAATCTATCAGCATCATAGTAGAATGCATTTTTACTTTTAAAATTGCCTTTGCCTTCCTCCTCCCTAATGTGCTCAGGCATTAGTAATGATCATAGCTTTACCTCTGGCATCTTTCTATTACACATATATCCAAAGCAGTGGGTTGTCTAATTAGAAGATTGCTAGCTCTCTGCCTACTCGTTCTTTACCTCTGAGGGTCACAGTACCCAGCAGGATACAGATCTGAATGTCTCATTCATCCATTATGCTCAGACATTTTGTTGATATAGTAGTTCATGACCAGACAACTTGTTTAGCCACCTTTACATGGCATGATCCAACTCCCCCTGGAGATGGAGGGGAAAAAATCTTAAAATGCCCTCTAGCCTTCTATAAATTAGCTTTAATCTATGTTTCCTTTTTGAGTGCTGTAAGGATTCAGTATTAAGGCTGGGCCACTAGTGAATATTTTTTCCCACTAACAGGTTCACAATTTCTAGATCAGGATTTGACTTTTTTTTTTTTTAACTTCTGTGTGTACTTTTCAATGAACATTTCTGTTAACAATATTTTGTAGGTGACCATATAAGGAAGATAATTTAATCAGGAAATATAAGTATATATTCATGAATGTATGTGTTTGCAGACAAATGAGTTTATTCACACAGGAAATGTTTGCCAAGCCAACCAGTATAGACTGGCCTTTTGGAGTTAGGAGTGAGGGGGCTGGGAGTCAGAGAGCCTAGGAGAATGAGAAAGCCATTGATTTTTAAAAGGCAGCAACTCTGAATGGACAACATTTAGGGGAGATTAGATGGGATAGAAGAGTGGAAACTGAAGCACCTGAAAAGTCTCTTTAACTGGAGGCATTTTGTACATGTTCCAGCCTGAGAACATGCAGGAAGTGTTTGCAGTTTGGCTAAGTATTGAGGCAGGGATCAATGCTTGAGGACAATCATGTGTGATACAGCAGGGCCAGGGAGCAGCGGGAGAGTGGTCATATTGAGTGCCAGGAAGTGGGCTCAACCAGAGGTTCTGGAGGAGCTGGAAGAGGGGCTGCAACCTGGCGCACTGCAGATAGATATGGGCCAGGGACTCCCTCACAATGCAAAAATGGCAGGCGGCGGTAAGAGAGGTGAACTGCTCCAGGTACACGCCCATGCTCATGGCTCCATGAAGGAGCCACCAGCTAATGTCCCTGGTGGGCCCTGGAACCAAGATGGAATACAGACTGGCCCACTGGGGTCCCTCACCCTCTGCAGCTGGTAGAAGGTATCAGGGCAGGACATGAGGTTGGGGAAATGAAGAGTGTGGAGCACGAGCGTGTAAAGATGGTCCTATGGCACGGTTTGGAAGTGAACCAGCTGCAAAGCATGCAGCCGGCTCGGGGTACGAAGGGGTGGGGGCCGAGAGGGCTCACGGGGCAGGGGCCCGATGAAGAGATCCGGATGGCCTGGGGTGAGGGCGGGCGGGGGGACACCCTCTTGCAGACCCACTTGAGGAAAGACTGAGACTAAGGCTTCCTCCACCTCCCGAAGTATGTGCCGAGGGGTGCCAAGCGTGGAGAGTCCCATGCGCCAGCCAAGCACATAGGGATCCACCCAGTCTCCCCAGTTGTAGTCCAGGAGGTCTCTGATCCTAGGGTGGGAGAGCCGTCGAGGGGAGATATATAAGCCCTTGGCTAATTAAGGCGTGGTTCCCTGTAGTCTAGGGAAGGTTACTACAGGTTAATTGGAGCACCTGTAGTCAATTAAGGCCCTGTCAGGAACCTAATAAAAAAAACCCTGCTTCAGGCAGACAGTGTGTGCAAGCAAGGAGAGAGGACTGGAGTTTGGAGGTGTGTTGCTGAGAACTGAAAGACCAGAGAACCAGAGGAAGGGACACCCTGCCCCAAGCATCCAGGACTGAGGGTAACCTTATGCAAGGGGGAAGAGGGGAAGAAATGCACAGGGCTTGATAGGGGCTGGGGCTCAGAGTGAGGAGCAAATCCAGACCTCTTCCCTGCTTCCTTCCTCTACCACCTTCCCGGGCCACTAGCTGGGCCTTTGGCACCGCAGGGGCAAGGGGTGGTGTCCTAGCCCCCCCACCAAGGAAAAATGTGGGATCCACCATACCAACATTGGCCATTTTGCCACATGTTGTATGGCATCGTCTCTCTGCCGCACAGGAACAGATATTCACAGGGATGCTGTTGCTATATGGGTGCCTGCCGATGTGAACTAAAAAAGGCTGCTGACTGGGAGTCTTGCTACCATCAGGAAGAACTGTGGGGCCAGCAAGTAGTAACACAAGTTTGAGACGAAAGGGTCCAGGGTAATATCCACAGCTGCAAGGTGGTGGTGGAGGGGTTTATCTGTGTAGCTGCTTTCATGCCTCTTGTCACTGGTGTATCTGAATATCTATATTTGAGGTTCTTGTTTCTGCAACATGTATTCAGCAGGTGGAGTAAGCCAAAGGTGTGGATCTCTGCTGGGCACACATTGGACAAGAGGGAGAAGGTGCTTGTAGACCAGGAACAGCTCCTGCAGGGGGAGAGAAGATGCTGCTGTAACAGCAGCAAATCAAGAGGAACTACGAAAGACTAATGCCAAACTCCAGGCATCTAGACAAAAATTGGTAGCAGCTGACAGAGAAGCAAGAGAGCCCAACTGCAGCCAGCATGCTTGGTATCAAACTCATATCAACACTTATTTGACTAATACCATGGAGATTGGGGCTGCTCTCCATGATGCTCTTCTTGTTTTCTATATGCTACAGTCTACATGCTGCTTTTGATAAGCAGGTTACCTTGATGGTGGTTGGGCCAAAGAGGCAGATACTGCTATTTCCCTTGTTTGTCCTTGGATTCTCCTTCTGGTCATGGGCTATTGAAGTGGGTATTGTTACCTTTCCTGATGGTAATAGACACCAACTGGAACAAGGCCACCCAGCATTATTATTTGTGACTCAATCTAAAGAAAAATATTACAGATGAACTGGCATGGGTGTAATGCCTGCCGGCATGGGTGCCTTAGTCAACCAATGCATCAAGATCGATGATCGCCTAACAAAACGCTGCCAAGAAAAAAGATGGTTCTCCTGGTTCCACCAGCCCTGCCAACTCTAGACTATGGCATCAAATTACACAGATTGCACAGTGATGTTTGAATATCAAAACTAGCAATGAAAAGTTTACGAAGAACTCATAGGCCAAAATATATTAGTAAAACCCATTCACCAAACAATTAAAAAGCGCAAACAAAAATGTAAAAACAAATGTGATCACTTTTCAGACAATAAGCAGTTAGAAGAAAGGTCCAAATCCAGCAAATTTGTTTGTAATAAATAGTAACAAAAGAAAAGACAAAAGACAAATAATTACACTGGTTTTATAAACAAATAGGTTGACAGTCCTCAGAAGATAATTAAAATGGGCTTACTTTTTCAATTTTATTAGCATGCAAATAAAATTCATTAAGACTGATCTCTCGCATTGATACAAGCTGTAAGAAAATGAAGGTAGAATGAAAATGATGCAATCTGATGGAAATCTTGGTGCTTTTATAAATTAACAGCAAATCTAAGTTGATCCAGCTAACAGCAAAGCTTGTACCTCTGTGACTTACCTGACTTGAATAGGTGAAATAAAGACAAAGAGGTGATATAAATCTTTAATGTTTGAATTGGGTTGAATAAATGAATGCTACAATGACTAATACAAAATAGAGGCACAGGATGATGCATATTAATGCATTGAGAGTGAGACATTCCTGTCACCTTTTATTTTCAAGACAGGAAATGCTACCCCTGCATTACTGGACTGATTAGTTCTTCAAATTAGAATAATCATCAATGATTTTTCAAGAGACTAACCTCAAACAGGCTTTAGTTTCATAATATAGCTTCAGTGTCTATATGCCAAATATTTTAAGTATGCTTAGGATGACATGAAAGCAACTACTAGAGACCTGATATACAATCTTGACTCAGTTGAAGTCAATGGGAGTTTTGCAAATGTGCAAATAATGGAAAAAATCATTCACAAATGTGAATTGAAACTTAATTTAAGGTCCTCTTATTTGCACCCTTTTTATATGCTTTTCATAATTATTTCTGGAAACAAAGTTTTGTTCCTACAACTGTTCCTGAAACATAATTTTCAACTCCACAGCCAAAATCCATTGAGTAACCTAAAATGTGTTTCAGCTGGAATGGATTAGTTTAGAATTTTATTTGTGAGGTTAGTAAAGGAGAATAAATGACAGTGCAGAGGAGAGTCAGGGCTATACAGAGAGCTAGTTTATTACCTGCTTGTGCCAACTTCATAGCCGTTGTAAAGGGCAAGACTCCTCCAACCTGCAAATTCGGTGAAAGGCAGATGATGAGTTTAAGGTGGGCACTTCAGTTCACTGTAGGAATTGGGTGGAGGAGGTTCCTTATGAACAGGGACCAGGGAGATTGCCTCAAAGGTAGCAGCATCGGCCTGTTACAGCAGCTGGTAGGACTCCATTCATCCACAATTCTACATCTTTCTAGTGGGGCTTGTTACCTTGGAAATTCTTTGGGGCTGTTTCTCCACCTACAGAATGAGAAGAAGAGAGCTGGGAGCACGTGGGGTCTGTAGGAGGGTTTCTGTCAGTAAAGGTAGATTACTCAAATGTCCATAAAAATGAACACAAAAGGACCATGAATAAGATCAGATCAAAATACATTTTCAAATATGAATGAAATTTGTTTATGCTATTACTTAATCTGTACTCTAACACAGTACAATGAAATGCAGTTTTGACCCACTCCTGCTGCCTTTATCTCTACATATTGCTATTTACCCTTTTTTTAGACATTTTAAAGCTAAGAGTACACTTTTTTCCCTCAGTAAAGTCTGTGTCACCGTACAATACTTTAATTAGTTATCAGAAATCTTCAGAAGGTTCTGATAAGAATCTGATTGCAAGAAGGAGTTTTCTGTCATTAAAGAGTTCAGGGAGAAGCCCCTTTTATTTGTACATAGTATCTGAGGGGAGGCGTATTTACACATTTTGAGAGGGGAAAGTCAAGAGCTTGTAATTCATGAATTTTTGGGGGGCCTGCAAGCTGTGTCCTTTCATCTGGGCTCAGAAAAGAATCTTGTTGACATTTTGAAAAGATTTTACCTATCTCACGTGGTGGCGTGTTTACAGTAGTAACTGGGGATAAATATTTGTATTTTAATAATAAGAAATCTAGGGACATTCTCAAATGATGAACTTTGGTTAAAGAGAGTTACTACTGAAAGTGTGATTAAATCATTAAAGTACACCATTTTAACGAAAATTCTACAATCAAACCGCAAACCAAAACAGTCATATCCTGAACCCTCTAATTGACAGCCTGGAAACAAACAGGTAAGGGATTTTAACATGTATAGGTACAGCTGCACCGCTGCAGCTCATCTGTTGGCATAAAAAACCCCCACCTCCATGCGTGGCATAAGCTATGTCAGTGGGAGAAGCTCTTCTGCTGACAGCACTATGCACGCGAACGCTTATGTTGGTATAACTTATGTCATTCAGGGGAGTGGTATATTCACCTCCCTGATCAACATAATTTTGCCGACATAGGCTGTAGTGTTGACGTAACCTTAGTGACTATCTGCATCTTTAGGCACTTAAACATCTTTGTAAATCTGTCCCTAAATCATGTCTCAAAAATGGGATTTAAGCGATTAAGTAATGTGGGCATTTTTGAATATTTTACCCTCCATAAAAGTAGTAGGCTCGCTGTGTCCCAGTCAACCACCATTTGAAGTATGAATAATGTAAATTGAATGTTTACATCCTCTTGAAATGGACTGTGTCCTGTCCTGGTGCTATATGACAGATTAGAAATAAAACACTCTACAATTCCCTTGTGTACCAGTCACCGTTATTAATTTATATAGTGTACATATAATTACACAGAGTTAAATTTTATAAATTGCTGCATATACATCACACTTCATTAGATGTCTTAAATTACTTTCCAGGGGAAAAACTCCTAGTTGTAACCTAGTTCAGGTAGACCGATAATGAGTTTGGGGGGGTGTTGAAATGAGACTTCCAGCTAGTGCAAGCCACATCACTCAGCAGTTTGGGACACATTTAATTGGTCTCTAGACAACTTAAAGAACAAAAGTCTCTGTCCACCACTCAAATGTCATTTCTGAGAGAGAGAGGGAAACAAAAAAGCCCTGAAATCATTCATTTATGTTTAGGACAAACAGTTCTCAGTTAAGAATCCAGTTTCAGGTTTAGATTCTTTGCAAGGTGTTATGGATGGGGTGAGGGAGGAAGAGAGCAATTAGTATTAGATTATGAAGAATACCAAAGAAGAAACAGAAATGTGGAGCAAAATAAGATGAAAGGGATAGAAAAGGAAGCATAAGGGGACAAAGTATGATTTTAAAAAAAATTTTATACAAAGTATTTATTGTAACATATAACTATTATAGAATTTACAATTGCATGCTGTGACACTTTAAGACAGGAACCCCCAGCTGCATTTCCCTTCAGAACTGCCGTGTACAGTGGGATTTGCAGTAAAGCCATCCTTGCTTCTTTAGGAACACTAGTACTTCAGAGTTGGCTAAGAAGGGAGTTTAATTGACAGCCAGACAGATCGTAGTGAATGCAGTGAGTGGAAAGTGTAGGGTAGAGAAAGTGGATGATTGGTGGTGTTATACAGAGCAACAGAAGGAAGTGCACTTAAGGCCTTGTGTCCATCAGTGGTTCTCAACCAAGGGTATGCACACCCTTGGGGTTACGCAGAGATCTTCCAGTGAGTACATGAACTCATCTAGACATTTGCCTAGTTTTACAACAGGCTACATAAAAAGCACTAGTGAAGTGAGTACAAACTAAAATTTCATACGTACGACTTGATTATACTGCTCTATGTACTATACACTGAAATGTAAATACAGTATTTATATTCCAGTTGATTTATTTCATAATTATATGGTAAAATGATAAAGCAAGCAATTTTTCAGTAATAGTGCGCTGTGACACTTTACTTTTATGTCTTATTTTGTAAGCAAGTCGATTTTAAGTTAGGTGAAACTTGTGGGTATGCAAGACAAATCAGACTCCTGAAAGAGGTACAGTAGTCTGGAAAGGGTGAGAGCCACTGGTATACATTGTAGATTAGCCCCATTTACAGCTATCAGTGACTAGCCACTGGTGCAGTTTCACTGGTATAAACTTCTAGTGTAGAAAACAAAGCTGCTGTTTGCATGAATTCGAGCTCACTTTTGATTGGAACCAGGGTAAACTGCCCCAATGTGAATTGCAGTTTATAATAGTTTACCTTGTCTACAACGTAGGCTTGCACTCGTGCAGCTACTATAGTGGCTGGTCCTGATGGCTGAAATTAAGGCAAATCTTCAGTGTAGACAAGGTCTAAGTAGAACTAGTAATATCAAAAGTATTGGGAGGTGAGCAAGTGAAATGTCAGTTAAGATTTTTCATAGACAAACAGTCAGATTGACATGTTGGTGGGTGGTGAGGTCTTGAAGAGAAGTAGAACTAAGCTGAGTGGCATCAGTGACATTTTTCAGCAAAACACTTAAACACGTGCATAACTTTAAACACAACGTAGTCCCATTGACTAGATTGGGATCTATATCTGATATTCAAGTGTATGTGTGCACGCACACACAATTGGAGTCCAAAGTGTTGCTTATTGCAAGAACAGAAAGTGACAACATTGGAATTAGTGGCTAGGATACAATCCAGAGCCTGTTGAGGTCAATGAAAAGGATTCCCATTTACTTCAATAGGCTTTGGTTTGGCACCTTAAAGAACAACTCTCTTGTGCTAGTTGATTTTTAAAGACTACAAATGATATTGAAAACTGGAAAAAAAAAAGTGAAATAAGACCATTGTAAACTTTTTTATTAGAGCAGAATCTCATTAATTTCAGTCATGGCAGGGAGACCCATTGCAAATGTCTAAATTTTGCAAATGAGCACTTAAGTGAATCAATACAATAATACAAGAAAAGTACATTATCAAATATACAAAAAAGTACTTTGTTCAATTATTTTCAGTTATAATTCAGTTTTAATTATTTATTTAATTATTTGTTTAAACATTCTCTGGTATATTTTGTATAATTAAGGAAGTCTTAGTAATAGACCAACTCAAAACAGCTTTTGATATTAAATCTTGGCTGAGATGTAGGGAGCAGGGTTGCTAGGTGTCTGGTTTTCAACCGGGAAAGTCTGGTTGAAGAGGGAACCTGGAAATGTCTGGTCAGATGTAGTGACTGGACACTAGAAGTCCATTTACCAGGGGTGACTATTGGCAGCCTGTCGCCCAGCTCTGAAGTAGGCGCCCACTTTGAGAAGCACAGTTTATAGGGCTGTGGCAGAGTACAGGGACCCATGGTGAGCAGGGTAAGCAGTTCCCAGTGGGCATGGAACATTCCCAGGGTGGGAAGAAACATGAGCCGCCCCACCAATCAGCACTTCTCCCGGCTGTGCTCTCAGGCACCTGTGGGGTGGGGATGGCTGAAGCAGGTGGGGAAGGGGGCTGCCATGCAAGTAATGCAGAGGGAGGCAGAGGGTGTTGTGCAGGAGGGCTGTGTCCTAGCTTGGCAGTGGGCTGCCTGGCTGCTCCCATGTGGCCGCAGCGCACTTCTGACCTGCACCCCAATGTGGCCTGCTGGAGCTGGGGTTTGCAAGTCACTTGGGGCTGCTCACACTGGAGTTGAGGTGGGAGATCAGCAAGCGATGGTGGGAGGGGGGAGAGGCAGAGCAGGGGTCTGGTTTTCAGCTATTAGAAAGCTGGCTACCCTAGTGGGGAGAGGGACATGGTTTTGTCCCCTCCTCCCCCTCCTTTTTTTAAAAAAGATTATAAAGTGTGAAGATCGTCAAGGGCAGATTAGCAGATCTCTACTGATAATTCAGATTTGTGATAATTGCCATATCAAAAACTAATGCATTCTGGCTCAATTCAACGTGGGGGTTATACTGTGTCCTGCTGATGTAAAACTGGTCTCCTAATAGAGAAGACTGTGATGGCATGCAGTGTTTGCAGACTCTTGCTGTGGTGAGGGGTGTTGCAGCTGGCCAGCACAATCTCAAAAGTGAGCAATGCTGGATGGAGATGGGAAATACTAAATTGGCATTTTGATGCACATCCTTGGGCAGTCTCTCTCTCTTGTGGAGCTCTGATAGTGCACTCACAACTATGTAAAGTGTCGCTCTTCTGATAGGATACTTAAGGGACAGTGGCAGAACAAGCACCATGCATCTTTCTATGGGGTGACTTGTTCTGGGCACAGCTGGCATGTCCCCTTTATGCTACTGTCTCTAAAACTATGCTGAGGCAGCTTTACTATTACTATTTAAATATTTATGTATTTGTGGTTGTTTTAAGGTCGCTGTTGTCAGGCTGGTGAATACTCTGCTGCAACAGAATAATTAGAGGTTAAGGGAGATTGTAAAGACACTGAGAGGGCCTTAGGTTCAATATAAATTTCCTTAAAAAGGCCAGAAAACCAATTCGATACTCCTTAGCGACAGGAACAGCTTCAGTGGATAGGTGTTTTTGAATAAAACAAACGCAAAAACCACGGCTGAAGTTCAGAAGGCTGAGAGTGAAGAAAATATTGGAGAAATTTATCACTTACCAGTAGGAAATGGTTATTTCTGTTTTTCTTCTCACCTTTTACCACAAACTATTTTTCATAGGATATTCAGTGAAGCACTTACACACGTTTAAATGTCAGTACAATATTTTACATTCAAAAGCAATATGATAGCTCTAAGGTGTGCATTGGTTAATGAGCCATTAAGAGTTCAAATACACATTTTGGCTTCGTTACTCATAATGCTCTTGGGCAATATATGTCCTGTTGTTTTTGCTAAATTCTTCATTAAAATATTGTCTTAAGGCCTTTGCATCAATGTCTTCTCACAAATGATAATCTTTCCTTGTTAGTTGCAGAATAGCACTTTGGGTTTGGCCAAATAAATATAGGAAACTCATCTTTGATCTTACTTTGATATTTAATTAACTCTCCAGAGTCCTACTAAGAAAGTTTAACAAACAGGAGATTTGGTCTCTATAAAATAATAAAAGACAAAAAAAGGTAAGACTTTGTTCTGTACTGATATGGGTCTTTCCTCCCTTGAAATGTGAGATTCCATCAAAAATTTCATAAAGAGCTATAGATTAAAACATATTAAATCTAAAAATAGTACTACTCTCTTGTTTTAAAGCGGCCACTGGTTGGCAGAAGAGTCCAGTCTTCCTATTGGTTTAGAAAAGTAATTGTTGTTGAAGGAAACAGTGATACAGGAATAAATCTTCCATCTCATTAAACCTTGATGGCTATTGAACAAGGCTTCACTTCTTCAAATTGCAACTATTATAGGATAACAACACTGAATTATTAGAATCTAAGTATTCTGGCTGCCTCTTCATCTTATGCTTACAAAGTGTAACAAATCCATGGCCATGTACATGTAAGATACAGTTTTGGTAAACTGCACACATTTAGCAAAGAGATCAGAATGAAGAACTTTCAGCTCCACATAAATATGCCTCTCCCATGTGAGCTAAAACACACGGAGGCCGGATTCATGCCATTGGTTTTTCTGCAATTACACCAGGGATGAATTGACCCAGTTGTATTTTAAATAGGGGTAGTTCAAGGTCTTTGTTTTTTATAAGATAGTAGTGTATAAACTTGCCCTCCAGAATTCTAACATTATTCTTTTTGAAATCCTCTTTCAAAATGACAATCTCCCTATATAAACAGAAAGATCAGCCTGGGCTCTTAGTATATTCTGTCTTGTTTCTTAAATAACATCAGTAATAATAGTTTAAAAATCCATTGTGTAGGAGCAATTTCACCAGCTCTGAGAAGCATTTTCTACTTATGCTCACATGGCTAGCTGCTTGAGTTTGATATAAACTTGATTTTGAAATTGGTAGGCTTAAAAGAATAGTCTTGTAACAACAACTCAGGAAGAACCCAGGAATGAAATGACCCATTAAAGCCATATATTTCACAACTCAATGCACTATTTACTGTGCTTCCTAAAATGATTGTTTCAGCCACTGGAGAACTAGAGATGGTTTTGACTCAGTTTTTTTTTTTTTTTTATAAAAGACTGGAAAAGGTTTTTGCAAAGATATGGAAACATTTTCACCATTTAAACTTTCCCAGGATAGAGTGACTAGTAGTACATAAACATTTTTAAATTAAGTCATCACGCGTGGAAGAGAATCTGGAAATATATTAAAAGGAATCTTGGTATTTCAGTTTCTTAAAGAGGGATCTCTGTCCTCAGCCTTAGATTACCTATGCAACTTTAATTACCCCCCGTGCGCGCACGCACACACACACACATACCACCTCCACTATCACCAGTACATGTGCATTGTGGTAAGTCTTTAATTACATGATCACAAACTATTCTTTCCATTGGACCTCTGTCTCATTCAGTGCACAGGATGGACCTATCTGGGGATGAATTGGGATTGCGGGCTGAAGGAGGGAGTAATGCCATCATGTGGCATCATATTGACACCCACATGTCATCAGTAGGGTTGGAACCTTTAGTTCTTCGAGTAAATGTCAGTGTGGATCCCACTATAAGTGTGGATGTGCCTCATGTACATGAGATTGGCATTATTTTTGAATAGCCATGTACCTCAGGGTCATGCATGTTCCCTGTGTCCCCTTATGCTCCTGTAAATGGCAGGAGAACCACAGACATCCCTCTATTCTCTCTTGCCACCCATGCAGAAAAATGGGACCCAGTCAGTGTCTGACCTGCCGTTGTCTTCAGAGACCCTAAACCAATTCTTAATCTGTTTGGTGAAGAAACCTTATCTTCACACTTTCACCTAAAGAATGCTGCTTATTTAAAAGCAGGGTGGTGGGGGGGAATGATGATCCATGATAGGGCAGCATAAAGAAAGCAAAGAAAATGCTGGCGGAATCAGCATTGACCATACTGATGCTGACCATTTCAACATCGTGAATGCCGCAGCACTGATGACTACAGCTCCTGTACTGCTGCATCCACACCAGTGACCAGGCAGGAAATCATGATATATGCTTGTTCATAAATGGGATGTCAACTGAGTCAGACTGAGCTTAAACATAGTTCCAAGAGTGATAGGTGGTCTGAGAGAGAGGACACAAGACAAAGCCCCTAAGCAATCAGGCAGAACAAGTGACCCAGCACTGATCCTGGTACTGAAGCCCATAATGGAGCTGACCAAGGACCTGAAATATACAGTAAAGGCATCCATATCTCCTCTGAAGTCATTCCTAGTACCATAGAGGCAACAGGCACTGGACCCAGTACTGGCTCCGTACCACTCTATGGCACTGCTTTTTGAACAGACGATACACTCCTGCTCACCACTGCCAACATATTCCTTCCTGCAGCTATTGAGCAGCGATTCCTTTCCCTTGCCATCAGAGAGCAACTTAAAGGAAGGTATTGGGGATCCTCTTTTTCAGAAGGCCACTCCAAATGGCACTGGCCTAGCAGTTACAACCAGGATACATATGGCATGTCACTGTGGCCACATTGGCCTTACTGGCAACTGTCCATCCACATGTCGATAAGCAAGTCACCTTCCTGAATTTCTAGGAAAAGGAAGAGTTCATGCTTCTCAGTGGATTCTCAGACTAGGCAAACAAAAGGAGAGCCAGGTTTGGGCCTACAGAAACAGGAGACCATAGAGAGGCAGTGACTCCCATCTCCACACAAGGAATCCTCCTCATGGCCAGATCAGGCAGTAATACCAGCGCTTGCCCCAAACACAGATGACCTTAAGGTCTTCCAGGACCTCCTATCCCAAATTGTGAAGACCCTGGACACTGAGACTGTGTTCCTACAAGAAAAGTCTCATACGCTTTATAACATTCTGAGCATAACATTCTCTATCAGAATCCTTCTCATTAATGAAGGGATCCTGGAAACATCCAAATGGCTATGGCAGATCCCAGCCACTCTTCCAAGTGTTTGAAGAAAAAGTATCAGGTGCTCCCAAAAGTTTTAAGCACTTTTATTCCCATTCAAATCTAGGGTCCTTGGTCATCTCGGCAGTGCAAGAAAAAATGAAGTCCACTAAGAGAACTCCTAAGGACAAAGGCCTACATTTTTAAAGATATTTAGGTTTACTATACTCAGAATTGCAAAGCCTAACTGATTTAGTAAAAGACCAGACAGCACCACCTCACATTGTCACAGAACTGAGTTGATGGAAGGCACCCAGAAATGTTTGCGGGGTACCATTCTTTGTCCCCTCCCTGACAAAGACTTTAATCATAAATGCAGCAGGTACAGATTGGGGAGGCCACCTGGACCATCTACAAATGCAAGGCACTTGATCTGCAGAAGACATGGGGCATCACATCCATGTCCTGGAGCTCACAACCATCAGACTAGCCTACATTGTCTTCATACTTGCTCTTCAAAACTCCACAGTGCAGATGTTGTTGGGCAATATCTCCATGATGCTCTACATAAACAATCCAGGTGGTACAAGCTCATATCTCTTCATGGAAGCTGCCAAGCTCTGGACACCATGCTAGCAATATGGGATAACCCTGATAGCTGTTCACCTCCCAAATGTCAACAACCACCTGGCAGACTTTCTGAGCAGAAAATCTGCCCTGCCACCACTCATGAGTTGTCACTGTGGAGATCCATCACACAGCCTATATTCCAGTGATGGGGACTGCAGTGATAGGTCTGTTTGCCACTGATGGCAACACCAAAAGACAGAACTCTTGTTCCATAGAGGATGAGAGTCTGGGGTCATTACCAGACACCTACCTTGCACAGTGGTCCCAAGACCCCTTGTATGCTTTGTCACTGATTCCCTTGAACTCCAGGGTGAGCTCCAAAATCAAGAGACAGAGCAAGTTCTGGCTAACAGACAGTAGACAGATGTCCATCCAGCTTTTGATCCAGCTCCAAGGCTGCTTGGACCTGATCTCACAACACCATGGCCAGATACTCCATTCAGACCCAAAGTCATTGCATGTGATGGTGGGCCTCAAGTTGGCTGGTGTAGGGACCATGACATGGGTGGTCATACCTAATGTCAGGAGTCAGAAGCCTGGAACCAGAGCCACAGTCAGAATCAGGTGCCACACCAAAGGTCAGAGCTGGAGACCAGGAGACTGGAGCTGGAGACTGTCAAGTGCCAGACCAGGGGTTGAAACCAGAGTCATCTGTATAGGGAATAGGAGCAGGGATCTGGAGTGAAGCAGGAAAGCAAAAAGAGGGAATAGACAGTCATCTGGGATAAGGAAGGCAGGAATCGGGAACAGACGGGAAGGCAGGGTTCAGGAGCCTAGCAAGTAGGCAGGATCAGTAGTTGCAGCTAGCCAGGAATTCACTTAGCTTCTTAGACAACTTCCTCTGCCTCTTTCTGGTTTAAGTAGTATGTCCCAGCCAGTTAGTGGGGCTGGATGTCTCT
The DNA here is from genome assembly GCF_965152275.1 of Natator depressus. Classification (NCBI taxonomy): domain Eukaryota; kingdom Metazoa; phylum Chordata; order Testudines; family Cheloniidae; genus Natator; species Natator depressus. Next base: position 85,238,407 of record NC_134238.1, read on the forward strand.
CCCAATCAGGAGTTTGGTGAGCAGGGCCTTTTGTGATCTAGAACTTGGCTAGCCCTCTTCTCCACTGGTTCAGGTGAGCTGCTGGGTGGCAGTCATGGTCTCAGCATGGGATGGAGACATGTTGGCCCGGGTTTGAGATCTGCAAGTCCTTATAGCTAGTTATGTACTATGGACAGAGAACTGTTCTTTCAGAAAATTCTAATACAGAACAGGAAAACGTCCACCAGAAAAACATAGTCATCCTAATGTAAGAGGTTTTTGATATGGGCAGATCACCATAGTCTAGATCTGGTCCTGGCCCCATTACCGAAGATCCTTGATGACATATTGTACTGAAATCAGGCAGCTTTTCACTCAGCTCCATTAAGGTCCTCCTCACAACATTCTTCAGCTTTATCTTTTCAAACCCAATGGTACCAAAATATCTCAGAGTTATCGGACACTGGTCACAGAATCTGCTTCTTCCTGGGACCTCAGTTTAGTTCTTCTGAGACTCCCCTTGAACTTCTCTCAGAATTTTCCGTACAAGCCTCAGTCTGAAGACAGTATTTCTAGTAGCTATCATTTTGCCAGGGGAGTGAATGAGCTTCATGTACTTATGACAGAACGTCCCATAATATATTCCCTAAGGGTAGGAGAGAAGACCCTTTTGTTTGTGTGGACGTTTGTTACCCTGAAAGGGGTTGAGTTTTGGTTAATGTCTTGGTGGAAGGGCTAAGTCACATCACCCACTCCAATTTTTGTGCAGTTTGGAGGAGAAAATTAAGGCACAGAGAAGCTGCAGTGCCATGTTTGTGAGCAGGGGGTGCTATGGGGCAGCCATGCCTGTATCAGTGGTCTAACTGCTATAGGATGAGACACAGCCATAATGTATTAACATGGGTTACAGAATTTCATACTTTGGCTTGTTCCTTCTGAAAGACTGGGAAAGTGGTGAGACTTGATTCCATTAGAGACCTGAATACTATTCCCAATTCTATCTCAATGCAAGCTCTCATATATCTTATCTGTGAAATGGGTAAATTATAATTGCCTTCCACAAGGCAGCAGCATGAGGCTTTGATTTACAATGAGGATTGTGAAGTGCACAAAAACATTAACCACAGGAAGCGCTGGGACCAGAACTCATAGTCTGTGGACTTGCAGTTTGTCTCATAGACCAAAGGTTATTGGGGAGGACGGAGGGAGTTGAAGTCATTTTAGAGGTTTGCTTTCTCAAAATTTGTGAAGGCTAGAAGTTTTGCATCATCTCAAGACTGCCTGCAGTGAGGCCAAAAGTGCATTAGTCATGATAAAATTGTGAGGCCTTGTCATAAATATAAAGGGAAGGGTAAACACCTTTAAATCCCTCCTGGCCAGAGGAAAAACCCTTTCACCTGTAAAGGGTTAAGAAGCTAGCACAACCTCGCTGGCACGGAGCAAACCACCGCCTCTCAGCTCTTCTAATCGATCCAGGTTTGTTGTAGAAAGAGGACTTTTATACAAGGAAACTCTTTCTGGTGGACACCAGGAAGACTGGCATCCTCAGAGACAGTTAGTAGTTCCAACTAAGTACTGGGTAAAGCTCTTGAGATTAGCCCACGATCATCCTAGTGGCCATGCTGGGGTGAATAGGACCAAAGACCATTCGGGGAGGTCATTCCACTTGGAGGGAATGGGCAAGGATGTTTCTACCTAAGTCCGGTCTTGTGAGGTATGCCAAAGAGTGGGAAAACCCCAAGACCAGGTCAAAGCCCCTCTCCAGCCACACCCCATCATTGAGGTTCCATTTCAGCGAGTAGCTATGGATATTCTGGGTCCTTTTCCGAAAAAGACACCCAGAGGAAAGCAGTACATACTGACTTTCATGGATTTTGCCACCCGATGGCTGGAAGCAGTAGCTCTAAGCAACACCAGGCCTAAAAGTGTCTGCCAGGCACTAGCAGACATTTCTGCCAGGGTAGGTTGGCCCTCCAACATCCTCACAGATGCAGGAACTAATTTCCTGGCAGGAACTATGGAAAGCCTTTGGGAAGCTCATGGGGTGAATCACTTGGTTGCCACCCCTTACCATCATCAAACAAATGGCCTGGTGGAGAAATTTAATGGGACTTTGAGGGCCATGATACATAAATTTGTAAATGAGCACTCCAATGATTGTGACCTAGTGTTGCAGCAGTTGCTCTTTGCCTACAGAGCTGCACCACATCCAAGTTTAGGGTTTTCACCATTTGAACTTGTATATGGCTGCGAGGTTAAGGGGCCATTACAGTTGGTGAAGCAGCAATGGGAGGGGTTTACACCTTCTCCAGGAACTAACATTCTGGACTTTGTAACCAACCTACAAAACACCCTCCGAACCTCTTTAGCTCTTGCTAAAGAAAACCTAAAGGATGCTCAAAGAGCAAACAGTCTGGTATGATAAACATGCCAGAGAGTGTTCCTTCAAAGTAGGGGACCAGGTCATGGTCTTAAAGGCGCTCCAGGCCCATAAAATGGAAGCATCATGGGAAGGGCCATTCATGGTCCAGGAGTGCCTGGGAGCTGTTAATTATCTCATAGCATTCCCCACCTCCAACTGAAAGCCGAAGGTGTACCATATTAATTCTCTAAAGCCCTTTTATTCCAGAGAATTAAAGGTTTGTCAGTTTACAGCCCAGGGAGGAGATGACTCTGAGTGGCCTGAAGGTGTCTACTACAAAGGGAAAAGTGCTGGTGGCATGGAAGAGGTGAACCTCTCCATGACCCTCGGGCATATGCAGCGACAGCAGATCAAGGAGTTGTGCACTAGCTGCGTGCCGACGTTCTCAGCTACCCCAGGACTGACTGAACGGGCATACCACTCCATTGACACAGGTAATGCTCACCCAATTAAAGTACAACCTTACCAGGTGTCTCCTCAAGCTAAACCTGCTATAGAACGGGAGATCCAGGATATGCTACAGATGGGTGTAATCCGCCCCTCTGGCAGTGCATGGGCATCTCAGTGGTTCTAGTTCCCAAACCAGATGGGGAGATACATTTTTGCGTGGACTACCGTAAGTTAAATGCTGTAACTTGCCCAGACAACTATCCAGTGCCACGCACAGATGAACTATCAGAGAAACTGGGATGGGCCCAGTTCATCTCTACCTTGGACTTAACCAAAGGGTACTGGCAGGTACCGCTAGATGAATCCGGCAAGGAAAGGTCAGCCTTCACCACACATGTAGGGCTGTATGAATTTAATGTACTCCCTTTCAGGCTGCGGAATGCACCCACCATCTTCCAAAGACTTGTAGATGGTCTCCTAGCGGGATTAGGAGAATATGCAGTCGCCTACCTTGACGATGTGGCCATATTTTCGGATTCCTGGGCAGAAAACCTGGAACATCTACAAAAAGTCTTCGAGCACATAAGGGAGGCAGGACTAACTGTTAAGGCTAAGAAGTGTCAAATGGGCCTAAACAGAGTGACTTACCTTCGACACCAGCTGGGTCAAGGAACTATCAACCCCTTACAGGCCAAAGTGGATGCTATTCAAAAGTGGCCTGTCCCAAAGTCAAAGAAACAGGTCCAATCCTTCGTAGGCTTGGCTGGATATTACAGGCAATTTGTATCACAATACAGCCAAATCGCCACCCCACTGACAGACCAAACGAAAAAGAAGCAGTCAAATGCCGTTCAGTGGACCCAAGAGTGTCAGAGGGCCTTTAACCAGCTTAAAGCGACACTAATGTCTGACCCTGTGCTAAGGGCCCCAGACTTTGACAAACTGTTCCTAGTAACCACAGATGCGTCCGAGCGTGGTGTGGGAGCAGTTTTAATGCAGGAAGGACCGGATCAAGAATTCCACCCTGTAGTGTTTCTCAGCAAGAAGCTGTCTGAGAGGGAAAGCAACTGGTCAGTCAGTGAAAAAGAATGTTACGCCATTGTCTTTGCTCTGGAAAAGCTACGCCCATACATTTGGGGATGGCATTTCCACCTGCAAACCGACCATGCTGCGCTAGAGTGGCTTCATACCGCCACGGGAAATAACAACAAAAAACTTATTCGGTGGAGTTTAGCTCTCTAAGATTTTGATTTCAACATACAACACATCTCAGGAGCTTCTAAGAAAGTGGCTGATGCACTCTCCCATGACAGTTTCCCAGAATCAACTGGTTAAAATCGTCCTTGAGATGTGAAAAATATTGTTAGTCTTTATATACTTGGTAGTATATTTAGAGGTGCATGTGTCTTATTAACTCTGTTTTCTCCTAGAGCTTCAGGAAGAAATCACAGCCAGCATTTCACCCTATCTGTGATTTGGGGGGGGCGTGTCATAAATATAAAGGGAAAGATAAACACCTTTAAATCCCTCCTGGCCAGAGGAAAAACCCTTTCACCTGTAAAGTGTTAAGAAGCTAAGACAACCTCGCTGGCACCTGACCAAAATGACCAATTAAGAGACAAGATACTTTCAAAGCTGGAGTGGGGGGAAACAAAGGGTTCTCTCTGTCTGTGTGTGGCTTTTGCCGGGACCAGAGCAGGAATGCAGGTCAGAACTCCTGTAAAAAGTCAGTAAACAATCTAGTTAGATATGCGCTAGATTCTGTTTTGTTTAAATGGCTGACAAAATAAGTTGTGCTGAATGGAATGTATATACCTGTTTTTGTGTCTTTTTGTAACTTAAGGTTTAGCCTAGAGGGATTCTCTATGTTTTGAATCTGATTACCCTGTAAGGTATTTACCATCCTGATTTTACAGAGGTGATTCTTTTACTTTTTCTTTAATTAAAATTCTTCTTTTAAGAACCTGATTGCTTTTTCATTGTTCTTAAGATCCAAGGGTTTGGGTCTGTGTTCACCTATGCAAATTGGTGGGGATTTTTATCAAGCCTTCCCCAGGAAAGGGGGTGTAGGGCTTGGGGGGATTTTCGGGGGAAAGATGTTTCCAAGTGGGCTCTTTCCCTGTTATATTTGTTAGATGATCGGTGGTGGCAGCAATAAAGTCCAGGGACAAAAGGTAAAATAGTTTGTACCTTGGGGAAATTTTAAGCTAAGCTGGTAAAAATAAGCTTAGGGGGTTTTTCATGCAGGTCCCCACATCTGTACCCTAAAGTTCAGAGTGGGGAAGGAACCTTGACAGGCCTACAAACACTACTGTCTACCACAAAGGAGACAACCTAGGGTTTGCCTATACTTACTGGGATATCGATGCGCGGCAATAAATGCATTGGTGGTCTAAGTATGTCAAATTCAGTTACGTTATTCACGTAGCTGAAGTTGCGTAATTTAGATTGATCTCCCCCAGTAGTGTAGACAAGGCCATAGTCTTTTTTTACCTCCTTCCTTCTTTCAGTCAGACTCCATCTGCTTTAAGCATCACACTGCTGCAGTCTGAAAGAGGAGCTTTAGGTTCACTGCATCTGTACTACAGAGAGCTTTAGAGTGTGAAAATTTCCTCTCTCAGTCTGCAGGGAACTTTAGCTACATTTTTTTTGTATCTTGCATCTTCATTCCTTCTGACTTGCGGGTCTCATTGTTAATACCATCATCAGTTCTGGGATGGATCCAAAGGCATACAGTTTTGGCCAAGATTCAGACTAAGTTTTGGATTCTTCTTATGAATGTTAAGCTGTGCATTTGAGGTGGTGATTGGAACACTTTTTTTTTTTTAATTGACTCCACTAGAACATTATGCCAAAATTCCTGAAAATTGAAACTGACTGACTTTGCACAGCTGTAATATGCTGGCAAGAGTTTAAAATCACACCAGTTAGAAAACACCCGCCTCCTTTCACTCACTATGACATCCAGTCATTATATAATGAAAGAAAAGAATGCAGTCACATAAGATAGTGTTGGAAAGACTTTGTGTCCCAACTACTAACTGCAGCATGCGTTCCTAATTTGCCACAGATCAACACAGATCCCCCCTCAAATCCCCAGACACAAATCAACACAAGCAGTTGACACAATAGAAGGTTGAGATTCTCTCATGGGTATTTTTAGTAAAAGTCAGGGTCACAGGTCTCGGGCAATAAACAAAAATTCAGACGCTTGCAACTTGTCCATGACTTTTACTAAAAATGTGGGTTTGGGGACAAACAAAGTAGTGACAGAGCTTGCAGCTGTTCCAGTCCCGCGACTGATCCTGTGGAAGGGACTGTTCACTGCTGCTCTAGTCCCAGGGGGGCTAACCCAACCCCAGCCACTGCTCTAGCAGCCCCAGGGCTGGCCATTGGCCAGCTGTTCCCAGGACTGCTGTCCAGGGCTGGCTGCTACTCCTGTGTTCTTGGGGCTTGCCATTGGCAAGGTGTTCTGATGGCCTGTGCACTCAGGCTGGCAGATGTTTTGGCAGCCCCTGGGCTGACCACTACCCAGCTGTTCTGACACCTGCTTCTCCACAGCCTTGGGGCTGGCTGCTGGTCAGCTTTTTGGCAGCCCAATATGGCTGCTGATCAGCTGTTTCAGCAGCTGCTGCTCCAGCAGCCCCAGAGCTGACAACTGCTTCAGCCCTAACCCAGAAGAAATTCCAGAGGTCCTAGAAAGTCATGAATTTTTTGACCGAATCCTATCCCTAACAATAACCAACATGCATAGTCTACTGAGTACCACTGTGACAGCGAGAATGACCATGGTTGATGGCATCACACCATGCATCACGTAGTGAAGTTCTCAGATCTGAGTCAATCCTGCAAATCCACAAATTTCTGGTGTGGCCCTATGGGCAACATCCAGAAAGGCTCAGGGCATGCTTCCCTTTCCGCGTTGATGGAAAATTTGAGAGGCTGGTGTGCTAGGGTGTTTTTGTCCATCCTGGCAATATGACTGAAGAGCACACAATGCCACTTTTGGATGTAATGAGTGACTGAAGGAGGGTCAGATCTCTGCTAGATTGACATTTCCCAAAAAGTTAAACCAATTTATGCTCAGGCTTTGGCACTCACAGTGCATATGAAAGGCCTCTAGCTACTCCAAGTCTGTCTGTAAGAGGGTCCAGGTTTCTGACCTGTATAGCAATACTGGTAATACAGAAGTTTGATAGATCCTGAACTTTGTCTCAGCTTAACTATATTTTGAAGACATGGACTTTGTGCATGGGACAGTGAGACCTATTCATTGAAGAACATCTGGTTTGCTGTCACTGTTTGAACTCTGCTTGCAGCACAGGTACGTGAACTCATCAACATTCTCCAAGGCACTTGACAGCCTCCAACCCCGCACGAGGGTTCTGGTGACCCAATTCTGAATCTTGGTTTTCCACCATTAGACATTCAACCCCATAATATAGGCTGCACCCTGAAGGACTGGGCTGAAATTCTTTGACCTCTCCACAAGCAAGGTAGTGTTACTGACATAGTCTTGTCAGTGAACACTTCTTGATCAGCCTTGATTCTGATATGTGGAGTAGTAAGTCCAAATATCGAATCAATAGCTTGATAGAATAGTGGCAGGGCAAGAATAAATCACTGCCACACGTGTAGTTGTGTAGAAATGCAGTAAAAGCAGTGAATCAATACACACTCTTGCACCAATACCAGTGTGAAGATCATACACCAGATTTAGCAAAACACACAGAACGCTAACTCGTTTCAGTGTGAGCTAAAGTGCTAACCTGTCAACCGAACCAAAAGCTTCTTTGATGTCGATAATGTCACATGAAGCTGGTGTTTAAATTCTTGGTGCAGTTCAGACAGAAGCCAGAGGGTAAGGACAGCATCCACTGTTGACTGCCCAACACTGAAACCTGATTGCTGCGGACAGTGGTGTCCAGTAAGGAGCTGCTGCCTCCTACCAAACAAAATGTGATCAGACCTTTCCAGGGACCAGTAACAATGAGGCTGGCCCACCTACAATAACCCCAAACTCAAACAGTCCTTCATTGCAGCACACACCCTTCATTCACCACCAACACAAATCAACACAAAATGCCAAAGCACAATACACACTCACCCACTTTCACCCATACTTACCATAAGACCATAAACTTCAGTGTCAAAGCCTACCACTAGTAAGCTCATAAGAACTTAATGCCACAAAATATCTAACAATCTCAAACTGGTAGATCATACTACAGATGTGAGTTAAGGGCTTAAATATACACCAGCTCTTCTGGGCAGGGGCCAAGTGGTGACACATGGGGGGCAGGCATGTGGGGTCAAGTGACTTTTTCCCCACCCCTCCACCTCCCGAGACTTGCTGCTTGGCTTGTACTGAGCATGCTCAGTAATACTGCTGAAGCCAGCTGCCGTTACTCTGCCCCCACTATCAGCAGGCACGGATCATCTCTAATTGGTTCTGGGTTTGTACAGGGCACTATCCCAATACAAATAATAAATAAAGTTTTGGTCTCATAAATGCTTCCAAAAGATATTTAGATATACTTCACCCAGAAAACTATACTAAACACTCTACATGTCTAAATCAAAGTGATAATACAAACAATGTTAAAACAATGCAGAATTCATACCAATTTACACAGATAGCCCTGAGGTGCAAACGGAGACAGTAATGTTTCAAATCAAAACATTCCTCCCAAATCTTCAAAATGCACAGGGGCAGGGTTTCAAATGAAAGCAGTTGACCTTCTGCTGAATCCACTGAGGAATGCCACTTCTTATAAATTGCCACAGCACGTCTTCTGACGTAGCAGGATAACTGTGGAAGCTGTGACTTTTTGGCAATATGCACTGATGAATGAAACCTCTTTATTGCTTAATCCGGTATAAACTGCTTAACTATTCTTAGGATCTACAGTGCGCCTGTCTATAATGAAGGGCAACGGTTCTGGCCATATAATCAGTACTTCAATGAAGTTGCCTGTTATCATATGTTTGTCCATGAACACACATTTCACTAAGGTCCTTTAAAACCAACCAACCAGAAAACACTGTTCATCCAAAACATTTGTCCTGATGTCTGTTATCAGTAATTACATACAAAGAAAGATGTAGAGGAAGCAGAAATATAATCTGATCACATTCTAACTATTCACTGATATGTTTATTGCTTGCCTTTCATTTTGTCCAAGAATTTGTGTTTTGGTTATTTATTACCATTTTAGTTACCCATGCGTTACCAGAGGTTGAGAATAATCTGCAATTTAGATGGGATTATTCCAAGCCATAAAGTTTTTCTAACAGACAATTGCCAATCTGCTTCTCATCTTGATCTCAGATTAATTTCTAAATTGCCAAATTGATGCCAAACAAATGTCATATTGTTGCAAGATACCTCAGTTAGTTAGTTGATAATAATCAGAAGGTTATGCTATGATTATTATTAGGTTATACATAGATTGGTGAAATGTTGGCTATTTGTGTGTCTTTTAAGTCTCACAGTGATTTTAAATAATGTGACAAACACAAATTTTAGGCTGGAGCGTCCCAAGGTTCTACGTTGTCCAACTCCACTGGCTTTCTGGCAGTAAATATAACGAGGAATATTATTTTCTGACAGCTGCAAAAAACTTTCATATGCTGGAACTATTAAAGGTTTTTCTCTCTGTTGTTTTTTTAAAACTACACGATTTCAGTAGGGGTGCATTCTGTCCATAGTGATTCGTCATTAAATATAAGAGGCTATAATGTTCTGAAAAGATAGGATCCAAATCTGCATAAATACTCAATTCTAACAGTATTTAGAGTGCTGGGCAGAGACGGGCTCCATCTTACGAAGAGAGGAAAGAGCATCTTTGCGAGCAGGCTGGCTAACCTAGTGAGGAGGGCTTTAAACTAGGTTCACCGGGAGAAGGAGACCAAAGCCCTGAGGTAAGTGGGAAAGCGGGATACCGGGAGGAAGCAGAGGCAGGAACGTCTGTGAGGGGAGGGCTCCTGCCTCATACTGAGAATGAGGGGCGATCAGCAGGTTATCTCAAGTGCTTATATACGAATGCACAAAGCCTTGGAAACAAGCAGGGAGAACTGGAGGTCCTGGTGATGTCAAGGAATTATGACGTGATTGGAATAACAGAGACTTGGTGGGATAACTCACATGACTGGAGTACTGTCATGGATGGTTATAAACTGTTCAGGAAGGACAGAAAAGGTGGGGGAGTAGCACTGTATGTAAGGGAGCAGTATGACTGCTCAGAGCTCCGGTACGAAACTGCAGAAAAACCTGAGTGTTTCTGGATTAAGTTTAGAAGTGTGAGCAACAAGAGTGATGTAGTGGTGGGAGTCTGCTATAGACCACCAGACCAGGGGGATGAGGTGGATGAGGCTTTCTTCCAGCAACTCGCAGAAGCTACTAGATCGCACGCCCTGGTTCTCATGGGTGACTTTAATTTTCCTGATATCTGCTGGGAGAGCAATACAGCGGTGCATAGACAATCCAGGAAGTTTTTGGAAAGCGTAGGGGACAATTTCCTGGTGCAAGTGCTAGACGAGCCAACTGGGGGGAGCTTTTCTTGACCTGCTGCTCACAAACAGGGAAGAATTAGTGGGGGAAGCAAAAGTGGACGGGAATCTGGGAGGCAGTGAGCATGAGTTGGTTGAGTTCAGGATCCTGACACAGGGAAGAAAGGTAAGCAGCAGGATACGGACCCTGGACTTAGACTTCGACTCCCTCAGAGAACGGATGGGTAGGATCCCCTGGGGGACTAACATGAAGGGGAAAGGAGTCCAGGAGAGCTGGCTGTATTTCAAGGAATCCCTGTTGAGGTTACAGGGACAAACCATCCCGATGAGTCGAAAGAATAGTAAATATGGCAGGCGACCAGCTTGGCTTAATGGTGAAATCCTAGCGGATCTTAAACATAAAAAAGAAGCTTACAAGAAATGGAAGGTTGGACATATGACCAGGGAAGAGTATAAAAATATTGCTCGGGCATGTAGGAATGAAATCAGGAGGGCCAAATCACACCTGGAGCTGCAGCTAGCAAGAGATGTCAAGAGTAACAAGAAGGGTTTCTTCAGGTATGTTGGCAACAAGAAGAAAGCCAAGGAAAGTGTGGGCCCCTTACTGAATGAGGGAGGCAACCTAGTGTCAGAGGATGTGGAAAAAGCTAATGTGCTCAATGCTTTTTTTGCCTCTGTCTTCACTAACAAGGACAGCTCCCAGACTGCTGCGCTGGGCATCACAACATGGGGAGTAGATGGCCAGCCCTCTGTGGAGAAAGAGGTGGTTAGGGACTATTTAGAAAAGCTGGACGTGCACAAGTCCATGGGGCTGGACGAGTTGCATCCGAGAGTGCTAAAGGAATTGGCAGCTGTGATTGCAGAGCCATTGGCCATTATCTTTGAAAACTCGTGGCGAACGGGGAAGTCCCAGATGACTGGAAAAAGGCTAATGTAGTGCCCATCTTTCAAAAAGGGAAGAAGGAGGATCCTGGGAACTACAGGCCAGTCAGCCTCACCTCAGTCCCCGGAAAAATCATGGAGCAGGTCCTCAAAGAATCAATCCTGAAGCACTTACACGAGAGGAAAGTGATCAGGAACAGTCAGCATGGATTCACCAAGGGTAGGTCATGCCTGACTAATCTAATCGCCTTCTATGATGAGATTACTGGTTCTGTGGATGAAGGGAAAGCAGTGGATGTATTGTTTCTTGACTTTAGCAAAGCTTTTGACACGGTCTCCCACAGTATTCTTGTCAGCAAGTTAAAGAAGTATGGGCTGGATGAATGCACTATAAGGTGGGTAGAAAGTTGGCTAGATTGTCGGGCTCAATGGGTAGTGATCAATGGCTCCATGTCTAGTTGGCAGCCGGTGTCAAGTGGAGTGCCCCAGGGGTCGGTCCTGGGGCCGGTTTTGTTCAATATCTTCATAAATGATCTGGAGGATGGTGTGGATTGCACTCTCAGCAAATTTGCGGATGATACTAAACTGGGAGGAGTGGTAGATACGCTGGAGGGCAGGGATAGGATACAGAAGGACCTAGACAAATTGGAGGATTGGGCCAAAAGAAATCTGATGAGGTTCAATAAGGATAAGTGCAGGGTCCTGCACTTAGGACGGAAGAACCCAATGCACAGCTACAGACTAGGGACCGAATGGCTAGGCATCAATTCTGCGGAAAAGGACCTAGGGGTGACGGTGGACGAGAAGCTGGATATGAGTCAGCAGTGTGCCCTTGTTGCCAAGAAGGCCAATGGCATTTTGGGATGTATAAGTAGGGGCATAGCGAGCAGATCGAGGGACGTGATCGTTCCCCTCTATTCGACATTGGTGAGGCCTCATCTGGAGTACTGTGTCCAGTTTTGGGCCCCACACTACAAGAAGGATGTGGATAAATTGGAGGGAGTCCAGCGAAGGGCAACAAAAATGATTAGGGGTCTGGAACACATGAGTTATGAGGAGAGGCTGAGGGAACTGGGATTGTTTAGTCTGCAGAAGGGAAGAATGAGGGGGGATTTGATAGCTGATTTCAACTACCTGAGAGGTGGTTCCAGAGAGGATGGTTCTAGACTATTCTCAGTGGTAGAAGAGGACAGGACAAGGAGTAATGGTCTCAAGTTGCAGTGGGGGAGGTTTAGGTTGGATATTAGGAAAAACTTTTTCACTAGGAGGGTGGTGAAACACTGGAATGCGTTACCTAGGGTGGTGGTAGAATCTCCTTCCTTAGAAGTTTTTAAGGTCAGGCTTGACATGACATGACATCCCTGGCTGGGATGATTTAATTGGGGATTGGTCCTGCTTTGAGCAGGGGGTTGGACTAGATGACCTCCTGAGGTCCCTTCCAACCCTGATATTCTATGATTCTATGATTCTATGAATTTTCAAATGTGAAAGATTTTTTTATAAGTTAAACATAGCTTTATAAATAATGTAGCCTAGCTGGGCATTAGTTGTACACCAGATGCAGTAAAATTGCTGCTACTTAATGCTACTATAAAGCCATAAGAAATTCTCATTTGGCTGTTGAAGTTGGCTGGTTTAGTTTCACAAACCTTATAATGATATTTCCTAAAATCATAAATGAAAACTATTATAATAGTCTATGAAAAATCCAGATTCCTGAACAATGAAGTTGGGTTCTAAAGCAGAAAATGCTAACTGAATTGAAGTCCTGTTTTCCTTCACTTGTAGTTAGGTGATTAAAAATTTGTCCTTCAAAGTCACATGAAATAATAATAAAAAGTTTACCTCGGTAATCTACATGTAATATGTTTTACATACCCTACAAAACTAACCAAAAGACAAAGCCTTATTGGTTATGGCACTTAATTGGTTATGACAACCAGATGTGGTTATATTTGCTAAGAGTGAACTTCCCTTAGTCTAGCTCAATTGTATTTTCTATAATGCTGTTTTCCAACCCTACACAGTTATACCCCCTCCTCTTTTAGCATGATATAACAATATAGTACTGCTGATGAGATTCATATTGCTGGCAGCAATCTAAAATTGGCTAATCAGAAGTACATATTTTTTGTCCTCTTTCTCAGCTCTAGAGTGCTTACTATACTGCTTATTCTCAGCAAGAAGGGTTTCTTTATTAATTCCACAGTAGCATAATATCATTCAGAATCCATGAACTCTGATACACGAAGTATCTAGTGAAGCAGAAATTCCCATGGGTTAGAGGAAAAATGAGAGAGCTTGCATTAGAATCTAACTCTATAAAAATGTGAATTTTAAAACATTATATTAGTCATTGCAAAATCATAGAATGTAAGTAAACTCATGAACTGGTTTAACTGTAATTTCTTGCATGCCTTTTGTGGCTGAAATGCTGGCACATTTGATTTTAATCTAATGAAGATGATTAGCCGGGAAACAAAATACACTGACTTCAATAAAGCTATGCCAATGTACAACAGCAGATGATCTGGCACAGTATGTCTATAGAACCTCATAAGTGAACCTCTATATCCTGGGATATTACAGGATGCTAATAGACTGACATACAGTTTTTTTTGAAAGGAGCCTTTGATTATTAATGCAAGCATCTTTGAAAATAACTACCCTAGGGGATTCAATTAGATAAGTATACAGAGTACTAAGAACCATAGGTATAACTCTGGAATACTATACTACAGAAATAATATTTGAACAAATAAAATCATACTTACATGGTTGGGTTCTACAGTGTGTTTGGAATATAGAATTACACACAGACGCAAACATCATAGTACTTCAAAGGAGAGACAATTACTGCTATAGAATAAAACTGAGAACAAATGAAATATTCATAGAGTTGATTCATAGAAATGTTAGCTTGCTGTGGAATGTTAAAAATATGCACACAAAAATTAGGATTTAAACACCATAAAGGTGACATTTCACTTGTTTTCTTTCTTACAAAATCATGATCCCTTTGTGTATGTCAGAGCTGTGTGCAGGCCAGTAACCAGATGGAGTTGGCCAATATTCCCAGCTGCTAGTTGTAGCAATTTACATCTGTAATAATGGAAACAAAATTGAGCATTTTAGTTTTAAATAGAAGGAGGAGTATTTTTGCCTGGAAACTGCAGGTGCCAACATTTTATTTGTTTGCCTACTGTACAGACTGCACCATGCTATCTGTGCTATGAAAGATGCCAAAATTAGTGAATCAGCTTTTCCAGCATTGAAATGTCTTTACTAGAGTGCCATCATCAGAAAGTGATTCATCTAGGACTTATGCTACAGTATTGTGATGGACACGGCAGAAATACAGAGTTATATACCTAGAGGTTTCAGCAACAGACCCAGTAAGTAATAGAGTACCATAGTATACACATCACTCCTTGTTAAAGACAAATATAAAATTTGCAGTTATTCTTTGTAGCTTCATAGCAAAACTGATGCAATACAAAATCCTTTCAGAGGTTTAATTTGATATAATCCTTTCAGCTATCATAATGGTTTTATTTGAAAATTCCCAGAGTGATTCCACATGGAAAAAATCCGTGAATAAACTGATAAGGACTCTTACAGCAAAACATAAGAGCAAAAATCTCCTTTCAGGTCTTCCTGGAAGACTGACTGTGGCAGTCTGCTCTCCCTAAGTGCATAGATTTCCCATTGACTATGCTGTACTGATGGAAGATCCATATATAAGCACAGTAGAATACAAGTCATAATGGAGGGCATGCATCATAAAAGAGAATTTTGATCTATATACTAAATCCTCTAGGTTATCAATGCAATCCACTTCACTAGTCAGAGGCAGTGGCATACATCATGAGCTAAGAAGCTTGATTTAATTTCCAGGGCAGCTTCCCAGCTGGAAAATGTCAAAGTAACATGTAGTGAATATTTATGGTCTACAAGCTTCTTCCTTCTCTGTATGATATGCACTGAAGCCAAATGACTTTTTTTGTACTATTCACGTATACTCTGAGAAATAATGACACAGTCCCCTGCCTTGAGGCCAACGCTAGGCTGGAAAAGAGGACAAAGTTTAAATTGGATGATAGTTTGTTTTGGAGGATGTTCATGTCCTCAGGGATGAGGGAAAAAGAAGCCAAAGAAAGCATAAAAGGAACTGAATTCTTACATGCTGGTGGGAGGTAGCTGAAATCTATAGCAGTCAGAGGTAAAAAGATTACTTTGCGTTGTGGCAGTTTTCTTGCCTAAACTTCAAGGGCCAGCAATGAGTAAGGCATGTTGGTAAGACTCCTATAGAAAGATAAACCAACATTCAGAATTCATTGGCAGCTAAGCAGAGAGAAAACAGTTCCCATGGAAAGGGGGCTAAATTCCTATCTTTGTGAGGGCCAGTGCTTTGCGTGAAAGACAGTTGTTTACCGGTACTAGAGCCTAGTGCATCATGTATTTGAGTTAAATCTGTCTTCCTTTTGTTTTGCTATAACATATATTGATATGATTAATATGTAGATCCATTTTGAATGTTGGTTGCTTCCTTTGTTTGTTTACCACCAAATCAATACATATGGAACCAGAAATGGGATACTATACAAAGCAACCAGCTCAGAAGTCTGAGTGTGGTAGACTTAGCCCAGCAACTCAATGAAAGATGCATTTTTTTTTCTGGATGTTTTCTTGTTACCATCTGTGGAGAACTGAGAAACTTCTGATTTATTTTTACGAAATAATTTTTATATATTCATACATTGAAAGGCCAGAAGGGACCATTGTGATCATCTAGTAGATACCTGGTTATACCTCGTGTATAACACAGGCCATAGAACTTCCCCAAAATAATTCCTAGAGCAGATCTTTTACTAACAAAAAAAGGCAATCTTGATTTAAAAATAATCAGTGATGGAAAATCCACGATGACCCCAGGTAAATTGTTCTAATAGTTATTACTCTCACGGTTAAAAATGTATGCCTTATTTCCAGTCTGAATTTTTTTAGCTTCAATTTTCAGTCAGTGGGTAGTGTTATACCTTTCTCTCCTAGATTGAAGAGCCCATTATTAAATATTTGATCCCCATGTATATACTAACAGGCTGTAATCAAGTCACCTTTTAACCTTCTCTTTGTTAAGCTAAATAAATTGAGCTCCTTGAGTCTATCACTAAAAAACATTTTCCAATCCTTTAATTATTCTCATGGGTCTTCTCTGAACCCTTTCCAATTTTTCAACATCCTTCTTCACTTGTGGACCACAGAACTGGACTCAGTATCCCAATGGTTGTCACACCAGTGCCAAATAGAGAGGTAAAATAACCTCTCTAGTCCTACTCGAGATTCCCCTGTTTATGCGTCCAAGGGTCACATTAGATCTTTTGGCCTCAGTTTCACTAGGCACTCATTCAGCTGATTATCCACTGCAATCCCCAAATCTTTTGCAGAGTCACTCCTTCCCAGGATAGAGTTCCCCATCCTGTAAGTATGACTATGTTCTTTGTTCCCTAGATGTATATATTTATATTTAGTTATATTAAAACATATTGTTTGCTTGCACTCAAAGTGATCTTTGTGTATTAGTGGCCTGTCCTTTTCATTATTTCCTACTCCCCAATATGTGACTCGGTTTCCCCTCTCCCTTGATTTTGCTACTTACTTGGTTGAAACAAGGCAGGCGGCACAGTGATTGAAGGAAAGTCACTAAGCAAAAAAGAGAATCTAACATTGCTGGGGGTAATTATGGCAAATTTCTAGACAGGTCAACAAAGTTGGCAGAAGTACTACCGATTGGGAGAAAATTCATTGACTGGTTTTAACTGGGTTCAAGAGGTCCAAAAAACGTAGAATAGTTTAAAGTGGGAAGCCTGTTATAGGTGAAGGTTCCCTCTCACTCTATCAAGAACTGAGATGAGACTTTATCCAGTAAGGGAAAACCCTACTAGACAGGTTTGAAAGACTTGGAAACCGACCAGGGTCTCCATATGAAAGATGGGTGCCACCTGGTAAGACAGTGTGCAGATAAGCTGTTGCTTGCTTTCAAGATTTATTTTCTCTGTGTTGCCGGCACCCAGTGCCCAGAGGCAAAACAACAGCAGGGGTTCGTTACCCGGTGTGCGTCACTCAATAATCACAACGGGGTGGAGAAGCAGAAAAGTTTATTTGCAGCTGCAAACAAGGTACAGGGAGAATAGAATCTCAAATCCTGCACCTCAGAGCAAGTCATTATACACACTTTTATATTCCTTAATGCAACTGCACTACACATCAGCCAATCAAAACTTTACACAAATACTCTGCCTTCCTTATATAGGTTACAACAATATTTATTTCCTGCAACCTCTAACAAGCATTCCTAGCAATTTAAACAACCAGCACATTCTGTCTGGCCTTCTAGCTGTCTCTCCTATTATCTTTAACTTGGCATCAGCAAACCTTACTCAAACCAGCCAGGCCTGAATTCTATTAAGGGGGGTTGCGAAGAAGCCCTTAGGCCTTCAGCAGGGAGACTTCCTCGACCCTTATGGCCTTCCATACCCTCAACTTAACTATTGGCCATGCCCTGGGGTCTCCAACATCTGTAATTATTTTGTTCTAAATACATACTATGCTTTGTGAAGGCTGACCGGTCACTGGTAAATGCTGACATTGTCCCTGGGAAATAACAGGACAGCCAGTGAACTACACTCAGACTTGCTAAGGTGATCACAGTGAGGGAACGATTACAGGAGGAAATTTCAGCCTAAATCCCCAGTCTGGAGGAAGGGAGAGGAATGCAAGTTGCCACCCCAAGACAGGTTACAGCAGAAGCCTGAGATCTGAGTGAGGGTGCTCTCATGGGGGCTACAATGGGATCAAAAGCACATGGGTTTGACACCAGTTATACAATTTACTTCAGTGGTGGGCAACCTGCAGCCCGTCTGGGTAATCCGCTGGCGGGCTGCGAGACAGTTTGTTTACATTGACTGTCTGCAGGCACGGCTGCCCACAGCTCCCAGTGGCTGTGGTTCACTGTTCCTGGCCAATAGGAGCTGCGGGAAATGGTGCGGGCCGCAGGGAGGTGCTGGCTGCCGCTTCCTGTAGCTCCCATTGGCCAGGAATGGTGAACCATGACCACTGGGAGCTGTGGACGGCCATGTCTGCGCACGGTCAATGTAAACAAACTGTCTCGCAGCCCACCAGCGGGTTACCCTGGCGGGCTGCAGGTTGACCACCACTGATTTATTATGAATGAGGCAAGCTCCCAAAATTTAATCTGTTTTACATTCAGCTCTAGGAAGAAGTCAGAATATGTGCTCAAAAGAAGTTCATCTGCAACTGATCAGCACAAGAGCAAAAACATGCAGTGCTGGCTGGGCATTAGGTGCAGCTAAAGGGTGCACCAAATTGGTATATTACCAAAGTAGTGTCTACCAGTGGGCCCCCCGGGAGAAACTGATGAGGTTTAAAAGTGCCCTGCTCTGGCAGAATCTCAGCAAACACTTGCCCTCCCTGGGGATAAGGCTTAGCAGGTTAGTAGATGTGAATCAGTTTCATAGTATTGTCTTCACAAACTGTTATAAAATGTCTTAAAACTGTGAGGTATTTGTTTGGCATATCTTACTTTTTTTGTAATCTACTTGTAAAGTGCAGAGTATACTATTAATTGTATCAAACTGTATAACTATGGCATAGTATATTCCCGTATAATGCAAAAGGAGCCATCTAGTGTAGGCAGTCGGTCCATATTGCTTTACAGTGTTATGCTGATAGAAAAGCTGAAAAAAGAATAGTGGCTTTGATAACTCTTTGAATTGTTGCCAACTAGCTGTCCTTTTGATGCATCGTGTCAGCGACAGTGTTATGAAATAGCCCACTGGAATATATTTAAATAATGATTGATTGAGAAAAAATGTCTTCAAAGGCTTCAGAAGATGGAAAGCAAAATGGGACACATCTGAATAACTGTCAACACAGAAGATTGCGAACAAAATAAGGTTAGCTACATTCATGCAACTGACCTCAAGGGGTAGGTGAAAGGTGAATTGGCCCTCTGATTACAAGTATCATTTCCCAGTGCCGTGCTATCATCTTGAGTTAGATTGAAAATGGCTCTGAAACATCTTAACTGAGATTTGACATAGTAAATGATACTTGTTGTACATGTTTATTAGTAACTTTCACTTTTCTTCTAGTAAGACTAATGTTGCCACTTTTTAGAAATTTAAATTCTTGACATGCTGAGCATGAGTCTGACAACCCAAAATGGGAAGTGAAATAAAAATATTTGTTTCTTTTTTCTACTCAGTCTAAAATCAGTGGCTTGACTCTTGGTCATGCTGCATTTGTTTTGCATTGGGTCACAAGTACAAAGCGACCTGAATCATGGTTGATCCCACTTGTACAGTGCAGGAATCCTCTGGTGATGTTGGGCTACTGAACTGACGTCTTTGCCCAGCTTTCTTACTGGCCCTAGGGTAGAGGGTGTATCTGGAGGAAAAGTGCATGGTTGGGGCATCCCTATGGTCTGCATTGTTCAAATGACCTTTGAACTCTTCATTTGTTGTGAGTACTTATGAGGAATCTCTGTAGGCTACAGTGCTTTGGCGGCTTCTGGCTTTTTCCTCTGCCACACAGTGGTTGAGTGTTGCCAGCTATAAAGCAGTACTGGCAAAATATGACTCCTTTAGATCAGCTCCTGAAAGAACAAAAGAGAATGTCCACTCCCTTCTGTTACTAGACGTAGAGCTTTTCTCAACTTCTAGGAAGCCAGGATTCTTCCCAAAATACTTTCCTTCTACTAGTGGGAGCTGCTTGTCAGTTGCTTTCATCTCCAAGCAGCAAGTCTCAATTTGTACATCTCCCAACGATATACCTCTTGTGTATGAAAAGATCTCAACCAATGTTGTGTGCTATCCAATAGTTTTTCTGTGGCAAGGAGGATTTTCACTAAATGCCTGGTGTCATAACCATTTTTCTTTGTTGTCAAGGTATCTTCCTGTGTCTAGATGATTGGTCAAACAGAGCACATATAGCATGAGATGTGTTGATTCAGCTGTCATGTCAAGCCCATGTGGCTTCTCATACACAAATCAAAATCCATTTTCAACAGAGCACAAATGATATTTCTTAGAGCCCTGATGAACTCCACAGCTGTGAATCTTTCTTGCCAGAGGAGAAGTTCCATGTTGGTTCCTTATTCACATTGAGGGAGGTTTGGCTCCATACTTCTCAGGAAGCCTCTTTAAGTTATTACCTACACCGGACCAAACTTATCTGCAATTTCCCCAGACTTTTTGTAGAATATAAGTATTAAAACAGGGTCAGTCCATCTCTGTTCAAAGGCTCTCCAAATGGAGTGTAAATGTAACTATTATAACTGGGGTTCAGGCACCTGGAGATATCTGTTCACATTCATGTAGGTCAAAGGCATGCTTTCTGTGAGGTTGCACTCCATATGCTTTATGAATGTGAATATGATGTAACTGGAATATGCTTCATGCAAAAGGTCTCTTGTAAGGCATCATTACAAAGGTAAAAACCTACTGAATATGTTCATCCTATTTGTATGAATGTATCATACTTGTAACTGAAACTAGAACTATTACTCTGAGGTCCTATTGTAATTATGCAAAGTGTGGGCCATTAATGGTGGCTTGGAATCTTGATGGCTCCCATTAACTAGGACAATTGGTTATAAATGGCTCTGTTTACTTGTACACATGTGCCTTCCTGTACTCATGTCTCCCAGCTACTAGGTAATGAGGATTTGTTTGATGCAAGTCTGTTTAATTACAGAGAATGCACATACGGTCCTATTTCCCTGAATGTGGGACAAATAAAACAGGATATAGTTTCTTTGGTCACAGCTCCAATCCTCTTTGAGCCATCAAAAGCACAGCACTCTCTCTAGGCTTGCTTCTCATGGCCACACTATGAGTGCTTCTCTGGGGGCATTTGGAGCTTCTTTGCTCCTTCTCTGTCTGGTTCTATAGTGGTTATAGCCCCTCTTCTACACACACATACTGACACACAGCTACAATCAAAATCAATCTCCCACCCCATGTTACATTCAGCCCATAGTGAAACCCCTCTACCTACATAATTCTAAATCTTGAACTAATCAAAGGTGTATTTAATTTCGCATGAATGGAAGGCAGTTGTTATGCCCACCAACTCCAATGAGTTTTCTCCCAACCCCCAACATAACTATAGGATAAGACTGCAGAGGCAAAAACATTAAGGTCATTCAAATGGCGATTAGATATAGACCTTAGATACAGTTTTTAAAAAGCTCAGTGTCACCGTTCAGTGTCCATTTGCTATTTTTGGAATTGCTGCAGTTTCCTGTTGATCTTATTATGTCTCATATCTTTAAACAGAGTTAATATCTGCTCAATAAAATAATTTTTGAGTCCTAAAAGTGATCTACTATCTTAGTGCAAGCATACAGGCTCCTGCTGTTCGGTAGACAACTCTATAAAAACCTTGCTTAGTTAGTTTGCTTACAAGTATGGTTGCAGTTGTATGAACATTTAATTTATTTAAAGTATGATTCTGTTATTTAGCCTGAGGAAAAGCAAAACAAGGTATTTACTTCTCCGTATGTTTTGGCATTGTTTTATCTCCACTGACATTGCTAGCTACTTAATTTCATTTAACTCATGAAATTAACTTTTCTAAGCACATTAAATCACAATTACCAGTAGGTTTTATCAAGAAAATTTGTTGTAGCATGTGGAGCCAAATTCATCCCTGGTTTAACTATTGAATTCAGTGTAAAATCAACTTCCATGGATTTCTCCATATGGGAAATATGCTGCTTTGTTAACCAGAGAAAAGACACTATATACTATGTGACCACATTAAGCGGTGACATAAAAGATGATGTAAGTTATGCACTGATAAACTGGTGTGAGCAAGGATACATTGCAGTCAGCTGCTGTAAATTGGTTTAATTTACACACCAAGGCAGCAAAAGGAAGTAGTATAGCAGTATAAAAAATAATGGGGTAGCACACCTGAAATAAACTTTAATCGGTGCTCCAGTTTCTGTTCTGTACTTTCAAAAGCTTTTCACATGAAGCAGCAGGAGTAGGGCAGCCTGACAAGCTGTGAGGCCAGGTGAGAAAGCTCTATCATCATTTCATACTTTCTCTGCTGGGAATGTAAAGTTTTAAACACAGTGAATATGATTGTTTTACTAATTCCCTGGGCAGCTCCACTCTCAAGACCTTCAGCTACTGTCATCTGCTCTAAATCCTAAAGAGCACCTTCTGCCTCCAACTGCCTGGCTCTTCTTCTCAGCCCCTTCCAGGTTTCTTCTGTTCACTTAAGTTGTTCATACTTATGTTGTTCTATTTATAATGTTTTAAACATATAATTGTTATACTTTCTGAAATTATACATATAAAAGATATGCATCTAAAATGTATGTGTTCAGAAGTCAAAACCTGCATAGGGTAGTGGTGGGGGCTGCAGTGAACTAGAAGATGGGAAGGCAGGGGCTAAGGGGGCTGCTGGCAGGATAGTTGAGTAGCTTACATTCCCCATGCTATAGGAGATGCACAGAGGGAGAGCTCTTCTCCTGCATGCTTTAAAAAGAGCAACTCCCCTCCTGTGAACTTCCCCAGGGTCTAGTGACAAGCTGCAGGCATGGCCCTTGTTTATGGCTCAGCAACTGAAATGGGTGCTCAAATAACTGATTGAGCTGTAAGTTGGTTCTTTTGATGATGAAGACAACTTTCTGTCTGATCCTTTAATGTGGCTTACCCTGCAAAATTACATTGCACAATACATTCTCTGTTTAAAAAATAATGCAAAATGTATTGCATGCCATGAAGTTCAACGTAAAACACATTTTTACATCAAATTAACTTTACAAATAATATTAGATGACAAACATTGCAGAAATTGACAGAAATGGTAATGAATGAGAGTTCATGATTCAATGTCTGCATATTAATAACTGTTGAAAATGGTCCATTTCTTAGATTTTATAATTGTGCAAATGAGTCTCAATATTTAACTGTCACATTTCAGAAATTTGTTTGCTGGGGGTATTCTAAAAAGAATTAGGCTTATCTAAAAATGTTCAAAAAGTAGTCATTTTAAAATGTTTATATCCTATATCTTAGTTAGCAGGTTTATATGTAAGTGTTGCATGGGTGTTTGGAACTCAGTAAGTACCAACAGCTGGCTGATGGGAACTGTGTGGTGTTTGACCACATTGTAGACCCTGGCAGACTGATGGGCAGAAGAGTACAAAGCAGGGGACACTCCATTAGCCTGTCAAGTGGCTCCAAAAGACAAAGTGCTGCTAAAGCAAAATGGTAAAACACAGATTTATAAAGGAAAGGGTTTGGGGCGTAAGAGGTGGAAGGAACGGTAGCTTTTCACATTGGGCTAAAATTGCAAATTTAATGAGAATCCCAGCTTTCAGCACACAATAAATATTATAGGGATTTTTCATAGTTGTAATTAATACTACAAGTAGGTACCCATTCAGGATTATTTTTATTAGATATTTGCACCACTTCTGTCAGACATGTTACCCATAAAGAGTACTTGTGTTATGTTTGCTTTTGAAACCTCACTGTAGATCCCTCAGGCACGCTCTGTGCAGATAATCCCAACGGAGACAATTGCAGCAAGGGACAATGGGTAATAAAGAAGATTGTATTAGACATCTCTTCTGACAAAGTGTTCAGGAGGTGATCGGAGACAACAGCAACCTGCCTAGGGCTTCTAATTCAGAACAACGCATACCAGTGCTCTGCATTTTCCAGGGGAGTTTGTTCATGAGCGGGGGGAAAATGCCTCCCTCCCATCCCCCACTCAAAGGAAGGCTGTGGGAAATACAACAAAAGATAAATGATTGAAACAAATATATGTCTTATATAAATATGAGAAACAAAAAAGCTATGTTAGATGAACATTTATTAAAGTTGCAAATTCAACAACTCAAAAATTAGAAAATGCCCGAATTGAGGTTGCTGGGCCAGGCACATAACAAAGATTACTGCACAAATTAGTGAAATTTAAATGTTCCTTTATTGGAGTTACGGAGTTCCATGTTCATATTGATATTCTTAACCTCTATTCCCTAACTTTTTGGCTCCTTATTTGCCTCCCTATTTACCAAGCACTAAGGAACACACATTCAAAGACTTTGCTTCAGGCCAAGGTACTGGAGCTATTAATCCTTTACATTACAGTGTAAATGCCACCACGCTGTTCCACTAAATACACCTTATTCCTGTCCTAAGGAGATCATTACAGTCCTTGATCTGTCTCTTGAGATTGCCAATGTGCGTGCCAATAAGTGTTAATTTTACTGTGGTTTTTTTAATGAAGCAGAACATAGGAAATTTGTAGGTGTGGAACAAAGGGGGTTATAGCTGCTCAGAAAGCAATAGTGGTTGGTGTGGGGTCAGGATGCCCATGGAGTAACATGGGAGACATTGAGCCAATGGGTTTAGAGGCATGCATGCACTGGTTAAGGTCATAGCTCTAAATTCAACACTGTCCACCTCATAGGAAACCCTACAACTTTAATTACATAGAGTTTTTTACCTGTTATTTGGTGTTTTTCCTAAAGGACATGATTTAACCCCAAATTCAGTTACTGCTGATGTGCCCAGATTCAAACTAGAGACTCACAGATGATTGACTGTTTACCATAATTTACATTTGTAATCCTATGTGGCCAGTGCTTCAAGAATCCTGGAAACATGAATTAGTCTTCACATGAGCTAAATGAAGGAAGACCCTGATTTGCTTGATGTAATTTTAGAGGTACAGTGAGTTTGATCTACAGAACCTGTGGCCAGCAACTTGAAATACCAGTAGAATAGATTATTATAAAAAAATAACAAAGTGTTACAGCCCAGGAAATTTCAAATAAATACTGAACAAACCTCCAAACATTTATTTTCAAACAAAACAGACATTTCTCTCAACTCAGTGGCTTTTTTGTTGTAAACTGTGGTGGATGTGAGAGGCACTTGGCCTTAGTTGACTTAGTAAAGAGCTGTTTTTTTATGTAATGAAATATTTTTGATCGTCAATTAATAACAAAACAACTCATTCATAATAATTAATGATTGTTATAAAACCTATCTCTGTGATTTCACCAAGAGTGCTTTGAGTTTCTGGAAAGCTTACATGCAATGCAGAGGTTGACTTTTTTTTTTTTAATCTTATTGGAACAATGAGACAAAACTTATGCAATTGCATTTGTTCTTTTAAACTATTGTACAGACCCTTTTTTACAATTCCATTTTCATGGACAATATATGTATCTTATGCAAATGATCCCTTCTTTGCTTGCTGATCACTTTACTGGACATTGTATAATGTTTCCCTTTGATGTAATTGAGAGGTATCTGCTTAAGGGAAAATTTGATAAATGACAGAACTATAGAATTACTCCTGTAAAAACTGTGTTTGTACTATGGATACTTCTGCAGATGTGATCATGATCATTTCTCTTTAGTAGTCCTGACATTTAAAAAATGAATTCTCTACTTATTTGAACAAGCATGCTACTGATAGTCACTGTAGTCATCTTTACGTGATTCCACTATATAAATGCATCACTTCTTGTGATTAACAGGGAGATTCAAGGCCAGTTTCTCTATGCAGTTATAGTCCCTTTGTGCAACTCAGGTACTACAAAGGGGTCATATCTGGCCACAAAAGACCAGTAGAGAATTCCTCTGTCAGAGGGGTTTTCCTGCTGGAACAGGTGTGCCACAGTTATGTGCTGTGCCTGTGCCCCATCCCCTGCAATGATGGGCATGTCGAAGGACATAGGGTGGGGTGAGGACAGAGTGTGGTGAAGCTCTGCTATACTTATTCTCCTCCGGTGTAAGGTATATTAAGGACTCTATACCACTAGCACAACTTGGAGAAGCCAAGCAGCAGCTCTAAACTGTGTTAGGTCTGTGGCTAGTCCTGAAAATTAGGGAGAAGTAACCATCCCCCCTGCTGCCTTCTCCCAGTGTCTGTGAGAAGTAGCTCTCTGGCACAGAAGAGAATCTAGCATTTGGTGTTCCAACAGTTCATGCTTCCATCTATGTGGCATGGTGTGGTGACTCAATATTAGCATAGTGGAAGCATACCGTCATGTGGCTGCTGAATTTTTCTTACCCCACTTCTCAAGCTGTTTGCTGATAATTGAGTACATTTTTAAATGAAAAAAGATGTCACCTAATTGTAAGATAATACAGAAGTGATGGAGAAATTGAGAAGAAAAAACATAAATAAATAAAAACAGAGAAACCAGCCAGTCTATAAATGCTGAATTGTAATCATATTCAAAGCACAGTACTATAGTGACATATTTAGGCCCTGATTGTGCCACCTGTGCTCTTATTTATACTTCTAAATCCTAATTAAGGTGCCTAGACAGAAGCATCTGTTTAATAGACTAATATTAGGCAACTAGGTTTTTAAATTTTACCATAAGGGGTTTAAACCAGGGAAGCTGTTATGTTGAAGTAGTACATAAATGCATTGTAAACGGGGGGTTATAGCATTATGGATGTGCCCTCCATGATCGGCCAGAGCAGAGCTCTCTTCCTGCAGAGCATATACACCAAGCTGATTTAAATGTTCAAGGCTCATTCAAAAAAACAAGGAAAATTGTAAAATAAAAGTAATTTAAAAAGAGTTAATGTTGAGATTGTGAGTCACAATCCTGCAAACTCTAAAACCCAATAATGCACTTTTATTACAAAACATTGTGCACATTAAACTCCCCATAAATGTTAAAATGTATGGAAATGAACTGATATATTATTATTCTCAACTGTTATATTGGCTGCTGCTGCATATGGTAGAAATTGCTGCTATGTAGTGTGTTGCTTAAACATTTGTCAAGGATGTCTAGCGTCTGGGGAAAGTGGCTCTTTTTATCTGACTGTATTAAATAAAATAAAATATAAGCCTTCCTCATTCACTGTCACTGCACCCCAGTAATTTTGCCCACCACTTCATAACTTTGTATGCTAATATGTGGAAAAAATAAAAATAGTGGTCCTGATAAATTCATAGGCGATTATAAAGTCCCATTTCCTATTTTATGAGATTAATTTACTAATAATTTGTTTTTTGCACTTTGTGTTTAGGGTGGGGTGGGCTGTGTAAATCAGTTGGGGTGATCGTGAAGAAACTGATAACAGAGAACAGGTTGGGTCCAACTGTCATTTCCACACCTTTTTCTGTTTGGGTCCTTTTAAAAAGATGTAGAAAATTGGTGCTGAAAGTATAATATTGATTTTGATTATTAGTATATTTCAGTGAAACACACTTATAAACTTAACTCTTTTTTTATCAAATGTTCTGTTTAGGAATTATTACTACTGCTATTTATATAGTGTCCAAAGTGTGCTAGTTACTTGATAGAGTACAAGATGTAGGCCCTGATCCTGCAACACTTATGTATATACTTAACTTTTCTCCTGTCAGTAGCCCTATTGATTAAGCATGTGCATAAGTGTTTGCAGGATCAGGACCTTAGTTTGTATTCCTGAATCTGCTGTTGTCTGATTGGTGGCTTTGGAAAATCATATAAAGTCCCTCCATACGCTTACCTCACTTCACCCAACATAAAAATAGACATATAAATATTTACTTTGTGGGAACATTATTGTGATTTGCATTTATGGTTTGTAAATTATGGTTTTTCAAAATTAATTATGGTTTGTCAAAATGTTTTGAGACCTCGGCATGAAGACATTGTCTAAGTGAAGAATATTATTATAATTAACAAACATAGACCGTACACTGAAACGTCCGTTGCAAAAGAGGGATACAGGATGACGGGGAAAAAAAAAAGTAGTAAAGCAAAATCACAATGTATCTTAGTATTTTTTGCTCAGATTCCTCCATTCAAACTGTTTCAGGGAATCGTTTGTTTTTTTTTTTTCTAATGGCACTCACAGGTAATAGTGAATATATCATTTCTAGGTCATCTGTGGTGTGAATTTAATTAGTATTTTTTATACTTCTATTATGAATTAATAATGTATCTTTCTACAACTTTTATTCTATTCTTTTTTTCTTTTGTTTCCCCCTTTACTCTCAAAGGAGCTGGTGGTTGGTCTCCTCTTGTGTCCAACAAATATCAGTGGCTCCAGATTGATCTTGGTGAGAGAACTGAGATCACTGCAGTTGCTACCCAAGGTGGATATGGGAGTTCGGACTGGGTAACGAGCTATCTCCTGATGTTCAGTGACAGTGGAAGGAACTGGAAACAGTATCATCAAGAAGAAATCATTTGGGTATGTTTCTTTAATGATAGGTACTGAGTTTCAGTGGATAAGTTGGAGCATGTGCAGTGTATGCTGCTGCAAGCCTACTAGCTCAAGCAGGGCAATGGAATTTAAAGAATTACTTTGAAAGGGCTATCCAAATAAATAGCTAAAGATAAATCTTAATTTTACTTTCTACAAGGTAATTTTTTTTAGATTATTCCATTAAAAAGTCTAGAGGGTGTGATCTGAGGAATAAAAAGGTAATGCACAATCTTTTTTGTGTTGCTATGTACAGTGGAGTGGTGATTTTCCTTCACTGTCACTTTTATTGTATTAAAGTGGTTAAAAATATTTTACTGTTCTTATTTCTTTGGATCATATGGTCTAAGATTTAAAAAAAAAACCCTAAAATAAATGGAAACCATTACTTTAAAAACAAAACAGTGCAAGCACAAAAACCTTTGGTGGTAATATCTATTGAATTTGGTTTCTGATGTTTTGAGCCCCAACCCCCTAGAAAACCATCCTAAAAGATGCTCAGCCTCTCCACTCCCAGCAACCTCAATGATAGTGGACGATGCTTAGCGCCTCAGAGGTGATGTCTGGAATCCATGTTACACGTGCATTTTTGCAATACTCGACAAAGGGGGGGAACTTTTCTTGATCCTCAGTGGTTATTAATTTGTGCAATGAAGCAAGAATATTGATACTCCTTGTACTGCAATTGTATCCTGCCTTGTTTGATTCATTTTTCAATTTCCTAAGCTTTCACTTCAATAATTTCTTGCTGCAGTGAGTGTCAAAGGTTAATTAAACATTGTGTTAAAATGTATTTCATTTTATACATTTTAATTTTTGTTGACTTTTTGATTTTAAGTGCTCTTTTCATTCTATTATTGCCAAGGCCTTGTGTATGGTATAATGTGATTATGCAGTGGCATAAGTTGTTGCATAATTATCTTCTTTTTGAATTTGTTACATACTTGGGCTCCAGCATGTGTTTTCATAAAAAGAAAACAAATATCTGTTCTAGTCTATATGTTCACAAGGGGGGAATCTAAATGGTAAATGAGCACAAACTGCTACAGTATTGTCTTCTGGAGTTTGTGGACAGACTGAAACAATGCATCTGAGAGGTGTAAACTGCCTGAACACTACACTGAGGTGTTGATTCTGAAACCTGACAGGGCTACTTTAAATGTCAGTGATGGTAGCTATTTTATTGGTGATCGTTATAGCTGAAACATCAAACTTTCCCATGGTCGTTAAGTGTAGTTGCAGATATTGGAACTGGGTCACCATGAAGGAAGCTAATTGTTATGGTTGCTGTGGTAGAGAAGGAAGACATCAATTCCCATTCCTCAAACTTAGTCACAGGGGACGCTGTACTGATTGTAATGTGCTGGACCAGAGGTTGGAGGCAGGGGGTGTGGGAGTAGTGATGCAGAACTCAGGGATACTGTTCTTTTTTTAATACCCTTCTTTCTTTATATGCTTTATTTCTAGCCGGACTTTTACTTTTACTTTTCTCCAAACTAAGTAACATAATTTTGGTCTTTATATGGACGCTTTCATGCCTTGAATTATTGTATAGTCCTTCTCTTGACATTTTAGAGTTCTGTTATGACTTTTCTCAGATGAAGGGACCAACCTTAAATGCAGGATTCAAGTTAAGCTCATCCCATCAATTGATAATTTCATTATATTTTCTGTATTATTTTCTGTCCTCTTAAAACAATTGATCCCCTTCTAAAATCATTGGAATGTCTCATCTGAGAAAGGAGAACAGGTTGCGTGATTCCTTATTTCCTTTTGGACTTCCACCGTGCATTGGGCAAACAGCTTCATTGAGATTTTCATGGTGATTCCTAGAGTTTTTGCTTTGTTTCCCCGCCCCCCCACTTCCCCTGAGAGTTTATAAGTAAATCAGAACTCATCAGTGTGTGCAAACAGTTTGAAGTACATTGTCCCTTCTAATATGTGTTACCCTGCATTGTACCTATTACAGCTCCCATCAAGTTGCCCAGTTGTCCTATGTTTGTTGAGTCTTTCTGGGATTTGTGAAAATTCTTTCTAACCTTGAATAACAAATATGTTTATTCCTTCAGTAGAATTTAATGTCTCACTATTTGGTTCCTTTTAAGGGTTATTTATTAATATTGAATAGCCTCGGTTACCCCACTATTGAGTCTAAATTGAGCTGTAAAGCAACTGATATTGGGGCTGGGGTGGAGGCTCGCCATCCTGGTGACAAGTCCCAGAGCTGTTGTGCCTTAGAAATGCACAATACTTGCAGGGGAGTGCGAAGTGCATACGGCCTTGACAACACCCTTTGAAAGGGTGCAGCATTGTCTTCTCCAGTGAAGGGCCTGATCTGCTGAGGAAAGATAGGTCTGTGACTCCTCCCCCCATCTCCATCCATTTTGAGCAGACTATTACTGCTGAGGAGCTATGCAAGTGGAGTTGTGGTTGTTGAGCACAAGAACTAGGATTGTGCTCTCAGCACTACTGCTGACTTGCTTGTGGGTATATGTCCCCTTTGTCCATCCATACAGGGCTAGGGACAGTCTGGCCCTTGATCTCTTCCTACTCTGTCAGCTGACTGCTTAAACATATTCCCAACTTGCTATCTCTTGATCCATGAAAAAACCTTATCTGTCATTTTTGCATACTGTTTACCCTTAAAGATTCTTTAATAAAAGCTTTTTGGAAAGACTGGAGAGTATAGCTAACAGTTCTGTTCTCTTATGTTTTATTAACTCTTTCAAGGCATTCTGATAGGTCAGTCACAATTTCCCTTTTCATAACCTGGGCAGATTTTCTCTGTTGTACTCCTTTATTTGCTCAACAATTTTTCTTCGTACCGAAATAAGACTTGCCTATCTCTCTGTAATGCCTAGGATCAATCTTATCTTTTTCTGAAACTTGGTACAATTCTAACCAGCCTTCAATTCTCTAATGAAGCAGCTCTTATTAATAATAAAATACATATTTTGATAAGTCTTTGACCTTTTATAAAGGGTTCATTTAATCTTTGGAAGAGATGAATTCTGTTTAAATTAATTTTAGATGTTCCTTTTTATTATTTTACACAGTTAATGCATTTGAACAGTGGAAACTATGTCTTTTAAAACACATTTCAACCTGCTTGCATCTTCCTGTTTTTTAGGATATAATTACAGACACAATGACAGGTTTCAGAGTAACAGCCGTGTTAGTCTGTATTCGCAAAAAGAAAAGGAGTACTTGTGGCACCTTAGAGACTAACCAATTTATTTGAGCATAAGCTTTCGTGAGCTACAGCTCACTTCATCGGATGCATACTGTGGAAAGTATAGAAGATCTTTTTATACACACAAAGCATGAAAAAATGGGTGTTTACCACTACAAAAGGTTTTCTCTCCCCCCCATCCCACTCTCCTGCTGGTAACAGCTTATCTAAAGTAATCACTCTCCTTACAATGTGTACGATAATCAAGGTGGGCCATTTCCAGCACAAATCCAGGGTTTAACAAGAACGTCGGGAGGGGGGGGGTATTGTAGTTGTAAGAATGCTTGATAGAGATCTTGTAGGTGTTTGTCTCTGTCTGAGGGGTTGGAGCAAATGCAGTTGTATCGCAGAGCTTGGCTGTAGACAATGGATCATGTGGTATGGTCAGGGTGAAAGCTGGAGGCATGTAGGTAGGAATAGCGATCAGTAGGTTTCCGGTATATTTCCTACCTACATGCCTCCAGCTTTCACCCTGACCACACCACACGATCCATTGTCTACAGCCAAGCTCTGTGATACAAAGACCTACAAGATCTCTATCAAGCATTCTTACAACTACAGTACCCACCTGCGGAAGTGAAGAAACAGATTGATAGAGCCAGAAGTCACCTGCTACAGGACAGGCCTAACAAAGAAAATAACAGAATGCCACTAGCCGTCACCTTCAGCCCCCAACTAAAACCCCTCCAATGCATTATTAAGGATCTACAACCTATCCTGAAGGATGACCCAACACTCTCACAAATCTTGGGAGACAGGCCAGTCCTTGCCTACAGACAGCCCCCCAACCTGAAGCAAATACTCACCATCAACCACATACCACACAACAGAACCACTAACCCAGGAACCTATCCTTGCAACAAAGCCCGTTGCCAACTGTGCCCACATATCTATTCAGGGGACACCATCACAGGGCCTAATAACATCAGCCACACTATCAGAGGCTCGTTCACCTGCACATCCACCAATGTGATATATGCCATCATGTGCCAGCAATGCCCCTCTGCCATGTACATTGGTCAAACTGAACAGTCTCTACGTAAAAGAATAAATGGACACACATCAGATGTCAAGAATTATAACATTCATAAACGAGTCAGAGAACACTTCAATCTCTCTGGTCATGCGATTACAGACATGAAAGTTGCGATATTACAACAAAAAAACTTCAAAACCAGACTCCAGCGAGAGACTGTTGAATTGGAATTCATTTGCAAATTGGATACAATTAACTTAGGCTTGAATAGAGACTGGGAGTGGCTAAGTCATTATGCAAGGTAACCTATTTCCCCTTGTTTTTTCCTACCCTCCCCCCCTCCTCAGACGTTCTTGTTAAACCCTGGATTTGTGCTGGAAATGGCCCACCTTGATTATCATACACATTGTAAGGAGAGTGATCACTTTAGATAAGCTATTACCAGCAGGAGAGTCGGGTGGGGGGAGAGAAAACCTTTTGTAGTGGTAAACACCCATTTTTTCATGCTTTGTGTATATAAAAAGATCTTCTATACTTTCCACAGTATGCACCCGATGAAGTGAGCTGTAGCTCACGAAAGCTTATGCTCAAATAAATTGGTTAGTCTCTAAGGTGCCACAAGTACTCCTTTTCTTTTTACAGACACAATGGAGCCTATTTTCTCTGTATAGTTATCTGTGTTGCAAATCTGAGTACATGCGTATTTAAGTTTTAGCTTTATGCCCTAGAAGGGTAAACATCTTTTCTATCGTATTCTTTCAAACAACTACAACAGATGCGGGGGAAGAAAGACATCGTACACAAGTGACATGGCCCGCAGAAGGATGCATCACTATGCCATGAAGTCGATTTGGAGAGGAAAAAATTGTAATTATTTTCCAATTACAGCTAGCCTGTTTCCTTTTCTGATATACGATGTAAAAAATGTCTACAATTCCAAAATTCATTGTTTTTCAAGGACATGACACTTCATCCATTACTACATGATCGAGGTGCTGTTAATATTTATTAAACTATCTTCTCAAATGTAAGCCTAAAGCAGAGAAGTGACAGCAGAAATTACCGATGTTCAGCATTCAGATTGTTACACATAGTGAAATCACAAATAGCAAGCTCTGTCTTGAAAATGCAGTGGAAGGCACAGTTTGAAAATGCCTCTTAAAACAATGTAAATATATTTTTTTCAGATAAATTCGGGGGCTATTTTCCTTTATTCTTTTTCGTGGCTGATGTTATAACTGGAAGTGTCACTGCCCTGGCTTCTGACCCTCACTCCAGCCTCCTGACAGCCTAATTCCAGGGACCCCTCCCCAAGGCGGGGGGAGAGGAGTTCCATGGCCTCCACTGCCAGCCTCCAGCTGGAATAACTTTTCAGTAGATTTCCTGTCAGGCTGGTGGTGGGGACTATGTATGTGGCATAGATATTTCTCCAGCCCCAGCCACCGTTGTGTCACCTTATGCACAGATTTCCAGCCTTTGTGGGTCCAGTACACAGCATGGAGAGTCTTCAGAAAAGGCAGCTTTCCCATTCCCATCTTTTGCAAAGGGGGAGTTCCCCTTCATGTGGCTCAGCAGGACAGCCTGCCATTGTGAATTTTTAATATATCTCTTTTCTGAAGTATCTACATTTGCAATGGCTTGCACATCAGGTGTTTGGGTGATATTTTGCCTTGTTTTTCGAGATACCAGAAACAGTCTGATTCAAATGAACTTTGCATAATTTATTTATGCATAATAATTAAAGTGCAACCAACCTCAGTGTCTCCATAGCATTCTCAAGAAGAAAACATATTCAGGCTGTCAGTTTGTATGTCTCATGCATAACATATAAAATGTACCTGTCTTAGCAGTAATCTTTGTAATTTATCTTTCAGTAAGTTTAGAGAGTATGTTTAAAATGCAACAAAATGAACCCTTATGGTTTAAAACATCTGCATTTTTAATGTTTAAAAACCCCCAGCATGAAAGGCAAGAAAATATACTTAATATGATCTAAGTTAGCATATAAATTGCTAAGCTCAATATAGCTTGTTCTAGTGTTTATCATAGCAAGGATATTACTATCTTAAATATAAACAAAACAAAAAATCCCTATAACCTCTTGCACAGACTGTGTTTTAACAAATAACTACAACAAAAAACCCTAAATAGATGCCTTTTGTCACAAATCTAGTATATGTTGCCAGTTGATTTTTTTGCTTTCACTGAGCTCCTGTTTTTAGCTCTTCTTTGACTATGCCTGTCTTCCATAGCAAGAACAGCAGTCGCAACACTGACAGCATCATTTATTCAACACTACTCTCCCCCCTGCAAAAAACAAACACCCTGTAGCAAAGAGACAATTCAACCAACCAATGAAAGAAAGAACAAAACTAA
Source organism: Natator depressus (assembly GCF_965152275.1). Lineage (NCBI taxonomy): Eukaryota > Metazoa > Chordata > Testudines > Cheloniidae > Natator > Natator depressus. The sequence goes on from NC_134238.1 coordinate 85,273,455, forward strand.
GTTTTTTGTAGTTGAAAAAGTAGATCCAGAGACTCCATTAAGTCCACTAGAGACTTTGTTACTGATACCGATATTATGTGGAAAGGGGTCAGATACTATGGAGTTGAGTGTCAGTTTAAAGCCTAAAGCTACATAAATAGATTAGAAATGCTCCTGTTCCTGCTCCAGTCAGTGGGACTTTTAAAACTGAATTAAGCAACAGCAGGATCAGGCTCTAGATGCTTTAATGTAACCTGAAACATGTATTATGTGGCCACACAAGAGACTGAAAAAAGTGGTCTCTTAAAGGAAGCAGATGGCTGATGGGAACTGAAAGAAAACCTGAAGGTAATAGATTAATAAAGGTTGTATGTAAAGGCTTTTGTCTTCAAAAAAGTCTCCACTGCATTTTATTATTGAGATGAATTTAGAAATAAACTTTTTTTAAAAGTAAAAATAATAATACTAGATGGAGGTTTTGTAATCTTTTTACATTTCCCTTTTATTTTTACGTAGCAGTTTATTGAAATATTGCAGAACATGGCCTCTTTATTTACAAATTGCATAAAAGCAGAGACAAATAAATGATCCCAACATTTTATATATAATAAAAATATAGGCTATTTTCCTTAATATAGCATATGTTCATTCCTTTGCTGATTCAGAGGTGAAGCGGGTATAATCATCTTCTGTTTAAAACTGTCCAAGGTGGGACAAAGCAAGAATATAAAATCCCATCTGAAATACAAACGACCAACATCTGCCAGTGGAGAAGTGTTGGCTAATGAAGTTTGTGCTGTAGTCACATAGCTGTAACATATGCTTAGTCTGTTATTTTACTTGGAATGATGAGAGCAGAGCCAGGTGAATAATTCATTACAAATAATTTATTCAATGAATTTTTGCATCTTTTTCTATTTGTGAATTGTCTGTGAGCAGACTGTGATTTATGCAAGTGAATCCATCATTTAAAAGTATTTTCAGCATAATACTTTTTGCAAAAACTTCTAGCTCTCCATTCATAAACAGTTTGTTGCAAGTATTCAGTATCTGAGCTGATTTGATTGGATATATAGATCACAATGGTATGTTTCCATACCCTGATTAGATGAGTGTTAATGCTCACAATAGCAAGTTTGAAATTCATTATCCACAAATGTTCTGCAATTATGTCTTTGTGATGGGGTGTTCACCCCACACCAGCCTGGAAGGGGTAAATGAGGCTGGGAAGGGGCCAATTACCCAGTAGGCCACAGCTGAGGGGAATAAGGGACCTAAGTATCATAGAATCATAGACTTTAAGGCCAGAAGGGACCATTATGATTGTTTAGTCTGACCTCCTGCACAATGCAGGCCACAGAATCTCACCCACCCATTCCTGTAACAAACCCCTAACCTATGTCTGAGCTATTGAAGTCCTCAAATCGTGGTTTAAAGACTTCAAGGTGCAGAGAATCCTCCAGCAAGTGATCCATGCCCCACACTGGAGAGGAAGGCGAAAACCCCCCAGGGCCTCCGCCAATCTGCCCTGGAGGAAAATTCCTTCCCGACCCCAAATATAGCGATCAGCTAAACCCTGAGCATGTGGGGAAGACTCACCAGCCAGAAACCCAGGAAAGAATTCTCTGTAGTAACTCAGATCCCACCCCATCTAACATCCCATCACAGGCCATTGGGCATATTTACTGCTAATAGTCAAAGATCAATTAATTGCCAAAATCATATTACCTCATCATACAATCTCCTCCATAAACTCATCGAGCTTAATCTTGAAGCCAGATAGGTCCCTTGCCCCCACTGCTCCCCTTGGAAGGCTGTTCCAGAACTTCACTTCTCTGATGGTTAGAAACCTTTGTCTAATTTCAAGTCTGAACTTCCCAATGACCAGTTTATATCTATTTGTTCTTGTGTCCACATTAGTACTGAGCTTAAATAATTCCTCTCCCTCCCTAGTATTTATCCCTCTGATATATTCATAGAGAGCAATCATATCTCCCCTCAGCCTTCTTTTGGTTAGGCTAAACAAGCCAAGCTCTTTGAGTCTCCTTTCATAAGACAGGTTTTCCATTCCTTGGGTCATCCTAGTAGCCCTTCTCTGTACCTGTTCCACTTTTAATTCATCCCTGAATGATGGCAGGACCAACTGAGAAGAAACAGGCAGGACTAGGGTCAAACCAGGAAGCTGGCAACAGACAGGGCCTGGAGAGAAGTAGTCTATAGTCACTCCGTGGGAGGAGGGAGTTTGAGTTCCTACACCCAGACAGGAGGGGGAAGCAAGAAGCTGGAGGAAGGAGTCCAGGGAAAGAGCAACAAGGTGTGAGGGAAAACAGACCACCATTGTCCTGCTATAGGGTCCCTGGACTGGAACCCATAATAGTGGGCAGGCCTGGGTTCCCCTACTAGACACTGGGGAAGTGGTACAGTTAGGGCAGTGCATGAGAAGGCTGACCGAGACTGTTAGTAGAGAAAGACTTTGATACCCTGGAAGGGGAAGACTAAAGAGACCTGGCCGGAGGGTCAAGACATGAAGAAAGAGTACCTTGAGTTGCAGGGAGCAGGAGAGAGATGGCAGGGCATGCAGTGAGCAATGAAAGGGGGTGTCAGAACTGACTGGAGCAAATTCCCAGCCATGGCAAAAAGGAGCACCCCCCCTTCTCCCCGAGGTAAGCAGAGCACCCTGTGACAATCTTGAATACTTTGGTGAATATTTCAGTCAGTAATCTTGTTGGTGGAAAGGGAACAAAAAAAGTACACAAATTATTTTTAAAACCTGGACGAATATAAGTGGGAAGTTTCTTTTGTAGCTTTCACTTTGTTCCAGAGGAAAATAACTTGATGCATATTTATACCTATTAAATCTCCTTGGTTGGCCAAGAAACTCCTGATTTCGGGTGTCTACTCTTTAGCTCCTTGAGCAGCTGATTCATTTCCCTAATTGGGTGGTAGTAGGAGGGAAGGTGATATAGGGCACATCTCTTTGGTTATGGGGTAAAATTTATTAAGGTACCTAAGAGATTTAGGAGTGCAAGCCCCATTGACTTTAATGTGACTTAAATAACTTGAGCACTCTTGAAAATTTTATGCAGCATCCACTCCAGAGACCTCACTGTAGTAGGACTCTAACTTTAGAGACATTGTCTTGAGCATAGTCCCATTCTGCCCATGACCAGAAGGAAATGGTTACATTGATGTGGCCCATGTGGTATAAGGTATAGCCTTGTCTGTATCTCAGGGGCTGTAGGCAGTCTAGAGAGAGAGAGAGAGGTTTATTTGGGGAAGGGGGGAGATAGTGGGCTATGGAGAATACTTAATGTAGGAGAACCTAAGAGGGGGAAAGGGCTTGAAGGGGAGGTGATGGGAAATCCAAGTCTGGGAAGCCAGAGATGGGTTGTAGGATGGAGGGGAAACTCCAGGGTCAGCAATATGGAAGTGAAGGATTTGTTGGTGGGGAAACTTGTGTAAAAGATGTAATGTGCATTTGTCCATATGCAAATTGGGGTATTATAATATTTATCTAAAATATCTGATTTTCTATAACCAGTTTTGTGGCTCCACTGCCAACTGAAATGAACTCTGTCCCGTTGCTATTTTTATACAACATTTAACAGACATCTGATACATCTGATTTATCAGTCACAATGACTGATAGTTGTATAAAATAACAGAGGTGAAAAGATGATTGCATACATCAGATTTAACCTACCTCAGCTGTAATATGGTTTGTAATATTTTTTTAAAAAACTTAACTCATATGAAAACATTATATTTTTTATATAGATTCAGTGATTTAGTTTTAATTGAAAACCCAGATTAGGTGAGTGGTAACAGATGGATTAAACAAAAAGGACAGATGCAAAACACATTATTATATATATTTATTTACTGTAAGTGTACAGATTCTGATAGTCACATGCATGAGAACTTGTATGTGTCAGACAACTAGGGGAACCAGATTCAAGTTAAAAAAAAGAATATATGTTTCAGAGTGTAGCCGTGTTAGTCTGTATCAGCAAAAAGGATGAAGAGTACCAGTGACACCTTAGAGACTAACAAATTTATTTGGGCATAAGCTTCCATGGGCTAAAACCCACTCCATACATCTGATGAAGTGGGTTTTAGCCCATGTAAGCTCATGCCCAAATAAATTTGTTCGTCTCTAAAGAACATATAGTGTACATTCAAAGTCCACTTTGTGCCACAATTTATATAAGTGAATTCTTCATTGGAATTAGCAGTTCAGAGGTCCATCTTAGTCAATGTATACATCCCTGTCACAGTTACTCAGAAGTTACTCAGAAGTGTCAGAAGTCCTGGGGTTCAAATCTCAATCTCTGATAACAGTTATGTCAATGTTTTAACTGAGTATATTGGCTGTGTTCCAGACAGGTTTAGAGGCTGCAGAGTGAGAGGTGTATTGACTTAAAGTGAAAAAAATAAGTCTCTGAGGATCAGTATTACTGCTGATCTGAATTGTTTTTCTGCCAAGAACCCAAAACATTCATGGTGAACCTACCTTCTTTTTGTTTTTGTTTTAATTTTAATTTATTTATAGATCAATGTCAATTCAGTTTGTATTTGTGTCATGTGATAGTGACAGCAACTGGCAGGTCTGTTTTCTTTCCTTATATTCAGTCAATAACTCTGTTTTCTTTTTTGAAGAATACAGTCTTAATATGGACAAACAGCTATTAAAAGCACATCTTGTATAAGAGCAGAAATTTTCTAACACACAACAATATTATAGAAACCATTTTTGAGTTTGACTCAAACATCTCAATTATCCTTCTTTATGATTAATGTTCCTCATTTTAGACCTTATTTTTGCCTTAGCCACAGGGAGACTTTTTTGCTGTAAACAATTTACAATAATATTGAATCTGGACATTTATTTTGTTGTTTATTTTATTTGTTGGATGGGTTTGAATAGAAAATAGTCACTTTTCTGAAAAAGTTTCAGGAAAAGTTATTTATTGTTAGAAGAAGAAACTTCATGTCACTTGACTCTCCTGGAGTAATATTATGCTATGTTGTTCATTTTAGACCACTGTTCCACACTTCCCAGTAGATCTTCTCAACTGTAGTAGTATGGGGACTGCTGCCTCTTTTTGACTCAAGCAGCTAGTCAAAGTTTGGGGCCCTGGAGATGTTCTAGTTGGAAGCAGAAATTGATGGAGTGTGGTATTTTCTTTGATGCAATCTTGTTTATTAAAAAAGAATGAAGAAAATCCTGAGTGGAAGGGCATTTTGATCGAAGTCTTTAAACCACAATTTGAGGACTTCAATAGCTCAGACATAGGTTAGAGGTTTGTTACAGGAGTGGGTGGGTGAGATTCTGTGAGGTCAGACTAGACTATCATAATGGTCCCTTCTGACCTTAAAGTCTATGATTCTAGTGGAAAAAAGCATGACGCTAGTAGTGAAGAGATGGATTCTAATAATGGTTTGTATAATGACCATCTAACTTTGAACAAGTCTCTTATCCTCTATGTACCATGCTTTTTCCAACCTTTAACATGGAGACAATATTACAGTTACTACTCACTGGGCTGTGAGAATTGAAGAAGCAGTGTTTGAAAATATAAAGTGCTATTTAATAATAATAATAATTAATAATTAATTTATTAGCCTCTTGCTTCTTGGAGGAAGAGAGAACAGCACTGCACAGAGAAGAATCCTGCTGTATACAGGCTTCATTGACTTTCACAAAACCTGGATAGTTGAGACGACATTCTTACATGTGTATAGAGTGGGAAAGATTGGGTGAAGTTGGTGGCGTGGAGGGATGTTTGGTAGAGGCATATTTTGTTGCAAGTGATGCAAATACAAAAATAAAAAGGAAAGAAGAAGAAAGCATACACAGACTGTGATGGGATGTCCACCCCATACATGGCAGAGCCAGTTAAATGAGGTTAATTAACCTGATAGTCTGTACTTGGGGGAGAGCCAGGTATTGAAAGGCTGATTGATGGAGCCCAGCTGAGAAGGAACAGGTGGGGCTGATAGAAAGGAGAAAGGTGCTGCTGGAGAAGTTGTTGGCAATCACTATTTGGGAGAAGGGAGGCATGTTTCGGGCTATGAAGTTAAGTAGTCTGCAGTTATTCTCTGGGAGGAGAAAGTTTGGGCTGGTAAACCTAGAGAGGGGGAGCCAGAAGTTTGAGCCAAGAAGTAGGAAGAAGTCCAGGGAACTAGCAACAGGGTCTGGCAGTAAGCAGACCACAGTTGTTGGACATAGAATTTCTGGACTAGAACCCGGAGTAAAGGGCAGGACCAGGTTCCCCTAGCAGCCATTGGGGAAGTGCTACAGTCTGGGCAGTGAAGGGAAGGCTGCCATTTTGGAAGGAGAGATTTGATTCCCTGGAAGGAGAGGGCAATGGCAACCTGGCTGAAGGGCCAAGCCACGAAGACAGAGCACCATGAATCACAGAAAGAGATGCAGCAGGGCATGTGAATGAGCGACAGAAGGGGGCATTGCATGTAGAAGGAGCTAATCTCCCAAGCAGCCAGGAGAAGGCATCCTAGCGGTGAGTGTAACCAGTGATGCAGACTAGTACTGATGATGTTAGGCTCCACTGGTGAAGATGGCTTAGATTGAAGACTAAACCGAAGGATTGGAATATATTCCCAGAGTTTCAAATCTATACAAAGATGGCTCAGTTCTTCATCCCCCAAGTAGATTTATTATGTATCATGCAGTTTACAGTGAGAATTTTTCAGACAAGGTCTCAAAAGCTAATGTCTTGGAAGCTCTCTGTTAAGATATATGTTTTAAAGAGAGAGTTTGAAAGACAGGTTTGTCCCATTGGCTATGTACAAAGTGTTTCCTGACTTCATTGTAGTACAGCCTATTGTATATTGATTGGCTGCTGATACTCTACCCAAGAGCCCACTTTAGTTTAGTGATGCTGTTTGTATATTCAGGATGAAAGGTGCTATTTAAATGTAAAATATTACAATGCACTTAATTGGGACAAGCTGAATTAGGATGACTGTTCTTTTGGAACAACTCCCAGGAAATTGATATTACCTAATAATACTAAATGGCAATTACTGCTGCTTAATCAGCACATTATTACTGTAGCATAAATGTATTATTTCATAAAAAATGAATCAAAATTCCTGGCTTGTTTTATAGATCTTCTTGAGAAACAAGCCAAATGTCAGTTTGCCATGTTCCTTTCTAAGTGTAAAATTCTATCAGAAGTTCCCATTTGTATCATACATTGTATTATTTGACAATGGCATTCTAATGATATAGAGAATATTTTTTAGGAAGAAGCACAAGTGGGCAGAGTTAAGACTGAAGTTTCAGTCTTAGCTGCATTTAAAAAAACAACTTTTGCATGTTTGGCTTCTATACTTAGCATTGCATTAACATTTGTTTCTTTGAGGTGGTCTCTCTTTAATTTCACTTGTTTTTATGTGGTTATTTTATATCTCAAATAATTCTGACACTAATCAGTCCATCTGTTAATATTTACATTAGCTTTATATATAACTTCATATATGTTTATATTCACATGACAGCTTTATTTTGCAAGTCTGTAACATTAATAGTGAATAGTCTCATATGACAGATAATTTCTTAGAAAGAAAATGTGTCTCTTCCAAGTGATTATTATTGAAATTTCTGAATGACTTTGTCTAGCAGTTTGCAGTCCCCTTCATGCTGTCACTAGATCATATTACAACTCCCCATTGCCAGAGGTACTGGAACAATTTGTATAGTGGGGGTGCTGAGAGCCATAGAAACAAACTGTAAACCCTGGATATGACGGAAACCACTTCAAGCCAGGGGATACTACAGCATCTCCGGCACCCCTAATTAGAGCACGTATGCCTAGTGCCTCTGGTAGTGCCACATGTAGCAGTATTGAGGATTTCACATTTCCTGTTCTCTTTGAAATGCAGCTTGCTTTCAGGAACGTTTCTGCAACCACTTCCTCCTGTTCTCTGCCAGGTTCCAAGGTGGAGGGACTCAGGTGTCTTCATTTGACTATTTTTCTCGCATAGATTAAATTTTTCATTGACTCCACAAAGGTGTGGTATACAGGAGTTCTGGGAAAAGACCAATCTGTACTTCCTACTTCTAGAGACTTAGGTCAGGTCTAAGGAATATGTGTAATGTGTATAGGAATCCCGCAGTTTGGGAGAAATAAGGAAGCATTTCTTTAGCAGGCTGATGGTTTTTAAATAACGCAGTTGCTTTAGGCTTCACAGACATTAGGAATGTTAGAAACAGCTTAGTGGAAAAAGTGCAGCAGAAACTGTCAGAGACATGTAAATGTCATTCATCACATGACTATTACTATATGCATAACGGTCTGAATTATTTGCTGAATGCAATCAATTAACTGGGTCAAGAATGACATATATGGTAGCTTAAAAACCAGAGGAAACTGAGAATATGTGACAACAGATGAAAATGGTTACTGATTTAAAACAAAGAAGAATGTAAACATTGAGTCAAGTGTTTTTGAAGTGAGTGATGCAAACTGCTGAGAGGTAGCTGACAGCGTTAAGAATCTGTTGTCAAAGTTATGAATTTAGGAATAAAATATTGACAATTTGGTTTTCTTAAAAGGTCAGCAAGGTGTTGTCAAATTGTTTTATCCATATTGTTTTACCAGAGGGGACGCACTCTGGCAGCGTTGGGGACGCACTCTGGCAGTGTTGTGAACGAGCTCACATTTCAGTGAATAATCTATGTCTATGTTCTTTATGTTAGCAGGTCAACATTTTTATCCCCCTTTACCTTTCAAATTGGTTATGGAAGCTCAGAGGCATCAACAGTTGTGTATTATGAATTCATGTGGCCCATATCTTCACATCTGATGATACACCATGCCTAGGTGAATTACATTATTCTGAAAAAGTATAGATTTTTGGGGAATGTTATTTCCCAGAGAGACAGTGCAGCACTGATCAGTGCTGATTAGCTGATGATTATCACTTTCTGAAGTGTATATACCCTTTTTTCAAGGTCAACTAGCCTAGCAGCATTCTAGAGTTCAGCATACCCTCAGATAAGGCAGATATAATGGGGTGCATCTGGGGAGCACATAAAGCATGATTATTATATTATTTGTCAATCTTTAGTTCCCAATTCCAATACCTTATGTACTAGAGCATGGAATCAGAAATGGGAAAAGCAGAAAACTAACAATAACAAACTGCACTTATCAAATGAGGTAATTTCTTCTTGAAATGAAAATGTTGCATCAACCATGATTGATCCAGAAGACTAAGAAATAATAGCCTTTGAAACAATGGCGACTGAATATTAGACACATATTTACATATACAGTTGCACACATTATTACAACTCTTGTTAAGAAAACATTCTTTAGAAATCATATAAAGTCCATCAAATCAATGACATGTGTTATTGCTAAAAGTTAACTCCTATTCACATTGCAGTTGATAACTTATTTAGAACATTTGGCTATCACTTAGTATAATAGCATCCTGTACTGTTTGTTAGATAGGATCAACTCTGTTAAAATAATATCAACGTGCTGGTAAATTGAAGAATAGGGAAATGAAGGTGCTTGCTTGGTTGACAGCCTTTCTTCATTCTCCCTTCACCCTCCCCCTAACCTGAGTATTTCGATGACAACGTGAAGGTGCTTTCTATTAGCTCAGTAATAACTGTGTATCCTGGATGACCTCAGTGCTTCTTAGCCCACGGTATTGATATCAATGAGTTAACCAGAAGCACTCTTCAATTATATTTTTCGTAATGAAATGAAATATACTCACCATCCTCTCACTTGTGCACTCTGTGAACTATAAAATCCATTTAGTCTGATTGGCTACTTACCTCAGTAGTACACCTCCATATGCCCACAACAAACATAATGGCCTCAGCTTCCAACTCTGTCATATTTACTAACTCTGGTCCCCTTAGTGTTAAAACTGGTCACACAACAATGACATTTTCACTGAAGTCTCTTTGTCTCATAAAAAAGAAAAAAGTTTTTCAAATTTGAAATTTCAATTATTTTCTTTTTGGCAAAATGTTTATCACCTCTATATAATTTATCCTTCCCATTCCTTTGCTCACTGATAGTAATCCTTTTAAATTAAATGCTGTTTAAGATCTGGGGAGATAGGTAGGCTGACAAGGTGGTGAATCGTCAAAAGCTGAGAACGCCGTGTTTCTTGGTGGACATACGGCGATTGTCTACACTGGGAAAATGGGTTGAATTTTAAAGCTGATCACTGTGAACCCTGGAGGGAATCTACAATTGTAAGTTGGCAATATATTTTTTTCTTAAATATCTACAATACCGACATGCAACTATTAATGCTATAATGAATCCATTAGAGCATTGATTTCTTCTCAAAGACACTTATAAGGATATACTTAATATTTTGGGTCAAATTTTGACCTCTGATACAGGCACAGAATAGCCCTTAGAATACAGAAATTATGTGCATGTTTCTGAGAGAAGAAACATGATAGAAATCTTTGTGAGGTATCATGACAAATACCTACGTGTCAACATTTGAATACTGTGAATTGATGGGAGATGCATCTTTAATATATTATGTTAATCAGTAAAATAAAATCATTAGTAAGTGAATCACTAAAAAGGAGAGATAATATAGCTTTATCAAATGTTTATATAAAAATAATCCTGAGTTATCATTTAAGCACACTAAGAATACAAAATTATTCAGTGTGTGAGGTAGCCAATTTTAATAATTAATAATTCAGCCATTAAAATTATATAAATACATGAAAGCACCATTTCAGAAAGAGATTTCCATTACCTTGAATATTTAAAGTAATGAACTCTGTTCCCCTTAACAGTGTAAAGGGATTGTTCTAAATCATAAACAGGTCTAGGGATTTGAACCTCTGCTGCAACTGGGCAGAGCACAGTGCAATTCAGGTAGGAGGAAAGAATATAGAAGTACTGTAGAATTACTCAAAAAGAAAAGGAGTACTTGTGGCACCTTAGAGACTAATGAATTTATTTGAGCATAAGCTTTCGTGAGCTACAGCTCACTTCATCGGATGCATTCAGTGGAAAATACAGTGGGGAGATTTATATACACAGAGAACATGAAACAATGGGTGTTACCATACACACTGTAAAGAGAGTGATCAGCTAAGGTGAGCTATTACCAGCAGGAGAGCGGGGGGGGGGGAGGAGAGGGCGGAGGGGAGAAGGAAACCTTTTGTAGTGATAATCAAGGTGGGCCATTTCCAGCAGTTGACAAGAATGTCTGAGGAACGGGGGCGGGGGGGGGGAATAAACGTGGGGAAATAGTTTTACTTTGTGTAATGACACATCCACTCCCAGTCTTTATTCAAGCCTAAGTTAATTGTATCCAGTTTGCAAATTAATTCCAATTCAGCAGTCTCTCTTTGGAGTCTGTTTTTGAAGTTTTTTTGTTGAAGATTTGCCACTTTTAGGTCTGTAATCGAGTGACCAAAGAGATTGAAGTGTTCTCCAACTGGTTTTTGAATGTTATAATTCTTGACGTCTGATTTGTGTCCATTTATTCTTTTACGTAGAGACTGTCCAGTTTGGCCAATGTACATGGCAGAGGGGCATTGCTGGCACATGATGGCATATATCACATTGGTAGATGTGCAGGTGAAAGAGCCTCTGATAGTGTGGCTGATGTGATTAGGCCATATGATGGTGTCCCCTGAATAGATATGTGGACACAGTTGGCAACGGGCTTTGTTGCAAGGATAGGTTCCTGGGTTAGTGGTTCTGTTGTGTGGTTGCTGGTGAGTATTTGCTTCAGGTTGGGGAGCTGTCTGTAGGCAAGGACTGGTCTGTCTCCCAAGATCTGTGAGAGTGATGGGTCGTCCTTCTGAATAGGTTGTAGATCCTTGATGATGCATTGGAGAGGTTTTAGTTGGGGGCTGAAGGTGATGGCTAGTGGCGTTCTGTTATTTTCTTTGTTGGGCCTGTCCTGTAGTAGGTGACTTCTGGGTACTCTTCTGGCTCTGTCAATCTGTTTCTTCACTTTAGCAGATGGGTATTGCAGTTGTAAGAACGCTTGATAGAGATCTTGTAGGTGTTTGTCTCTGTCTGAGGGGTTGGAGCAAATGCAGTTGTATCGTAGAGCTTGGCTGTAGACAATGGATCGTGTGGTGTGGTCTGGATGAAAGCTGGAGACATGTAGGTAGGTATTGCGGTCAGTAGGTTTCCAGTATAGGGTGGTGTTTATGTGACCATCGCTTATTAGCACCGTAGTGTCCAGGAAGTGGATCTCTTGTGTGGACTGGTCCAGGCTGAGGTTGATGGTGGGATTACTGTATGCAAGGCTCATCTTTAGTTCAGCCTCAGCATCCCTTTTGTGGCTTTTGTTCCCTTTCTGCATCAAATGATCATCTCTCCATCATCTTTAAGCATATATGCAACTTTCTTCCCCATCTTCAATTTCATCCTGGTTTCCTTCAACTCTCACTTTAGGATTCAGTGCTTGCCTGTTTCTTCTCACCTCCTTTATTCCCCTTTTCACACTGTCAGCTGTCTTTTTTCATTCTGCCCTCCATGCATAGAGATACCTCCCTTTACTTGTGTACCAAACATTTTCTCTCCCTGAAATTTCGCTCTGAAACCCTTTTTTCATTCCATCATGAATAATGATGCTGGTAATGGTAGTAGTCATAAAATGTAAATAAAACACACAACTCAAAGTTAAGGTTGACCAATTAATATCCTGAAATGTCAAGGAATCTAAACCATGAGATTTCAAAGGCAAATTTAGCTAAATCACATTGCACATCTTGTATATTTTGATGTAAAAATAATGCCATAATAACTGTAATATAATATGGCTGCTCATTTAAGCAAAAAAAAAATGTTAGGAAGCAAAATGGTGTAGATAAGTGAGCATAGAACTAGAGTCAGGAAGATTTGAATTTCAGTCCTTTTTTTTCCTACAGACTCACTCTGGAGCCTTCCCCTCATTATTTCATAGGTGAATAATAGTAATAGATGCTAGATGTAATACTTCCCTGCCTCAGAAGATTGTTGTTAAGACTGATGAAAGTTAGTTAATTCAGTACTTTAAAAATAATAGAGAGTGGGGACTGGAAGATCAGGGCAGTGGCAGGTACCCTTGGCCTGCTTCTTTCTTAGCCCACCCATACCATGGACCTGGTACAAGCCCCACCCTCCTCCTGTTCCTGCCTCAAGGCATTTGCCTCCAGAGAGGCACCCTTCATAACTATAGAGCAAGAGCTGGGATCAGCCCTTTAGCTCCCCTTGGTTTAATTAAATGAAGTGGGCGGCGTGACTGGGGAGGGAGAAATAGCTAATCCTATTTTCCTTGTTTGCTGGATGAATGCTGTGTGTAAACAGCATAAGGCATTCAGGCACCTTGAGAATAAAGGCTTGTTTTAAGAATAAAGCAAACTATTATGCCGGATAATACTTTATCAATATAAAATGAGTATGAGTAGGCTATCAGCAGTCAACACTGGAATACAGAATATGTATATCTAGCACTTCAGATTGCTTAAAATAAATTATCTCAATTTATTAAATGCAGCACATAACTAAAAGACATACTGAGAGCTAACTAAATGGCAAAGAAATTGATCTTCAAAGATGAGAACAATTAAGGAAGTTAGTATTCTGCAGTGAAATGTTGGGTGAATAACCAAGGGAAAAAAATCCTGCCAACCAAGGGGAAAAAACACTTAGTCAATGAGAAGATAGAATAGCTTAATAACATATGTTCTGACTTCCTGGAATTTCGATTAATTGTTGTTATGATTAATTGTTATTTTACTGAATAGATTGTGGAAGACATCATGTAATATCTCCACACTGGCAATAGACAAGTTTTGGGTCTGATTTTCAGAAGTGCCAGACACCCGGTACTCTGCCCTGAAGTCACCGAAAACACAGGGTAGTCAGTACTTCTGAAAATCAGACCCAGGATTTACATGTACTACTACTGCTGCATGATATTTTCTCACCTCGTCTTCCATTATGTTCCAAGAGGAGAAAGCTGGGAAAGATAAGATATAGGAATGATGAGACAGAGGATCTGAGTGTGAGACAGGGTTATATTTCATAACAAATGAAGCTAAGTTAGAGAAATGTGTAGACAAGAAAATCCAATATGCATGATTAGGTGGCCTCGATAATTATCTGTGAAATGCTGTACTTGACTCACTTAGGTAAGTATTTGAAATCAGCAATTTAACATGACTAAAAACTCCTTCCTGGCACTAGACCATATCCAGGAGGATGTTGAATGCAGATGCTTAACTTCTACTATGTGTATTTACCTTCAGAAAACTATGTGGGGAAAACCATCTGGGACAGTAAACTCTTTCACCAAGGGGCTATACTAGGTTGAGGGACTTCAAAAGTGGTTCCAGGAGGACAAGGGGAGATCTCTGCACAAAGCAGAGGGAGACTGTCTGACCAAGGAAAGGTCAGAGAAGGGATTTACTTTCTAGAGCTGCAATGCTCCCCTCTCTCCTGCCTCTCCAATAACTAAGCTAAGGGGAGCCTACCTCACTGGCCTTTGCAAAGCAATGAGATGAAGTATATTGTGGAAAACCTTTTCTTTTGTTTTACTACCATTTTCTGCATTGAAATAAATCTTCTAAAGAATACTTCAGTTGTACTGGATAATTTCATACAGGCAGCCCCTGAAAGGGAGTAAAGTTCTTCAACTTCCAAGGATTGGTACTGAAAGTTCTGGCACCTAATCCCCCATCTGAGGTTTTAGTCAAAAGAGCATAAATAGAGGTGTCCTCCCCAATCAAGATGTAACAACAAGGCTTGTGCTGGGCAAACATAGGGGAGAAGTGAAAAGACCACAGAGGAGATATGAGTTGGTGGCTGTGCAGGTGAAAAATGGGATACAAACTGTGGCCCAAATCTTTTCAGATCCTCCCCCTTATGGTGTTGCCACATATTGACCAAGAGACAGCAGAACTGGTGAGGTCTGTTAGGCAGGTTGAGAAAGGGATATCAAGTGGGCAGCCCTGCAGAGAATTCAAACATTATTGGTGCACTGTGGAACTGTGCTCCTTGGAGGTACTATATGCTTGAGTATGGAGCGAAGTTGCAAATATAAGAGGACAGCTCGAAGTGGCGCAGGGGTGAAGATCGACCAGCCAGCCTCATCCACTGCCATCATGTAGTGTATGTACAGATCCATTGCAGCTCCTCCAGCAGCCTATTCTTACCCATCTCTGGCCTACCTCCCTGGCAGATAAGGTGTGCCAAGGCCCCTTTGCAACTCCACAGCACCAAGTCCTGCACAAAAGGGTGACTCATTAAAGTGTGAATTTCACCAAACATGTCAGAAGAAGCTAAAATTAAAGCATCAACAGTAATTTTAACTCTTCCATTTTGCACATAATAATGCTTTGCTCTCCTTAAGTCAGTGGAGCTAAACAGATTTGCCCAAGCTGAAAACCTGTCCCTCAGGAATATTAAGTTTGCATGGCTAAAATGACAAAGTCAAGACTGCAAAAGTTAAAACTTCTAATGTGCACTGCAAGTATATAGCATCATTATAGTATTTTCTGTAGTTTGGTTTCTGTCAGAAAATGGCTACCATAAAATATACAGAATGTGCAACATAGTCGATTTTATATTGCTGTAGGAAGGGACCTTAGCAATCGCATTTCCTGAACATTTGACTGCAGCTGTTCTACCTTAACATTGCATTAGCATAGATTTTTGCATTTGCTATCATATTAACAATTTAGGCTATTTATCTAACATTGGTTTGAAATGCATTGCTTTTGAACAAATTGTGATTCGGGGGGGAACCCTCTGATGCCAAAGGGCACAACTGACACTATTCCAATGGTAACCACAGTAGGCTCTTTCAGTTTATTGCCTTATCTGTGAGAAGCTTGAAAATAATGGAGAGTGCACTGCAGTCTGCATAATTTATAATCGACTCTGTTGACGTGCACTAAAGAGATTGCTTCTTTAGCATGATTGCTTTCTTGGGAAGCTGCGGATCTGGGTTCCCAGTATTAACAGGACATGTTACTTTATCTATCTGGGTCCTTTCTTCAAACACATGGTCAGCTCTTTTTTTCTATAACTTACAAGAAATTACACTCCACATGTTAGGTCCAAATCCTGTTCATCGCAAAGAAAAATAATAGTCTAGTCTAGGATACACAGAGCAGAAAGAACCAATCCAACTAGGACAAAACCACTGAGAATATCCTGTGCTCTCTCTGTACTATACCTTTCTGCAGCCAAAGGAAATGCATCCAAATCTTTGAGAGTCTGATGTCTCAGTATTGTATAAAAGAAACATTCAACATAAAAGGGGAAACTCCCCTTGTTTTCATCAAAGGTTCTCTGACCCAGAGAATTACTACTTCGAGGATAGAAAAATCCTTTTCTTCTTAGGAGATGTTCAAGGCTGTCACTTTTTCATCCTGGTATACATTTTCAAAGTGTTACAAGCTGATTGTCTAAGCCTTGGAAAATGCCAACTTTGGAGAAGGGAAATTATGAAGATAACCCCATATTCAAAGGCATTTGCTGATGTTAACACAAATCTTAAAGGTGCAGAAGGGATAGGGTGGCCAACTTTCTAATGTCTGAAAACCCCTGCTCCACCTCTTCCCTTGAAGCACTCTGTCCTCTGCCATAGCCCTACAAACTGTGCTTCTCAAAGGGGCTGCCTGCTTCACGGCCTGGCAACAGACTGCCAATTTTCCCCTCTCCACCTGCCCCGGACTCCCGTCTGTGATAACTGGACTTTGTGTCCAGTCAGTACATCTGACCAGACATTTCCAGGTTCCCTTTTTGACTGGACATTCCAGTCAAAAACCAGACACCTGGCAATCTTAAGAGAGGACAAAGTAGCAGTAGTTGTGCTGCACAGTATAAAAGACAAAAATTAAGTTATCCCTAAAAATTAAATATATAGATTAGTCTGGAGTTTTTGGGGGGCTATACTTTAAGACTTTGTAAGAGTCTATTTAAGGGGCATAAATGAAATTCAGCTTTCTGTTCAATGTGGTGGATCTATATACTACATTTTATTACTATTAATTTTAAATCATGTTTATTCTAGCAGAGCCTAGGGACCCCACAAGAGTGGGGTCCTATTGTGCTAGGGACTGAACAAACACAAAGCAGTAGATGGTCTCCGCCCCAAAGAGCTTACAATATAAACAGGCAAGGCAGACAATGGATGGGGGGAAGATATAGCACACAAAAAAAGAGATGGTGAGAGGAAATGTCATGTTATTGCCACTTTTTTCCCCTTTGGAATTAGAATGGGATTTGCTAAGTGGAAAGATCTGAGAAAGGAGAGCAGGGTGAGGCTGATAAAGTCAGGGAGGGGAGTAAAGTAGGAGGGGCACATGTGAAGCGGAGACTAAGGTGAAGAGACTATGAGACAGTGGCCAAGAAAGGGTTGGAGCAAACAGCCAATAAGCACAGGGCAGAGAAAATCCAGTCCAAACCGTGGAAAATATTATTAGTGTTTGACAGTTATTGCTTAAGCTGATTCTGCAGCTGTTTTACTAGCTTCAGTTTCTGGCTGGCTCTTTTGTTTTCTTTCTCAAAGAAAGAATGTAGTGAGTGGAATGAGAATGCTCTATAAGTCCTAGTGCCCACATAGGAAGGGGCATTTCCCCTGCAAAGTTCTGCAGCGTATGCTTGGAAGGGAGGGGTGGCCCCATTTTACCCTCTCACAATAAGTGTATCAGTACTTGCATAGATTGCTTCTTCAGCAGCTACGCCATACTCACTTTACACTTGGAACTCCTGTTGTTGTCAATGTAGATTCAGTGTATTGAACCAGGAAGCATAGGCAGTAGAGAGAAAGAGACCCACAGTGTAGAATGGAGAGGAGAAATTTGTCCTAATATAGGAAACACCAATGGTGGGGAGGAGAAAAGTTCCTTTAAAAGTTTTAGAAACCTGTTGTGTGCACAAGTGCAGTATTTATAACAAATGCTGTTTCAACAATATGTTTCTGTAATAACTACAGCAAGAACCCAGATACTAAGCTTGCATAAAGTCAATTAAGCTATGTTGATTTATGCCATCTGAGGCTCTACCCAAGGCATTGTAAGAACACAGTGATAGTAGTTCTGAACTTAGCTTTGTGGGTTTAATTCACTTCTTTATCATCAGATTAATATAGTTATTTGACTATTTATTATGTCAAAACACATGCTTGTGAATGCCACTGAAACTATGAGCTAAGATAGCTCTGTGAGACACTATTGGATCACTGAAATAAATTTGTTTCAAATGTACAACGTTAACAATGGTATAATAAAGAGCCATTTACTTTTCAAATCTCTTCATTTTCCAAGCACGTGAACCTGGGTGTAGCGCCCCTGCTTCATTTCAGAACCTCTTCCAGAATTGAAAACCTCAGGTTTTCAATTTGAACATGAACATTTCAACACAACTCTATTTTTGCAAAAAATGTTTGAACAGTTTCTGGTTTTGTTCCAATTGGAATGAAAACAAACCTCAAAAGTTTCCGCAGAAAAGAATTATTCTCTAGTCAGCTCTAATTAAAACATGAATGCCAGTGTGTTCTCAGATGACAATATTGCATATTAATAGAGATTCGTGCTGTAAAAGTGGCTCCTTGAATCAGCAGGTGGATGTTTGGTCAGACTGGGAGGGCATAGAGAGCCTCCTCAAAGATAAGGAGATGACTGCTCTGGAGCCTTCCTTAAACAGAAATATATATTGAGATCATGCCTGGGGGGATGAGCAGGGAGGAGAAAAGAGGATAGGTGTGTTTTTGTTTGTTTGTTTGTTTGTTTGTTTGTTTGTTTTGGGGGGGGGCATCTCCTTACCACCAGGAATTAGGCTATGAGGAAGGAACAGTGCCAGATTCTCTCTCATGCCCCCCTTCTTATAAGCAAAACACTCAGGCACGCAGAAGCCATCCTGCTGCAGTTACTGTTCTACTCCTCTTGCCATATTGAAACTGTAGTTTGAGCTGTGTTTCCAACAAGCTGGAGATCTGACTGACAGTTTTTTGAAATCAGGAAGGAATTCTTGACAAGGTGTCCGGTGGTTTTTTTCTCTTTCCTTGCAACATCCTGGAGTCCTGGTTCTAGGTGAGTATGGAGAGGATTTAAAAGTTGTAGTTTATAAGGAAATTTGTAGTTTTGTTGCAAGTTATAGCCAGTGTCCAGTGTGGGTGAGAGACTCAAAGGGGCCAGTTCCCAGAGTAAACATGATGGAGAGACCCAGGAGATGAACCCTATTAGCCTTGAGGAAGAGGGGGAGAGACTGTTAAAGCGTTCCTTAGTCGGAGAAAACTTGTGTGTAGCCTCAATCCACCTTGGGCAGGAAGGGCAAGAAGAGTCAGAGGCAGGCTGAGGTTATGTTGCAAAGCCCAAACTCTGGATATGGTTTGTTTGCATGATGTCACTTAGCACTGCACTGGATCAAAATAGATAGCTCTTCGTTGTGGAGGTTTTTGGGAACAGAGGGGGTGGGGAATAACCCCTTCCATTAAAGTTAACTGAATAAAGTTGTGGTGTTCCATTTTTAAATCCATTTCTTTGTTTTATTCCCTCCATTTCCATAAAAGACAACCCATAACCTATCAAGCTATGAAGGAGGAAAAACAGAGTATCAAATGTTAAATCTTTATTAATATAGTTGAAACTTTGGAGCTAAATTTTCCAGAATGAAAGCCTGGATCTATGTAAAAATGTGCACCCTAAATTTACACATGCAGTCACAAAAGTGTAGCTAGCTACTCGCACAGTTATACCTGCTTTCTTCATGCAAGCATGGTGGTTGAGTTTGCTACAACAATCAGGCTTCTGTTTTGAAAATCTGGCTCTTGACATTTAGAAATTGGAAGGAGCTGGTACTCTTCCATATGGGTACTTATCTGCAGAATTTCTGTTTTCATTTCTAGCTCATGAGGTTGCACAGATGACATTCTGACTCTGAATGCAGCACTACATCCTTTCAGGTAGACAGAAATAATAGTGGTAAGAAAGGTGAGTTATTATGGGATAACTAGACAGAAGAAGTGAGTTTTCCATTTTGTCCTGAAGATGCTCAGATTTGTGAGTATTCTTTCAGTTCTCCTGAAAGCTCCTATCCTGTTTCAGGTATTGGGACCGATTTAGTCAGACACCCCAACACACCCATAATTCTGTAGGGTACTACGTGAGAATCTCCCTTGCATAGAGGAATTCTCAGGTGATGTAGAGCCATAGTAGTAGCTTCTAGACCATCCTCTGGGACTCTTGCACAGGGAGAGTAGTTGGGACACCTCTGAACTGCGGTGCTCCCCAGCCTTGGGGGCTGTTGGCAGGTGGCATAAAGTAGAGCAGTTGTTTAGTAATACATTGCATATTTTCTTTTGCATCGGAATTTGATATTATGGTTAAGTTACTGAATGGATTCTTTTGGCTTCTCAGGTTATGAACCTTGGGTTGGCAGGATAGCTGCCGTGGGAGAAATTTGCAAGGTATTTGGCATTTAAATGTTAAGGGGAGGTGATATCTCCCAATTTGTCAACTGGAATTGCAGTGCTCTGAGACAGTAAAATTACAGGCCGAGCGTTCCAAGGGGTTGGCTTGGGAAAGTCTAGTTCTCATTATGAAGATAGGGAATTGGCTGGCTTATGTACTATATCTTGTCTGTTTGTATGGAACACCATTTGGAAGCAGGCCTTCAAGGATTTTGGGGTCTCTGGACTGTCAGGCAGAACAAGGGACCATCTATAATCTGGAGATTAGCTAAGGCTACCCCTGGCAGCAAGAACTACTCCTTTATCCTCACTAGTAATTAATTTGTATATGTAAATAAAAAGTGGCCTATGTGCCATCCAGTTCAGTTAGTGTACGAATATCCTCAGTCAGTCAGTCTTTGTGTGGGCCCTCCGCATTGGGATGAAATTTTCACCGGCAAGGAAGGAATAACAAAATAGATCCCTGTGATGACTAGGAAGTCTTCAAAATGCTGAGCTACATGAAAATGCCTGTACTGAGCTCTGATGATCAGAAGGTTCTGTCTCCTGCAGAAATCCACCTTTACTCGCTCCCTTGTGCTAGTGTGTGGGTCAAGTCACGTTTTGTTTGTGGACACTGAATAAAAGGTGCAAAACCTCAAATAGTTAGGGAAGGAAAAAAGGCATGGGCTTGTTCACATGGACAACTTTTTTTAAAAGCCAGTGATTGGGTCATAAAACTGATTGCGTGTAACTAGGAGATAAGCATATTAACAGAGAAACAGATGTGTGAGGCATTCTTTAAGTAGCTAGAAGAGCTGTCATTGCTTGAGACATGTTCAGCAGTTTGCTTTGGGATTCACCCACGGTAAAAGAAACTTCCATATCTTTAATATTAGGAACATTGCTTCAATATTATTTAAAAATATGCTGAAATTGAAAGATTATTCAAAAGTGCCTGAGAACAAAACAAATTTGCTTATCAGCCTCTATGCAGAAGCAAGATTAAAATTCCATTAAATAAATGTATATTTAAAAAGGTTTATGTTTTGCTTTTCATTTTTATGCAAAATGTCAAACTTAAAGAATTTGGACAGCAATATACAATCCTGAAATAAAAACAAGAAAAGAGGACAGTTAAGGCTTTTGAATGTTTTTATGTTTGTCCTTGAATCCTCAGTTTTATTACTACTAGTACTTGATAAAAGGCACAACAAGGATATCAGAAAACTCTTGTGAGTAACAGGAGATAGAAAAGACCTGATTTTACACTGGCATTGTTAGAATGTATCTTTGCTGTAGATGTAGCATAGTCAGTATTGTCTTATTTCTCCAGGTATAAAACTTGTGCCTGTTACATTATGCATTAAAGGCCAGATTCTGCAGTCCTTACCTAAGGCGAAACTCCTACCCAATATAATGGTAGATTCTTCTGACTGAGGGCTGTAAGATTCAGCCTTAAATTATTAGTATTGACCAAAAAAATCATTGTTAGCAGACCAAAGTATAATATAATATTGAACAAGGCAGCACTTTGCACAAATAGTACTGAATGGAGAGAAAAGGCTGTCTGGGTCATCCAGGATGCCCCCGGCTTTGTGGTATGTATTGTATCATGCTCACTAAAGTTATGTTTAGCTAGCTCTAAATAATAACACTTAGAATTTGTACAGTGCTTTTCATATTTCAAGTGTTTTCCAAACATTGCTTAAGTAACCTCCAAAACAGCAGCCCTCTGCTGTAGGGATTGTTAAACCTGTTAGCAGCAGTACTGCTGTTTTAAAGATGGGGAACAATATGGGATTTTCAAAACTAATATCTACCCAGGAAAGGTATAAGCTAAAGTATAAGGGCTTGGCTACACTTGCAAGTTACAGCGCAATAAAGGAGCCCCGGGCGCACTACCTCACTACCCGTCCACACTGGCAAGGCATGTAGAGCGCTCTGTCTTCGCGGCTACAGCGCTGCTGGTACTCCACGTCGGTGAGTGGAATAACGTTTGCTGCACCACTGCTGGAGCGCTGCGGTGCCTGGTCTGTTATTGCACTGTGATCAGCCTCCAGAAGTATCCCACAATGCCTGTTCTAGCCACTCTGGTCATCACTTTGAACTCTACTGCCCTGCCTTCAGGTGACCAAATGTCAGACCTGCCCTTTAAATTCTCTGGGAATTTTGAAAAATCCCCTTCCTGTTTGCTCAGCCAGGTGTGGAGTGCTCTCAGCGAATCTTTGCAGGTGACCATGCCTCCACACGCCAGGCAAGCCCCAGTATGGAGCAATGGCGAGTAGCTGGACCTCATCAGTGTTTGGGGGGAGGAAGCTGTCCAGTCCCGGCTGCGCTCCAGCCGTAGGAATTACGATACCGTCTGGCAGATATCAAGGGACATGATGGAAAGGGGCCATGACCGGGACACACTGCAGTGCAGGGTTAAAGTGAAGGAGCTGCGGAATGCCTACTGCAAAGCCCATGAGGCAAACAGCCGTTCCGGTGCTGCCCCTGTGACCTGCCATTTCTACAAAGAGCTGGACGCGATACTTGGGGGCGACCCCACCTCCATGCCGAGTACCACCATGGACACCTCAGAGCCCAGTTCAACAAGGCCGGAAGAGGAGGAGAAGGAGGAGGAGCAAAGCGGGAGCAAGGGTGCTCCGGCAGAGGACGACACCCCAGAATCCCTAGATGCATGCAGCCAGGAGCTGTTCTCAAGCCGGGAGGAAGGTAGCCAGTCGCGGCAGCCGGTGCTTGGGGAATAACAAACACCAGAGGAGGTTCCCGGTAAGAGGCTTTTATTTTGGGAAAGAAGTTATTCAGTGCGGGCTCTTGGGGCGAGGAGGGTTAGGGCTGCATGCATGACTGGAAGCGGAATAGGGAGTTGATGTGCTCTCTCACATTGCAGTAATCGGCCTCAGTGATGTCTTCAAAGGTCTCATCCAGAACTTGGGCAATGCGCTTACGCAGGCTTTTCGGGAGAGCCACTGTTGTCCTCGTCCCAATGGGACAAAATACAACATGGTTTTACAAAAGGTAGATCATGCCAAACCAACCTGATCTCCTTCTTTGAGAAAGTAACAGATTTTTTAGACAAAGGAAACACAGTGGATCTAATTTATCTAGATTTCAGAAAGGCATTTGATACCGTGCCACATGTGGAATTATTAGTTAAATTGGAAAAGATGGGGATCAATATGAAAATTGAAAGGTGGATAAGGAAATGGTTAACAGGGAGATTACAGCGGGTCCTACTGAAAGGTGAACTGTCAGGCTGGAGGGAGGTTACCAGTGGAGTTCCTCAGGGATCAGTTTTGGGACCAATCTTATTTAATCTTTTTATTACTGACCTCGGCACAAAAAGTGGGAGTGTGCTAAGAAAGTTTGCGGATGATACAAAGCTGGGAGGTATTCCCAATTTAGAGAGAGACCAGGTTATCATACAGGAAGGTTTGGATGACCTTGTAAACTGGAGTAATAGTAATAGGATGAAATTTAATAGCGAGAAGTGTAAGGTTATGCATTTAGGGATTAATAACAAGAATTTTAGTTATAAGCTGGGGACGCATCAATTAGAAGTAACGGAGGAGGAGAAGGACCTTGGAGTATTGGTTGATCATAGGATGACTATGAGCTGCCAATGTGATGTGGCTGTGAAAAAAGCTAATGCGGTCTTGGGATGCATCAGGCGAGGTATTTCCAGTAAAGATAAGGAGGTTTTAGTACTGCTATACAAGGCACTGGTGAGACCTCACTGGGAATACTGTGTGCAGTTCTGGTCTCCCATGTTTAAGAAGGATGAATTCACACTGGAAGAGGTACAGAGAAGGGCTACTAGGATGATCCGAGGAATGGAAAACCTGTCTTATGAAAGGAGACTCAAGGAGCTTGGCTTGTTTAGCCTAACGAAAAGAAAGTTGAGGGGAGATATGATTGTTCTCTATAAATATATCAGAGGGATAAATACCAGAGAGGGAGAGGAATTATTTAAGCTCAGTACCAATGTGGACACAAGAACAAATGGATATAAACTGGTCATTGGGAAGTTTAGACTTGAAATTAGTCTAAAGGTTTCTAACCATCAGAGGAGTGACGTTTTGGAATAGCCTTCAAGGGAAACAGTGGGGGCAAGGGACCTATCTGGCTTTAAGATTAAACTCGATAAGTTTATGGAGGAGATGGTATGATGGGATAATATGATTTTTGCAATTAATTGATCTTTAAATATTCATGGTAAATAGGCCTAATGGCCTGTGATGGGATATTAAATGGGGTGGGATCTGAGTTAATACAGTGAATTCTTTCCTGGGTATCTGGCTGGTGAATCTTTCCCATATGCTCAGGGTTCAGCTGATCGCCATATTTGGGGTCGGGCAGGAATTTTCCTCCAGGGCAGATTGGAAGAGGCCCCCTGGGTTTTTTGCCTTCTTCTCCAGTGTGGGGCATGGGTCACTTGCTGGAGGATTCTCTGCTGCTTGAAGTCTTTAAACCACGATATGAGGACTTCAATAGCTCAGACATATGTGAGAGGCTTTTCGCAGGAGTGCGTGGGTGAGATTCTGTGGCCTGCGTTGTGCAGGAGGTTGGACTAGATGATCATAATGGTCCCTTCTGACCTCAATATCTATGAATCTATAAGAGCTGCAAATGTGGCCACGCCAGTGCGCTTGCAGCTGTCAGTGTGGACAGACTGCAGCGCTCTCCATACTGCGCTGTACAAAGGCGGGTTTAACTCACAGCACTCTACATCTGCAAGTGTAGCCATGCCCTAAATGTAAATGATATTGTTATACTGGTATAACCCCATGTGCATACTCTTTTTATTGCAGGACAAGAGTGTCCTTTTTGGTTTAGCTTCTGTTGTATGGCAATAGGTTTAAACTACCCCTTAATCCCTTCCCCAAGCCACTCTTATGCTGGATTAAGAGTATCCACACAGTAAAGTGGGTAGGTATAAGTGGTAAAACTTTCCGAAGACTAATTGATTTAGGAGCACTAATCCCACTGACATTTAATGGGACTTGTGGTCTTCAATCAGTTGGGTGCTTTTGAAAATCCCACAGAGAGGAAATAGGCCACTTGCCCCAGGTTACAAAGGGAGTCAGTTTTATTCATAATTAGTACTCAGGAATTCCTAATTTCTACCTGTGGGTTTAAACCACTGGTCTATGCATCCTTTTTATATCTTTCTCAAAGATACTTAATCACTTATATTGACTTCTTGTTCAGTTGCCTGATTGTTCTTTCTTTTAAAAAAAATTTCCAGAGATGTAGCCTAAACTTTTCCTCTCTTAACCTCAGGCCATTGTCTGACTATTTTCTGAGACCATGAATAAATAATTCCTTTCTTTCATTTATAGTTTCATTGAAAGTATTATAGACCTGGTGTGTCCAAACTGTGGCTCACGAGCCACATGCAACTCTTTTACAGTTAAAGTGTGGCTCATGGAGCCCTCCACCACCACCCACCAGCCTACCAGATGGTGGTGGGGGTGTGCCTACTGGGTTCCAGGGCTTTAGCCCTGGCAGGGAGCAGCCCACGAGGCAGGTTGTGCATGTCTTGTGGCTCTCAAAATTCTGAAGGTTATCATATGTGGCTCGGAGGATCAGTAAGTTTGCCACCCCTATAATAGACTATAATAACATCCTTTGGAGTTCGGCCTTTTCTCAACTATACAACTGTTTGCCTGTCTTTCCTTATGTGTCTTGTCTTCCAGTCCTCTGATCTTTTTGGAATGAGGATCATGCATACTGTGGGTTTTTTGTTTTTTTTTAATTCCTGAATGAAGCATACTAAATGTTCTCTGGTTTGGCTAATCTGCACTAGTAGTTAATTTTGTGTCATCCACACATGCCCTCTTCAGGAGTTAATTTAATAATTAGCACGATTTAGACTAATTAAAATAGAGTTCTGCAATTCTAGATAGCAGGCGGGATCTGGCTCTGTGGTGACTACTCTGCTCCAGTCCAGTGGAGCAATGAAGCTATAAGCATCTTCAGTAGCCTCCTTCCTGTCATAACATTATGGCTGGGGAAAAAGGAGCATGGCTTCAGCTCTTTGAGTGCAAGCTTTCCAAAGCTGACAGTGTCCCTTTGGGGGTTGTGAGAATCTGGCATGATTTAGAGCAGCTGTGAAGGTCACTGTCAGATAGTGTAGTGAACTAGATAGATCACTGGTCTAATTTGCTACAGCAATTCCTATTTTTGTTTGAGTCACCTGAAAAATGTTTTTGGGAGTAGCTTATGTTTTCTTGTTTTCAACATTTCATCAAGACTCGGTAATACATAATCTATATATGGCTGGCTGCTCCAGCACACCAGATATCATGTTGGATTAACCACTGCCGGTTAAAATAACTCTTTGCCATAGAAGACAATCTGGTCCTGTTTCTGCATTCCAATGACTTCAGTAGAGTGTCACTGGTGGAAAACTGGAGTTAAGGAATGGGATCATCAGACCCATTTCTCAGAGTTTTGGGAGGGGAAGGAGGGTAATACAGCTGTTACCTTTACAATCAAATTAGATTTCTTGTGTGAAGTGTCTCACAAGTAACTAAAATGTGTGGTTCAATGCCACATTGCCAATTCATCCTCAGGGATCTCTGGGCTGCTTGAAAATGGGAACTAAGGCTTTAAAACCCCAGTATTTCTGTGTTCTGTCATTTTTCCTGGGGGTTCGTTGGTAAGGGCGGGATATTAAGGAAACTATGAGCCTGATTTTAATCTTTTTTTTTTTAATGTAGTTCCACAACTTAATTGTGTTCAGCATGGTTACTTGTGATTTACACCAGGGTAAGATCAGACCCAGCCCTTCTGTTCCCCAAGCCTTTAAGATTGATATATCTACTTGTCCTCTTTATGTTGTTGTACTTTATAGCCACCATGGCATCAAGGCTTTCCATATCATTCTAAAAGCAGATAATCCATAGGTCAACTGCCTTGCTCTAGAAGTCTTCCATCTTGTTGTCAAGAGAAGATACTTAATCCTTGTACATGGCCTTTCAGAGACTGCCATCATCTCCAAAGCACTCTACTCTTCCAAAGGGTGAGAGATTATTCAATTGCTGTATAAACCCAGTCCCTATGCATTGTGACAGTCTGTACCACAGAAAGCAAAGAAAGAGTTTCATGTGGCATTTACTGGATACTAATTTTCTTTTTAACGGCATAGGAACTGTATTTCACCCAAATCATAAGAAACGAATAGATCACAGTAAAAACAAACAGCAGTGATTATAATTTCATGTTCTCACCTTGAAATTCTGAGTTGTGTATTTTAACATATTCAGATAGTTACACCATTGTAGTGTAAGCATACTGTGTTGATTTATCCCATTAGCAATGTAATGTTTCTGATTTTTACTTTCCATCACATTGGCTCTATGTATCATAAAGATATGAGAACAAAACTTTTTTCTTTGTACGTGTTTGATGGTACTTCTGATTAGCTTATCTTAAAATAAGATTCTTATAAAATAAAATTCTTATAAATGCATATACTTTATGCATTTATAAATAAAATATGAAATTAAGATATTTCAGAAAGCAAACTATGAAAGTTTACATAACTTAAATGAATTAGTTTAACATAGAATGTCAAGTCTTATCAACAAATAATTAATGCAACCACAATAAACCAGAAGCCTACAACACACAATGGTCAAGCTTACTGTGATAATTAAGAGTTTGGGAGACTGTACAGCAGCCAGTAAACCCATATCATCACCATAACCCATATCATCACCTCTCTGAAGCAACATTCTTGTTCTCCAGAATCTCAGCTTTTTTCAAAATGAAAAGTAAGACACTAATTGTTATGGTTGTGAAAAAAAATCTTAAAAATGTGAATGCAGAGAGCCCTTTGAGTCTGCAGAGAGCCTAGAGCAATAACTTGGAGAGGTGTGAACTTCCTCATTCATCTCCGAGATGCTAATTCAAGTGCCCAATTATGATTTGTGTTAACTATTTCATTCCTCATGTAAGAGAGGAGAGGGAGCGTCACAGATATGTACAATTTATTGTGAGTGATGGCTCATCCATGTGCCACAAGTGGTGGCATGTGGGAGACCTCACTAGAGCTGGATGAATGAGTGATTTTTTTTTTTTTTTTTTTTTTTTAGGTTTCAGAGTAGCAGCCGTGTTAGTCTGTATCTGTAAAAAGAACAGGAGTACTTGTGGCACCTGAGAGACTAACCAATTTATTAGAGCATAAGCTTTCGTGGGCTACAGCCCACTTCATCGGATGCATAGAATGGAACATATAGTAAGATATATTATATATACATATAGTAAGATAATAGCTCATCTTAACTAATTAGCCTCTCACAATTCGTATGGTAACTTCCAACTTATCAGTATGTGTGTGTGTGTATATTAAGATGACCTATTATCAGCAGGAGAAAAAAACTTTTGCAGTGATAATCAAGATGGCCCATTTAGACAGTTAAGAAGGTGTGAGGATACTTAACGTGTGAAAATAGATTTAATATGTGTAATGACCCAGCCACTCCCAGTCTCTATTCAAACCCAAGTTAATGGTATCTAGTTTGCATATTAATTCAGGCTCAGCAGTTTCTCATTGGAGTCTGTTTTTGAAGCTTTTCTTCAAAAGTTCAAAAAAGATTTAAATCTTTTACTGAGTGGCCAGAGAGGTTGAAGTGTTCTCCTACCAGTTTTTGAATGTTATGATTCCTGATGTCAAATTTTGTGTCCATTTATTCCTTTGCGTAGAGACTGTCCGGTTGGCCAATGTACATGGCAGAGGGGCATTGCTGGCACATGATGGCATATATCACACTGGTAGATGTGCAGGTGAACGAACCCCTGATGGCATGGCTAATGTGATTAGGTCCTATGATGGTGTCACTTGAATAAATATGTGGACAGAGTTGGCATCGGGCTTTATTGCAAGGATAAGTTCCTGGGTTAGTGTTTTTGTTGTGTGGTTGCTGGTGAGTATTTGCTTCAGGTTGGGGGGCTGTCTGTAAGCGAGGACTGGTGTGTCTCCCAAGATCTGTGAGAGTGAGGGATCATTTTTCAGGATAGATTCTAAATCTTTGATGATGCGCTGGAGAGGTTTTAGTTGGGTGCTGAAGGTGACAGCTAGTTTCATCAGCAAATGAAAAAATCAGAAAAAAATATTTAGTTTAGTTCCAAAAATGTTTGGAATCTGTCACCAAAATACATTTGGAGGCCAGCTTCAGAAAACTGTGTATCACATCTGCCTTTAAGACCTTTACCCCACTCGGTAGGGAACTTTCCTGGAGTGTAGCAGACCTGGGTTTGAATCCCTGCTCTGATGCAGGGACTTGAAACTCAGATTTCCTTCCTTACAGGTGAGCATCCTAAACACCAGGCTATAGGCTATTCTGGAGTGGTGTGCTTCCCATCTTTCCTGTTAAAGCTGTCCACTTTGTAAAAGGACTTAAATATTCACTGGGCTAGAAAGAGAGAGAGAACACTCCTGGTGATTAAGGCAGGAGATGTGGAGTCAACTGTTCTCTCTGCCTGAATCAGCTTGTGTTTTTCTTCTCCACAGAGGTGAATTTCTCCATCGATAATTCAAAGGTAGTTCTGATTTCTATTCATTAGTTGTAATCACAGGTAATCTGTAAAACAAATCTTTACTATAAGATCTTAAGTTACTTAAATCAAATGTTGACACTGGTAAACTCATTAGTTAATAGCGCAACTCATTTAAGTCAAACTAAGAAGCTGTCATTTCCTTTTGACATTACAAATAATTTAACTCAAAATTCACTGGACTGTAATTTCTCTAAGCATGGGTGCTTTCTTTCAGCTTTGTTTTTTACTGCATGTAAATTTTTTCCAGTAGAAGTAGTGCTATTCTGAGCTAATGTAACAATTTTCCAGTATCAACAGTCTTAATCAGCTATTGACTTAAAATTATTTCTGAAAAGTTCATGTGAAATGTGAAACAAAAACACAAAATACATATTTAAGTTATTTATAGGCCTTTTTTTAATCTTTGGGGTACTACACGAAAAGCATTTAACTTAACCCCTTTGTCACCTAGGTAGAATGCAACCCCCATAACCTCAAAGGTGGGTATGGGGTCTTTGGTCTGGATTTAGGGGCAGACATTCCCTGAAGAAGCTGAGGAACAGGATTGGGGCTCCCCTGGACTAGTACAGTGAGGAGACAGCCTCCTTCTTCAGTTGTTTAATGCTCATATGAGGGGAAGGCAGGGAAGTCCAGGCAACAGCAGGCCACGCCCAGATGGAAACAATTGGGGAAGGAATCAAGACCTGTACTGTAGAAGTTATTTCCAGACAGTTCTCAGATAAGTTAATAAACTTGCATTCTAATTAAACTACACCTCTTGCATCTTGTTTTTCTTCCTGCTTCTCTGAGACAAGGAAATAATGTGTGTATTTAAATCCTTGTTACTTATTCTGAAATAAGATAGGGTGTGAATTTAAAGTATTATACCTATTTAGGAATAACTTCCCTTGTAATCACACTTACTGGGTAAAAAAGACTGTCTACATGGGGAGCTCTTGCAGAATAGTTTACTCAGCAATAGAAATTCTGGTCAATTTATTTGTGTAGACAGGCTCCTTTTTCAAGCTATGCTCTTCTTTTGGTTTCACAGCTTGAGTCTTTCTTATGGGCTTAAAATAGCATTAACAAGGTACTTCTTTGCTTATAAGTATTTGTTATGAGTAAGAGGGGACCTTACTGGCCAGTCAGTAAGGCCAAAACAATTGGATAGGATGAGAGTTTGAGAGCAAGTGAGAAGTGATATAAAAATAGGAGGCAAAATTCCCTTTTGATCGTTTGCCATTGACCGGTTCCCATTTTGAAGAGTGGATGTGGATCATCTACTATACTTCATGTGAAGAGTTCAAATGGATCAACTGGAATATGAGTTGTATATAAATGCTTCCTTCTCATTAACAAGTCAAGAAACTCAGTATCTCTCCTATGGCTTGGTATTTATGGACTTGCTCACACTAACTCTTGCGTGTATTCCCCAAACCTAACGTTAATAAATCCTTACAAGCCCACATCCTGGGGCCATCTCAGTTCTTCATTTGGAATTAGTGTTTTAAGGAACTGATGAACACTTACTCTGATCTTTCTCCTGATATCTCTTGTTTTGTCTGCACTTGAAATCTTCGCAAAGCTTCCACGGGGCTCCTCTGATCAATGTGGTATCATTTATTTGTCTAAGTGCATGTCTGTATTGTTGTATGTGTTTCTTCTGATATTGCAG
The DNA here is from genome assembly GCF_965152275.1 of Natator depressus. NCBI lineage: Eukaryota > Metazoa > Chordata > Testudines > Cheloniidae > Natator > Natator depressus. The sequence goes on from NC_134238.1 coordinate 85,305,088, forward strand.
TGTCTTCTCAAGGTTCATTGTACAACAATATATATACTGAGTCGTCTGTTCTCCAACAGATTAATGCCATGATCTTGCAAAGACTCAAGTATTTGCATAACTTTTTTCACATGACTGATCCTATTGATATCAATAGGACTAATCACATGAGCAAAGTTATGTACCGTCTAGGCTTATGTGTTTGTATGACTGCGTCCTAAAGATGGTGCAGCAGCAGCAGATGAAACACTGCTGTATAAATCTTCTACATCAGTTATCAGTATCTGTTCATTATATCTTTTTATTTAATCTGTGTGCTGGAATCACTTCAACTATGTGTTTCATATCAAGCAGTCTGGCCTCTGTGGCAAATGAGTTTGCTTGTCTTAAGAAATAAATAAAGATTGTCAATACAAAGAAAACTTTATGCAAAATAAATAACTCTAGTTTATAGAATAGCTTATCCTGCCAAATCTTAATTATTCGTAATTACCCTTTCATCCTGCTCATCAAGTTTTGGGGGAAGGCCATTGGCTGTGTTGACATTACCCCCGCCTTCTCTTCAACATCCAGAATAGGTGTCAGATTCACTCAGGCCACATATTTTAAGATAATTCATCTTGAAGAGGGTGTCCACTGTATTTTGCTCTTATAAAGTTTATACCTTTAAATGTATATATTGTTCAAAGCTAAAACAAATTATTGTGGTTTTAATGCCTCAGTACAAGTGTATATATTGAAAACCTCATGAATATAATGTGGCAGCCAATAAAAGCTAAAGATAACAAGCTTGGAACTCCTTATTCCAGTTTTCACAAGCTGTTACATTTTATTGTTTGCAAAGGTGGTGAAATATAATGACTTTGCTTAGTTTGGCAATTTAACGGCTTTCAGAAATAGTTTATAATGATCAGGAAAATAAAGTTCCTGAAATACCTCATAGGTCACTAGTTCAGTTTGTAGTCTTGCTGAATTTCTGCAAGGAGAATGTATTTAGCTGTGAATAAATACCTTTTACATATTTTAAAAAGACTAAATTGTTTTTAATCTATATGTAAATGCAACTTAAATTTATTTGGATATTGGTTCTCTTTTATTATTTTAGTGATGCTACAGATAACATAATGAATGCTATGATAACTAAAAGGTAAAAGTCATTACTAGATAAAATGGAAGTGTATTACATTTAAAATATTACATGGAATAGAAAACAATGCTAGCTAGAGTTATGACAAAAAATCTGTCTAACAGCTAACATGATGAATACCTTGATCAGTAGATGCCATTGTACAATAAATGACTTATGCTATATGAAAATAATATCCTAAAATATTATGTGAATGCCTAATCCAATACTGGAAAAAGCACAGTCTGGAACTCTGCCAGAGGATGTTGTGAAGGCCAAAACTATAACAGGGTTAAAAAAAGAACTAGATAAATTCATGGAGGATAGGTCGATCAATGGCCACTAACCAGGGAGGGCAGGGATGATGTCCCCAACCTCTGTTTACCAGAGGCTGGGAATGGGCAATAAGTAATCATCAAGTGATCCATCCCATTGGCCAAACCGGACAGTCTCTATGCAAAAGAATAAATGGACACAAATCTGACATCAGGAATCATAACATTCAAAAACCGGTAGGAGAACACTTCAGCATCTCTGGCCACTTCGTAAAAGATTTAAGGGTGGCAATTTTGCAACAGAAAAGTTTCAAAAACAGATTCCAACGAGAAACTGCTGAGCTTGAATTAATATGCAAACTAGATACCATTAACTTGGGTTTGAATAGAGACTGGGAGTGGCTGGGTCATTACACATATTGAATCTATTTCCTTAATAGTTAAGTATCCTCCTCACACCTTCTTGTCAACTGTCTAAATGGGCCATCTTGATTATCACTACAAATTTTTTTTCTCCTGCTGATAATAGCTCATCTTAAGTAATTAGCTTCTTACAGTTTGTATGGAAGCTTCCAACTTCTCTGTATGTGTGTATATATATATGTTCCATTCTATGCATCTGTTGCTATATGTCCCATTCTATGCATCCGATGAAGTGGGCTGTAGCCCACGAAAGCTTATGCTCTAATAAATTTGTTAGTCTCCAAGGTGCCACAAGTACTCCTGTTCGTTCATCCCATATCTGTTCATTCCCTGTTCATTCCCACCTGGCATTGGCCACTGTCGGAAGACAGGATACTGGGCTAGATGGATCTTTGGTCTGATCCAGTATGACCGTTCTGATGTTCTTTTTCTCTTGTGATAGTAAATTGTGCCATGGTAGAATTTATAGTCAAACTAGTGACCCTGTTGCATATGTAATGCCAAAGTTTAGTTAGAGAAAAATACAGACAAAACAGCAAGGGCAGCACAGGACCATGGTTCAAAACATCTTTCTTGTCTATAGTTTTCAGTACTAGGACATATGACTAATTTCCCCCTTTTTCTTACAGCCATTTGCAGTTTTGTTTGCTAACAATGACATTTGAGATTCTATTAGTACTACAATCACACTGCTATTTAAATTCCCACATGAGTCTCGTCAATGTTCCTGCAGCCCAGAGAAAGTATCTAATATAATGTATTTTCACATCTGACCATAATATCCATTGGCCTAATTCATGGTTGTTCTATGGCCAATTTGTACCATGTAGGTGGGCACAAAGGTACTGTAGAGCAGGCCTAAGCATGCCCTCCCCACCAGGAAATACCCCTGGCACAGAGAACCCCCACAGATGATTCAGAGCCAAGGCTGTGCTGCCAGTGTAGTAGTCAGGGGTGCAGGAGGCATTTTGCAGTGGAACAGGATTAGGCAGGAAGAGGCATGGCTAGGGAAGTTGGGGCCATTGATTCAGAAACACAATTTAAGGCAACCCTCAGGAGCCCCTGCAACTCCTGAACAGAGAAGGTACAAGATACCCTTTCTTCTGTCCCAGTGGCATGCTTGCACCGCCTCCCCTACTCCCAGGGATGAATCTGCCTCCATGAGAGAAAGCAAAAGTGAGATTCTGATTATGGTTCTTTATCATAACATTCATACAAAGGTGCATTTGTTCATCTGCTACACATTTAGGTGACTTATAACTGCTAGCTTTAGAAATTCTTAACCAGGTGATCTGACTGGGTTTTGATGCAAACAGTATCACTCTGCATGAGAGAGGCCCTGGCCCAGCAAAACACATAAGCATGTGCTCATTTTTTAATCATGTGACCATTCACTTTGGCATCAATGGGACTACCTACCTAATAAAGCATGTGCTGAAATTCATTGCTGGATCTGGGCCAGAGGATCACACTGCCATCATTCGAACTTTAGTTGAAAATCAAGAGAAGTGCAGAATAAAATGTGGAGTTAGTTAGAATTAGAGAAAGCTGTACTGGTAATCTGTAGGCTCTTGGTGCGGAGCAGATGTGTGTGAGTGAGGACATGAAACAATCTATGGTAGGGATGATGGATGATGGGAGAGCAGTCCATGTTGAGTAGGAATGCTCTGAATGTCATGAGACCTCTATAGATACAGAAGTTCGGTGAGACTGTGTATAAGTATCTGAAGTTTTGGATGCTTATCGAAACCAGACCTCCAACACGAGTAAAGACAACTTCATGGTAAGGTCTATAATAATAGATTAATAGATTCTAAGGCCAGAAGTGATCATCTAGTCTGAGTTCCTGTATAACACAGGGTATACATTGAGTGGGTTGGGGATTTTGTCAAACAATACTGTTTTTCTTTCATTCCGAGCACATTCTTTCCCTCCACGCCATACACACAGCAAATTATTATATGGCAACTGATAGGCAAAGCATGCTGGTTTGGAACATTTATTATGTTTATATTTTTGAATTCTGTCCTGCTGTTGACTTGCATGTAATTGAAGCTAGTACAGCATGCTCCAGTGACATAGTAGTTGACACAGTGTAATCAATTAGGTGGAAATACTACATGTCACTAAGGATTTCTGCTGTCATTTTATGGATTGATTAGGAAGCCGCTTCTGTCAGCAGCATGGGGAGGTCGGGGGGTACATTACCTGTGGAGACAAAAGTAAAGATTTTAGCATGCATTTGTGTCACTTTAAGTGAATAATTGGCTGAGGAATTTTAATAGCAAACTATTGTGAGTGGAAAAAATTGTAAATGTATCTTCAGCTGTCAGCAAGCAAGGAGGATTATATACTATGCAGAAAAACAAGACAGAATTGAAAATGTATAAATATCATCCTGCAGTGGATTTTGTTTCTTTACCAAGCTTTGTTCTTAAACTGGTTGCAGGTTATGAAGTGAATTACATCCTTAGGGAGAGACCATGCTCTTTTTAGGTCATCTTTGTGGTCCTGCCTGAAAACTGTGGATCTTGCCACTTTAGGATTCTGTTTGCCCTGAGATGCACTGAGTATACAAGGGATAGAACCCATGATCTGCTCCATGTGTGATATGTGAATGTTACTACAGTACATTCAATAAAAGTAATACAATAGGAAGGTGACAAAATACACTACAAGTATTGATTCATTTCATATTGGCAATACAGTAGTTTTGTCACAAATTATTGAGACTTCTTTAAATCAAGTTACTGAGACTCAATGTTCAGGTTCACAATAATCTTTTTTGCCTACACTTCATGAGAATCTACACAGTGCTTCTAATGATTATCATCATTTGTATTACTGTAACACCTAAAGAGTCCAACAAAGATCAAAGCCCCATTATGTTAGATACTGTACATATATATACATACTAACAGACAGACCCTGCCCCAAATTGACTACAGTCTCCCAAGTCTTGTCTTAGCATACAGTGCACTCAGTGTAGGACCTGTGATATGTTATTTGTGTACAGTTACTTTTTTTATTGTTCCAGTATCAGGAGGCTGGAGGGGATATCTCCAGAAAATGGCTTCTTGCTTTGAGATCAATTTAATAACAGGACAGGATCCTTCTCTCTCTCATTTCTGCAAGCATGACTTTTTTGGAAAGTCTTACTGATTGTAAATTGTAATTGTTTGGGAGTGTTCATTTAATTGTCATCTGTAGACATGTTTGATGGAAACCTCTGCCTATTTCTTGATGGAATTCTTCTTTCCTACCTGTTAGTTGTGAGTTTCCTGAAATTTTCGAAGGTGGACACTACACATTCTTGGTGGCACAGGATTTTAAATATGTTTCCCATTTCAGCAACTATGGTGGAAATCAAGCTCTTATTGTTCTAGCAGTCACACCGTTTGCAAAAACACATTTATAATGCATAAATGTTTGAACCTTGCCCTTCAGTTTGAACCTTTGTCCCACGGTCTACTGCATTTCCTTAACCATTAAATTATACTTCCAAAAAGAAATTGTTTAGCACAATTGAAAATAGAACAAAGTATGTTGTGTATTTATCACTTTATTTGCCTCTAGTTGCTTACCTATCAATTACTTCACACTTGGATAGTTTACGGATATTTAACAATATAATTAAAACCGTTGAGAGATAAGTGTAACATTCCCCTCTGGTGTTTTCTGAACCGGTGATCTGCTAGGTCACTCCAGTCCTTGACTCTGGGAGCCGCCTTACCCTGCTCTGTTATGAAAACCCCCACTCCCGGGCTGTTCACGCACAGCCTCTGGCATGTAAGGTGCTCCCAGCTACTTGCAACCAAACAACACTAGCCAATATCTCCGGTCCCAGACACAACCGTAGGAGCCTCTGTCTTGCAGTGTCCAGTTATACACTCTGGACGCTGCAAGCTTATATGAATTTGTCAATTTAACAAAGAAATAGATATGTACCAGGCTTGTTATCCCCAGGGGAGTCTCTGACACACTTCAAACCAAATGCACTGCTTCAGGTAGAATAAACAAACAAATTTATTAACTACAAAGATCATTTTTAAGTGATTATAAGTCAAAGCATAACAAGTCAGATTTGGTCAAATGAAATAAAAGCAAAATGCATTCTAAGCTGCTGGTTGGTTGCTCTTCAGCCAGGCTCTCCCCTTTGATCAGCACTTCAGTTGCTTGGTGTGGTGTCTGTAGATGTAGGTGGAAGAGAGAGGAAGAGCATGGCAAAGTCTCTCCCTTTTATCATGTTCTTTCATCCTTCTTGGCTTTGTCCCCCCCATCCCCCTTCAGAGTCAGGTGAGCATTACCTCATCGCAGTTCCAAACTGGCCAAAGGAAGGGGGGTGACTCACTTGAGAGTCCAACAGATCCTTTTGTTGCTGCCTAGGCCAGTGTCCCTTGTTCCTGTGAGGCTGGGCTGGATTTGTCCCACACCTGCCCTGATGAGGTGTGAACTGCCTCTCTGCTCTTGGAGAGTTTTTGCCTGGGCTTATTTTAAGCCATGAGGATACATTTTCAGCCTCATAACTACATACATAAAATTATAACCTATAACATTACTATAACATTATTGTAACAACAATGCTCTGTGCACCATGAGCCTTCCGAAGACACCCAACATGACAAACTTTGCATTGGATACCACACAATCATTTTACAAGGATGAGTGAGCATGGTGTTGCTGGGTGTTCCACTAAAGTACAGAGCATCACAATAGGTATGATACAGTAAAACTCATTTCTCTTAAACATAACCACCTCTATTCCATTAAAGTCAATTGGAGTCAGATTTTGGTCAGGAGTAGTTTAGAGACTGGTCCTGCTCATCTGGAAAAATGATAAAACTCCCACCGGCTATAATATAATGGGAATGGGATCAGGTCCTCAGAGCATTAGTACAGGAATCTTTTGGACGATCATTGAGCAAGTGTACTATTTTGTTCATACAGCAGTATTTGCAGTACAGATAGACAACTCAAAGGAATTTAAATTTAATTTATTCTCTGCAAATAGAATTTGTTTTGAATTTAATCTGGCCTCTTTTTCTTTTTCTATTTTAGTTAATGTATCTATTAATGAGTTGAACAGAATGTTCGTTTGTTTTTCTGTTGTAGGCATAAGCATTTTTTGTATTTAATACATTTCTTTTATAAAAATATAAAGACAAATCAGAACATTGCTGAAGCAAGGGAATGGGATCTCTAGGGTACTACTGTGTTACACTTCTGCAATAGCTTTATCTGCTTAAGTTCCCACAGAGACAAAAATCAGATGCAGAAAAAACCTATATTTATTTTAAGGAAATGGATTAGAGTCACTGAAGAGGGTCCCAAAGGTATGATATTGAGTTACTCAGCAATAGCTATTCTTCACTTGGACCAAACAGATTGCAAGCAAACAAACAAAGAAGCCAATGATAAGAAAGCTCACTGGGGTATCAGCGCTGACTTTTTAAGAATCTATCTGGCATAGGTACTCAGCTAGATACCACTGAAACGTCTCAATAGTGAAGTCAAGTTGCAGCATTCAAGTGTCACTTTTAGTCGTAGATCCTCATTTGGCCTTTTCCTATTACTTTTTTGCCTTCAAGTTACTCCTATCTCAATCTGTCTTTATGCTTCACTTTAGCTTTGCAGACTGCTGTCACAACTTTTTGCTATATTTAAATTCAGAATTATTACCAAGATAAGAATAAAAGAGAATACTGTGAAATTCACTGTTGTGGCATTATTAAAGAAAATATTACCAGATGTAATGTACTTTTTTCCACAGAAAACAGAGAATGGTGCCAATAATTTAAAAAAAAAAGGTAAAATGAGCACTGTATAAAAATGTAGATTGAAAATAATTGCAGATAACTGTGCAAATGGGTGTAAAGGGGGGAAGGGATAGCTCAGTGGTGTGAGCGTTGGCCTGCTAAACCTAGGGTTGTGAGCTCAATCCTTGAGGGGGCCATTTAGGGATCTGGGCCCGGAATTGGCCCTGCTTCGAGCAGGGAGTTGGACTAGATGATCTCCTGAGGTCCCTTCCAACCCTGATCGTCTGTGATTCTGTCTGTAAAGATAAAATTATTTTAAAATTTACACTTAGACTAATATGCATTTTTATTTTGTGTTTATGAAATATTTTGTGCATTGTATTTTCTGTACTCTGCAGACCTACTCCATATTAAGAGAACTGCAGTTGTCAGTCAGTCATGGCATTTACAGAAGGAAGATATTAACATCATCTAGGGTCTGATCCTGCTCCCACTGAAGTAAATGGCACAACTCCTGACGAGAGCAGGATCTTGCTCTATTTCCATATCAGTTGAGTATTAGTCTCCAGTTTGCTTTCCTCTAGCATTTTTCAGCTTCAATTTTAAAGCCTCTACACTTCACAGGTTGCCAACTTTCATGTGGTACATAAGCACTCCAACTTTCACAATAAGCCAAAAATCAAGCTAATCCTATTTCAAAACAAGGCCAAAACAAGCCAATCCCTAAGAACCCCAGCACTCTATGTGACTAGATCCCCCCGGCGAGCAGGCTGGGACTGTAATGGGCCCAGTGCACCGCTGACTCTCTTCCCCCTGCCTTGCCACTGCTTGCCGGGAGCTGATCCAAAAAAAAAAAAAAAAAAGAAGCAACAAGCCAAAAACTAGCCAACAAGCAACTCACAAGCCAATTAAGCCCCAAACAAACCCAATTTCTGCATTTTTTTTCCACAGGTTTGGCATGTCTGCTACACTTGATACAACTTACAGTGGTGTCAAGTAAACCAGCACTCTCTCTTCTTATGTCGGTTCTGAATAATAAGCATCTGTCAATGTTTTTTGTGCTTGTTGTTGGCCACAGTAGAGGTGCCAGTCATGACCCCAATTAATCTTCTGCTGACACAAGTCACATGCTACTTTTTCTTGAATTGTTTAAACAACTTGTTTTTAAAAAACAGCCCAATTATATCATTTTTGCTTTCATATCTGGGGACCAATTGATTAGAAATTTGAGCATAATTCATTACCCAGGACATTGAGAGCAATCACCTTAATGACTAGCATTTGCATTAGGGTCACCCTCGTTTGCTCTTCTTCTGCATCCTCTCTGCCCCTTGACTCACCATCATAGCCACATTTATATGTCCAGGATTGTCGCTGTCGCTCTCTCTCTCTTTTTTCTTTTTTCTTTTTTGGTACATGCAGATACAGAGCCTAGCATTATGGAGCCCTGATCATTGACTGGAGTTCATAGGTACTGCTGCTAGTATTACAAATAAGAAATAATAGATTCATGTACCACAAAAAGGACAGTCAAAAAGACTGATTGCTACTGAAGGGATAGTGTTGACCTCTTCCTTCTATATAGCATTGTATTGTAACCCCTCTCTACTCTCAGATCTCTCCATCCTTTAATTTCTGTGATTTCGTGACTTCCATTTGATTCCTGTGATTGATTTAATTTAAGACAAACTCACTTTGGGATCCACCTCTTTCATGCAGTGCACATCTGAATCATTGAATTGGATTAAAACGATCATTTTCTTTTTTTTTTTTTTTTTGTTCCTTCAGTTTGAACCCTTTTGTTGAAAACAATTCTAGAACAGTTGCACCAGGAAAGATTAAAAATACAGTTTGCTGAAGGCGTATAAACCCCAAAAGAAATTTTATATGAAACCTAGATACTACTACTTCTATTTCTGTGTTCAGGCTTAAAACAGATGTTTCACATGGATTCTTTTTTAGTTACTAGAGGTTTCCATGGCCTTGGAAATCGTTCTCTCTCTTTTAGTTTTCCATTTGGTCACTTTCACAAAATTTGGGCTGAGGCTCACAACAACTATTATGGGGTATGTAGTAGTAGAGGTATGGAATGGCTTTTAGAGCTATGGAACGGCTTCCGTATGAGGAGAGAGTAATAAGACTGGGACTTTTCAGCTTGGAAAAGAGATGACAAAGGGGGAATATGATTGAGATCTATAAAATCATGACTGGTGTGGAGACAGTAAATAAGGAAGTGTTATTTACACCTTCTCATAACACAAGAACTAGGGTCACCCAATGAAATTAATAGGCAGCAGGTTTAAAACAAAAGGAAGTATTTCTTCACACAACACACAGTCCACTTGTAGAACTCTTTGCCAGAGGATGTTGTGAAGGCCAAGACTATAACAGGGTTAAAAAAAGAACTGGATAAATTCATGGATGATCTTTGTACAAAGATGAAGAGTAGAACAAGTTTTTAATCCTTATTGGGATAAGGGATTATTTCTAAAAACTCTAACAGGGTAGGAGATAGAAGGGCTCATCTTCTGAATCACCCTAATGTCAGATCCTAGAACTCTTAAAGATGCAGAGTGATTTCTGCTGAGTTAGGCTGGCAGATAGAGTCTATTTTTTTCCAGCCCAGGCTATAAGAGGGGTTGGAGCATGTCTCTCAGCAAAGGAAATTAGGAATGGTGTTGGTGTGGGTGTGAAGACAAATCCTAGGAAAGAAATTAGTTTGCACCACAGAAAATGTGAGTATATTCTGTTTCAAGTAGTATGGGAAATCTCACGTTGCTCACAGACTATTAGTTTAGTGCTCAAAGCTGTCCATGAGGAACACCTAGAAATGTGTTTGAGGAGCTAGAAACTTCTTCCGTACAGAACAGTTGCTCCACAGGAATAATGCTGATACTTAAATATGTTTTAGAATGCTTAATGTGCTGAAGTCAAACACAGCAAAAGTTGTCTGTCTTGATCAAAAGGCTTTTTGATTTAGTCCTGTGCACTATTTGAAAACATCTTTTTTAACAGGAATATATTTAATGAACATATTGTATTCTATGTATGGCATTAGTTACAATTAACAAAGCACAAATCTCCTCAGACCCTGAGGGACTCTGCCTATATATCATTTCCTATGTCTGTCAGCCAAATGAGAGATTCAAATGAAAAAGATAGGACTCAGGGGTGTCAGATAACTATTTGATTATTTTGGAGGGAAACCAATGGAGGGATTACTCAGCCATAAATAATTATTTTTGTCTTTAATATGTATAATATGAATAAACTTATATTAAGTAGTCCAGGTAGAATTTGGTACAGGTTACAAATCCTTTATGTTGTTTGACCTCTCTCCCTTTAGATCTTCCATTTTAGTGATACTCCATTAGGGTTGTCTAAACAGAGCATTTTGGTGCTTCCATCATGATGCAACATGGTCACACAAAGCAGTGTGATTCTGTAGCTCCTCTCTCCATGCTCGCTTCTGCTTGTCTCCCCTGCCAGCCAGCCAAGCCAGCTACAACATTCAGCTCCAGCTCTTCTTCACTGGCAGGGCCGACTCTGCAGCTGGCATTTCATCTCCCCACGCACCTGTCCATCTGTTTCCCTGTCCGCTGTGGCATTGTCTGCTCACCAGCCTGCCTGTTTCCAGCCACCATTCCCACCTCCCTCTCCCCACTTCTGTTCTCCCCCTTCCAAAATGTTCAGTGTAAGGTGTGCAGCCATTATAGGATGCAGGAATAGTAGTGCTTTTTCAACTGAGTTTTTGACTGTGGAGAAAGCGTCTCACAGATTATAAATATTTTAGGGTAGGGCAAACATGTTTGGCGTAAATTACTTGGCTTGCATTAAAACAGCATCAATAAATAACATAGACGTCTGGCTTACCACCTGGTTTTATATGTATTAATAAGAGGCTTATCTAGGGTGAGAGGTGAATCTTAATTCTTGTAAAAACTTACGTTTGTTACCATAGGGAAATGGTTGTATTTTATAATTTATTTGCTCTGTTCCTGTGATGATGCAGAGGACTGGTTTTTTGGAGCAACACCAAGCCAGGGGATGTCAAAATCTGACTTTTGCTGCTGCCCAAAAGAGGTTACTTTCTCTGTCCACATGTTTCTACAGCAAACAGCTTGCTTCCAAATTCATCTCATTAAGGCTTGATTACGGTGGGATGCTGTTTGTGGTGTGTTTGGAGGCATGGGTTTAATAAGTAGCAGCCTTTCTAGAGTGACAAGGTGGGTGAGATAACCTCTTTCATTGGACCCACTTCTGTTGGTGAGAGAGACAAGCTATCAAGCTAAATGGAGCTCTTCTTCAGGTCTGGAAAAGGTACTCTGTGTCACAGCTAAATACAAGATGGAACAGATTATTTAGCATAAGTACTTAACACACATTATAAGGGACCCTTTCTGGAGGCAGTTAGGAAGACTGGATGGTACTGAAATTCCAGCATCACCCAGCGCTATACTTTAAAGAGAGGCTTAAGCTCCCCGATGATCAGTCCAGAGCTTGACTTATGGATCCAGTAGCCAAATGAATCCTTTCACCTCCCCATGGATGGAAACTGTGATGAGAGTTGGATTCCCTGAAGGACAGCTTGGTAACAGCAATAAGGGTGTCATATTTTTACACCTCTGCTGTCTTATAAATCAAGGTCAATTTTACCAAACCCTGAAACTCACTAAGGGAAACAAATCTGAGAAACAAAAAAATGTAATAGTAATAGAATGGTGAAGATGCTTATTTAAAGCTCTTATACCAATAGCAAGTCAAAATTAAACTCCAATTGACCCTCGTGGTCAAAAGCCATCACCCCACACCCACCATCTCTTTATTTTTCGGGGATGTCATTTATGTTTAACTAGAACTAATTTTCTCTTGAAGGGAGCTTCAGCCTTAAAATGGTGATGCAAGAGACAGTTAGCAAATTACAAAGTAGGATAATTTATGCTAAGGAAGCAAACAAGGAAATAATCCAAAAAGAGACCAGGACCAAACTGTGGTTCCATTGAAATCAGTGCAAGGTTGCCATTAACAGCAACAGAACCAAGATAGGTTGTGTACCCCATCATACCTGCCATTAGTAATTCTTTAGGCTACAGCTATCCTTTAAAATAAAATAAAAAAGACAGAAAAAAAAACAGTTAAGTACAGATTATTTAAATCTGAAACTCTGACACCCTAGAACAAAAGAACAAATATATTACTAATTGTAAAGATTCCCTCATTTCCTGTGTCATGACTGTGGTTCAAATCAGTGGAAGTGCCTGAGCAGGAGCTCACTCACATAGGGACAGAAAAAGAGGGTGCAGCTGGAAGGGTGTTATGTCTGTGAGGATCCCTCAGCTTTGAAACATACAGGCTCCACATCTGAAATAGCCTTGGTTGATCAACCTACAGGGCATGCTGCAGGGCATGTTTGTTTTCCATCATGATAAGGGAGTTCTAGGATGGCTGAGAGAGAGAGAATTCACTAGATAAAATATATGTTAATTATTGAGGAAATGGGAAGGGTTCCTGGACTAGTCCATTGTATGTCAAGTTTTATCAAGCAGCAGATTATAGGCACTCTTTCTGCAGAATGTGTGTTCATGCCATAGAGAGAGCTATAATTTACAAAATACACCTGAATTTGGCAACAGAAGCTTTTAAGATTAAGTAATCCATTATTTAGCTCAACAGCTAGTGTGGAAAAAGGAGCTCTTTGATAACTTTTCTGTGGTACAATCATGAGATTGTAATTCAAGTTTCCTGTTCTCTTTTGGCCTGGAAAAAAATTCTGGCAAAACAGGTTTAGAAAATCTACATTAATTATACATTGTCTAGGAATATTCAGGCTGGTTCTTATATAGTTATCTTGTGTAGAGGCTCAGGAGACAATCATCCAAATTACCTTCACCCAGATTGCTCATGGGGTCTCCATGGACTGCAAGAAGCCTCCACGCAAGGTCTGTATCCTCAGGGTGCCCATCATTCTAAATGGGAATAGGTCAAAGCCATCATAAAAGTTGGATGCAGCATTCACATTCTTCCTCCAGACCAAGGAAAACCACAATCCCACCCTCATTTCCCAATGGGGAGGTGTAGCATCATGCTTATTTAAGGAGGTGTTAAATGTCATGCTCTAGACCTTTATAGTTAGAGCACATTTCAAACTGTTAAACTGCCTTGAGAAAACCAAATAGGTACCATACCTAGAAATTTGTTCAGCATCAGAATTCAAATGTTTGGAATGCTATGCTTTTAATAACTTCATCTCCTTTTAACATTCTTGTTAAAGGGGATCCTATACCACCAGAAATGTCATTATCTGTATTATGCATAAACCACTGTCCAAATACTCATCTAATCTTCATTATTTTCAGATCACAAAGAATAATTGTCATATTTTGTTGTGTAAAAAAAGGAAAAGGGCCAAATTCATCCCTGATATAACTAACTTTAGTGGAGTTAAGTCAGGAATAAATTTGATGCTGTGGTTGCTTTAGCATTCATTCTCTAAAAGGAGAGGTGTACCTGATTTTTTTAAATTCTATTAATCTCAGCAGAGAGAGTTTTAAAATCACAGTCCTACAATTCGACAATTTAATTCACCTTCGCTTTTTGCTTCTCACCTCTATTTATTCTTTCTGTCTTGTTTACAATATACTAATAGAGGCGTTTTCCCCTTCTCTGAAGCCTGTTTTGCTTGAGTTTAGGGGGTAAACAGCAGTTTAGAGACAGATATTGTAATGTGGCTACAATATAACATTGAAAGTTAGTGCTATTTAGAAGTATCACTTGTCTAAAAAGTATCTATTAATTGCTTTATGGAAACAGAGAAATTTCTCTCCTAAGACTGATTTGCCTCTTACCAATATACTGTAAATATTAAAATGTATTATATAGAAAATGTGTACTGAGGAAATAAACAGAAAATATTACCAAAGGATGAGAGTACAGTATCAAATCAAAAGTCTCTTATATTTGAATTGAGAAATTCACACAGTTGTGTATTGTGTAGGATTCGTTAAGGAACATTGATATAAATTAAGGAGAGAGCCTAATATAAATTTTCAGAGTTGCAAAAGACAAACTTAATTAACATGCCACAGATTATCTGCTCTGGGAACTAATCCCACACATAAATGTCAGGACTATGGCTAATTTCAACTGATAATTTTATTGCAGGGAGGAAAAATAGAACTAGGGTATAACATAAGATCACAGAACTCTGTGACCATTTCCTTTTCTGGGATCACAAATAGTCTACACATCAGAGGTTGTTATCTTTTATTATATCTTCTTGACTATAGCGATTAAAAACAATTCCACAGAGAAGCCTAGTATTTTTTTCTTTGTCCTATTTTCTCAATGAAAATGTCTAATATTTCTGATGGATTACAGAGTTATTTTAGTTCACTAAATACTACTTTGTTGTTTGTTTGTTTTTTTAAAAAAAAAGCATGCCTGCCAATGGTTAAAAGACTCCGTGAGCCAAATTCTCTTTAGTTACACTGGTAGAAAACCAGAGTACAGTTATCTTCTCTGCAAGAAAGATGGGTTTTTTTGTTTTTTTTGTTTGTTGTTTTTTACAGCAGCATGGCTAATATGTTATCTTGCAGTAAAACCACATATTTTTGGCAGTGAAAACAAAAACCTTTGAGAAGTGAGAGACTGAATTAGCAGTGTAACTAGATCTAACTCTTATTCTACATTTAGAAAATTAAGTCAAGATATGCTGGTTGGCCTGATTCTATGCTGCCATGCACCTTGTGTAGTCATTCACGCTTATGCAAGTTAGTGCAGAATGGGAGAAAACTGCTAGCATTCAGTTAGTCGCAATTGTACACAGCTTGCGCTTGTATAAATGAAAATCAATGGATAATCAGGCCCATTGTTTCTTTAAGAGCCAGCCTTCGTTGATTGTGTAAATTTTAACTATGTTGTAGAACTATAGATATTCGTTATAGCTACTCTTAATCATTGTCAACGCTACAGTCAACTGTGATCAGTCATCTGTAATAGCGATATGAAGTTTTATGGCACAGTGTGATTTTTTTGAGATTCTGATTTTTGAGATTGTTTTTGTAAACAAACTACATACACAATTGTTTCAATAAATTCCACATGTAGTAGTCCATAATTTCATCAAGGGAAGGACACTGCTTCCATTTTATTTTATACACAGATATTTTGCTTTGTCCTCTATTTCAAAAGGCTTATTGTTTTGATTGAACTATGTCCCATTAGAAAACAGAGGTGTTCTCTCCCTTTGATTCCCACTCCCCACTTGCACTCATATACCCACATAAACACTCTACTACCTCTACTGCACATTTTCTGAACATCAGTTTACTGTCTCTTTAGGATATTTAAAGCCTCATAATACAGTGTGGAAGGAAAATTACCATTATATTGAAGTTATTCACTTGGAAGGTGATGTAAATTATTTGACTTAATTCCTTATAATAAATTATCAAGAGTACTGAATTACTGCATAAATACACTACCCTACAGAGTGCTATTTAAAAAAAGAACTGCAGTAAAACTTTTCTAGTGAAACCTTTCTAATTCTCAGAAGACATTCATTGTAAGAAGAAGGCATTACATATAAGGAGGACATATGGAACATTTTGCCATAAGCAACATTTCACTTTTCAAAAGCTTTATGAACCACTTAAGTTTGCTTTGATCAGGATAGCATTTAAGCTGTATGTATTACTTTTTGTCACAGTACTGAATAACTGATACCATAGGGTGTCATATTTTTACACCTCTGCCAAGGTGTAAACCAAGATCGATTTTACCAAATCCTGAAACTCACTAAGGGAAACAAATTTGAGAAACAGAATGAAAAAAAAATGTAATAGTAATAGAGTGGTGAAGATGCTTAGTTAAAGCCCTTATACCAATAGCAAGTCAAAATTAAACTCCAATTGACCCTCATGGTCAAAAGCCATCACCCCACACCCACAGGGATGTCATTTATGTTTAACTAGAGCTAATTTTCTCTTGATCGTCTGGCATGTGACATGGTAGTAATGGAATATAGAAAAAGTACTGTAAGACACAGTGATGTGCCAAAGACTAAGGATACTTTATTCCAGTATCTGAAATGCAAAAGAGGAATATTAGTGATACGAGCTTGTGAAAGAGATGGTGATTTTTAAATTCAAACCTCTCTGAACGCAGAAGGCGATGGACATTGTAGATACTGTATGGGCATCTAAGTAGATGTAGCTAAAAAGACACAATCAGTTGCTAATATATTCTTCAGTGTGCGGAACCTTATTATTGCCTACTTTTTTGTGGGATGCAAACTCCTCACCCTCCAAGTTCTTGGCTGACTGAAGGGGTTACCACTAGTAATGAACAACTCTTTACAGTTTTTTCAGGTTTGGTTTAGACAAAACCCCCAAGGTCCATGCTTATCCAAATTTATCACAAGTCCCTTCCAAAATTGGAGTGGATCTCAGGAGAATCAGATTTTTTCCATAATGGGTCTAATCCCACTCCCATTGAAATCAGTAGAAAAACTCCTGGTGGCTTCAACGGGAGTTGTGTTAGGCCCTGTATTTCTAGAGCATTCTTGTTTCATCTAGACTAAAAATATCACAAAAAGGTATGTCTACACTGCAGTTCGGGTGTGTGATCTCAGTATGTGTAGACATACACAAGCTAGTACCAAGAGTAGGGAAGCTGCGACAGCACAGGCTTTAGTGCAGGCTGTAGAAGCCCACCCGGGACCCTGGATGATTGATTGGGCGGCTAGCCTGTGCTGAAGTCCATGCTGCTATGCCTTCACTGATACCAGTACCCAAATGAGCTAGATTGGGTATGTGCCGCAGTGTAGACCTGCCCAAAGATAATCTGCTTCTATAGTATATTATTACTTCTGTTTCCAGCCCTGATGTAAACCAGTAAGGGCAGAGGAGTGGAAAAATTCAAATAAAACCAGAAATGAACAAACAAAAATTTTCTAGACATCACAAAAATTGTGATTGTTTGTTCGATTTTGAGGGAAAATGTTCCTGTTTCGTCCTTAATATGCCACATTCACTTATGTTGGGGTAAGGAGGTGAAATTTATTCCTTGCTGCTTTGCCTTATATCCCTGTGCTGGTAAACCTAATGGAGAGTGATACTGCTTGCCATCTCTTGGGGTTTCATCTTCAGTTTATGGCCAGGGCTGTATAGGAGACCCTACTTGTGGAGGCTGCTCCTACTTGTGGAGACCTAAATAATTGCATCTGTCAATCACCCTTATCTTCCAGTACCTCCCCGGATAGACCAAAGGTTGTAGCTAATTTCTGACGTTACAGCATACCTCCTTTGTGGACTTTTTGCCACCAGGATGTTTGCCATCAAAAGTTGGTGCACAACCTGTGTTGAATCTCACCCAGTATGTTCAAACGGGTTCATTTTTAAATATGTTCATTTTTAAGCTTATCTGAGCCATAAACAAATCCAGCAGAAACAGGGGCCCACACCCCAGGAACTTCATCCTTTTCACATATTTAGGTATCTCTGTCATTTACTGGGGTCTCCGCCGTGTTTACCCAACACAGTGGCAGCTAAATCCGTGACTGAGAGGTGATACTGCTTTTGAAGATGCAGATGCAATTGGAAAAGGGAAAGGTGGCAGAGAGGAAGTTATACCAGTTTTCTCAAGGTAGACAGTGTTGCAGAACAGATAAGTGAATGTTTCTCAATTGAAGTTTCTCAATCTGTTTATTTAATAACTACTATTAGCAGTAAGCACAGGGCTAACAACCCTGTCCCATAAAATGCAAAATATATTACGGAAAGAGCGATGCAGAAATCGACCATTACTATGTGTGATGGCCTTCAGGAATCAATGACCCATATGACTGCCAGTGGTGAAAGCTGAAAGGAAGCCACTGGCATGAAGACTGAAGTGCTTAACACCAACATAAAAACCAAACTTGTTTTTTTGAATGTACGGACAATGGATGAAGCAGGGAAGCTAGCTCAGGTCACATTAGAGATGAGATGCTGCAGCTTACACATCCTGGGTATCAGTGAGAGCAGATGGATGGGATTAACAATAGCCCCAGGAAAAACTTTGCTGTATTCTGGATGGGATGATGGACAACACCATGAGGGTGTTGCCATCCTTTTGAAGAAGGGAGTGGAGCATTCCCTGCTTGAATGGAAATCCATCAGCAGCAGACTTATGAGAGCCAGACTGAAAGGGAAACATAATAATATTGTCCTGATTCAGTGCTATGCTCCAACAAATGACAGTGATGAAGAAGTAAAGGACAAATTCTACCTGTCAATATAGGTACAGAGAGAGTACCACACCATGACCTAACTATCGTCATAGGAGACCTGAATGCCAAAGTCGGTAAGGACAACACAAACAGTGACAGAGCAATGGGAAGACATGGGTGTGGCACTGTGAATGAAAATGGAGAAAGGGTTCTGCCGATGACTAGGTCATTCATATTACAGAAATCAACAAGCCTATTTGAACATCGTGAAATTCACAAGCTGACATGGTGTTCTCTAAATGGCAGAGATAAGAACCAGATTGACCATATCATGATCCATGGCAAATGATGATGCTCACTGACAGATGTGAAAGTGAGAAGGGGTGCAGATGTTGGCAGAGACCACTACCTTGTGACAGCCTCCATCAAACTAAAACTGAGAAGTGTGGGTCCACCAAACAAGGGGCATAGACATTATGATATTGACAGGCTAAAGTCCCTTGAAATACAGAAAGCCTTTGTTCTACAGTTAAAGAACAGGTTTCAAGCACTTGCAGACCTTGATGAAGAGGAGGGGAATGCAGATGAGGAGATCAACAAGAAGTGGGACAAAGTAACAGCAATTTATAAACAGGCCAGTGAAGACTGTCTGGGCTACAGGCAGAAGAGAAGGAAGGAGTGGATTACACCCAGCACATGGAATGCCATAGAAACCAGACAAGCCCTGAAGAAAAAAGTTTTAGACACAAAATCCCAGAAGCTAAAGGACAAATACCATGAGCAGTATAGCAAGGCACACCGGAAGGTCAAAAGCCTGTGAGAGCGGCCAAATGGCATTATATTGATAATCTGGCAACACAAGCAGAGGATGCAGCTGCTCGTGGTGAACAAGGAACTGTCTGCTAAATGGCAGACACCAACAAACACACTCT
The DNA here is from genome assembly GCF_965152275.1 of Natator depressus. Taxonomy (NCBI): domain Eukaryota; kingdom Metazoa; phylum Chordata; order Testudines; family Cheloniidae; genus Natator; species Natator depressus. Next base: position 85,324,788 of record NC_134238.1, read on the forward strand.
CATCAAGAACAAACAAGGGCACCTACTAACCACAGAAAAAGAACAAGAAATGCGCTGGACAGAGCATTTAAAAGAATTGCTGAAAAGGGAGCCACTTAAAGAGGAAGCAAACATCCAGGAGGCAGAAGAAGATCTTGATATCAACACAGACACCCCAACAAAGGAAGAGATCATTCAAGCCATTAAATCCTTTAAAAATGGGAAAGCTCTTGGCAAGAATAACTTGAATGCAGAATTATTCAAGGTAAATCCTAAATTAGCAGCATCTATCCTGGCCCCTCTATTTACATATGTCTGGGAAAGGGAAAAAGTGCCAGATGAGTGGACCAATGGAGTTATACTGAAGATACCAAAGAAAGGAACTCTCAGTGATTGTAATAACTGGTATGGTACCACACTTTTTATCTGTGCCAAGCAAAGTATTGTGTAAGATCATAGTCCAACGTATATCAGCAGCAGTTGATAGCATTCTCAGAAAAGAGTAAGCTGGTTTTCGGAAAGGGCGTGGATGCACAGACTAGATCTTCACTCTACGAAACGTAATGGAACAATGCTTAAAATGGCAATGGCAACTCTACATAAATTTCATAGACTTTGAGAAGGCTTTTGATAGCATTCACAGGAACAGCCTATAACACATTCTGCGGGCACATGGAATTCCTTTCTGTTTAATCAACGTCATCAAAAGCTTTTATTTCAACTTTACATGCAGTGTTGATCACAGAGCTCAGTTTTGAAGTCAAAACAGGAGTACGTCAGGGGTGTGTCATGTCTGCAATCCTCTTCAACATTGCCATTGACTGGCTAATGTGACGTACAACAGAAGACATTCCATAAGGCATTAAATAGACACTCCTCTCATCCCTTGAAGACCTGGACTTCGCAGATGACTTTGCTCTCCTATCATATACCCAACAGCATATACAAGAAAAAACAACTCGACTCAATGCATTCAGCCAGTAAATAGGACTGAATATCAACTGCAATAAGACAGATATCATCAACTTTAATATTGCTTCACTGTCACCAGTATGGATAGAGGATTATGTTCTCACCAATGTAGAAACATTCACATACTTGGGCAGCACTGTCAGCCAGGACGGTGGAACAAGGCAGAGCATCCGGAACAAAATCAGTAAAGCCAGGAACACCTTCACGAGCTTAAATACAGTCTGGAAATCATCAAAATACAACACCAAAACCAAACTCCAGATTTATCAGAGCTGCAAACTTTCAACACTACTTTATAGTACAGAATGCTGGGGAATGAGAAAGTATGGCATGTCATAGAATCATAGAATATCAGGGTTGGAAGAGACCTCAGGAGGTCATCTACTCCAACCCCCTGCTCAAAGCAGGACCGATCCCCTATTAAATCATCCCAGCCAGGGCTTTGTCAAGCCTGACCTTAAAAACTTCTAAGGAAGGAGATTCCACCACCTCCCAAGGTAACGCATTCCAGTGTTTCACCACCCTCCTAGTGAAAAAGTTTTTCCTAATATCCAAACTAAATCTCCCCCACTGCAACTTGAGACCATTACTCCTTGTTCTGTCATCAGCTACCACTGAGAACAGTCTAGAGCCATCCTCTTTGGAACCCCCTTTCAGGTAGTTGAAAGCAGCTATCAAATCCCCCCTCATTCTTCTCTTCCACAGACTAAACATCCCCAGTTCCCTCAGCCTCTCCTCATAAGTCATGTATTCCAGTCCCCTAATCATTTTTGTTGCCCTCCGCTGGACTCTTTCCAATTTTTCCACATCCTTCTTGTTGTGTGGGGCCCAAAACTGGACACAGTACTCCAGATGAGGCCTCACCAGTGTCGAATAGAGGGGAACGATCATGTCCCTCGATCTGCTGGCAGTGCCCCTACTTATACATCCCAAAATGCCATTGGCCTTCTTGGCAACAAGGGTACACTGTTGACTCATATCCAGCTTCTCATCCGCTGTAACCCCTAGGTCCTTTTCTGCAGAACTACTGCCTAGCCATTCGGTCCCTAGTCTGTAGCGGTACGTGGGATTCTTCCGTCCTAAGTGCAGGACTCTGCACTTGTCCTTGTTGAACCTCATCAGATTTCTTTTGGCCCAATCCTCCAATTTGTCTAGGTCCCTCTGCATCCTATTCCTACCCTCCAGCATATCTACCTCTCCTCCCAGTTTAGTGTCCTCTGCAAACTTGCTGAGGGTGCAATCCACACCATCCTCCAGATCATTAATGAAGATATTGAACAAAACCAGCCCCAGGACCGACCCTTGGGGCACTCCACTTGATATCGGCTGCCAACTAGACATGGAGCCATTGATCACTACCCGTTGAGCCCGACAATCTAGCCAGCTTTCTATCCACCTTATAGTCCATTCATCCAGCCCATACTTCTTTAACTTGCTGGCAAGAATACTGTGGGAGACAGTGTCAAAAGCTTTGCTAAAGTCAAGGAACAACACGTCCACTGCTTTCCCTTCATCCACATGTCCAAACTGTCTTCATTCCATACAACCTGCCTCAGAAAAATCCTCTGTATCTTTTGGCCCAGAACAGTCTCAAACCAAGATCTATTGACACAGTGCAGCCAAGAGGATCTGAGCACCATCATTGCCATGAGGCGTTGGAGATGGATAGGTCCTATGCTTCGGATGGAAACTGATTCCATCACTGGAGTAGCAATAAGATGGACCCCTGAAGGCAAGTGAAAATGAGGCCACCCGAAAACAACATGGCAAAGAGCTGTGGAAGCCGACCTGAAAAACCTGGGGCACAGCTGGGGAACCATTGAAAGACTTGCCAGAAACAGACAGGGATAGAGGAGCTTCGTCACTGCCCCAAATGCCAAAGGCGTAATAGGAACATGATGATGATGATGATTAGCAGTAAGCAGTGGTCACTTTTGCTACCTCCTGGAGGCAGCTGACACCAGTGCTAGTCACTCACAACTTTTTTCCTATTTTGTTACTCAACACCCTAGCTGGAATTTCATTGCCTTTTCAAAAGCAAGGTGATTGGGTTGCATCCAAATTACATTCCCCAGTCATTTTTAACCATGCATGGCCTTCCAAGTGCAAAATAAAATAAATAAAAATCCCAAACTGCATTTCTGGGTGCCAGAAACCCCAACAGCACAACTGTTGAAGCTTCCATCTATCTACTAATGATATGGAGTTACGTTTTCAATACATAAGTCTGCAGAATATTGACAATTTGGGGACAGTATGAACAATAGCATCAAAATAAATAATAAGGGATACTGCATGCATTGGACTGGTGTGGAGGGAAAGTGAAAGGGAGAGAGAGTATGGGCAATGTGCCATGTAATCTGGTGTTCCTGCTGCATAACTGAGATTTAATATGCCCATAGGACAGGGGTCTTGCTGATGATTAGTGTTCACATAATGCTTTTTACATGTCAAAGTACAGACAAAATTAACTAATTACTCCTCTCATGCTCCTCTCTGGTAGCTACTAATGACAGCTATGGAGAATCTCTTTTGGCTTAATTGATAAATTTGCTGGGTTTGCATCCAAGAGTTTTTGTTTTGTGTTCCAGTAGTAATAGTTTCTCGTTTTACATTTATTATTTATATATATTGCAATAGTGCCTAGGGATCCCATCGTACATGCTGTAAAAACACATTTAAGAAAGAGCCCTGGCTACAAAGAACAGCTGTAGCTCACGAAAGCTCATGCTCAAATAAATTTGTTAGTCTCTAAGGTGCCACAAGTACTCCTTTTCTTTTTGAAGAAAAAAGTATTATTTCATCCCCATTTTACAGTTGCAGAACTAAGGCACAGAGACCAAGTGACCTGCCCACAGTCACAAAAGTGGGCATTAAACATGCAACCTAGGTCCCAGTCTAAAGCCTTAACCACAAGACCAGCCTTCCTCTTTAGAAGACTGATTTCTTAATGTTTTGTACAGATTTTTTTAAATTAAAATTGAATTTTATTTTAAAGTATATTTCTCTGCTCCTGAATGGTGCCAATGGGAGGTCTGATTGTTGATCACTGAAGTACTGTGTTGCCATAGAATACACAATAAATAGGTAGAGGAGATGCTAGTTTTCACATCCCACCTTGCCCCAGTGTACATCACCTCTGTGGAGGATGCTATAGTTCAATCTCTAAGCCCAGTCATGTCTGACACTGAAAAGAGTGAGACCAACCATGCATTCCACATAGGTCATAAAGCAGCCTTCATATGATGATTTTGAGTCACTACTTTACTTGGGCTGCATTCAAACTGGTAACCTAGAAGTGAAAAGCTCCACTTCCCATTACCATTCTCCTAAGTGTCTCAAGTCATCTGGAATTTTAACATCTCAGTCCTGGGTCAGGTGTACTGAAGAGTGATGCTTTCAATACATGAATTAATTGGGCTCCTGAGAGACACAACTTGCACTGAGAGGAATGACTTAAATGTTATGAAAATAATTGTAAAGCTGTAAAAGGCACTTTTATCAAGTTATAGTTCATTTTTGTTGATTTACTTGGGTACTTGCTCAAAATTTTTCTGAGAGATGTGCTGGAAGCTGAGAGAGTTCTAAGATAAAAATGATATATTGTGAAACAAAAGCTATTCTTCAGCTTCAGTCAAGATGGAAACCATTCTGTGCTGTATTTTATGTTCCACTTTCTATCTGCAGTTTGCTTTTGATTTTGCTTCCCCCTTATATCATGGGTTCAATTTGTCATTGGAATTCTACTGGGATACCTATTGTAGTTCTTGTTTTCTCAGATATTGTAGTTAGTGGGTACAGATGTTAAATATCTGATGCTTTTATTTCTTCCCTGTGTGAGAGGAATAGCTGCTAGTGTCCCCTATAATTAAGGTTGCCTTGACACTTCCCAGTATAAGACACTGTATTCTGTTGCTGATGACTTTTTGCCAAACTTTAACTGTTTGGCCTGACATTTTCTACGCCAGGTGTCTGCCTCAGGCAGAAATTTTGAGGAAAGTTTCACCTATAACTATTCAGCCATTTCTTAGAATGAAATAAGGGAACAATATGTTGTTTTGCTCATGTTAATATTTTTCATAATCATTTTGTCAAGACGCTTTAGGCTCTCCATGCTTTGGAGCAAGGGCTGGCAATTTTAGCAGGGGTTAGGGGAGGAAGGTCATACTAATGTCATGGATGTGACTTTTGTGATTCCTATGAAAAACACCACTCAAATTTGGCACAGTTATAAGCCTCTGAAAAATCTCAATTTGCATATGCTCAGCGATTTGGTAGAGTTTGGCATGAAATTCTTTGAAAATCCCATCTGCATAGAGTATATTCGAACGCAGGGATTCAGAGCCTGAGCAGGACTTTTCCTGGAATTGCTTCTCCACACTACCAGAAGACATTGTGGGATCCCAAGTGGGAGCCTGAAGACTTTCTCTCCTCTGCTGCATGACCCCTCCCCTTGCAACTAAAATTGCATCCATACAGTATCTAGTAGGAAAATATTCTTCTGTGGTGCTTTACTTCTATAATTTGTGATAATGAAAGCTTGTGATTTAAGATCCAAATTGCCAGGAAGTTCCTTTCTTTCCTTTACCTTTTTAAATCAAGAACTTGATTCTTGTGAAGAGTGCCAGACTGAAAGTGCTTGAAATCAAATTTCCTCCATTTACTTACAGAAAAGGTAGAGCAAAGGCAGCATCAATGTAAATTGCTCCAAAAGGCATCTTCACTGTCCCTCAACCCTGACTTGCCAGAAAGAATAGTAACATCTAGGGATGAAATTCAGTCTACTTGACTATCAATTCCTGTTCTACTCTTTGCTGAAACAGCCTACAAGGTTGCTAACTACGCTGGATTTTTGTTTGGAATGGGACAGCTGACATTTTTCAGAGCTATTCTTTCAGGCTTTCTGTGGTCTCAGGCAGGTCACTGTATGAGTTACACATAGGTGATATTTTCAAGCTTTTATTTCCAATCATGTGGGCTAGAAGACTGTGATGTAATCACCTGACTCCGGGGGCTGAGGTCTTAGGAACAGGCCTATAATGTCACAATCCAGCTCTGCCTCTAGTAACTAAAATGAGATGACTGAGTTAATTCAGTTAGATTCTTGCACATCCATCAGAAGGTGACTGTCCACCACTACTGTGTGAAACTGTACCTTTAGGAGGCTCATGTTTTCTAATTTAGAAGCTCATTGGAAGCTGGGGAAGGAAGTGGACCTGAAGAAGAGCTGTGTAGCTTGAAATCATGTACCTTCCACCACTAGAAGTTGGTCCAATAAAAAGATATTACCTCACCTACCTTTTGTGTGACATATCCTGGGACCAACATGGCTGTAACAACACTGGAAACAAGCTTGTGTTATGGGGCAGTTGGAACTCAGAGATTAAATGAAGTATATCTGTCAAGTACCTTGTTTGTGATTACTATCCTGCACTCATTGAAGTCAGGGAAATTTTGTCATTGAGAGTTGAAGCAGGAGCAAGATTCCGGTACACATTAGAATGGGTGACCTTAAGGTGCAATGTTGCACATCTTATTATCCATATCCTGAGCCATCCAGATTTTTGTAGGGGGAAATTTCTATGAGATGCATGGAACGTCATCCATGGAGTGGTAATTAAATACAAGGGGTTCCCCATGTGAGTTTGGTTATACCTTAATACAGTAGACTCATACTTACTACTGAGAAATTTACACAAGGGTTAATGAGATTAAGCTGTAGTGACTGTCATGCTCCATAATCAGTCTCTGCTGTGGAACAGCCGCTCTGGAATACAGCAAGTGTATCTTGGAGGGAAAATACATTTTTAAAATTTATTCTGCTTCGTTAACACAAGAGCAAACAATTATTTCCTGCATAAAAGTTATAGGATAATGCTGAGTAGCTTGCAGTGCTTTACCTTAGTCTCCTTTTTTTAAAACCAGTGTCTGAGATCAGGCTTACTATGTCTGAGCTCTCCTGGAAGGTTCAGGCCTCAAAAGCTCTCAGGATGTCCATCTACTGTAAATGCATTCATTGTTTGCAGTACGGTGACTTTTCTCATATCTATTGTGTGGGCTGTTTGGCCGTTAACTTTCTAAATAAACACATACAAATTCATTTCTGTCTCTTCATAAGAAAGATATTTTGTAAAGAAAAAAAGGCTGTCTATCTAAATGTAGCTTTCTATCTAAAATTTATCCAAATTATGAGGAGTAGGATTTGGTTTTTGTTTTTGTTTTTGCCATGACCCTGAAACTCATTTCTTCAAAAACAAATTATGGTATTGCCTGAACTCATATATATTCTTCTCTTTAATTATTTTCCCTGATAATTTATTCTGTATGTCTGTTCCCAATTTAGTACTTGTTTACTTCACGTTTAGATTGTCTCCTATTTTCAGCATAATATTTTGTATGCATCCCAATCCTGGAAATTGCCTCCTTCAAAAGGTTTGGTCACTTTTCACGTTATGCTTATTTTACCAGTTCAGTTGTGGCCTAGGTTGGTAGATACCATTTGGTTGGTAGTCTAATGACCTATATGTAGTGAGTGGTTAATCTCAGTCTTATTCCCAGCACATAGGTGTCTACATCAAACTTGGCAGTCTAGCTGGAGGGGTCAAAGATTCAATAAGTATGAATGCTGAAATAACCTCTCAAGCTGAGGTGTTAACCTTGTGCCTCTGAACTGGTTTGAGACATATTAGTGGGATAGCGTGCTATGTTGTAACTGTTCTTTGAATAGAAGAGTCAAATCTCGAGGGTAGCCATTGTATTTGAAAAGCTATATGGTAACTCCTAAAACCATGGGGAAACTAGAATAATGTTGGCAGAAGCGATCTTCTTTTTTTGATGATAAATTTTAGACTGTCTGTGTTTTTCACAAATGCAGCTGTGTCTGCTTATGACTCTCACAGGTAATTTAAAAGGAGGAAATGAGAGTTTATGGATTTCCACTTAAACATTTTATTTACAAAATGAAAGCTTTAGAAGGGACTGTTTTAAAATATTTAAAAGAATACTCTTGGATTTTCCCATTTGCCTTCCATTGCTGTAGCATCACTTCTCCTATAGTTTAAATGTCTTTTGCTTCCTCTTGTTTTCTGCTTCATTTTCTCCTTAATTGCTCTCTTCCGCTACTCCCCCCCCCCGACACTTTTGTTGGTGTAAGTGTGTGTATCTTCATTTTACTTGCCATGAAACACTGATACATTTTTGCTCTACTAATTTCTACAGAAACCCAACAGACTCTTTATTTTGTGTTATCTGGAGTACTGTATCTGTCATCAAATCTTCATCAGAATTCTGAAAGGATTGCATTAACATCTGGTGAAGGTCTCAGTCCATATATTTATTCCTCTCATTCTCTGTTGATGGATTTATCTCTCAGCTAGAGCCATGCAAACCTTTTGAAACAAAATCTGAAACCACATATGGGGCTTTGTCATGAAGGTGAAAGTCCTAGAGGTTCGCTAAATTCCAAAATTCCTTTTGATGAGAAGGGAATTTGGGGATTAAGCTTGAATTTTTTTCATATTTTGCCTAATTTTGGGTTTTATTTGCATCTGGTAAGTTCAGGATCCCTTTTCCCACCAGAAGACAGTGAAGTTCTCCCTTTCCTATTTTATCAGGGGAGGTCTGGTGCCCTTCCAGACTCCACTTTTTGCCTCTAATTCTTGAGAGGGGTCATCTTCCATCCTCCTTTCCCTATGCAGAGCTTGGGGCTGATGGGCTTGCTTGCTTTTTAAATATCCATGTAACATCTTGGAGAAACATCACTATGGAAGGAAATGATTCAAAGACAGATTTTTTTTTAAATGTGAAAACCATTGATACAGCAATTGGGGCCTAATATCTATGTGTTTATAAGGACTCTGAAGACAAATAAATGTTGTTGAAGCATTTGTTTTGAAGGAAAAATACATATAGAATTACATGGAGTTTATAAGCATATTTTAAAAAGAAAAACTAGCTCAAATTATGCACCATGCAACCTTGTCAGTATTTATTTTAGTTATACAATTAAATGGGTCAAAGGCCAGTCTAAATAGCATGAATGGAAGGAAAAACTGAGCCATTACCATGGGATTTTTTAAATAGAGTGTGAAAACCCACCAAAAGCCTCAAGACTAGAAAAGATGCCCTTGAGTACTGTAAGAGAAAGGGTAATAAACAAAATCACAGAGAGAAAAGCTCCTGGATGAGATGGTGATGCTTGCTGAATAAACTCATTTAACATGCTGTAGAATAGACTATAGAGAATTTCTATTCCACCTACTACACAAATTAGACCTAGCAAAGGATGTAAAGTGAGGGTTTTTTTAAATGCCCCAAAAGGAATTAGGTGCCCAATACCTATTAATTTTTTTTTTCAAAGAGGCTTGGATGCCTAACTCGTTCACACACACCTGAAATCCCGTAACCGCCGTGATTTCAGTCAGTCCCAGGGAAAGCTCTTATCCCACATGGCTTAGCTTCTGATTGTCTGCACCGTGCATCCCATTGCCTTGGGTTTGGTTTCCTGTTTCCAGCTATCACTATGTAAAGGTGCGTTTAATTGCTCCTTTTATTTACCCTAAAAAAAAAAGGTTCTTAACTTTAACAAGGTCAGTGATTAAAGACCCTCAATTAACACCTTCTGTCATAAAAATAAGCTGTCTTGTCCAGTGAAGGACAGTTGGGATCTGCACGTCAAATTAATGTACTATACATAGCTGGTGTGCGGTGACTGCTGCCTATCATGCTAATCAAAATAATCTCACTGTTACTTTGTCCTCCCCCATTTTTTGTATGCACACATTGTCATTCAGTGTATTCATTAGATTTTAAGTTCTTGGGGCAGAATCCATCTTTTTTATTACATGTGTGTACAATACGTAGTACAGTGATGTCCAGATCCCTAAACTGGGCCTCTAGACATTACTTCAACACAAATATTTAATAATAATAAAGTGCTTTGCTAGATCAGGGCCTAAGTGGTGGAGGTAAAATCTGCTTCACAGTCTGCCAATAGAACAGGGGCTATTAATTGGGATATTTGATAACACTGTTGCTGCATGTGACCATATGAAAAGCAGGAATAACAGGCTCCTTTCTCAGTGTTCTTCCTCTGCCATTTACATCCAACTAAAAATGTAGAATAAAAACAGAATGAGAACCATGTGCTCGTTCATATTATATGAGCCTTATCATAAAAGGCAATATTTCTAAAGAAATGTTGGATTCAGCAACAGTCCAGTATAGTTGACTGAGATACTAAATTAACTTCGTGAACATTATCAAGGTTTTTTGGGGAAAAATCATGACAAAAAAGCAAAAACCAGGATGCTTTTCATGGAAGTGAAATTCTGCAATATTTAGTTTGAGAAATAACAAAATGTTCCCAGAGCAGGGAGGTTTTGGTATTTCCAAAACAAAATATGCTTCTCAGGCTTCCAGGTTCCCTTGTAGCCCCTAATCTGTTTCGCAGTCCTCCTGAAAGTCCAGACTTCCTTACAGCCTACCATGTGGGTTGCAGAGGAGCTGGGAGCCTGGAAGCTCAGAGGGGTCCTGGCTTTACGGCAGCCCACCAATCTAGTGTCAGAAGTTTGGGTGAAATAGGTTTTAAACCTACTAACCTTGATACTGTCCCTGTATAGCAAAACAGATGGCAGCATGTAACTTGTCTGCCAGTCTTAAGACTAGTCTACCTTTTTCACTTGATCATATACTTTTTAAAATCCTGGCTAAGGTCATTCAGTATAAGTGATCCATTGTATCATCCATCTTCAAATTCAATGTAATTGCTATAGTGAGTAAAAGCAAAATCATAGTATTCGTGTCTCATCTGGTCCATATACCAAACTGAGCACATTCTTTCAAAGTGCTGAGGGCCTCCAGCAAAAGACTTCAGTGGGAGATGAGGGTGCCCAATAAAGGCCTTAATAAGCAGGCATAACCTGAAAAAAATTGTCTCTAGCCTCTGCTTTTCTTGTATCATAACTAACTTTCTCCAGATGTGTTTATACAGGCACCCCTACCTTTATCTTTCCTGGAATTGTATGGCAGTTAACCTGACAATATTAAGTATGCACAGTGAAATCCTTATGAAATTACTCCTGAAAGTGCATCCTACATCTCTGCCGTAGTAACTTACAAAAACAAAGTTAAATATTTCAGCTGCTAAGGTTTTCTTTTCCCCCCTCCTCTTTCAAAATACTAACAATTAGATAGGGATGTCTGAGCTAGTTATTATATTTAAAATATACCCAGACATCTAATTAAAATTCAAACCAAATTTGGATCTGAATTTGTTTGTGGTTCTGAAAATTCTAGTTTACCCGTTATTTTTTGTTTTCACATACTTTGACATTTCCAGGTTCTGGCCAGGACTGAAAGGAGAACTACTGAAATAACGTGAAAAAGTCTTGCATTTGGTCTGGCCTCAACAGAAGGAGAACATACTCATCTGAAAGCCTGTTCTAGTCAGACTTCCAACTCAACTCAACAATCTGAAATTGCTCAGATGGGCTCCCCCCCACCCCCCCAGAATCCAGTTAAGACAGTTGAAATATTCTAATAGGCTGTAGAACAGGCCCATATTTTGAAAAGATACAATTTGGAGGCCAAATTCATAAAAGTAATCTTAAACTTTTTGTGCATGGACAACCTGCACTTGTGCAAACTCAGATAAGGCACTGGCTTTCAGCTATATATAAATATGAAGGTCAGAGCTTTTATGTCTGATTCTGAAACACAGAAGATTTCCCCATCACTGTAATTTGATAAAACTGTGGACTAACTGTTTGGCCAATAGAAGCCAATTTTGATTAATTCAAAAAGAAGGTGCTCAAAGTTTTTTAAAATGAGCTTTGAAGGTTAAAACAATTCCTAACTTGAAATATCACATGCCAAATTTTAGTTCAGAACAAATTTTGCAGCTAATTTATATAGATTTGCAATGGAAAGAAAGATAGAACCTTAATTCTGTTATTACCACACCAGTGTTCTGCATATAAGGTGCTAAGTATCAGACAGGTAGCCGTGTTAGTCTGTATCCACAAAAACAATGAGGAGTCTGGTGGCACCTTAAAGACTAACAGATTTATTTGGGCATAAGCTTTCATGGGTAAAAAACCCACTTCTTCAGATGCATGGAGTGCTTGATTTTGGTCCAGACATTCTGCAGGCTAGGTGTACAGTCATTGCCCCTAGCAGACCTCACAATTCCCTTCCACTCCTGCAACACTTTTACATGGACCATCTTGATGAATAATTTCACAGCACATCTCACTGGTGACTGACCTTTACCTTTTTGAATATGGCCATTCTCTGTCTCCTAGCTACCCCCCTTAAGAGTCCAGGCAGCCTAAAGAGGATTCCAAGGGGATTACTGTCCAGCTTGTCCCCGGAGTCCCCCTGCTAATCCTTCCAACACCATATAAGCATCTTCAAAGCAAGGCAAAACTGCAAAATCAGACCAGGAAGAAAATTTCCAACCCCCAACAGCCTCCATGGCACAACTGCAAACACAAAGAACATATACGGAACACCCAAAATCCCAGTCTAGCCCTGATATACACTCCACTTACTATCTCTGAGGTCCCTCCAAGACTGGGAATAATCTCAAGGAGTGTTTAAAAAATGCTATCATAGCCTCTCTGGAATACAAGAAGAGGCAATATGGAAGCAGAATGCTCTGATGTAGCACATGGTGCTAGCGGGCTTCCAGATAATTCAGTACCTCCAACCAGGACCCAGCCATGTTCTACAGCCCCTGGACAATACAGGGTAGTGGGGACACTAGCATGTTCTATGTTGTATCCCACAGCCATGCTCCCGGATGCCATTCCCCTCCCTGACCAAAGCTCAGGTCAGTGAGAACGGTTGTAACTTGCGGCCCAGCTCTGACAACTTTGAGCCCCAATGCTTAGCAGGGGAAGGCAGAAGAACAAGAAGAGGCAGAGGCAAGCTGTGTAATCGCCAGTGAATTGGAGCCCCTACATTATAGTGTGCTGCCCTCCAATGCACTGTCTCACTTCAAAGCTTTGTTTCTTTGCTGTTTTAATTAAAGGTTTATTTCTGGTGGTTATGTAATAAATTGTTGTTTAAAAATAAAATCCATTACAAATTCATTCATAAACATTCTTCAATGCATGGTAGATAGAAACCCCCCCCCATAAATTTTGCATAAGTAGTAGGTTATTACAAAAGTATAAAGGCACAGACAAGATAAAATAAGGATGGGCATAATGTGCCACTTGTACCATCCACAAATGACACTGCAATGCTCACAGTCTTCGCCCCCCCCCCCCCCCCCGTATAACAGCTGGATGTACAGCTGCACATTTTCATGCTTGAGATTCAAATTAAGAGCATAGACATGCCTGGCTGTTTCCATTTTCTACAGGATGCCTTGCTTGCTGCTTAGCCTCCTAAGCAAGTCTCTGCAGCTCGACTGTCCACATATTGTGAAGGCTTTCTTCCTTATTTTCAGAAATATTGTGTAAAATACAACTTGCAGCTATAATTTTAGGCAAGCTTTTTTTTCCCTGCAGCTTCCAGCCCATATAGTGCCCACCTTCCTTTCTGCTGGCCAAATGCACACTCCACTGTCATTCTGCAACTGCTGGGGCCATAGTTAAACATTCTTTTCATCTGTCCAAGCGGCCTCTTCATTAGCCAGGGAAACAGAGGACAATCCAGATCTCCCAGAATGACCAGAGCAATCTCCACAACATTCATGTCTAGAATGATCTTCTGGGCAAACACTCCTTTCTCCATTAAGATAAATAGAGCTGAGTTACCCCCTACCGCCCACCCACCCCAAAAACAGTCCTAGCATCATAGACCTTTCCAGACTATCTTACATTTATGTTTGTGAGCCTCCACAACCAGCCATGGAAAAATAACGCAGATTTTAAACTCTAATCTCTGGTATGGAGGTAGGGGTGGGGCAAATGATAGGCATATGGGTCCCATCATTTTCCCTAATATAGTTTGGAAACCCCATGTATGCAAAGCTATCACTTATGTCCTGAACATTGCCAAGTTTTATAACCAAGTGCAACAGTACCTTATGCATAGCATCACACACCTACATGACAATGGCCCCGACAGGCAATCTCTCTGTGCCAGCTTGTTTAGTTGGCTACAGACTAGTAATGTTCACGGGTGGCTAGCTTTCAGGTGGCCATGGCAACCAGCTTGTCCACGGGTATGGGACACTGCATGTTGGTAAGCTGCCACTCCAGGACTGGTTCAGCACATCTCTCAAAAAAGGTTTCTTTTGACATCCTGAAATTCTCTCACCACTGCTGGTTATCCCAGGTCTGCAGAATGACCCTTTCTCTCCAATCATCGCTGGTTTCCCGAGCCCAGAAATGGTGCTGCTGTGTGTAAAACTGTTCCAGAAACAGCTCCTGTAGTAGCAGTTGCTCGGTCTTGTTCTTGTACTCCTGCTGCTGCTGCTGTTGCTGCTGCTGGAGGAGGAAGATGTTGCTGCAATCACATCATTTGCTCAGTGGTACAATGGGCAAAGTCCAAGAGTTCAAATTAAACCCAAACAGCCTCTGCTTATTTGCAGTTGCCCACACAGCGCAGAACATTGTTGAGTCTGTGCTGATCAACAGCAATTTGAAAATTGTGTTAGCCAATTCAGAAACAGGGGAAGCATTGGGCGAAGTGAGCAGAATAATGGGATTTTTTTAATTTGTCCCAAATCCTAGAATTCCACTGGCTTCTGTTGTGTATTCCATAATGCGCAGTGAGAAAAATCCCAGAGTGAGTATTATTAACAGTGATGCACAGGACCCTGGGATACCCTCCAGAATGCCATGTGCTTAGTGTATAACAAGCCCCCACCATATGTACACCATGTGAACTGAAAGTGGGCAGAGCTGTCATGTGTGTACACTATTTGTATGGCTTGCGTATTACACACCATCTAATGTGTGTCAAGTCAGTGCAAACTAACCCCCTCTCCATACATATAGGCAAGGGCTAAGATAAAAAGAATCAGCTCCCAGAATGATACTAGTCCATTGTCAGCATACAGTCTTGTGAGATGTGAGCCCTCAGTTCCCATTTATGACAATGTCTTTAATGTATTTTAAATCATGTTCAGGCAGTTGACTTTTGGAATGCCATCTTGGTACAAACTGAGAGATCTTTCACACAATTATAATTTAAAAAATATTTATTTGCTTACTGAGAAACTAAACTCCATATACAACATAACTGTACTTTGAAGCGGAAATTAGAATTTAAATTATATGCAGGGAAAGTCCAGTAGTGTTACAGAAACTTGTTCATACAATGCTCACTGGAGTAGTTTGAATAACAGCGTCCTACTGTCAATTGTGACTTGAGCTATGTGAGAAACAGGGATAATCATTAGCTTTCTGACTGAAGATTAAGCCAGCACAGAGATTTAGCTATCCAAAATCAGCAGAAGCTGATATAAAGCATACACTTTATTTGGGATATTTCTTTAGCTTCAGTTCTTCCAGGTTCATGGTTTCAATGACAAGTACACTTATTTACATCACAAGTAGCCTATTAAAAAGCCTATGTTTTTGACTAGTCAAGTTAATATTTGTCCTACAATGCTTGCAAGGCACATGCAAACTCAACTATTTCAAAAATGTTTTCTATTCCTTTTTTGTTTTGTTCATGGCAAATGAGCAGACGGGAGACAGATGTTTAAAAATAAATAAATAAATAAATAAAGAGATCAAGTTAAAAGAAGAGAAACCAAAATGGTGAAAACTATCTGGAAAAAATAAAGATACAAAGAAATAACTACAAGAAAGAGGAGACTTGAGTTTGCTAGACTGAAACATTGATTTTTTTTCAGTAAGAAATAATTGCTACTGTAACTGGATTAAGTAACCAAACATAATTTCCTTAAAACCACACATATATACATTTAGAGGACTTGGGTAGTATTTTCATTTTTTACATATCTGTCCACAGTTTGGAAAAGCATATTGGAGTATGTATGTGATACGTTATTACTTTGTCTTGATGACTTCCATTTGTTTTGTTCTTTCCCCTCTCCCAATATGTTTTACATAGTATTACTGTACATTGCTTTTATGTGGCAAAAATTAATATCCCTGAGACTGTTCTCAGAAAACTGACCATGTAAAAATGGGATCTTCCTTCCCTATCACTTTGTGGGGTGATATGGGGTCAAATATTCAATTTGTTTGAATAATTGTAACTCAACTGGTGTTAGTGGAGTCATGACAACTTACACCAGGTAAGCATCTGACTAATGCTCTATGTATTCCATGTTTCAGAGTAACAGCCGTGTTAGTCTGTATTCGCGAAAAGAAAAGGAGTACTTGTGGCACCTTAGAGACTAACCAATTTATTTGAGCATGAGCTTTCGTGAGCTACAGGTCACTTCATCGGATGCATCCGATGAAGTGAGCTGTAGCTCACGAAAGCTCATGCTCAAATAAATTGGTTAGTCTCTAAGGTGCCACAAGTACTCCTTTTCTTTTATGTATTCCATGTCACAGCTGCTAAGTTTAATGAGTAAGGTTTTTGTTGTTGTTTTTTGCTACTGTTTATTCCTGTTGGCATTGCAAAGTCAATATGGCTTTGAGAGTTGGCCTGTTCAGTTCTGGCTTGTACATAATCAGCAAAATTGCTATCAAAGTTCCATTGCAGCCTCTCTTTTTGAATTTTAATTTAATTTAAAACTTAATATTTCTTCCAAGAAGATCTATGTGATGCCAATCATGTTGCTACTGCAATGATGCATGGCAGATTAAATCTCAATATTTAGTTAGCGTTCTAGAAACTCTAAAAAAGCCTATGTATGGTTGCTCTAAATGCCATAATAATAAACAAATATCCCTGAAGAAAACAAAGAGTTTTAAAAAGCCATAATTATATGTGGCCAGACTTTCTTACCTGATTTCTCAGTTACTGTAATATTTCAATCGAAATGTATAAACATGCTAGTTATTTTCTTCACAAAATATTTCTGCAGAGACATACTTCCCATTGTAAAATCTCTACATATTGTATCTTAAAATAATACCCTAATTACAATAAAAATGATTGGTTACAAATTGCATGGAGTAGACAAGAATCTCCAGAAAGATTAAAACCATTCTTACAACTAATTCAGACCCATTCCTTATTTTCCAAAAATTCTACTAGTCTTACTCTTTCTTGTCATGTGGCTATTCCAAATTGAACATTGGAATAATTGCAAATTTCTTAAAAAAGAAAAAAAATTACCAAACTATGTGCTATTGTTTAGAGTTAACTTGTCATTGGTTTCTTAACTACTAGCATGCGGTAAATGAATTTACAAAGTGTGACATTTATGAATATTTTAAACACAACGACATGAATGACATTTCACTTAACAAAGTAACTGAAGTCTCTATATATTCTATATAATCTTGGGGGAAAGTACAATAAAGATCATCGGAAGTACTGTTTGATAGTGAAAGAGTGATTTCATATATTGGCAGACCTAAAATATATTCAATTGACACCCTATTAAATCATCATGATACTGTTTCTGTATTTATTGTAACATTATTGCTCATTGCCAAGATGGCTATTTGGAGGCACAAGCTTTCTTCCTTTATAATCAGCTTTATCCTCTTGTATGAGTCATGCAGTGATGGCAATGCTGTTTGGGACCAAACAATGCAATATTTCAACTGCATCTTTCCTATCACAAAAAACAGATTCTGGTGTTACTGAATGAATTAAATAGCAGCTCTTGGTTTAATCAAATGCTCAATGGCCATTGGTAATGAGAAGAATGTAAAAACATTTTCAAGGGAATCAGGAGTAGTGAAAGAATAATATGGCTGGTTTGAAAAGGATGAAGTGACAAACTTTTAATTGTATTAGATGTCAAGTGTGAGAGACGCAGGCCTTGATAATGATTAAATTGACTTCTTTGGACTATTTTGAGTGGTTTGAAGTTGAAGTGCTCTTTCTCATTAACTGTGAGATGGACTGCTTGAATGTAATGCCTTGTGGTAAAACTGAGTTATATTTCCTTTGCTAGTTTTGCTCTGTAAAGAATATCTATAACATATGCTGATGAGTCAGTTCTATTTTGGAGTCACTTGGAGAAATAGTCTTCTTCTTGTGTGTACTAGGCTGTTGTTGCAGCTTTCCTTTCCTTCTCCATTTAAATATGTTTAATTTCTATTAAGGAAATTGTATTGGACCTGAACTTTTTTTTGGCATTCAAATGCTGTATTTCATACTTATGAGAGGGCAAATTGTTTACTTGTGGATGTACCAGGAAAAGTTTTTCAAGAGTGTTCCATTGGCCACTGACTGGTGAACCATGGACAACTAGATGGGTACGTGGTGCTAACTCTCCTCCTTATTTTCTACTTGCTAAATTGTGTTAAATAAACCTAAAAACATTTAATATCTATTATTAAAATTAGAATTTCCTACTCAGACCAGTTTAATTTACACCCTCTCTATGGTGCCATTGCACTGCCAGAACAGTGTAAAATGGTGTTAATGTGAATGAATATCTGGCATATTAGGTGTAAATAACTGCACCAGATGTAAGGTAGTAGAGGAACAGACCTAATGTGATGAGTTTGCTCGATGCAACAATCTTTTGAGCTTGAATAAGGAATTCTGTAGGGTTGTATGTATCTGAATACCTCCCAACATTACAATTAAAAATTGGTTTGAATCTGAATTCACTGTGCCATATAATATATTGTCCAAATCCTGTTGTCTTTACTCAAGTAAAACTTCCATAGAGTAAAGGGCAACATGATTTACATAACTCTAAGCACTGTGGGAATGGTTGCATTAGGGGGGGAAAGGATAGCATGTTTCAAAATTGTCTCAGTATTGGTGTGCAACACCATCACATGCCACTCAACACCCTTGCCTTCAACTACTGACTTTGTTTAGGAATAGGTTTGCAAATGCAGTCGGGAAAGATGCTAATCCTTCTAGACAGAATAACTCCCAAGTGCTTTTGATAGTACATCTGCTCTGGTGTATTGTAGATTAGTGTCACAACCAGTCTTGAACTCCTAACGATTCTTGAGGACATATGAATAGCTGGTGAGATCTGGACACCCATCTATGTCCAGCCACTTAACCACAATTTCCAGTTTTGTAACACACAACTTAAATGTCTCTGACTGCATCTCATTCTTCAAACTATATGATAATTTTTAAACATAAAAGATATTACGTATGCAGAACATTATGATAATAGAAGTTGGCAACACTTGTACTGTAGCAGGACTGCAGGGCTTTGATTTTGACTCATAATCATGTTGCTAGTTTGAAAGCATCCCTCCAGGGGCACCATGCTGAGTAAGTGAAAAAAGAAGCTGTCAAATCTTTCTTTGAAGGAAGATCATTTTTAATATAAAGAACTGTGCTTCATACTGATCAACTCCCTTTAATGACATTTTATCCAGTGGATAGTTCATTATTGAAGGAAAACGTTTGAATGTCTAGTTGAGTAAACCTCTTGATAGCATGGACATCTGCAACCTAGAAGCATGCCCAGCCATTCAGGACTGTTTTTAATTGGTTTGTGTTTTAGCTTTTATCCTCACAGACTGCTGTGCACACAGAGATGCAAGTTAATGCCTGGTGTGACTACATAACCAAAGAGATCAGAATTACAAGCTGCCACTACAATTCCCAAACCTTAATCACATGGGGACAGATCCTCAGATATTGTTAAATCAGTGCATCTCCATTTAAGTCAATGGCATTATTCCAGTTTATACCAAGATAATCTGGTTCCTGGTCTCAAGACTGCAAGCCACAGAGACTGGGTGTCTTGAAAACACAGTCATTTTATTATGTCCAGTTTACAGTAGGATTTATATATACATCTTTGTAATCTCGGTTCTTGACTAGCTGCAAACATTAATGACGTGATGTGATTTTTGAGTCAAATTTGCAGTTACACTAAAGAAAGTGAGTTAGATTAGAATAAATTATTTTATCAAACTATTTTGACAAGTATATGTCTTGAAACAAATCAGACTTAGTGTGATCTGCACTCATAAGCATCATCTGATTATCTAACATTTTAAAATATATAATTAAAATTCATGCTAATAAAAATATTGCTAGTTTGTGCTATTTAAGCATCCGTTGTTTTTTAAAAGCAAGCTGAGAGCAGCTGGGCAATATGTTTTGTAAACTGGATGTGATTAATCTCCACACAACAAGGAAAATTTGTCCTGTCCATTTTATAGAAAGGAGAGTACCGAGACAATCATTAATAATACCCACCCCTCTAGCTCCAGACCAGAGGGAATGAGGCATATTCTCCTCTTCTCACCACTCTCTTCTTGGGCATGGTCCCTGTGCCTACTGTGTGCAAGCAGTATTGCTTCCCCACTTTGACTTCCTTGTGATGTTGAAGAAGTATGCATTTGGGGCATCTCTTCACCCTTGATCAGCTGATTGGCTCTGTTCTCTCCTCCCCCTCTCCTGAGGTGGGTTCTTGGAAATTCTCCTATGCTAGCAGATATGATGAGTTTGCTGCTACCAACCAGATCAGTCTGTGGCTTTTTTTCAACTGCTTTAGTCTGGTGCTGGAGTTATCAGGAATGTTGATGTTTTTTGCCTATTACCCACAACTGTTGTGTGGTCTAGTATTGGAACCCACACTGGACAAGTACTTGCTGGCTGTTGAAACCTCTTTGAAATATGTAGGAATTGGGTAGCATCTCATTGAATAGTTTATGAGCCACAAATTTTTGTCCTGTGTCTTATTCCAGGTGTGTCACAGCCAGTGTCTCACAGGTATTAGAATGAGTTGTTAAAACAAGGAAGAAGCAGTAGCCAAATCCCACAGGATACTAAGCTAAATGAAAATCTTCATCCCATTAAGTCCTGTTTTACAGGGATCAGGGCCCTTATTCCAGTGGCTGACATGTAGAAATAATCGAAAATTAAAAAGGAGAAAAATAAATCCTTGCTCCTTCATGCTTATTGAATCTAAACTGAAGATTCTACATCTCTTCTATTTTTTTAAATACAGAATAAAGAAGTTTAACACGCAGCATGCAGAACTGGACAAAATTAAGCCTAGATTCCATTGTTCTTAATATGAAGTATGAGCATACCGTGCAACTATTACATCTTATCAAAAGACTCTTAATCTATCTTTCTAAATGACTTAAGATGTCAGCCTTTAATAAGTGACTTTTTCCCTAAAAGACTTAAGTAAAATGCTTTGGATCTTTTCTGGTCACTAACAGCATCATTGGCTGCTGTGGAGTTGTTCCTGAGAGGTCAAGTGAACTTTTGCTGGGGTTTTAAACCACTTTGTTCCACAGGTGTACGCGGCTTTCTTTCAAATATCCTTTTCTTGCTTTGTATAATTCAAATTCCTACCTCTTTCTTCAGTACTTCTGCATTTCCATCTAGATTCCAAATAGAATCATGACAAAAAATGTCATGGTGTTATCCCTGTCAGCGCTCATAGAGGATTTCTTATGAGTAGTAACAGCTCAGTCGGTCACTTAGGCTTCCTGTCTTTGATTCTGGAGACCAAACTACACTCTATTTTTATTTTACAACATGAGGATACTAATCCATCCAGTGACCTCCGTTCATAAGTGGAACATTATTTGCTTCATGGTTATTCTATCTTTGATTCTTCCTTGGTTGTGCTTGCAACGCAGATATTTTTAAACACAGCATTAATTAAACTGTGATCTTGTGCTAAACGTGGCCTGACCCCAAGACAAGGTTTCTAGGTTATGCTGAGGGTCTTGTATTCCCTGTGATACATGGGATCAAAATTCTCAAAGCCTCCTGAATTTTGTGACATAGAATTGCTGAAATTTGAAATGTTGAAATTTATGCAGCTGCTTCTAGTGAATGTAGTAATAAAAGGTTTTATTCAATTAAATATAAAGGAAAATGATACAGAGAGTACATTATCCCTTTGAGGTAATATTGTGAGTTTGTCCATGGCCAGAAAGAAGTGGTTCCATTAGCTGAGCCACCTCAGGGGCAGACAAGGGAAGAAAAGGTGTTTCGGAGTCACAATTCTTTCCCTAGTTCCACCTTGCTCCCTGGGGGAAGCAATTTGCTACTAGTCAGTAGCAAATAACACTGCCAACCGCCGCATTGAAAAATCCTGACTCAGACCTCCCACAATCAAGCAATTAACTTAAAATTCATTAGACTTCAAATAAATAATAAATAAATAAATACGGGTTCTTTTTGTTTGCCCTCTGGTTTTTGAGTATTTATGGTACACATCATTCATCTTTTCAAGCTTTTCTCTGCAATCATGAAAGCAAGAAACATAATTAAGGAACAAAAACAAATACCAAGACATTCTCTGCTAACTTTAGCCAGTGAGACTCTCACGTAATCACCTGGCTCAGGAGCTGGAGTTAAGAAAAACACCCACTATTATGAGACTTATGATAAAATCTCAAGAGTTGGCAACACTGTTTACTTCTCAGTCCTAATCGGTTCAGAAATGCTGGGTAGAACATGGGGGTGAAAGGGAGCAGCCTATTCCCCATATACATAATTGGAGGTGGGAAGTCATTTCCTCGTGGAGCCTACTTCACCCCCTGCTCTGATCAGTGATGTACAGAGACCACAATGGGGGATTATGGATTCCTTTTAATCCACTTGCTCCTTTGTTTTTGGCCATTATAGGTAAGTCACAATTTTGTCCTGTTATTGATTTGAATGTTCATTTCAATACAAAACACAGTTCTGAATAGTTTCAGTTTCACTCTGCCTTCAGGCTCTTTTAGTGGGATGTAGAATGTTGTAGTGGAAAAGCATAATTTCAGTGTAGAAGTGGTCATCTAGAGGTTTGGGTAGCTAGGTAAGGGACATTTGGTGTTTTATGCATCTCAGGCCTCCTGAGGATTTTGGCAGGAGAAAGGAGATGTATGTCCTCCTTCCCTCTATTTTGAGAGCATTTACAGGTGTGATTTGACACTTCTGGGGGTTTAAACCTCTGCTTCTCCACCCCAGGTATCCTTGATGAACCAGTTGCCCCATTGTCCTCTTTCCCCTGTCTGCCCATATCTGCCACTGAATGCAGTAAGCAAAGATATTTTTGCTAAAATTATCTGTGGTGAATTACTGAACACTGTCCACAATTAAACTGCCATCACTGAGCTTCACAGTTAACACCCCATTGAGATGGATGGGAGCAGTTCAGACCTCTCTTAGGGCTATCACTTCAGCATATTTTTTCAGCAGGCTCAAGGGAACAACATAGAAACCTTTTACTTTTGGAAGGGTTACATTTTAGCAAGGAGAACTAGAAATGTGTAAATGAATGGCTACATTCTGTAACCAAGTTCTTCACTGGGAAGAGGGTGCTTTCTTTTGCCAATTCTGAAGCTGTGGAAACACAAGGATCTGACCATAATTACTATTAACAAGCAGTGTAGTATAGCATTGTAAGTTCAACGTGGTGGGTTAGGGCAAGTCTACACTATGGGGACTATACCAGCATAGCTACATCACTGCACCTATGCCAACAAAGCCCCATAGTCTAGACACAGTTTACACTGACTGAAGAAATTTTTCTGTTGGTGTAGGAACACCACCTCCCCATGCAATGGTAGGTATGTTGATAGAAGCCTTCTTCCATCAACCTAACTGTGCATATGCTGGGGGTTAGGTTAGCATAGCTACATCACTCAGGGGTGTAGCTTTGTCACACCCCAGTAACGTAATTATGTCAACCTAAATTTTAAGTGTAGACCAAACTTAAGATCTGCAAAATGATTTGTACACTGGCATTTCTTTTGAAAGCCAATAACTACAAGACTTCATCTAGGAAAATGATAGGCCACAGAAATAAATTGAATGTATTGCACCATTATATTACTTATGATCCTCTGGACCTAAGAGGATTTAATTTCATTTTCAGAGCGAAGTGTGAATTGATTGGCCTAATTCAAATAAACAATCAACACATTTGTGTAAAAAAATATTTTGGTTGGTATGCTCAAAGATCATCATAGTTGTTTTTGAGAACATCAAAAGTCAAATTATTGTGTTTCTCAGTTGACCCTATGTTTTAAAATATAGATATCGGTATTTGTATCAGTTAGAGTTAGCTAATCCTTAAAGATCTTGTTCAAAGGCAAAGGTAATTAAATATTCTTATATTGTGAGTGTTAGTACAAAATTTCAGTTCACCTTTTGGTCTTTACAGGCTTTCTGAGTGTGCATATATTCCCAAAGAGAAATGCATATGTTTTTTCTTTAAAATGATCAAACAAAACATGATATTTTCATAGTTACATGGTCACGTCACTCCAGAAATTAATGAAGTTTAATTGCTTTCTTCAGTGAACCAAGCTTTCGCTGACCCATCATGGAATAAGTAGCTGTTGTTACTTTCCAATATTTGCGTGTTCCAAAAGGCTTTAGATATTGTTGCTGAATCAGACTCTTAATAAATTTCAGCTTCATAAAATAAGGATTACTGTCTGCAGCAAATTGTTGAAATGATTCCTTTTCTCACTTTTTAAAAATTGTAAATTCAGGGAAATTTGAGTTTAAAATTTTTTTCCATGCCACTTTTTTTTTAATTCTTCTACAACACCTGCACAGTGCTTTATTTTTGTAGGTTTTCTCAGTTAAGTGTGTATTTTTATAATATATAAATGAAAGAATTGCATACAATTTCCAAATATATTTGGACTATTAAGCTTGGTAGTGTGTCTTCAACAGAGTATATTTTAAAGAATTTTTTAAAGGCACTTTGGTCTGTATTGGATTTTGCTTAAGGAAAATAAATTACATATTTAGTAATTTTTACTATGATCAATTCACCTAGGATACCGTAATTTCAACAATCAAAATCACAGTTAGCATGATTATTTATATTTTATGGAATCACCTATTATAGATGGGGTTGATAGCACCATTTATCATTAAGGTTGCCCAATACTTTCCATGATAAGAACCTGTTTTCAGGTGTTTATAATTTTGCCAAACTTTCACTATTTGGGTTTAAATTTTGGTTTGGGCTGATTTTATTTATTTAATGTTTCAGCCAAAAATGTTCAGTCATTTCTGAGAGAAGCTAGGAAAAAATGTTGTTTTGCCCATGTTCTGGCAACCTTTTATTTGAAAAGTTCTAGTGACCACATGTTTTGGAAAATTGTCCTGAAATTTGGCACAGGTGTTATGACTTTTGTTGTTCATGTGAAATTTCACCCTAATTTGGTTCTGGGCTGCTGTGCACCTCAATATATTTGTGGCACTTAGATATCTTTATCTAAATCTAATAAAAATAAAATAAAAACCTTCCATCCTCATAAGTCCTTTTTGGTAAGGTCTGTTGAAGCATTTGATACTATTTTGTGGTTTTGAAGCATCAGTGTCAAGAAAAATGATGGAGTGAAGTGAGGCTGTCAAAGAGTGACAGGTGAGAGAGTTGATCTAGGAAAGATGGCACTAACAGTAGTGTGCAGGCTGTCCATCTAAATCCTTGGTAATTGTGCTGTCGTGAAATTACATGCCCAAACTGACTGAAAGTAATACATCAGTATTAATATGATCCTAAACATGAACATGACTAAATTTAGCTTTCAAACCACATATAAGTAATACAATGAGATGGCTGACAATAGGAGACTCAGGTGGGAGAGTCTAAATAGATTTCAATCGTGAAGTATGGTGGTCACCATTCAAATCTTTTACATTTTATCTTTTCCCTACATACAGGGAACATCTGGTTTATTCTTTAATACAAGTTAAGGGAGCAACATAAAAATTGTGGTTACATAACTACTTGCAAAGGGGTATTGCACATATTTTAACCCTGAGAGTCAGGTGATATAGGTTTTATTCCTGGCTTTCTCCTTGACCTACTGTGTTACCTTTGGCAACTCATTTAACCAGCTGTGTCTCAGTTTCACCATCTGTGAAACGGAGATGATGATATTTACTATCATTTTTAAAATGCTTTAAAATCTGTAGCTAAAAAGTGTTATATCAGAGCTAAGTATTTTGACTACATGTTATTTTCTGGCAACCTTATATTTAACAAAGTGATGCACACAGAACCTGTCTTTTTTATACTGGTGCAGTTTTGTAAATCCTCTGGTTAAAATTAGAGATGAAATGTAGATTTGTTAATAAAATAAATGTACATGTAATTGGTGACTTTTTAATGGTCACCTCTGTCAACAAACAATGTGCAGATGAAGGATGAGAATTTGGATGCCATGAAAAGCAGTGCAATTGAGCAGTGAAGTTTTTGGCATGTCTTGTTAACTATTGTTTTTGTTTCAATTTTAAATATTTTGATGTGTTTTTTTTGTTTCTGATTTTTACCTGACTCATGCGCTAACACTTCTCAGGGGAGGAAAGAGTTAGAGTTTTTAGGACTTTGCGAAGAAGGGCATTTTAATTGGAGTCACTGTGTTTTGAGTCCCCTTTGCAAATTTGTTCTCTTCTAAGGAATGGTATGGCCTTATATTGGGATCTTAATGCAATATTTGTCCATTTGAAAAACAACTTAGATTGTTTAAATAATGCCAATAAAACATGCATTTATGGTGCAGTATCTTTTAACCCGCATGGTCCTGAAGAACGCATCAGTCAGTGCTTCAGTACACCAATATCTCACCCACAACATAAGAACATAAGAATGGCCATACTGGGTCAGACCAAAGGTCCATCCAGCCCAGTATCCTGTCTACCGACAGTGGCCAATGCCAGGTGCCCAGAGGGAGTGAATTTAACAGGAAATAATCTAATGATTTATCTCCTGCCATCCATCTCCAACCTCTGACAAACAGAGGCTAGAGACACCATTCCTTACCCATCCTGGCTAATAGCCATTAATGGACTTAACCTCCACGTTGCACACTGGAACCGACTTTACTGGAAAAAGGAATTTTGGATATGACCTTAGAATTATACCTTTTGTTTTCTAGAAAATGATCTTTGACTTCCATCTGGGCAGACAACAGAGATGGGCAGAAGGAACGTCCATCTGTGTTAACACTTTGCTGTAATCTTGCAATGACTGCGTTTCTACACTTATGCCACATTCTTTAAAAGATGCATATTTTGATTTATATTATAGCACCACCTTTTATTGAGGTTGCTCACATTTCCCATCATACAACCCTGTTTCCAGTTGCTTGTAACTTTGTCAAACTTTGATCATTCAGGCTGAAATTTTTCAGGCCAGGAATTTGCCTCAGGAGGAAAATTGAAGGATTTTTCAGCCAAAACGGTTCAGCAGTTTCCAGGAACTAGGCAAGGATAAACTGTGTTATTTTGCCCGCATTAAAAAATTCTGGTGACCTTTATTTGAAAAGCTCTAGCATCCCCATGCTTTGGAAGATGGACTTAAAATTTGACAGGGTGCTGGCCATTGTGTGAAGGGTGTGCTTTTAGCTGTCCCTATGGAAATCCACCAGAATTTGGCCAAGTTTATAAGACTTTGAAAAATTGCAGTTCACACATGTTCAGTAGATACTTCTTCAGTTTTAGAAGATTCTGTTCATGCTGGGCATGCTCCATCCCAGGTCTGAGTACAGCTTTGCCTGCAGTTTTAGCCCTGGGCTGCAACAGGCCATTCTGGGTCTAGCTCCAGACAGCTGAACTGAGATCAGGGAGTCAGTCTTTCTGTACTTTCAGTGAGACAACCCCCTCCAGGCCCAGGCAGTGTGGAGGTGACTTGGAGGGTAGGAGAGGGGAGTACATTGGGACAAGGAACCTGAGGTGTTGGACTGGTAAAGAGACTGAGGCAAGGAGATTGGTGGTTGGGAGACACTGATATAGTATGAGCAGCCCAGGAAGGGAGGTCAGAACTGGGAGCCAATGGAGAGGGGGAATGTGAGCCAGGGTCAATGGCATACAGAAACATAGGATGAGAAACCAGGAATGGAGGAACCAGGATTAGCTGGACAAGGAGACTGGGAACAATAGATTGGGGTTAAAATGATAATGGTTCATAAGTTAGGAAGTAACAGAATTAAGGTTGACATGTGCCATAGGAAAGCCCATGAGGAAATTAATAATTCTGTCTTCAGGAAAGCATTTGATAAGTGTGCAAAATAGGGCTTCATGCTGAAGAACAATGAAAAAACAAGATATTGAATAGCTGTTCATTCAATGAGCACTGTCCTTTCTGTGTACTGAATGATATAAGGGACCTGTTTGGTGGGAGGGAAAGAGCATGTGATCACATATTTAGAGATGGTCATAATCCATGTGAAGTGTGCAGAATTAAGGATGCACAGGAAACGTTAATTGTTGGATTTCCTAACTTTTGAGTGCTTGACTTTACAGGTTTAATAAAGCTCCTTTAAACTAATTTTTATTATACGTAGTATGAATGTTCATGGGGTGCAAGTGTGCTTGTAGTCAAAGCCAAAATTTGCAGGTTGTGAGGACTCTTCTGCCTGCTGATAGGCCCCAAACTAGACCAATGTAACAGAGAAATCCCACAATTAAACTAAGGACTGCGGGAAAACCAACAGGTGAGGAAGAGCACACGGTTTCGGTGGAGACTTCCATTAGGGATGAATTTGTTAACTGGGGCACTCGCTAACCTAATAAAGAGGATGGGAAAGAAGTTGGTAAATTACAGTTAGGAGCTAGTGAGGAATAGTCAAATGAAGTCCCATTTTAATAGAACATATTAAGGCATACAACTGAATGTTGACAAAATGTACAAGTGCTTATATCCAAATGCTAGAAGTCTAAATACTAAGATAGGTGAACTAGAGTGCCTAGCATTAAATGAGGATATTGATACAGTAGACATTACGGAAACTTAGTGAATGAGGATAATCAATGGGACACTGTAATACCAGAGTAGGTTGCGCTGGTGGGGGAGTGGCACTATATATGAAAGAAAGCATAGAATCAAATAAAGTAAAAAACTAAATCAAATTGTACCATAGAATCTTTATGGATAGAAACTGCATGCTTGAACAATAAGAGTATAGCAGTAGGTATATACTACTGACTACATGACCAGGACAACTATGGTGATAGTAAAACGCAGAGGGATGCAGAGAGAAAATTTATAGACACCGTAAATGGCTGCTTCTTGGAGCATCTTGTCCTAGAACTCACAAGGGGAGAGGCAATTCTTGATTTAGTCCTAAGTGAAGCCAGTCCAAGAGGTGTATATAACTGAATCACTTGGTAATAGCAACCATAATGTGATTAAATTTAACATCCTTGTAAGGGGAAAAAAGCCAAAGAAACCCATCACAGTAGCATTTAACTTCAAAAAGGGGAACTCTCCAAAAATGAGGAAGCTAGTTAAATGGAAATTAAAAGGAACAGTCACAAGGGTGAAATGCCTTCAAACTTCCTAGAGGCTATTTTAAAACACCATGATGGAGGGTTAAACTTAAATGTATACTGCAAATGCCACCATGGCTTAACAGCAGAGTAAAAGATTGAAAGTCAGATCCTAGATAGGAAAATAGAAAGGAGCATAAACTCTGGCAAGTCAAGTGTAAAGTAAAATAAGTCAGGGCAAGAAAGAATTTGAAGAGCAACTAGCTAAGGAATTTTTAAGTAGCAGGCTTCCTACTTCTGATGCAAACAGTCAGTGGGACCCACTGGCTGATCAAAGCACTGACGGAGCACTCAAGGAAAAGAAGCTAAATGAATTCTTTGCATCCGTCTTCACTGCAGAGGACATGGGGGCAGATCCCCACACCTGAGCTATTCCTTCTAGGTGACAAATCTGAGGAACTGTCCAAGATTGAGGTGTCAATAGAGGATGTTTTGGAACAAATTGATAAATTAAACAATAAATCATCAGGACCAGATTGTATTCCCTCAAGAGTTCTCAAGGAACTCACATATGAAATTGCAGAATTCCTAATTGTGGTATGTAACCTATCACTTAATTCAGCTCCTGTATCAAATGACAAGAGGGTATCTAATGTATAAGTGACTTTTTTTTTAAAGGCTCTGTAAGCTATCCTTGCAATTACAGACCAGTAAGCCTACTTTCAGTACCATGCCAATTGGTTGAAACTGTGGTAAAGAATGGAATTATCAGACATAGATGAAGACAATTTGTTGGGGAAAGTCAATATAGCTTTTGTAAAGGGAATTCTTTCAAGGTATCAAGCATGTAGACCAGGGTGATCCAGTGGATATAGTGTACTTAGACTATAGCCATCACCAAAGTCTCTTAAGCAAACTAAGCTCTCATGGGATAAGAGGGAAGATTTTCTCATGAATCAGTAACTGGTTAAAATATAGGAAACAAAGCGTAGCAATAAATGCTCAGTTTTCAGAATAGAGAGAGGTAAATAGTGGGGTCCCCCAAGGATCTGTACTGGGACTTGTGCTGTTCAACATATTCATTAACGATCTGGAAAAGGGGAAGAGCAGTGAAGTGGCTAAATTTGCAGATGATACAAAATGACTCGATATAGTTAAATCCAAAGCTGATTCTGGAGATTTACAATGGAATCTCACTAAACTGGGTGACTGGGCAACAAAATGGCAAAGGAAATTCAATGTAGATAAGTGCAAAGTTGGAAGAAAATAATCCCAGTTATACATACAAAATGATGGGGATCTAAATTAGCTGTTACCATTCAGAGCTTGGAGTCATTGTGGATAGTTTTCTGAAACAGCCTTTCAATGTACAGTAGCCGTCAAAAGAACTAACAGAATGTTAGGCGCCATTCAGGAAGTGATAGATAAGAAGATTGAAAATATTATAATGCTACTATATAAATCCCATGGTATTCCCACACCTTGAATAGTACAATGGATTGCCCCATTTCGAAAAAGATAGAATTGGAAAAGATGCAGAAAAGGGCAACAAAATGATTTAGGAAATGTAACAGCTTCCATTTGAGAAGTGATTAAAAAGCCTGGGACTTTTCAGCTTAGAAGAGAAATGACAAAGGGGGGGATCTATAAAATCATGAATGGTATGGAGACAGTGAATAAGGAAGTGTTATTTACCCCTTTACATAACACAAGAGTCAGCGTTCCCTCAATTAAATTAATAGGCAGCAGATTTAAAAGAAACATAAGGAAGTACTTCTTCACACAATGTAGTCAACCTGTGGAACTCGTTGCCATGGAATGTCATTAAGGCCAAAAGTATACATGAGTTCAACAACAAAAACATTCGGGTAAGTTTCTGGAGCATAGTTACATCAATGGAACTTGATGTAAAAAGGTGGTTGGGGACATACAACCCCACGCACCAGGTGTCCCTAACCTTCCAACTGTCAAAAGCTGGAACTGGACAACAGAAGATGAATCATGCAGAATTTCCCTGTTCTGTTCATTCCCTCTAAAGCATCTAGCACTAGCTACTGTCAGGGACAGGATATGGGGCTAGAAGGACTATTGGTCTGATCCAGTATGGCCATTCTTATGTTCTTGTATAATCAGTTAAACACATGAGTAAAGTGACACACTTGCTTAAATATTTGGAAAACTGGATTGTAAAACAGAAATTGTATCCCACAACTGAATCAAGAATGTTGTTATCATATTGAGCATGACAACTTCCTTAAAAAGACTTCCATTTATTTCCATAGGCTTCCTATCAGGCCTCTAGCAGTTATAGACCAATAAAGAGAAACAGGCTGAGTGCAGAAGTTAATTTCTGTTCTCTCTCTTCAAACTGAAAAGTGCTCACAACAGGCCAGGATAGTATTTTTAATCTTTTAAATGTTTAACATCAAGCAGTTCTAGAAGTACATGTAATACTTGACTCAACTGATATACTTTAGAATTTGTTCTTTCCAGCTAAAAGCATTGTAAAACTGCTGGAAAATCTTATTTTCAAAACTGACCATTTAGAGTGTTGTAAAGGAGAATATGTTTCACTTTTAGATTATTTTTATCAGAAACCTAATTTTAAATTAAGAGCACATGGCTCAAGTATCTTCTGAAGTAACAAATCAGACATTTACGTACTTTATCCAAAACTTAACAACTCATCTTTGCTAGGTGCATGCCTTCCAGAAACGATCTTAGAAAAAATTGAAATCTCAATGGAACACTTAATTTGCGCATAGCACTTAAACTTCTGGGGCTCGGGTTCTGGTTCAGTCAACAAACTAATTGGCACATTCAATAGCAGTTACATCTGACTACAAATATGATTCGAAGGGACAAGAATTTAGGAAGGGTCTCATACTGAAAATAGTGGCAGTTCTCCTGTGTTAGTTGTAGAATGTTTCTGCCTTCTACTGTGAGAGTGAGATTATAAAGCATGAAGCTGCAAATGGTGTAGATATTTAAAGTTGCTGACTCTCATTACTTATTACCGACTTAATAGGTTAGCTCTAATGAGCCTGTTCACTAGCTGTTTCTTCATACTCAATGTTCTGAGCTAACAATTAATTTGAAATTCCACTAGGATGAGGGAGGGAAAGCGGGAAGCTTTATCTTTATGTAGGGAGACTCGTGATGAATTGCCACCACTTCAAAAGAAAGATGGGGTGAGAAGTGTAAACCAGAATGTTCCTTTTTAAAATCTCATTTTGCGGTCACAACAAATCCATGGCATACAGTGATAGCAAATGTCTCCTAGGCAATCAAAACATAATGGAAACGGAGATGTACTGATCATTCAAATTTAAGATGTTCCTGTGGTCCTCATATGGAAATGTATCCTATTTGCTATCCTTCAGTTAACCAACATATTTCACGGATAGCAATCTCTGTCTAAATTGTCAAACATAGAAACCTAAAATTTATCTTTTTTGAATATTTTGCTGCATGTTTTTGTATCACAAACCTCAGTGATAAAAAAAAAATGAAACTAAGCATCCACTACCGAAAACAAACTTTATTGTTTTGGTTTTTAAAATACCTAAGTTTGTAGTATTTAGTAGAGGAGATGTTTCACTTATTTTCTTTCATTAACTAAAACAATGGTACAGCTTGCAAGAAATAAAATAAAATTATTATTGTTGCCAATACAAACTTTTTAAAAAACTGTTTTCTCCCTTTACCTATTAAATACAGTACAAGCGCAGATTTAATACAACACTGCTGTATTTAAATTCTTATTATAAAAAGGTTTCAGAGTAGCAGCCATGTTAGTCTGTATTCGCAAAAAGAAAAGGCGTACTTGTGGCACCTTAGAGACTAACAGATTTATTTGTTAGTCTCTAAGGTGCCACAAGTACTCCTTTTCTTATTATAAAAAGGTGTCTCCAGTAGCTGGCAACCTAGAGTCCTATTCGCACGATGAGCTTTCTCTCTAGAAACAGTAATTCTTGGGTTTTACTGCAGTTCACAGCCAAAGTACAACAAGGTATTGGATTTTAAACTCCCTTTGAGGTAGAGAAGAGCATAATAATAACCTATCCATGATATATCCAGGGAATTTTAGATGGCATAATACCCTGACACATAGGGATATAACAACATAGAGTTCTTAGGGGATTTAAACAAAACAAAACAAAAAACCACAACAGTTTCACTTACTTAAACTGTGAAAGATTGAAGGCACTCAAATGAGCATGATATAAATAGTTGGATGGATAGATACATTACTAAGTTTTTGATTCTGAAAACACTTAAGCATCTGAGTGAGTTTGCTCATGTGAGTATTTCCATGGAATTCAATGGGGCTACCCACATAATTTACTCACATCCATAAGTGTTTGTAGGGTAAGGCCCTAAAATGAAAAGTAGGCCAATAATGCTTCTGTTTACTTTTATATGCAGTATGGGTATTGTTGATCCTTTTTTGTTTTCTTCTAGGCTTTTTCAGGAAACACAAATGCAGACAGTGTTGTGCACAATAAGCTTCAACATTCCATCAAAGCAAGATTTCTCCGTTTTGTCCCCTTGGCCTGGAATCCCAATGGTAGAATTGGAATGCGTATTGAGGTATACGGCTGCACATATAGTAAGTATTTGCTTAATTGTCTGAATGAAATGGCTATCAATCATTGCCTTTTTTTACCTAAATTGCAAATGGAAGTAGATTTGTCAGCTTAATTACCTGAATATTAAAATCAATAATATTTTATGCATAGATCTTATCTATTTCTGCATCATCTAGCAACGTTTTCCTTACTATCCAGCTCTTTACATCCTAAGCTCAATTGTATCAAGTAGATGGATGCTAGTTCACTGCAAACTCCTATTTGCTACTGTTACATACTTCCCTCATAAATGTAGCTCTCTCTTCAGAAGGAAAAATATCCACTACTTGGGACTCATAAGGCCCCTAGGAGATTATTGATCTTGGCTACACAGAAAGCATTTTCTCTTCAGAAATTTTGAACTCTCCCATAAATCAATAATACTTCAAGGTCATTGTTTATATTAAGGGTACATTTATAAATAGTTTGTGCAGCATTATTATGTGATTAATAGATGTTACAAGCATGTTTCAGATATCAGTAGTATGTGTTATAGTTGGTTATAAGCCACCTGCTGGACTCTGTAACTCTTCCATGACTTTGTCTTCCCTTAGTTGTTTGTGTTACTTTTCTCCACTGGTTCTCCTTCTTTGTCTCTGGCCCTTTCTTCAATGGGTCTTGTGACAGGTTGTCCTTTTTTCTCTCCCACTGTTCATGAGCAAACCACAGGACTCTATCCCTGCCAGCATCCTCTTCTCACTTTAAGTTCCATTTAACCTAAAACCAACTAGTCACCTCGACAAAATATACATTTGAAATATTTTGTTACTTATCAAGATGAAATCAACATTTAGATGGAAATCTTCCAGTTCTGCTGACAATTTCTAATTGGCCAGCATCTCAAAATAGGTAGAAATTTACTTGAATTCCACGTCACGTAACTATGGCACTGTTCTGGTATTAAAAGAGTTTTTTCTTATGGGCTGAGAGAAGGGAGAAGTGTAAATAGTGTGTAAAATGGCAATATATAACTTCTTTCATGGTCTCTGTAGGGTTGCCTCAAGGCATCTTAGTTCTTTCTTATATCCTTTCCAAATGGTTCTTGAGCTTTGAACACCTTGCTACAGCTAATAGATTAAGAATGTCAAAATGATTTGCAAAACGTAAAGCCCAGATTCCTAAATAGTGACATCAAAATGGTTATGAAGGAATGGTAAAGGTTAACTTTAATAAATTAAATCCAAACACCCTGTCCTGCTTTTTAACCAGAATGTGAATGTATGATGCACAAATTGAGATTTCTAGGCTGATTGCTAAGACCTTTACACATGCTATTAGATAGTATTATCAGTGTATAAACATAGTTATAGAAACAGTGAAAGGATGCAGCAGGAAACTTCAGTCATTAGTGTTGTGGTTCATCAACAATTTTCTTTTCATATGACTAGTGAATTGAGATTCAGTTTGTTATATACTACTGCCTTTTAACAGCATTTAATAGGTGAGAGATGCCAGTCACTTTGTTGAATTTATCCTTCCAATGCATTTAGATGCTACGGTGATGGATGTTGTTATAAACCTGAAGAGAATTTAAAAAAGGGTTTTTTAACTATATTTATTATAAAGTACAAAAGAAATACTTAATATTGCTTTAGGAACTCCTGTAAGGAACTAAGTTTTTTTAAGTTTTACTCACTGTGTGAGATTATTTTCAGAGTAGCAGCCGTATTAGTCTGTATCCGCAAAAAGAACAGGAGTACTTGTGGTACCTTAGAGACTAACAAATTTATTAGAGCATAAGCTTTCGTGAGCTACAGCTCATTTCATCGGATGCATAGGATGGAACATATAGTAAGAAGATAGATAGATAGATAGATACATACATACAGAGAAGGTGAGAAGTTGCCATACAAACTGTAAGAGGCTAATTAATTAAGATGAGCTATTATCAGCAGGAGAAAAAACAACTTTTGTAGTGATAATCAAGATGGCCCATTTAGACAGTTGACAAGAAGGTGTGAGGATACTTAACATGGGGAAATAGATTCAATATGTGTAATGACCCAGCCACTCCCAGTCTCTATTCAAACCCAAGTTAATGGTATCTAGTTTGCATATTAATTCAAGCTCAGCAGTTTCTCACTGGAGTCTGTTTTTGGAGCTTTTCTGTTGCAGAATTGCCACCCTTAAGTCTTTTACTGAGTGGCCAGAGAGGTTGAAGTGTTCTCCTACCAGTTTTTGAATGTTATGATTCCTGATGTCAGATTTGTGTCCATTTATTCTTTTGCGTAGACACTGTCCGGTTTGGCCAATGTACATGGCAGAGGGGCATTGCTGGCACATGATGGCATATATCACATTGGTAGATGTGCAGGTGAATGATCCCCTGATGGCGTGGCTAATATGATTAGTTCCTATGATGGTGTCACTTGAATAAATATGTGGATAGAGGTGGCATCAGGCTTTGTTACAAGATTATTGTGCGATTTGTGCTAGAAGTATCTCATAATTACTGGGATTAACAATAATTATACTCTCAGCATGTGTTTCCCCTCTACTTTTCCATAGTTCCTTTTCATTCTTTTTTCTTACTTTTTAGTTGGGGACTTCCTTATTGTCCAGTTGTCCCTATGAGGTTGGAAAGAGTATGCAAAATATTTTTTAGCAAAACTCCAAAGAAGTTTAAAATTCTCAAAACAAAACCCAGAAACAATTATTAAAAGCAGTAAGAAATGAATTCCAAAATCAAAGGACAAAAGGATTGTACACATAACAATGTATTCAAATAAACTCAAGATTTTTCAAATTACCTAAAATGGACACAATCTCTGGAAAGCAAAACTGGGGTGAAACCATGATTCATAGCTATAAAAATCACAGGCAACATCAAAGCAGTGTTTAGCAAGAACTTTGCCCAGCATTTAAGAGGGAAATTATAAATAGTGACTACAATATAATGCAATATAATTTAGGGGAAATAACTCTAATGAGCTAGTTAAATTAGTACAGTTCCAAGAAAGATAAACGACTCCCAAGAAAATCCTAATCGAAAATCAAGATCTCCAAATTTCCACATGAGAACTCATACACAGCATAGTTCAAAATTATTAATACAAAATTCAGTAAGATCACTAAGAACAGTGTGAAATAGTGGACATATATCACAAGAGCAATGACAAAAAGAACACTTACGCTGATGGATGCCAAAACTGCCAAAGGAATCTCTTTTTTTAAAACTGCTGCAAAATCTTTTGTCTCCAACAACAAAGTGGGGCAGAATCATGAAGCTTGGCTGAATAATCCCAGTCAAGCTGGCAAAGAGTGTAATGGGCTACTCTGGACATAGTTTATTTGAGTGGGGAGGGGACATGATGAATACTAACTGATGAGACTTGTACCTTACGTACAGGATGCTCATTCTGACCAGCGGGCTATGGTAGCATCATGTCAAGAGACTAAAGGGCAGGGACTCGATCCCTAGGTACAGGGAGGTCACACTGCCCAAATTACTAAAATGCCCCCAATCCTCCATGTAGATCAATGAGGGAAACAACCTCAATTACAGGGAGGTCACACAGGTTAATGCAGCAAAGGCCTCAATATGTCCCATAAAAGAGAGAAAATCATTACATGCACCCTCATTACAGGGTGGTCAAACAGCTCAAAGATATGTCCCCCACCTAAGCAAGAGTATGGCAACTCTTACCCTAATAACGGGGGAGTCACTTGGACTAGCTGAACAAAAGAGAGTAACTGCAACAGACAAAAGGGGAGAGACCTGATTACAGGGTGGTCACATGGGCCATGGAATGAAACTGGCTCTAAAGCCCCCATCATCAAGAGAGGTGCGACCTATACTCTAGTTACAGGGGGGATCACACCAGCTAGACTACCAACGGACCACAAAGCCAAAAGGGCAAGAGGGTAGAGACCTGAACCCAAATTACAAGCCAGTCACAGTACCAATGGCACAAAGATAGCCTTTCTAAACTAGAGGGATTCAACCTGCACCTGAATTACAGGACTGTCCATTGAAGGTCCATTAATATTAGCTGGCTACAGGGGTCTAATACCAAGAATCTGAAGGACAGAGATGT
Source organism: Natator depressus (assembly GCF_965152275.1). Classification (NCBI taxonomy): domain Eukaryota; kingdom Metazoa; phylum Chordata; order Testudines; family Cheloniidae; genus Natator; species Natator depressus. The sequence goes on from NC_134238.1 coordinate 85,362,643, forward strand.
TACCCTGAATTACAGGGAGGCCACACAGCTCAAGGTACCAAAGGCCTCGATCTGTCCCATAAAAGAGAGAGAGGCTCGTGACATGAACCCTCGTTACAGGGTTGTCAAACTGACTAGACTGCCAACAGGGCATAATGCCAAAAGGGCAAGAGGGCAGAGACCTTACCCTGAATTACAGGGAGGTCACACTGCTCAGGGTTCCAAGGAGCTCAACATCCCCGTAAGCGACAGGACCCTAACTGCAGGGGAGTCACTCTCACTAGCTAGCTTAAAAAGCAGAATGCCCAAAGCCCAAAAGAGCAGAGACCTGAACCCTAATCACAGGGAGTTCACACTGCTCAAGGTATTAAAAGGCTCACTAGTCTCATGTAACCTGAGCCTTTGCTATCGGGTGCTCACTCTGTCCAGAGTCCCTTCTCTTCTCCTCCACCTTCGGTGACTTGCTTTCTTTCCTCCTATTTGCTTGCTGTTTCTTCAAGGCTTCCCTCTTCTTGTCCATTTCTCTTCCTTGGAGGCCCTGGAAACAGAGAGAGTGAGAGAGATTAAGATAGCCTTAGGACAGGGCTCAGCAGACTCCATGTCCCCAACTCAAACTGGGCACAAACTATTGAGGGAGCCTTGCTTTCCTTGAGTCTGTGGACAGCCTGCAATTCTAGCTCCAAGAGAGTTCCACGCTGTCCTCATACTCTTCACTAGGATTTCAACGCCTCCTAAGCCTCCCCCGGGTGATCACACTACCAAATAAATCCTATTTCTTAAAATAAAGTATAAAAACCTAAAAAATATAAGAATTAATGTTGTAATAGGGCCTACAGGGCTCAGGCTTGTAAAATATTTAGCTTAGCCAAATTAGGCTTTAGGATTTAAGATAAATAAGCTAAGAAAATTTAGGATAAGTAAATTAATAAACCTGCTGACTTTGTATCTATGTTAATGATATGCTGATGTTTTGAAAATATCGGTGAGTGTTGAATAATAATGTCAATGAAAGATCAGTAGACACCACAAGATGACTGTTGATAGCTGGGGTGAAATGTTAGACTTTCTTATCTGTTACCATGGTGATAATGTGACAAAAATATTTCACTAGGAGGGTGGTGAAGCACTGGAATGGGTTACATACTGAGGTAGTGGAATCTCCATCCTTAAAGGTTTTTAAGGCCTGGCTTGACAAAGCCCTGGCTAGGATGATTTAGTTGGGGTTGGTCCTGCTTTGAGCAGGGGGTTGAACTAGATGACCTCCTGAGGTCTCTTCCAAACCTAATCTTCTATGATTCTATGAAATGTTAATAAGTAAAAGGAAAATAACAAAGGAAAAATAGGGCACCCCAAAAGTAGTGAGGTGTAAGTGTTCAAATAAGAAAAAGGAGTTGAACCCCAGTTGGTGTAAGCATAACATTACAACAGCTGTATCCTGGCCTGCATGCTATGGTGGGAGAGACCCCATAATGACAACCACTGGTGGTGCTGATGATGGTGAGGATGATGACAAACACTTGAGGCTTTTTCTGCAAGGCGTGCTTTGAATAATGCAAATACTATGTGTACTGTATTGCTTTTGCTCTCTCTCCTTTAACAGATTGCAGTGTGTGTATTTTTGTTTGGTTTGCTAATAAAAATAAATATTGTAGAAAGATCACTATAGTCTGTTGTGCACTGTGGGTAGGGATAAGATTATGTCATGGAGGTCACAGAATTCACGGATTCCGTGACTTTCAGAGACCTACGTGACATTTTCCACTTGAGCCCCCAGGCAGCGGTGCCAGACCTGTCAGCTGGTGGGGGCCCTGAAGCTTGGAGCCACCATAGGCAGCAGGGAAACCAGGAGCTCTCAGGCACCATGGGCATAGGGTTGCCAGGTGTCTGGTTTTAAACCAGAACGCCTGGTCAAAAAGGGACCCTGGCAGCTCCAGTCAGCACTGCTGACTGGGCTATTAGAAGAACAGTCGGCAGCACAGCAGGGCTAAGGCAGGCTCCCTCCCATGGCTCCACGTGGCTCCCGGAAGCAGCAGCATGTTCCCCCTGCAGCTCCCTACACATAGGGGCAGCAGGGGGCTCCGTACTCTGCTCCTGCCTCTAGCAGAGGTTCCGCAGCTCCCATTTGCCGGGAACCGCGGCCAATGGGAGATGTGGAGGTGGCTCCTGCAGATGGGGCAGCATGCAGAGGATTTGGGAGCTGGAGGGGGGAAATACCACTGCTTCTGGAGCTGCTGAGGTAAGCACTGCCCGGAGCCTGCACCCCTGACCCCCGCCCATGCCCCGACCCCGTTCCCCAGCCCTGATCCCCACCCTGTCCTCCGAACCCCTCGGTCTCAACCTGGAGCACCCTCCTGCACCCCAAACCCACCATCCCCAGCCCCACACCAGAGCCCACACCCCAAGCTGGAGCCCTCACACTGCCCCATGCCCCTGCCACAGCCCTGATCCCCCTCCTGCCTTCTAAGCCCCTCGGTCCCAGTCCAGAGCACCCTCCAACACCCCAAACCCCTCATCCCAGCCCCACCCCAGAGTCTGCACTCCCAGCCAGAGCCCTCACCCCCATACCCCAACCCTCTGCCTAGCCAGGAGCTCCCTCCCACACTCCAAACCCCTCAGCCACAGCCTGGACCCCCTCCTGAACCCCAAAGCCCTCATCCCCAGCCCCACACCAGAGCCCACACTCCCAGCCAGAGCACTCACACCCCCCACACCGCAACCCCTGCCCTAGTCTGGAGCACCTTCCTGCACCCATAACCCCTCATTTCTGGGCCCACCCCAGAGCCCGTCCCCCCACACATGCGCTGCAACCTCCTGCCCCAGCTCAAAGCCCCCTCCTACACTCTGAAACCCTCAGCCCCAGCATGGAGCCCCCTCCTACACCCCAAATCCCTCATCCCTGGCCCCAGCCCAGAGCCCGTACCCTCTCCCACACCTCAACCTCCTGCCTCAGCCTGAAGCCCCCTCCCATACTCTGAATCCCTCACCCCCCAGCCTGAAGCTCCCTTTATTACCCAGGGTTTTCAGAACCCCCAACAAGGGCAACTTAACTATTTTACTTCAGGCGGTGTAAGCAATAAATTAACAGGAACTACAGCACTTCCATCTGATAAGATTTGTGGAAGGCAGTGTGCTTTATTTAAAACTGAAGTTTATTAGATTTAAGCTCCCACAAACATAAGCAATAGGTTTAGAACATCCCAGATATTTACCTAATATCTGGAAAGATATTGACTAATTAACAGCAGGTTTGCTGTGGCCAGTTGGAGAAAGGATATTGGGAAAAATGGATTTTTTTAAATGGCTTCCGAGGAGTGCTTTAAAGTACATTTTATTAGCTATTTTTTATAATTAATTTTTATAAAATACATAGGTTATAATGGCCCCTCTGGTATTATTATTTTTAAAATTTTTAATAATTTTTAATATTAGAGGCATTTAGACTAAAGGTTTTTTAACCGTTAAGGTTTTTAGTTTTAATTGTTTACTTGTTTGTCCCCTCCTCCCATTCTGATTAGCAGAAACTGCAAGCTAGATCTAACCTTGTTTCTGAAAGCCTGTCTCCAAATTAACCATTAACTATGTGGTGTTTTATTTTATTAATTTAGGGTGGCTGAATGCACATAATGTGGTTGCAATTAGTTTGATCACATTCTGGGGTATACATGCCCCTCAAATCCAGGGCAACACCTCCTGCACCCCAAGCCTCTCATCCCTGGCACTACTTCAGAGTCCACACCCCCAGCCCGACCCCTCACCCCTCCCACACCCCAACCCCCTGAGCCAGCCTGGTGAAAATGAGCAAGTGAGTGAGGGTGGGGAGAGCGAGCAACAGAGGGAGGGGTGATGGAGTGGGGCAGGGGGCAGGGCAAGGATGTTCGGTTTTGTGAGAGTAGAAAGTTGGCAACACTAGGCAGGCAGCAGGAGGACCCAGAGCTCCCAGCCATCAGCCCTGGAGCTCCGAGGTACTGCGGGCAGTGGGGGAATCCAGAGCTCCCAGCTGCTACAGGCACCAGGAGCTCCCAGCCCCTGGGACAGTGGAGACCCGGAGCCATCAGCCAGCTCAGGGGGCAGGGACCCCAGAGCTCTGAGCCACTGGGGCTGCAGTGGGGGCCACATAGCTGTCAGCCACGACAGTGGCTCCAGAACTATCAGCCACCATGGTGGCAGTTGCTGGACCCCACCACTTCCCACATCAGGGCTTGGGCTCTCTTCCCTCACCATCGGGGTTCGGGCTTCAGTCCTCCCCCTGTGAGTCCCCTCCTCATTATTTTTAGTAAAAGTCACAGACAGATCACGGACTTCCGTGAATTTTTGTTTATTGCCAGTGACCTGTCCTTGACTTTTACTAAAAATAACTGTAACAAAATCTTAACTTTAACTATGACCCTTCTATTGATAACCTCGCTACTGTAGTTAATCGTGGGGCTGAACTCTTACAGATGAAAGTAGGTGAGAACACTCACCTTGGAGTGTGTAATTAGTTAAAGTAACCCTTAACTATAGATAAGGCTACAGTGTCTGGTGTAAAATGAAGTAGCAGCTCCAAGCTGGGAGTTGCGACAATTAGATTCAATTTCTGGTTCTGCCACTGACTCACTTTGTTACCTTGGACATATCTATTGGCTTCTCTGTGCCTCAATTTACATGTCCATAAGTCTGTTTTAATACTGCTATCCTGCTTAACAGGGATATTAATAGGCTTAAATGATTAATTGGTCATCCCACAGAACTGCAAAACATTATTATATATTATTTGATATTTTGTTGATTTTAATGTCTAGTTTGGAATTTTTGCTCTGTTTCTTAAACCTAAATTTATTTTGAGTGAAATTACCTTTTTATATGGGTGTGTGTGTGTGTGTGAGAGAGAGAGAGTGTGTGTATCGCAATTAACTTTCAGCCTTATGGGCAAGTAGTTATTGGAACATAAGAGTCGCACACACAATATGTTTGGCGCTGAAACTTCACTTTATAAATTTAAATAAATATAATAAATTTGAAATGTTATTAATATAAATAAGTTCTAATCAAGTATTAACACACCCTCTCCCAACTCAGGAAAAACAGGAGCAATGGGTAAATTACAAGGAACCAGGCAGCATTTGTGTTCCCATACTCTGAAAGATGGGAGAGTACATTAAAAAGAAAAACAACTGGCAGGATTTTTTTTTAATCAGAGACACAGTTACCGTAAAGAAAAAGAAAAGCTCAGTCTTGACATGAAAAACAAGATTTATCCACTGTGGTTGGGATTTTCCACTTCTTCTGTCATTTTAACACTGCTGTACAATCCTTGCTTTTAACATATGAATGCAGTAGCTCCAATACCATTTTTAAAATGACAATCTAAAGCATTTTAAAAATACTTTATAAGTAACATACTTGGTATTTACACAATATATGATGGTATGATGTGGGGTAGAGTTTTACTAGTGCTCATTTGGGATCAACTATACCCACCTGACTATTGCAATGGCATCATTAATCAGAATTAATGCAACTGTCTCAAACTCATGACAATAAATCTTTTACATCAATCCTTATAATCACATATTCTCTTTCTGTATGCAGCAAAGTGCTGAACACCTCCACCTTCTATAGATTCTGAAATAATGCCCAAAATAATGATTCCTCAGTCATTAAATTACATTGTACATTCCCCAGTTACAGCCTTATGTTAATTCTCCATTCGCTTGTTATAGTTCCATTCCCACTCTGGAAATCATATATATCATATTATGCAACATTTAATGTTAACATATACTCTTTTTCATAGAATATCTACTTCTCAATTAGAGTTATATTTTCCCAAATACTACAACCACGTGAAATCTGGAGTGATTCTGTTGAACTCAGTGGAGTTAAATACATTGGTGTAAATGTAGAGTAAGAGTAGGATTTGGCCCATCACCATTCAACATTGCAGAAATATGTAGGTAATAAAAATAGTATGCTACCATTTGCCATTTTGGATATCACTCTGATGGTTTTTGGGTAAAGGGATGTGACTTATTCATTTTTTGATCAGTACTGCTAGCTAATAACTGAGTTACAGGATGTTGTTTTGTCTTGACACTCTGGAGACATGTATAACCTTCCACGGGAGCAACTCATTCAAGATGGACTGTTGCATTAATAAGTGAAAACCACAGGCTAGATCCTCCACTGGTATAAATCAGTGTAGATCCATTTAAATCACTCTTGCAACCCTCACTGGCATGATTTCTACCTCCTATAGCAATTGTGATTTATACAGCGAACGGAGGGAGTATGGTAATATGCGTGCTTTATGCACAGATATGCAGACAATATCCCTGCTTTGAAGAGCGAACCGTCTAAAAAGGATTAAATCTGTCCCTGCTGGGAGGGCCAATATAGGATCTATACACCACTTAAGTCTCACTTTAGCCCTAGAAGTGGAATTTAGGTGTGGCATAAGGCTTGTGCTGGCCCTCTACAGATGAGCAAATGTCACCTATGATGCTCAATATAATTGTTCTTCATCTCCTCTTTTCAGAGGTACTCCAAAGCCTGAGAGCACATGCAGCTCACAACATGAAACCACAGAATATTTAGTTGTTGAATTCTGTAGCATGGACACTTACGCTTCTATGCAAAAAAAAAATCACTTTCACTTATTTAAAGAGAACATCCGAAAGGTCCCCAGATTATGTTAGTAAGAAAAGTCTACTGATTAATCATGTTTCTATGTCTGTGGGTGTGTGTGGGGAAGTGGGAGTAGTAGTTTCTTTTGTAAGGTCTCACATCTTTCTCTTCCATGCAGTATAATGCTGTTCCAGGTACATGAAATCAAAAGCCACCCGTTGCATGCATTTTTGCACAGCAATAGGGTTTAATTTTGCTTGAAAATCTTGCCGTAGCCCAGCTGATCCCCCTCTACAATTTCTACACTGGATTTCAGAGAAGGCCAGACACCCCTAAGTATATCTTCCATGTAATCATATGCAACAGCAATGATATTTTGGGGAAAACATATACTGTATCATAGCTAGCACTAATTCTGAATTGTCTGGTATATTATCTATCATCCAAGTGACAGCTCCCAAGTACTGATAGCTAGTATCCTCGATCTCTCTCACGCTGTGGTGGCTTCAGCTTATCAGCGAAATGAAGTAAATGATCTCCAGAAAAGATATCCATATAAGTAAGGCAGTTGTTGTCAGTTTTCCACACAGCATGTTTTAGAGTGTAAGTTCTTTTGGACAGGGACTGTCATTTTCTCTACAGTGCCCAGTACAAAGGGGCCCTGACCTGCTTGGCCTCTAATGCACTGCTTCAATACAAATAGAAATAATACGTTTTGAAATTATATATTAATAATAAGAGTCCCCCCCCGTAGTATTGTCCTCCATGTTTTGTTTTTTGTTTCCTGCTGCCTCTGTGAAGTTTCTCCATTTCATCCTCCTTAAGTGTAACTGGCATTTTTTTTCTTTCTCAGCTGCAGATGAATACTCTTCCCCAGATATATTGACCTCATCTGCATCATGCTGTGGTTGGGCAACACATCCTCTGTATTTACAAAAAATAATGCCTCTCAGCCCCTGGCTGCTTGTTCTTTCTATTCAAAGGGTGCAAATTAGACAGATACATCTCTGCAGCAGTTTCCTGTGGTTTGTCAGTAGCTGAAATGTCAGATTGTGAGGATGAAGCTCTGCTGCCAGTGTCAGTGTTAGACTTGTCCCCTGGCAGCTCCATGGAACCTAAATATGTCTCTTTGGCAGACTCCTTTTTCCCCTCAACTTCTACCTCTCTTGCTCAGTCCATCTGCGGGTGACCAGTAAACGCAGCTACAAACAATTCACATTTCACACAACAGACGGACAGGTGTGTTGAAATGTTTCGCTGACTTGGAGGCCATTACAGGGATCCAACTATCCCTTTACTAAATGGGACCAGATACGTACACTTTTGTTACAATTTCTAATGGGTTTGTGACAATGGCTGTGCTCTATAAAGACAGAATTTAAAAAATGGACACTAGTAAATTCAAGAAATGTTCCTGGTAGACACATTAATTAAGATGGGAGACAATGCTGAACAGCAACGTAACATCATGATCCCCAAACCTCCAGGCCAGAGCCCTGGCACTAATACTGTTAAGTGATTGCAGCAAAGACTTTGTGACGGCCCCCTTTATACTAGGGCTACACAAAATCCCTGGAACAATTAAGTAAGCTGGACAAAGGTCTGTCCACAATTTGTATAGCTAGGATAATACATACACTTGCAAGAACTCTGTGCAAATGTGATGAGAAAACTATAGTTTTAAATGTGGCCCATTATCTATGATTTTACAGTAACCTAATTTTTCCAGCAGTTTTGTTTCATTCAAAGCCTGATTCAAGTGGCAAACCTAGCTCTGCCTAACTCCATAAACTGTTCCCATCCTCTCTCCCTAAAAGAAACAGAGGCCTTGTGACTTGATCTTCATTTCCTCCTCTTTAACAGTGACAGTTATCGGACCAGGAACAATACATGTGACTAAAGTGATAACGATTAAGGAATACATGCAGTGAATAGAGTTTGAAATTTGTTTCTATGGAGTGTTCATTGAACAATTTCAAACAATAAACAAATTTGCAAAACTCAAACCTGTTGTTTGCAACTAATACTTTGGCTAGCTTTATCCAAAACTTCTCTACTTTCTGGTTGAGAACCACTGAAAAATTTGATTCTGTGGCATGCAGGGAGCTGCAGCATTCTGTGATTTATGACAGCTCTGCTGTATTTTGGGACTTGTGTATCCTCGGGGGTATAGCTAAGTTTTGGACTAAATAATTCTGAAAACATACTTGTGTTTTGACTTTGTGAAAAATGATAATTAGAAGATTTTCAGTCACAAAGTGAATCAGCCTTTTCATTTACCTTTCTTATAACATTTTTACTTGAAGGGCAGAAGAGGAAACCTACTGAGACTGATATTCAGGTAACAAACTCACCGAAATATGAGTTAATGGCTATAGTAAAGGGCAAAAAAGTAGTAACAGTCTTTGTTAATTAGAATCATAAACTTCTACCCTGATGGCCAGTATGCATTTTGTCCTCTCTCTCTCTCTTCCTCTTCCTCCCACTCTCACTCTGGTGGGAATGCATTGATGGTAAAAATGGTAGATGCACAAGAATGATTATAATTTCTCTGATCAATAGTTACATTCTTTTCACAAAAAGAAAAGGAGTACTTGTGGCGCCTTAGAGACTAACCAATTTATTTGAGCATAAGCTTTCGTGAGTTACAGCTCACTTCATCGGATGAAGTGAGCTGTAGCTCACGAAAGCTTATGCTCAAATAAATTGGTTGGTCTCTAAGGTGCCACAAGTCCTCCTTTTCTTTTTGCGAATACAGACTAACATGGCTGCTACTCTGAAACCATTCTTTTCACAGTCTTCATTCATTCATATTAAAGGGTATTTTTTGCCTGAGTAAGGACTGAGGAAATACTACAGGGTTAAGCTCATTGTGAATAGTGAAGTGATTTTGGAGAGCAGGAATATATTTATTATTCTTCCTCTGTTGCTCAACTTGCTCAACAGTTAATACCATTATATGTGTGTTACCGATTATGAAAGCACACCATTGTCAGTGCCTGTTAAGGATATGTCTAATGAGTGTTTTAACTGCATAGTTATATTTGTGAAAGCTTTAAAAAGAAAAGCCCAGTCTTATTGACACTCCTACGTGCTTATTGCAATCTAATAAACATAAAAGCACATCATTTGTATTTGCCATGGATTTGTGTTTTTACTTTCAACATTTATTCAGTGGAATAACAAAGGACAATAGTCAAATGAACATGCTTTTTAGGCAGAATGTAATGCATATTCATTGTGCACTTGGTAAATGACTTCTTCATAAGAACTAAGTACATTAACAAGATGTGGAGAAAATCAACAGACTACATTCTCAGAACATAGCTGCATTAAATTGACAAGGATTTTTGAGTGGTGAAAACAAATGGCTAACATTAAATACTATAGATCATTTGAATTGAGTTCATTTTTATGCCACAATGTGGAGCAATTTTTTTTGGTCAAATTAAATAATGTTAGTAAATAGATAATGCGATTCCATTGACTTGGAAGAAGTCAGTGAGTCAGTCAGTTGAAAAGTAACTTAATATTTTATTGGGTGCCTTTTACATCTTCATTTATTTCACAAATGTATCTTTCAAGGATAATTACCTTTTTCTTCTTTACTTATGAGGTGTGACTATTCTAAGAGCTTTTCTTGGTGGTATCAGTTCCTTCGTGTCTTTCATGTTCAACATGCAACTGATTTTGACAGATATTCTTTTATATCTTATTGGTCTAAAATCAATTTTTTTTCAGATGAAGTGAAAGTATGTGACCTTGAAAGAGACTAGATAAAACATTGTCACAAGACAGAAAGTAGACTTCATTGGGGCAGCTGTCACACAGCTGCAATAGTGCATCCGATGAAGTGGGCTGTAGCTCACGAAAGCTTATGCTCAAATAAATTTGTTAGTCTCTAAGGTGCCACAAGTCCTCCTTTTCTTTTTGCACCTATTATAATAAGTCATTGAGACTATAAATGGAAAACAAAATAACTGAAAAAAACATAAAAACATGAATCTCCCTACTGTCACTGTGTTCTGCATCTGGTGTAGAAAAAGAGTATTTCTTTTGATGTCAATGGAATTACACTAGGTGAGAAGAGAACAAGGGCAGACTAACTACATCATAATTAATAAGTTTTCTTTCCTAATATCAACTTTATTCATTTTCCAGAATAAAATGAACTAATATTAATTTAAATGAATATAAAACCAGATTGCTCTTAATAGTGTCTTAAAGCTGTTGTCCACCTCGGGGTAGCTTGAAAGTCTTGTCCCTCACTCAGTAAGATGTAATGGGCTTGATGCTCCTCTCACACTGGTATACAGCAGGAGCAATTACATTGAACTTAATAGAATTACACTGGTGTCAGAATACTATGAGATCAGAATTAGGCCCAAAACTTCCAGGTCACAAGGCTGCAGTGCTACCTTTTTGCAAGCGTCAGAGTATACTTTAAGTAACAGAAGTGTTTAGAGGCTATGCCCCCTCTGAGCCACTCACTCTGGGGAGTCTAGTGTCAGCAATGGTGCGAGTCTGGAGAAGTCCTGGCACTTCAGAGAACAAGGAGTCCCATTTTAACGGGGTCCTGAGTTGGTATGTAGTGGGATGGGGAGGGGAAGGCTTCCTTCACACTTCATCCGTGCACGATGAAGCAAACTAAAACCCGTGTTGGCTAAACATACGATTACAAGTTATCTTTCATTTCTTTTTATTGCTAGGGTCTGAGGTGGCTGATTTTGATGGGAAAAGTTGCCTGCTCTACAGATTCAATGAAAAATCCATGAGTGCCCTGAAAGATGTGATTTCGCTGAAGTTTAAAACAATGCAAGGCGATGGGATTCTACTGCACAGAGGAGGACAGAATGGAGATCACATCACATTGCAATTAGTAAAAGGAAAACTTTCTTTATTCATTAATTTAGGTAATGGCTATCGGGTGTACAGTCTTGCAGCACCCATTCGATGTTGTGTCAAAAGTTCCTGTTTATTAAGCTTATTTTAACCTATTGCGTTCCATAAACTAGTAGCCTGTTTAAATATCCATATTGTTTTAGGAAATTAATCTCACAGTTGGTTCTTTTTCTCATCTCAAGGTGATGCTAAAATTCATTCTGCTAATGGCCAAATTAATATTACCCTGGGCAGCCTTTTGGATGATCAGCACTGGCATTCAGTCCTCATTGAACACTTTAACAATCAAGTAAACTTTACGGTGGATAAACACAGTCATCATTTTCATGCAAAGGGGGAATTCAATTATTTGGACCTTGATTATGAGGTGTGAAAATTACCTTTCATTTATTACATTTATTACTTTTGTTATGTAAATGCAATTAAATAAGTGAAGGGAACAGAACTGTTTAGGGATTTTATAGTAATTCAAACTTTTGGTTAAGTTTATATTTGGAAGGAATGGATCAGAGAAATGTCTTCTTACCATACTTCTGCAAAACCTTACAGGCCACTGCTGTGTCTCTAGCACCCAGACACCCATTTATTTGGATTCAAACCCCAAATAAATCTGTTTTACTCTGTATAAAGTTTATACAGGGTAAACTCATAAATTGTTCACACTCTATAACACTGATAGAGAGATATGCACAGCTGTTTGCTCCCCCAGGAATTAATTACTTGCTCTGGGTTAATTAATAAACAAAAAGTGATTTTATTAAATATAAAAAATAGGATTTAAGTGGTTCCAAGTAATAACAGACAGAACAAAGTAAACTACCAAGCAAAATAAAACAAAAACATGCAAGTCTAAGCCTAATATAGTAGGAAACTAAATGCGGGTAAATCTCACCCTCAGAGATGTTCCAATGAGCTTCTTTCACAAACTAGACTCCTTCCTAGTCTGGGTCTAGCAATCACTCACACCCCTGTAGTTACCGTCCTTTGTTCCAGTTTCTTTCAGGAATCTCTTTGGGGTGGAGAGGCTATCTTTTGAGCCAGCTGAAGACAAAATGGAGGGGTTTTCAGGGCCTTTTATATTCTCTCTCTTGTGGGTGGAAACCCCTTTGTTCTCCTGTGCAAAATCACAGCAACAAAATGGAGTCTGTAGCCATCTGGGTAAATCACATGTCTATGGATGATTCAGCATTTTGCAGGCCAATGCCATTGTTTACACGTTAGTTTGAACGTTCCCAGGAAAGCTCAGATGTGGATTGGCATCTCCCAAAGTCTTTTGTTAGTTAAGTGTTTCTTGATTGGGCACTTACTGAGAATAGTCCTTTCTCAAGAAGCTGACCAAATGCTTCACTTAGGCTACTTAGAATCAAACTAATATATAGCCAATATTCATAACTTCAAATACAAAAATGATACACATATACAGACAGCATAATCATAACCAGCAAACTACAACCTTTCCATAGACGCCCACTTGGCCTCCTCTGTAGAAAAACTGGTGCGACCATAGGACCCTGGTCGCAACAATGATCTATACGGTCACAGTTTGTGTCAATAACGGCACAACTGTGTCAACAGATCATCTTTATGCTTTTATATTCATTATTATTTTTATGGTGGTTTCTAGTAACATCCAAAATCCTGTACAAACATATGAGGAGGTATGGCCCCCCATCCCAAAGATCACACTACAAGGTGTGGTCAAAGAAAATCCACCTGACAAGGTCCATCTCTGAAATGTTTAGTTTTAAAGTTCCATTGACAACAAATCTAGAAATTGTACAATGAACAAGCATCTGAGTCTCACATCTTCCACACATCTTTCTCATTTCTGCAAATTACAGGTTTCTGTAAAGGAGTGTGTATAATGTACTGCAGAGGTTTCCAAACTCTGGTCCCTGGAGCAGTTGCTGATGGTTTGTGGAGTGCTGGCTGGTCATATAATGCTGACTCCCCTCCTATTTTCAGTTTTGAAAGAAACAAAACAGATGAATGGGGGAGATAAAGGGCTTTGATCCTGTTAAGTGCTGAACACTCTTGCCTAAATCCAGCAAGGTGCTTAAGTACATACTTAAATTTAAGCACTGAGTATCCTATTACTTCAACTGGACCATTCAGATGCTTAAAGCTAAGCCTATGCATGCTGAAGTTCATTGAATCAAAGCCAGAGTGGTCAGCACCGTGTAGGATCTAGCCCAAAATGAAGAGTTATAGCACACAGTGTGATTAAATCTTTCCTCAAAGGATAAAATACTTTTTTTCATGAAGATGGCTAAAAATGCATAAACATGTTTCTAATATTACTTTTTCATGTAAATGATTGCTGTAGTTGTTACAAGGATGTTATAAAAGATCAAAAATGGAAGGATAAACTGGTCCAAGAAATAATCTCTATATTAAAATATAATTCACACGATGAAAAAGTTTGAGAACTCCTGCTGTGTGCTATATATGCCATTTACTTCGAACATTTAAAGGTTTTCTGAGTTATGAAAGTAAGATACATTTTCTTGGCCTGGAGGGTTTTTTTGTTTTTGTTTTTTTTTTTACCTAAAACTCCTGAAGAGCCTCTTCAGGAAAATACAGGTTCTAAGGTTAAATTATTTTTTAATGCATATATATTTTTATATGGTCTACATTTTGTAAAGCTATATTTTAAGCTAATAGATTTGATGACAGCAAAGAGCTAAAAAAATAGATTGATTCACAATTGGTCAGTTTCTGTCTGCTGCTGTTGTTAAAATACTGTTGTTAAAATTTATCATCAGCTTTGCAAGCAGATTTTCAGAAAATTACTTAATAGTATTATTGATTTCTCTTCTCTTTCTAAGCTCAGCTTTGGAGGGATCCCAATGCCTGGAAAATCAGGGACCTTACCACTCAAGAACTTTCATGGGTGTTTTGAAAACCTTTATTACAATGGAGTAAACATTATTGATCTGGCAAAGAGACATAAACCTCAGATCTACATTATGGTAAGCAATTCCTACTGGAAAAAAAAGTCACACTCAAGTGTCCTATAATAATAACCCAAAGCTTCGCAACCTTTGATACATAGAACATCAAGTCACAGTCTACATCAAGAAATGTGGGCTACAATATGGCTGCTTCCAGGTGAATTTTAGTAGCTTGAGGGTTTCTATCCTCAGTTCTTTTTTCCTAGAGGCAGACAGTATTTGGGTACTTGTGCTCTGGGAATGCTGAGGCCAGACAGTGCTGCTTCTATCACATAGAATTGTAGAGAGGCTTATCTGAGTACAGCAGTGTTGCGGCCATGTCCTCACCAGCTGTGCCTCCTAGCAAATGCCAGAAGGTGCTTTAAAAAAAAAAAAAAAGGCAAATAGCAAATGCACTATTCCTCACCAGCACGCAGGAGCATTTTGTCTCACATAGGCTACTTCTGCAGCACTTAGGCATTTGCCTGCTTTTCCTCATCTTATACTGCCTTGTATATGAAGAGATATAATTTAGCCTGGGATGTTTTAATCGATTTGCCATGGTGCAACCAAGAGCTGTGACTGGACAAACCCCAACCAGTTAGGGGTTTGGTTTCAATAACTTATCTGACCTATCCAAGCCTCTAGCATCCAGAAATTTGGACTGCAAAACTCACTACTGCACGCTTCCTTGCAAGGGTTGCTATAATTATGGCTGCTTCTCAGGGCAATATCACACAAGCATTATTTTTTTTGAGGTTTTTGGAATTTCCACTTCCAATGTTAGACAGACGCAAAGAATTGAAAAAGAAAATAACTATAATAAATAAATGACGTTTCCAACCTCAAAATGTTTTTCTTTGAGTTGGGGGCCAAAATATGGTTAAACAATAAGGCCAGTTCATCTGTCTCTCCCATAAATTGGAATATTTGAGCCCTTCCGTGCTTTAATTTGTTTTACTGGTTGCATGAACCTGTTCTGAAAACATTCCAGAAGTTCAATAAAAATGATTAAAAAAAAGAAATAAGTAGGTAATATCCTTTCTGATCACCTCTTCATGGGAACTTGTTTAGTAAGAAGTAGTTTCAGAATAATTGATCAAGAGATCAGAAATTACATCCGCTTAATCTCAAATAATATAAACTGCTGTATTACTCTGGTTGAAAAATATTTAGGAAGTGTCTTCGGGTTGTAAAACTGCCAGAAAATCTGTGCTACCACAGAATTCCTGTTAAACAGGCAGTGTGCTAGTTTGATATGGTATCAGGCAGCTGTCCAAATGATGTGAAAGGAGACTCTGCAGATGGTAAAGCTTTTAGCTTTTAACAAGTTTTATTAGTCTGATGATTGCTTTTTCACTGTGGGGCAACTCAGTTTACTATTCATCTTTCTGTGGTTGCATTCATAAACAGAGAGCTTCCTCCCCCAACCCCACTAACAGTAAAAAACAGAACAGAGAAACTTATGGTATGTCTACACAGCAAAGAAAAATCCACAGTTGACTTGGGCTGTGGCTGCGGGGCTGTTTCATTGCTGTGTAGACTTCCAGCTCAGGCTGGAGCCCAAGCTCTGGGACCCTCTCACCTTGCAGGGTCCAGATATCTACATAGCAATGAAACATGCAGCAGCCCAAGCCCTCTGAGCCCAAGTCGGCTTGCACAGACCAGCTATGGGTATCTAGTTGCTGTCTAGACATAATGTATTGTTGCCAAAGCCAGAAGTAAGTGTGTGTTCCAGTTTCACTCTGGATTCTTCATAAGAAAACATATTTTACTGATTTGGGGATGTATATTTTCTTAAAGAGATGTTACAGCCCTCCACTGGTAGAGCATAGTTGTATGTACCTTAGAAAATTGAAAGGTCGTTTGTGTCAACCAGAAAAAAAATGTTGTTTAATTGCTTGGAAAAAAAATCTGTTAGCCATTATAGATATAGTGTGATTTTTATTTACAGCTTGAAAGATGCCAGCAAGTATTTAGATCGTATAGTCCGTATTGTATGAGTACAAGGAGTCGTAAAATGTTCACTAACTAGCTCTGTCACAAATCTGTGGAAATCTGCTGTTGCTATTCTGATGCACATATCTTGTAGCACTTGTTATAACTGTGTGTACTATAAGATCCCTGTTTGCCAACTGGGTATGTTGCCTTTTGCGTTACCAAATTTATGTTTCTTATTTGGGTGCTGCTCAGCCTGGTGCAGCTGAAAAGAGAGCTTTTACTGCACAGATGTTGGCATAAATAGTCTTCTTCTCTTCTGGTCACCTGTGGTGGGGGGATGGGTCAGTGTGGGGACGCTGGTATGGAGCTGCCTCCATTAGCAGATAACTCTTTGGCTCTCTAGTCACCTTCTCCAACAAGCCAGACAAAGAGCCCTACTGCTTAATGTGCAATGAAGTCATCTGCTTTACTAAAATTGTGCTTCTTATTTGGGTGAATTACAATTATATCTGCATTTCCCCACCCACCAGAGTGAGTTCAGTGCAGAATCCAAATCAGATTGAATTGGAAAGATTGTTTTTCAGTCCAATAAACTGACTTTCTCAGGAACTAAATATGGAACACTATATAGCACTAACCAGCCCCTCTGCAACACCTCTTCGTCCCTGTAAGCATTTAATCTCCTTTAAACCTCATAGCAGGCTCTTGCTACCATTGGAATTTTATCTGGCATCTGGAAGTCCTACTAAGCTCTTGAAGCTCCTAGATGCTGAGTCCAAAATAAAACAGAAACAGAATACTTCTGTGTACTCCCTGGGATTTCATTCTGTCATGTGTATAACCCAGTATCTTACCTTATTTGCCACAGGTCTCTATCTACCCTATGATTGCCTAGGAGGGAATTGGCTTCTATGCTCTGATGAAAACCTAGTGAATGTTTCTTTTGATGTCTGATATTCTTATTTATTCATAGTCCTACCTGAATTTTGGACTAAAACATCCAAAATGAATATGAACATTAGCCTTTGTTCATTGTCATGATGAACCATAGGTGGTGTGGTATCCACACATAATTTCATGCAACTACATGTGGAATGAACTGTTTTTCTCAGAACATTCCCTAATGCTGCATTTATTTTATTTATTTTCAGGGCAACATGTCCTTCTCTTGTTCAGAGCCACAGATGGTTCCTGTCACTTTTCTGAGCGCCAGTAGCTATCTAGCATTGCCTGGCACATCAGGACAAGATGAAGTGTCCATCAGTTTTCAATTTCGCACTTGGAACAAGGAGGGACTTCTGTTGTCCAGTAAACTACACCAGACTTCAGGAGGTCTCCTCCTTTATCTGAGTGATGGGAAAGTTAAAATGAGCATCTATAAACCAGGAAAAGCACAGAGTGACATCACTGCAGGTAACAGAAAATGGATTTCTATGCAGAAATGTGTCATGTCAGCTAATATATTTGGATCAATGATCCATTCCAAGGGTCCGGTCCGGGAACTCTTGTTCATGTGAGTAATCCTTGTTCATGTGAATATTATACCTGAAGATTTCCAAAGCAGTCTTTTTTTCCCTTTTGTGACATACATTCAAATGTGTACATTTCAAACTACTGACAAATATCCCAGGAAACAAACTACTTGCATGCCTATGCATTGCAGAATAGGCCTTAAATCTGCAAGTACTTATATGAATCCCTTAATTGTAGAATTTGAGCATCTTATCTTATTTTCCATCTGGGAAAGTGAAATCAGTTACTGTCCTATTAGACTATTAAGAAGCTAATATTTGGCAATGTTCTCACTGGAGATTGTGATTCCTTTTTATACAAAAATATTTGTATTACAGTAATGCCTAGAGGCCCCACTTAAAGTTGTTAGGTACTGGGTGGACACGTAGTAGGAGTCAGTTCCTGCCCAGAGGAGCTTACAGTTCAAATAGATAAGACAGACAAAGGAAAGGGCAATCAGTGAAACAGATTTTCCCAAAGACCCCCACTAGGTCAGCAACAGAGTTGAGCATGGAACCGAGGTCTCCTGAATTTTAGCTCCGGGCCCTGTCCACGAGAACACTCCATTTCTCTCTGTCTGTGATGTGATCCCTCTTCTCCATTATCTATGCCAGATGATACAGAATGCTAATTCCTGGGGGTGGGGGAGAGGAAATATTAAATATAACTCTACAGCTCATTCTCTCCACATGTCTATAATGATGAAAATAGGATTTTTTAAACAATTGATTATTTTAATTCAGGAAAAGATTGCATGCCAGTAATGGTAATAAGCAAAGTTGAAATTTGCATAAAGACGGCAATCCAGCTCTTATTGAAAGTAAATGGGGGGTTAGCTATTGATTTCAGTGGGAGCAGGATCAGTCCCGTGTGTGTTTTAAACTAAAATAAATGATGTACAGAGATCACCATTTTAATTACTAACATGTTTCCCCAGGCTCACCATCAGAAAATGTTAATTCCACAGTAAAAGTGGCAATGATGTGTAGTTTATTGTGATATATTAGACTTCTTCAGAAGCTGTTTCAATCACAGCTCAATTATATGATATATGTTAATGAAATGGCTTCAATGCAATGTCACTTTAACAGGCCTGCTAAAGGTAGTATGACTTCTAACTAGACTATTGACATGTATGTATGACAAATTAGTAAACTATAAAGTGGCAATAAAAATACATAACATATTCCCAATTGATTGAAAATCCTCACAATGTGATTTATCTTTATTATGTGATGAATACAACAAGCCCTCCATATGGTCTGAGATATGGAATAACATTTGTCTATGCAAATGCAGAAAACTAATGCATTTCTTAAACAAACAAATAAACAAACCCACAACTCCTATTCTCTCCTAAAGCAGGAAGTTATCTAACAAAACCATACAGTGAACTTCTTCTTGAGCTTTTGAAGTGTTGTTGTTGCTACAGTCACTGAAGCAAATCAAGTCTGCATTTGGAGATTGAGTAATTAAATTATGGATGGTTGGACAGGTTTGTTCCCCTACAGGCAAAGACTTATGACCTGGCTTTCACACATACAAAATTTGATAATTAAATCAGAGCATATTAGTTTGAGCACAGTTCTCAGAATTCATTACCATGAGTTTTTAAAAGATTTCTTGAGCCATATAAAAAGGAGAATGGTGTAT
Source organism: Natator depressus (assembly GCF_965152275.1). Classification (NCBI taxonomy): domain Eukaryota; kingdom Metazoa; phylum Chordata; order Testudines; family Cheloniidae; genus Natator; species Natator depressus. The sequence continues at coordinate 85,382,169 of NC_134238.1, forward strand.
TAAATTCATGAGTGATTAAGTTATAATAAGCAAAATCCTTCTGTTACAGATGGGTTGTTTAATATCTTTTTTCCTTTGTAGCCCCTTTTACAAGTTGGTCATCAAATGTTCAGAAAGCAATAGAACACAGTTTAAAGAAAAAAGGAAGAAATGAAACAAAGTTAATTTGTGTTCAATGATGAGTCCAAATTGAGTTACAATGTGGATGAATGTCTGAGATATTACTACCCAGTTTATTAATGTGCACTGCCTTTTTAAAAATGTAATTTTTAATTAAATGATTTTTAAAACCATTACATTCAGATGCTGTACTTCAGGTTAATCTACAAATTATTATCTTCTAGACCTGCTCAAAGTCTTTCATTACTTACTATAAGCCATGGACGCTGCCGTGTGTGTGTGTGTGTGTGTGTGTAGAGAGTTATCTTCCTTCTGTCATGGGTGACCTCACACAGAACTCTGGGTGATATTTTGTAGAAAGTGTAATTGTAGATACTCAGATACTGCCATGTTGGTGGCCTACCTAACTATCTATACGGATATATGGATTTTTTTAAAAGGGCTTCGTTCCCTACACTGGTGTGATAAATAGTGTGATTAAAATAATCATTTTCCTCCTGCTGTGTGTGTATGGGGGGGGTGTCTTTTTGTTTGTTTGTTTTTTGTGAAATGTTTCGTGTCAAAACTCCATCGATATATTTTAGCAAAAAAAAAATCATACAATTTCCACCAGAAAAATCTACACTGGTGGCCCTTTGGCCTCTGCTGCAGACATTCAGCACCACACTACCCCTCCTACACAAATACATTAATTCGGTTCATTAATCAGGTTAGTTCCATATCTGCAATGGAGGACTTTCTCTAGACTGTTTCATTCTACCTCTCCCAATGGCATTCTGTAGCATCCAGGTCTAACCAAGATACTTTATGGAGGTCCTTACTCCAGGGTGTGCCAAATGGGTGTCCAACTCCAATAGCAGCCTTCTGAATGGTATTCTGTCCAAAGTGGAGATGAGCTATATCTCCAAACAACTTTGGGTATCTCTATGTATGCCCAATAAATTACAGTAAACAAGCCAAACATGAGTAGATGGTGTTGCGAAAGTTCTATTACCCATTTCCCATTAACCAAATTAGTTCCTCTACTTTAGTCATTCATGCAGGCTGCCTCTTTGTGACAGAACATTCTGTAATCTGCACATTGTTCAAATACTTGTGATTTTCATTTATAATATTTTGAAAATGGAATCCTATTAGAGCAGAAAGTTTATTGAGGCTGCATGCCACACCAAGGATTAGAGGCTGATGTAGTTTGTTAGACTGTAAATCTGTTTCAGTCAGAACGAAGACATGGAACTCAAAACCAGCCCAGCATGGTACAAGGCAGTGGCAAAAGGAAAACTCAACATGTTGTTGGGGTATATGACATGTTGAGGGACTTGAGCTACCTCGAGGGGTTGTGTCTGTTATGTTTTCTTCGTTTGTGATATCTTACGCCTACAAGGCCTTATGCAGTTCTTTGATGAATGGAAAAATGGCTTATATGCAGACATTATTTTGTTTTCAAAATTTGTGTTTGGTCATTATCAAAATGTGGTGTGATGAACACAAGTTTTGTAGAATATGTGCTGTTTATGTTCTGTTCTGTCATTTGAAGGGCAGCCCTACAATGGGTAATGTAAGGGAACATATTAAATTCCTGGGAAACGGGAAACATTCTTTCTTAGATTTAACTTTATGTCCTTTGACATCTTCATTTGAATGATCCAATGTTTTGGCATACTTAGCTCTTCTTTGATAGAAACGCTCTGCATTATTTGTTCAGTTGTTTTCAGGAGCAGTTTAACAGACTTACATTTAGAACTGTTTTATCTAGTTGTGGTTTTTTGGTGTTTTTTTATTTGAAGTTTATAAAACACATCGATACATGTGATTGGTTCTATCTGTGCAATAGTACTAAGAATATCATGGAAGAGATGGAAAATAACACCTGATAGGTCTAAATCAGTGGTGGGCAGATAATACCCTGCGGCCTGCAGCTTCCCACAACTCCCATTGGCCGGGAATGGCAAACTGCGGCCACTGGGATCTGTGGGGGGCCATGCCTGCAGATGGTCAATGTTCGCAAAGTGTCTTGCAGCCCGCAGTCAGCTTACCCTGATAGGCCACAGGTTGCCCACCACTGGTCTAAATACGTCAATATAAATCCAACCCCATGATGTTGCATAACAACTGTCTGCATAAGAGTAATATTTTTCTAGTGCCTCGTCCAGTCCAGTTTCAAATATTAAAGTTGCCAGTAGCCAAGGCACTCCTGCACTCCCTTTATTCTGGAACAACCCTATACTAAGTCAACCCCCTGAAGGCTGCTGTAAATTACACTAGCTGCCAATGGCCACAAGGGTTGTTTTTTGTTTGTTTGTTTGTTTGTTTGATTTTTTGTCAGCTGGAAATCATTAGGGTGTAGGGAAGCTCAAGCCATGCCTTCTACGCTGGCAACAGAAGAACAGTGGTTGCTGTGACAGTTCTGTATTACCAAAGGATCCCGCTATAGTGGGATGATCTTTCTATGGTTGGGTACAATTATTTTAGTGCTGCTTTGTATCTATCATGGTGGCAACACAAGGGAGAATCTGGGCTAAGGCTTCTAATATTTCCCTTGAGAAAAATAGCACATTCTGTAAATATCATTAGTAGGAAGTTTTCCTGAAGACGATGATTCCGAAATCAGTTTATCCTGCAAGATAATGTTATTTATGCTTGTGACCAGGCACTGAGACCTACTGCAGCAGCCTTGTGATTCCTACCACACCCAGTCCCAGAAAGGAGCTGTGGAGGTGAGTCCTCCAAGCGGCCTCAAGAGGCTGCACGGGAAGCAGCCAAATAAAGAGAAGCTGCAAGGGACAGCCAATCAGGGCCCAGCAGGCTCACGTAAATGGAGCTGCAGGGCCAGAGTCGGTCAGTTGCTGTTGGGAGCTTAAGGGCTGAGGCTGGTGTTCCCAGCTAGCTGAGGACCACTGGCAGGGACTGGGGAAGCAAGAAGGAGTTATTGGCTCACTGCTGGGCATGAGCACAAGATGTCAGCCCTACAGTAAAGGTGAAGCACTTGTGAAGGTGCTGGGGCCACAGGGAAGTGGCTCAGGGTCTGTAGCAGCATAGTGAAGAGATAAAGGGGACACAGCAGCACATGGATGCCCTTCATAGGGTCCATTGCCTGGGACCTGGAGTAGTAGGTGGGCCTGGATCCCACCCACTAGCTACAGATGGAGTGACCTTAATCCCAGAGAGGGGAGTTGAACTAACCTCAGAAAGGAGATTGAAGACTCCAAAGATGGTCGGGATTAGACTATATTGGACTTTGATACACCCCCCAGAAGGCGAACTGAACTGTATAGTGGCCCAGCTGGAGAGCTGGGACTAGAAGGGCCCAGAGAGGGCAAAACCATTGATACCAGGGTCAGGACTGTGTTAAGACAGCATTGAGGACACCAGAAGGGCCCTCTTGGGCCTGGGCTACACTGTGGGGGGGTTCGAACTAAGATATGCAACTTCCGCGACACTATTCACGTAGCTGAAGTCGAAGTATCTTAGTTCGAGTTACCTGGCCATCCTCACGGCAGCGAGTAGACCGCGGCGGCTCCCCCATTGACTCCGCTTACTCCTCCTGCTGAGGTGGAGTACAGGCATCGATTCGGGGATCGATTTATCCTGTCTAGACGAGATGCAATATATCGATCCCCGATAGATCCATCACTACCCACCGAGCCGGCGGGTAGTGAAGACGTACCCTCTGACTCATACCCTGAAGGGGTGTGTTTGTTTATGTCTCACATAGCTGGAGTCACCAAAACCCTTGAGAAATCTCTGATGAGTCACCACAGACTGAGACAGGTGCAGACGCACACCTGGTTCCGGGGTGCTCATGAAACGTGGGTGCCACCATGTTATAGTTCTTCTAACTACTGCTAGAGCCACCAAATCTGCCACTTACATATTTTGTTTCGCTTTTCTTGGGAAGTAAGAAGGATCACACTTTAGATCTTCAGATACCCTCTTTCCATTGAACATCACTGCTCCAAAGAATTACTGTCAGCATTTTGGCAGAACAGCAGTAAAGAACCCTTGTTGCTCTCTGGCACTGAGTTTTGGAAAGGATTCCTCTTCAAGAAGGCATCAGGGCAGGACAAGACAATCTATAGGCCACAGTTTTCCTGAGATTCCGCCTAAGGAGGGAGTATAGCAGAATTATAATTTGAATAGAGAATAAATTTCTCCTTTTAGAGTCCACAACAAATGTGCTTGTTGAAATGGAAAAACAAATAGGGAAAGATAAAAGATACATAAGTCAAATGTAAAGAAACAACATGTTAGTGTCCAATATGTTAGAGATCTTCTTCACACACAGTTTATCCATGTGGATATACACTCCTTGTCATTCTGCCAAGGTCTATGAAACTGAGATTTATATGCTCAATGTGTGCTGCTGTGCAAGTTAAAACTCTCTTATGTGCTTGTTTTATAATACTTTAAATAATCCTCTCTGATGGGTATCTTGGCCATCTGAACCTTTTCTTCCTTTTTGTTATGTTTTCCTTTCTCCGTTTTTAGCATAAATGCATGGTTCTAATTGCTTGCAATTTTCCCAGAATACACACCAAATTCTACATTCCGTAGAAATAAATGACATTTCAATAGGAAAACCAGTTACTCAAATAACACACAAATCTAATCTCTCTGCAGAGTATACAAGTGAAGAAAAGAGCCCTAAATATTTCAGGGGCTACATCATTTGGTCCTGATTCAAGAGAGGATCCTTATTCCAAACTGCACTTAAGCATGTGCTTAAAGTTAATATGCTTAAGAGCTTTTCTGGATAGGGGCTTTAGTTTGTTACCTGATATATTCACCTATGCAACTCTAGTTAATATCAACTAGTATTATATGCCTAATCTCCTGGTGAACAACCTCAAGACGTCATCCCCAAAGTCCCTATAAAATGGACAACCAAACAAAAATAAATATTCTAACATTCACATGATAGTTGCATTAGTTATTCCAGCATTTACAACATTTTGATATTGTTGTGGGTTTCAAGGTAATGGCTACATTTGATTTTCAAAGATTAAATACTGTCCTGGCAATAGCTGCCGTAATGTTGTGTGCTATCTGTAAAGTACTGTATCAGACACCATGATTTTGTCTTAACTAACCTTCTTAGGCTGAGAGGGGGCATTTTCTATTGGTGTAGTGTTTATGGAGAATTCATTCCATTATGCATGCCAGGTTTTTCTGTTAGAGTATTAAGTATAGCAGCTGGGTCATGGGAGTTCATTCCAGGTTTGGGGGGTTTACTACAGAGTTCATTTAGTCATGGTTAGAGAAGCTGCTCGCTGTGTTCTGTGAGCTGCAGGGTCTGTGGAATCTTAATTATGAAATTATATCTCTGTGCTTCTTTCCAGAAGACCCTACTCAGTTAGGACACAAAAATAGGCATTAACATTAAAGAGATGTAATATTGATAATTAGGAACATCACTTGCCATCCACTGAAAGTATTTTAACTACCAAAAGTAAGGAAAAGGAATGGAAGAAGGTTCTATGTTTTCACATAACATAATGATAGCCCCTCTTTCTTTTTTTCTTTCTTTGTATAGCTGAGTAACTGTAGTTTATTAAATGCTTATCATATGCTTCCATTTAAAACCTATGAAGAGCAACTAGTTTAACAAATTGTACTTGTAGGTGTTTCAGCTTACTCTTGTTTTTCCTCCTAGGTGCTGGATTAAATAATGGCCAATGGCATTCCGTTTCCTTGTCTGCCAAAAGAAGCCGTATGAGCCTAATGGTGGACAATGATGTGACCTCATCTGCTCATGCTGCTGTACCTATTCATATTTATTCAGGAGACACCTACTACTTTGGAGGTGAAAGAAGCTATTGTTGTTTATACTGATAACAGCCTATAAATAAACAATGCTTGTTGCTCAGGGCCTACATTTTCAAATGTGCCTAATGATTTGGCTTGCTTCACGTTTTATGTGCTCAACTTGAGTCTCCTTAAAGAGGCCTGACTTTCAAGTGTGGGTGCTCAGCACTCTTTAAAACTCAGTCCCCTTAGAGGCTGGGAACCCAAAATCATTAGGCACTTTTGAAAATATAGTCCCCTATATTGCATTGTTATAACAATTAGGGCTGTGACTGGCCCTAAGAATCAGGAATTTTTATCCCCTCCCCCCTAAATGTGCTAAGAGGAGTTCTGTCACAGGAAAGAATCAAGCCTGGGTTTACTACAGCATCTTTTTCTGCTCCTAATTATTATGATGTTGTGATATAGTAATGCCTATTATCTATAGGGGTTAATATTCGTTGCTGCACTCTCACTTAAGTGGTAAGTAATGTGTATGGCTGTACTGAAGTTTGTGTTGTCTTGAAGTTTTGAGAGCATTTGAAAAATAATTAATTATTGGCGGTTCTGTTTGCTTCAGCAGTAAGTTGTCCTTTAATTTCTTAGTTAAAACACATACTTATTTACTAATGGACCTATCCTCAACTTCTCTGAGTCCAGCTTTATGATCAAGTCAGCAGCTTGTACAATGTCATCCAAACTTGGGAAATGGCTGATGAAAAGCAACTGAGTTTGGAACACCATTTCTTTTTGTCATGTCATGTTGGAATTTGCTGAAATATGTAGTATGTAAATACGAGGAGAAGCATTCCAGTAGAAGAAATGTATTTTCATCGGGAATACAAAATATTAGGGAGAAATTTAATCTTGGCTAAGAATCTGTTTAATTAGTCTGGAAATTCTTTAGCTTTGCGAGCAAGTACTAATACAGGTCACACAGGAGTCAAGAAAATGCCAAATATTCCAGTTCTTTTACTTGGAAATGATAACAGTGATTGGCAACTATAAGGACAAGGAGAGATTAATGAAAAATACATATTCACATAGGGTGAATTGCATGATTTATGGAATTATTGCTTTCACTTTGATATATAACTTAGAATGCTGACCACAAGCCTGAAGAACACTTTCATTAATATTAATTTAAAATATTTATTGTTTACTAATAGAATGATGAGAAGACAAAATATTTCAAAAGACAAAAGGTTATGAAAGAATATAAGACTGGATTAAATTTATTCTGGAGAAAATAGAACTTCAGAATGCTATGAGAAAAAAAGTAATTGCAAAATTAATTAAACTTTACTAATTATTTGTGAGCTAGTTATTTTAAAAATGCACAATTAATTGTAAAAATTCAATTACTGATTGTCTTGCTACAAGTTACAAAAAAACTATTTAATAAAACAGATCTTTAAGGTTCTTATGGGTTATTATTTTATTATATACATATATATGTGGGTTAATTTTGCCCTCCCTTGGACTTTTGCAATTCCATTGACTTGCAAGGGTGTGAATTAGGACAGAATTGGTTATTATTTCCATGGATAAAATCTTTAGTCCCATTGAGCAGTATATGATTCAAATGTTGTAATTCTTAGGTTCCAGTACAGATGAGGTCCTAAACACTTTCAACTCGTGTACAAAGCAATAAGAGTTGAAGGAGTCCAATGCCTTGCCAGAGGAGGAGCCCTTGTTTTTCTTCATGTTTTGTAGTATATACTTTTTGAAAATCTCTCCAAGCTTTCAGTGCTGTTTTTCATTCACTTCAATGTATTCCTTAGTTTTCATTTTCCCATAGAATAAATCCCACCATCCTTTTGCAGGATTTAGAAAATACCTATTAGCTCAATGGAATGTGGAAGTGTCTTTAAGTCATTGCAAAAAGAAAAAGAGTACTTGTGGCACCTTAGAGACTAACCAATTTATTTGAGCATGAGCTTTCGTGAGCTACAGCTCACTTCTGAGCTGTAGCTCACGAAAGCTCATGCTCAAATAAATTGGTTAGTCTCTAAGGTGCCACAAGTACTCCTTTTCTTTTTGCGAATACAGACTAACACGGCTGTTACTCTGAAACCTTTAAGTCATTGCATGCACACATTAGGAGACAAGAAGCTCTTTGGCTGATCTCACCCAGGAGACAATATTGTTTGATTAAGAGCAAAGTAGCGTCCCTATGCATTATTCCTGTTGTAACATTGACCTCTGGAAGAAAGCCAGCAAACAATAAATTGGAGGCATATTTTGTGATGTAGCTGCTAGTAACCTATTAGTGTTTTGTATATCAAAGTGAATGAGTCCTAAATGGAATTTTCCCTCCCCCGAAAAGAACCTGAATACTACAGTAGATAGCTGATTTACATATATTATTCATTTACTATGATCTATTCATTATATCCTTTTCTTCCCCTGCAGCAACATTTTCACAATATGCCTGCTGATCTGGTTTCTTTCAGTGCACTTCATTTATGTATTTTACTTGCACTATATTTGTGTGTTCAAAGATAATATATGTGTATACCTTTTAAAAATTACCAAAACAAAAATTATCATAATAAATAAACATCAGTATATTCAGTAGCTCATTTTATTTGTATTTTAACTTGGATTGTGTAAGAGTTATAAAATAAGTTATTTTTCCAAGTCACACTCTCTCAATATTTTGACTGGTAACACCAGTGTGTTTGTGAACAGCTTATTTCCATAAATATAAACCTCATTTGAATTTTGTGTTTTGATGTTTGGGTTTTTTTTTTCCCCCCAGTTCTTTGATGTAATTCCTTATAAAATTCACATCAGTACACAGGAACAAAAAGAGAATTATAATGTTATACTACAAGGCCAATAGATTCAAAGTCGTCATTCAAAGGAGCTCATGGCTAAACTCTCCCCACAAAGCCCCCAGAGACAGGAAATCAGCAGCTTTCAATTGGCTTTTAGAGTACGGATTGAAATATACAAATTGATTTTGTAAGATGAATCTTTTCCAAAATCAGTTATTTTTGTTTGTTTGTTTCAGGGTGTCCTAACAATGGCAACAGCTCTGAATGTAAAAGTCCATTTGCGGGTTTTCAAGGATGTATGAGACTTATTACCACTGGGAACAAAGCAGTGGATCTAATTTCAGTACAGCAAAATTCCCTTGGTAACTTCAGTAACCTTCAGATAGACTTGTGTGGTATTATAGACAGGTAAGGAAAGTCTATTTATTTTTACTCATTTATGAATGAGTTGTTTTCACACTTACTTGGAGTTCAAGAACAGAGCTTTCAGAAAATAGAACATTTTGACTCTTCCACATATGTCCTAAAGTCTAGAACAATTACAATGTACTTATTACAATGAAGAGAAGATCTTTTCAGTTGTATTAAGTCACTACTTACAAATAAAATGACAGTTAATATGGTTAGAACCATTTGTTGTGGTTTTGACTTATTGTAAAGGCTTAAAATTTATGAAATAAACAACTTCCTTCCTGTAACTGAAACTCCTAGTGCTGTCCTCATTGAGAATTGCAGTAGAGTGCTCTTTTAAAAGTAATGTGTAGCCTATTATATTTTTTCCTTGCAGGGAATTGTGAAAATGGGAAAGGTCCTTTTTAGAGGCTGAGGGAATTCACCCTATATGTGCAAATTTGGAGTGTAATAAAGTTGATGGTGATTGATGTTTTCAATTTGCATAATAAAGAAAAATTAAAAAAATGTTTCCCTCTTCTAATTTTAAGTAAACAGATACTTATATGCAGGTCATATACAACTATGCTTTTTTTCCCCTCAGAACGTTAATACATGAGATTGGTAGTGTTAGTTTACTCCCTAGAGTAGTGGCTCTCAACATTTCCAAATTACTGTACCCCTTTCAAGAGTCCGATTTGTCTTGTGTACCCCCAAGTTTCACCTCACCTAAACACACATAAAATCAGACATAAAAATACAAAAGTGTCACAGCACATTGTTACTGAAAAATTCCCTACTTTCTCATTTTTACCATATAATTATAAAATAAACTGGAATATAAATATTGTACTTACATTTCAGTGTATAGTATACAGAGCAGTATAAACAAATCATTGTCCATGAAATTTACTTTGTATTGACTTTGTTAGTGCTTTTTATGTAGCCTGTTGTAAAACTAGGCAAATATCTAGATGAGTTGATGTACTCAGAGATCTTCCAGATGGTACCCCCATGGGTTACACGTACTGCTGATTGAGAACCACTGTCCTAGAGTACTGTAGTTTGTCATAAACCTACATTAGCTATGATTCATCATAGCTGATAATCTGCTCAGGGTAAGTTCAGATCTGAGCAAGTGTATACATTTCTACAAATTGCTTCCCATCTTTTTAAGAGGGTTCAGTTTTAATCCATTCTGATGTCACTACTAGTGTCATTTCTATCTTTTGAAAATAAGAAGGGAGTTTGTTGTTTTATTCTTGTAGTCCTTTTCCTAATTTTACAAATAAACTTACAGAGAGGAAAAATTCAAAGATGGAAGAATGCAAGACAGTCTGTTTAAAACTCCATCACTTCAATTAAGTTAGAATTGGTACACACACAACTTAATTATTATACTCCAAATACTGGTCTCATGCCTTTTTAAAACAATGTATAGTTATAGCTAGGGTTCCGTGTGTGTCATGGTGGTCGCGGAAGTCACAGATTCTGTGACTTTCCACAACCTCTGTGACTTCTCCAGTGGACAGTGTGGCTGACCCCAGGGAACAGCCACTGCGGCCACTGCTGGCATGGCTCTGCAGCCCTGTGACCAGTCCATGACTCTTACTAAAAATACCCATGATTAAATCATAGCCTTAGTTATAACTTCTATTTCTGCCCTTGGTATTTTATTCCATATAGAGCATTAATCCTACCTCTCAAATTTCCAGAGATAGAGTGAGGGACAGAGACACTCAGGGTACGTCTACGCTGCAGTAAAAACACCTGTGGCACTGAGTCTGAGCCCAGGTCAGCTGACTTGGGCTTGGGCTGCACACAAAAAATAGCAGTGTAGACATTCAGGCTTGGGCTGGAGCCTGGGCTCTGAGACCCACTCTCCTTCTGTTCCCAGAGCCCGGGTTCCAGCTCAAGTGTCTACACTGGTGTGGGTCTTTTACTGCAGTGTAAATGTACCCTTATGGCTCCACTGAAGTCAAGGGCAAAACTCACATTGACTTCAGTGGGGTCAGGATTCACCCTCTGAATTGTTGGACCCTGATGGCTATGGAATACAAGGGAGGGTATAATTTCCACCCAAATATTTTGCTTTTTACCTGCTATCTCCTTTCTTTTTTCATTCTCCACTTTCTCTCTTCATTTTGTCCCTTTCCTTACTCTCTCTATCCAATGTTACTTGAATCATTACCTCTTCTATTCCATTCTTTCTGTTCTGTATCTTCTCCCTCTTTCTCATTCCCTCCCATGTCTATCTCTACTGCCCCTTAATTGCCAAAGCAGAGAAATGCTACTCTTATCGTTATAGTAACAGGTCCACACACTCCAAATGTGACAAGCCATTTGCTCTTTTCCTGCAAGACATGGACAGGGTGAGGGAAAGAGTAGATTAGATGTTCCCATGCCTTGTGACACAGGAGGCAAACCAGAGTCCACTTCTGTCTCTCTAGTGCTGTTTCTTGCTCCATCATAGTCTCTTTCTGTGACAGCAGCATGTCATGTCGTCCATTGTCCTCTTTTCTACATTTCACCAGGTGACATCCAGTCAAGGGCTTGTCTAGGAATATTTTTTGACATCTGTACAACATATCCAAACCACTTCAGCCTTCTTTCTTGAATCATTGTCTCTACAGTCTATTGACTAGCCCTCTGTAACACATCAGAATTGATTACTTTAGCCCACCTGCGGACACCACCTATTCTTCACCAATATTTCTGATAGAATGTACTGTTTCCTGTTGTGAACTTCTAGCACTAGGCAAGTTTCAGAAGTGCATAACACTATGAGTGTTACAATGACATTGTATAACTTTATCTTGGTTCTTGTGTGGATCTACTTATTTTATTGGCTGTCTCCTAAAAGCTCCATTGCCTTCCCAATTCTTGCTTCTGCCTCCTTATAGCGTTAACCATCAGCTCTGATTGTGTTTCCAAGATATACAGTCTTGTTAACCGTGCCATCTTCTTCCCTATCAATCACATATGCACCATCATTGCTGACTCCTCTTTCGATGATCATGACACTTTTTTTGTTTTGTTTTGTCTGATTCTTAATCTAACTTTGGCAGCCTCACATTTGACACTGGTAGCAATCTTTTTCATGGCATTGTCTTCTTTGTCCAACCGAACCATGTCATCTGCAAAATCAAGACCTTGAAGTTTTCCTCCACTCCACATAACTCCTGTATTTTCCTTTGATGGTGCAGAAAAGAAGGGGTGATAAAATGCATTCCTGCTTCACTTGAGTGACAATATCAAACCAAATGGTCTCTCTACTTTCTGTCCTTACACAGCATTTTGAAACGTCATACGGTATCTTGATCAGTGACACTATCTTTCTAGGAAGCTGTTATTGTTGCAAAATCTTTCATAGTGACTCTATAAATGCAGTTGAAAGCTCCGGTGAAATCTATGAAGTTAAAGACTAATCTTCTCTGCTAGGCGGGCTCTTTCTTAATTGTTTCAGAGTAAATGTGATCCACACACAATCTTTTAAGTCTGAAGCCTGCTTGCTCATTACTCAATTTTTCGTCTAGATCCAGTTTGATTCTGTTCGATAATACACTACAGAACACTTTTTCATGTACCGAAAATAGCATTATTCCTCATGTCTGTCTGGTCCTCGAGCAGCTCTGTCATCCACTCCTGCCCCTCTATAATCCGCTCCTTGCTATCCATATGCAGTTTCTGACTGATAGCCTCTCTCCGTGCTCTCTGCTCGCTGTCAGCAGCATCAGAGGATTGCACCACCTCCCAGAGTATGTTTTCCTTACTCCTCTGGATTTGTCTCCTTATCAGGCTGAGCCACTCAGCTGGTGTGCAGGAGACCCTCAAAGGCACATCTGCAGAAGCTAAAGAAAGATAGATAGATAGAGGCACTATTGTGAGTACACTCACAGCCTTAATTCATACAAGTTACATACACCACTTTCTCACTTTCCCTTGGAGGCACACAGCAAGAGCCATAACCTTGGTGAGTTCGGCGCAAGGAGCAAGTTGAGACAAAGGCTGGGGGCGTTTCAGAGGGGTATCACTACAAGCGTCTAGGGATACTATTCTGAATACTGACACCGTTTTCCAAAGGTGGGGGTGAAAGCAGCTGATATCTCGCTCCTGGGGGTAACTGAGAATGCAAGGATGCAGCTCCTGCATGCGTGTGGCTGCAGACCAGGTCTGTATGCTGCTCGCCTGTGTCCTGCTTTGTTGCCTGCACAAATAACTGCCAATTGGCATGGCAAAGTTTCCTACCGTAGGGGAAGAAACAAGGCAGCACTCCCAAGAAACCTTCAGCAGAGGATTGCAGAGTACTCAGGAAAGTTTCCTAGAGATCTCAATGGAGGATTTCCAGGACAACCCGGTATGCCTCAACAAACTTTACCAGAGGGTCCCCTCTGCCTAGCTGCACAAGGGAATGAGAAGGAGATACAGACTGTGCTTGTGTTGGTTATATCTATCCCTCTTCTATCCTGAACCAAACAACAAAAACAAAACACCTAGGCTCTACCTCATGTCTCCCTGCAGTATTAAAGAACAATGAGTACTTACTGGAGTTCCCCTCTCCTGCATCAGGTGTGCCAGAGCCAGAGTTCTGGGACTGGTTAGAGCCCTCTGGAGTGAAAAAAGAGGTCCTGGCTTGCCATGCCACTGGACATCCCTGTTGCCTGTCCCCCATCCTCCTCCAACCCCACTTCCTTGTCCACCATTTCGTCCTCAGGCCACTGGCGCTAGCCCCCCTGAAGTATCCATGGGACTGTTGGCAGTGGAGGTGGGGTCACTGCTGAGGATGCCGTGCATCTCCTTGTAGAAGTGGCATATCTTTGGCAACACACCAGAGTGACAATTGGTCTCCGTTGCCTTCTGGTACATCTGCCTCAGCTCCTTGATCTTAGCATGGCACTGCTGCGTGTGCCTATCTTGCCCCTTCTCCTCCATACCATGAGCAATCTGTCTGTAAGTATTCAAGTTCCTATGGCTGGAGGGGAGCTGTGACTGCACAGCCTTCTCTCCCCACAGACTCAGCAGAGCCAACAACTGCAGTGTACTCTAGTCAGGTGTGTGTTTGCTGCAGGCAGCTGGCATGGTCAGCTGGGAAGATGCTATGTGAGCTGTCCATGCCAAGCAAGCAGGAAAAGGAATTTCAAAAATTCTCAGGGCTTTAAAGGGGAAGGAACGCATACTGTGTCCTGCAGGGCAGCAGAGTTCAAACCAGTGACCAGAGCAGTCACTATGGGCATTATGGGACATCTCCTGGAGGCCTCTTAGGGTGACATAAGCAACACAATGTCTACACTGCGTCTCTCTAACTTCATAGCAAAAAGCTCTATGCCTCTCGCTGAGGTGGTTTTATTATGTCAACGTAGCAAGAGAGTTAAATCAGTGGGAGGAGCATTGCAGTGTGTACGCCTCCAAAACTGGCTTTTGTCAACAAAACTGTGTAATGTAGACATGCCCAATAAACAGATGTCCCTTTAACACACTGTTCCCCACTCCCTCCATTGCACCTCACTCAAAGCTGACCTGGGTCAGCAAAGACCCAGAGGTGCTTTCACATGAGTTTATCTCACACCCAGGGGGAACACTGAGTAATGGATCACAGTAGCCACTGTTGACTCTGTGTTGCTTCCTCCGCTGTGCAGTCGTTCACTCTGCTGCTGTCATTCGTCATGCCACCGTTCACTCCATCGTGCCATCGTCTGCTCCATCATCGATGGCCCTGTGCCATCACCTTCTGTTGCCACCTGCCTCTGCAAGTTGGTCTCTTGAGGTTTTACCCAGCTCTCAGTGTTTTCAGCAGCTAGCAAGCTGGGCAGTTTCTTCCACAGAAATGCTCTCCTGCAGCAGGTCTAAGCACTTAGCACTTCGACCTTGATTATAAGTGCTTTCAGTTCTCGTGATCACTTAACAAAGCAAAAGACCCTCAACTGAGACTAATCAGTTCTGTCTTTAAACAGTGGAGATGGTCAGATCAAACAGTGCCTGTGACTCTTAGGCAGAGCGCATGCCACCAGGCAGAAACACCTGCCCCGCCCCAACCCGCTCTCTCTCCACTGGGATATGGCATCCAAATCCCCTGCTTAGCAACTTCAGTTCAGTTGAGGGTGACCCCGTCAATCAGGACAGGCTAAGTACAGTTCTGTCACCCTTTATTCATACAATACGATTAACAACATTTCATTACCCCTACATTCAATACTAAAGTTATTTGTAACCCATCACCAGCCAAAACTGATCACCTGGGCAACAGCTGTGTCTGATGGATACCTAGGCAAAGTAGGTGTGTTCATATGAATACAGTCTGTTCCTGAAGCCTTTTCCCCCAGCTCATCACTAGCTGCCAGGAAAGAGCTCATTCAAACCTTGCTTACATAAGGAATAGCCAGCATGGATGTGTCCAGAACAAATCATGACAGACCAATCTAATTTCCTCTTTGACAAGGCTGCTGCCCTAGTGGATATGGGGGAAGCAGTAAATAAGATATATTGATTCTTATAGTAAGGCGCTTTTTTTTTTTTTGACACAGTCCTGCATGACATTCTCACAAGCAAATTAGAGAAATGTGGTCTAGGTGAAATTACTGGAAAATTGAAACAACTGGTTGAGAGACTGTACTCAAAGAGAAGTTATTAATGTTTTGCTGTCAAATTGGGAGGCTGTATCTGGTGGGATCCTGCAGGGACTGGTACTATTAAATATTTTAATTAATGACATATAATGGTGACTGCACCGGTGACTCAAAGTTAATAACAGTTGGAGCACTTTGGAGCACAGGATTAGAATTCAAAAGGGCCTTGACAATTAGAGAATGGGTCTGAAGTCAACAAGATGAAATTCAATAAAGACAGGTGCAAAGTACTACACTTAAGGAAGGGGGGGAAATCAAATGCACAACTATAAAAGGGTGAATAACTGTCTATGTGGTAGTACTGCTCAAAAGGATCTGGGGGCTCTAATGGATCACAAATTGAATATATGTCGAGAATGTGAGGCAGCTGCAAAAGAGGCTAACATCATTTTGGGGTGTATTAATAGCAGGAGCATCATATGTAAGACACAGGAGGTAATTGTCTTGGCAATGGCAATGGTGGTATCTCAGTTGGAGAAATGTGGCCAGTTCTGGGTACCACACTTTAGGAAACATGGAAAAAATGGAGAGAGTCCAGAGGAGAGCAAAAAAACTAATAAAAGATGTAGAAAACCTGACCTATGAAGAAAGGTTAAAAAAAACATGGGCATATTTTTAGTCTTGAGAAAAGGAGACTGAGGAAGGGACCTGATAAGTCTTCAAATACAGTATGTTAAGGGCTGCTATAATGAACAATTGTTCTCCACATCCACTGAAGGTAGGACATGAAGTAATGGGCTTAATCGTGAGCAAGGGAGATTAAAGTTAGATACTAGAAAAAAAACTTTCTAACTGTAAGAGTAGTTAATCTCTGCCATAGGCTTCCAAAGGAGGTGGTGGAATCTCCATCACTGCAATTTAAAAAAAAAAACCAGGTTGGACAAACACTTGTCAGGGATGGTCTAGGTTTACTTAGTTCTGCCTCAGCACAGGGGGCTGGACTTGATGACCCTTTGAGGTCCCTTTCAACCCTACATTTCTATGATTCTCCCCATCATTCCTTTTGTTCTACTTCCATTGTTAATTATCTTTCATCTTTCACTTTTACGATACGACTGTGACTCTAGAACCATGGTAACAATTGTTTACACACCTGAACAACAGTTCCAATGACAAGACTGTAGGTCACTTCCTTCATCAGCACTTGTAAAAGATCATATATCCAGCAATGATCTTCTCCACTGTCTGCTGAAGGCAATGTGATCCAATTGTGTCTCAGTAATTCCATCATTTACCTTTCATGCTAGTTTGTGTTTCTTATGATGAGGGAAAAGTGTACAAACAAATTATACATCCTGCTCTGTGTAATGAATCTTTCGCCACTGTCCATCTGTCCACCCCTTAATTCTGTGTTCACCCATGAAATGGGTCAGGAGAAGGCAGTGTGGGAACTATACTGTGTGTCTCAAATCCAAAAAGGTGGGACAAAAGCAGGTCATCATCAGGATGGAAAATAGCCAATAACTGGGACGTCCAGCCAAGTTTGTTATAGTTGATATTAATTAGTCTCTCTGTTTTAAAAAGGAGGCTGAACTTTATTTGATGATCTGGCACTACTCAAATAACTGTTCCCTCTAGGAAGTCACAAAGTCCAAATAAACCCCTCCCAGTATAATAAACGGTTTATTTCCCCTCTCTAGAGACTTCTGCCCCTAGTCTGGGCCCTTTAAATTCAGCTTTTTGTCCCAAACAAACACCATGCCCTTCTTGGTGTGATCATATTTCCCAAAGGGAAAATGGGAGACTATGTGGGGCTTGCCCGAGTCTGCCTCCCCCCACAAGGCGGGCATTGCTGCTCACCCAAGCCCTGCCTCCCCGCCCACACAACGCTGGGGCTGGCATCGCTGCTCGCCCAAGCCCTGCCTGTTCCTGCTCCAAGCCCTGCCTCCCCGCAGGGCTGGCATCACCATTTGCCCCCCCCTTGCAAGTTCCTCCACACCCCACTTTTGACAAAAGTGGGCATTTGTCCGATTTGCTCTTGCCAACTGATTAAGTTGGCATGGGAAAATTGGACAAATTCCCACTTTTGCCAAAAAAGACGGGATGGCCGGGACAGGACTTAAAAAAGGGATTATCCAAACCCTTCTTTTAGCCAAACCAGGACATATGATCGTTCTAGGTTTATGCCACTTTACCTGTGGCTGGTAGGGCCCACCCACTACACCAGGTTCCAACCCAGGGACCCTATATACAGCAGAGACATGTGGCTTGAGTCAATTTGTTGCTGCTTCTGCCCTGGGCCTCTTCCTACCTGGCTGCTTATCGTCACCCTTATCTCAGCATTAAGCTTCTTAGGCCCTCTCTCTCCCTGCAAACCCAGATATGGAAAATGCAGCCAGATAACAAACTCTGGCTGTCCCTCAAGTTCTTTTGGCCAGAGAGGAGCACCCTTCCTTGCTAGAGCCCTGCTGGCCTGGATACAAGGAGCTGCTGAGCCTTGATTGGCAGTTGTTAGTCCCTCTAGCCCTTGGAGTACCAGGTTTCTGTGGTTTCTAAAATGGCCACTCTGGAGAGTCCTCTCTAGGCAACTTGGAAGTCCCACCTTCTCTGCCCTCTTCTTCTTCTCAGCTCGCTGCTTCTTGGGGCAGGGTCTAGTAGGACCATGGAGCCCCCAGTAATGAGCCATAAAGTCCAAATGCATTCTATCATGGTCAATAACATATAAAGTAGAGGAAAAAATTGGTGCTCATCTCAGTCATTGTGGTACTTTTCTACATCTGCTGAAATTTTCTTAATTCTAGTTTTGATCACCTCTTGCATTCATTATTGCAACTTCTTTCTACACAACCTTGCAAATATCAGCTTTCAAGTCTCCAGCATGTTCAGCATATTGCTACCCACCCTATCCAAGCTCATACCAGGTTAATTTCAGCATCCACTTCAGCATCCTTCATTTCATGTTATCATCCTTTCTTTTGTTTTTTAAACATGGACTTATTCTAACATTATAGACATTATTTCTTTTGACCTCGTTCACATAATCTCATCACCTTTGCTTTATGTAAGTTTATCAGTACTCCAGTTTATTTCTCTCACTAACTCTGTCTCATTTCAAATCCCTGAAGAATATATGCATTCTTCTTTACCTCTCTATATTATTTTGTTTATATCTATTAAAGCAACTTGGATTATACAATTTGTACTGGATTGCATGTTCAATGCATCTATTGTCAAGTATTCTCATGTAAGAATGTTTTCTACATGGTAGGGATGGAAAGTGAGTATGTTCGCCCCAATTTAACAATATCAGCGTGTATCTGTTCCCAATGAAGGATAGCTTCCCCGCAGTTGAAGTCAAGCAAAACATGTCTTTAACTTTTTGGATCTCCCCATATCCTTACTTAGCTGCACATATATGCTAGTCTCTTCCCTTTACTAATTTAACTGTTCCCAGACTGTTTTTTGTCTGGGGAGATCTCAATATCTGTTGTCAGACTTTGACAATAGATCCAATCTGTTCTTGAAGTTTTTTCTCCCCATCATTAAATATTCTGGTATCAGTAAATGTGACTGATTTTCTTCAATATTTCTTATTTCTCATCTGGAAAAGATTTGTAGTAGCATCTGTCCCCATATTCCCCATAGTTGATACAATTGACACTATTCTGGAGTTACTGAGATTTAAATCTGTGTAACAGACAGCAGTAATTGGACTTTTGAATCTAATGGTCTTTTCTGAGGAACGATAGGTTTACACACTTAACTTCTACTAACATAAACACAAGTTATTCTTTGAATATTGATTTCCCAGGATTTCTCCCTTGGAGAAGAATAGATCCCAAAAATAGATCATACTCATTTCTTGTGTGGCCTGATGGTCATTTACTTGGTCCTTAGGCACTTGGCCATGTTTTCTCAGTCTCTGTTTTTTGTTCAATTTTCATTTCATTGTCTATGACTGTTCATTTTTAATATTTTCTTAATATTCATTTTGTACTTATCTTTTTATGCCACTTTCCTACTCATCACTCTTGGCTTGCTCCTTCACGTTTCCCTTTTAATGGTATTACAGGTGTCTGTGTTGCTATATGGCTCATAAAACCCCCTGGATATACAAATATTTCTCTTCAACTATTTCTCCTTAGTGTCCTTTCTCTCTATTGTTCTATCAATTTACTATCGTATTTATTAAATGCTAATTACACACAAATCATCCCACAAATAGCCTTAAAGGACAATATGTCAGTTTAAATGCCTTACGAAGTTACTGCATTCAGTCTCTGAGGAGAGAATGTCAGATGCATCTGTCATAATTACATCCGCCCCTACACAGAGAAGTAAGATGGCCCACAGAGAATTATTGTTGTTGGTATCTTGGCAGCAGAAAATGGAATCAAATGGTTCAAGTGGAGATGTAAGTTCTGGAGCACTAGGAAAGCCGATGAATATACTTTAAGCACAGATGAAGAAAATAAAAATAACACAGGTTTCTATACATGTTCTTTACACCTTTATATCTTTACACATAATTTGCGAACCTAGTAAGTAGAGTGTTCAGGAAAGCTGTCTTTAACACATTACTGGTGTGTAAAATTCTACATTCTTTCTTTGAAAAAGATGTATTTGTGTTCTTGTTCAATGTGTTGTTTTGAAGATTAGCTTTTGATTATCTTCGGTCTATTGCTTTAGTTTTCAAGTTACACATCATCTGTAGATGTCATGCACTTAAAAAGTATACTGCCAAGTACCACATGGCAAATGCCAGATCCGCTCTCTTTCTGGTATTTTTGGAATAAATGATGTGTTTCTTCCTAGAGAGGACTATCGTAAATCTAAATTCAGTAAGGGTTGCAGTGAACTAGATTATTTGTATGGCATTCTTTTGATTTATCTAATGACTACTTTGAATTATGAAACCTGTAATGGAAGGGTGATCTAAAATTCAATGTTAAAAAGTTTTAAGTATAACTTAAGTTGTTTCTAGTTATATTAAACCCGGTTTAAGCATCTTCAACGTCACTTAAGTTTTTGATCTTGTGAAGACTGTTAAAAACATAAATTGAAATGGAAGGGGAGTTAATATAAATGGCAATCATGTTAATCCCTTAAAATCTGCAGATAATGATGTATTTATCAGTAAAGGTGGACACTAAATATTTACTAGGGGAAACAACTGCAGCAGGATAGAGAAAAAAAGTGCTGAATGACAATTATAGAAATGGCTTATGAGTTTGACTGTTAGCATGTGTGTGTGTGTTAGAGCTGACAACTGGTCACATCTATACAGCATTAAAAATCAATAATTATGGTAGCTCTAAATACCTTTACTATCCACATTTGTTCTGCAAGAACAATTCCTTCCAACGACAGCTATTTAGTATAACAATAGGTCAATCTCAAGTATATAAAGATTATTTTTATACCCCAAGTCAGAATTACTCAGAAATTATATTGCAGCTAATTCTGAACCTATCATGCAGTGCTGAGATGCAGAAAACCTATTGTGCAAATGAGGTAGGAGATAAAGCCCAGCTCCTTAGATTGTATTCATAGGTATAACTACCCTGAAATCAGTGGCATTAGATTTATTTACATGGCTCATTTTTTCTCCTCTGGAAATCTCTCCTATCATTTTGTTTCTAGATATGTAGGAAAGATTGGGTTCATGAAGAATTAACAAGTAGTGGAGGTAGGAATCTGAACATTCACATACGGATGAGTACACTGTGGCATTTCTCATGCCCCTAAACTAATACTTTTCTATGTTTATTAAAGGTACTGAAAAATAGTATTCAGATACTCTGAAAGAACTTGTTGAGCTGTCTTTTTTGTTAAAATTATTATTAGTGATTAACCTTATCAGTAAAACTGTCCTATACATTCTGAATAACAATTAAGTAAAATATGAAGTCTCCAACTCGGTATCTTTTTAATTAAGATCGCGGAAAAATATTTTTTATTCTCCTCTCCTCTTGCCCCCAAATCATGTAATAGTTTGTACTTTATACTTAGGGATAGTCATGCAGTTTTCACCATTGAATAGCGATGACCAAATTTTCTTCTTAGTTACACCATTGTAAATCAAAAGTAATTCCACTGAAATAATGGAGTTTTTCCAGATTTTCACTCATGCAACTGAAAGCAGAATTAGCAGTCTGGATTTATCAATAGTTACCTCACTGTAGGCTCTGAGATACTGAAGTGTTTGCCTGTACTTAGACTAGGAAATAACTAAAGTATCTCAGATACTAATGTATGATAACAGTCGATAAATGTTTATTTTCTGATGGTGACCACTACCTGTTCCTATAATTTCCTGAAAAGAGAAGTATTTTATACTTCTCATGGTCATATAAGAGTGACAATGATCCACAGAAGTGCTGTATTGTTATGAAAGATCTTATGAAAGAAAATGCAGCTGTTAAAAAATTTGCCAGCGAATTATCAATGTTAATTTATCATTGGTGTTTCAGTCGGTACCATACTTTCATTGGAGAGCCTTGCCGGCAGCCACAATGAAAATTATACAGGTTTAATTTTTGTTATTGATATGTTTCATATTCTTATTGCATCATTAGCATCCTTAGGAGCAGTCACTAGGTCTAGTGGGGGAAGATAAAGGGGACATTCTTTTTCCCCAACTTTCTTTCAGTCCTGTTGATATCTTCCTGCAATATGGCCACAAGATTTATGTATTTTCATTGCAGGTCTCTCACCCATAAATACAACACCTACCTTTGCACCTTGGTTATCATCTTTGTCATAAAGACCACCTTCAAGCTGTGGTAACTATGGTTACTGTAAATGTCATGTAGTTGTACTAAGGTGACTATGTGTCTTTTTGTCCTTTTAGATGTTTGCCTAATTATTGCGAACATAGTGGTGAATGCACACAGGCCTGGAACAGCTTCTACTGCAACTGTACAAACACAGGTTACACGGGGTCTACTTGCCATTACTGTAAGCCAAAGACACTTTCTTATACTGTTTTAGTTATGAGTTATTTTACTGCTATAAGAAACAATTTTCTTTTAAAAGTCATGTCAGTTTTGTTAATATTCACAAAGGGTTTATAAGAATTGATTCAAGGGAAAAGTCTCAAAATTGTCTAAAGGATTAAGGAGCACAAATCCAATGGGACTTGTGGTCCTAAATCCCTTATGTGTCTTTGAATATTTCTCCTTTAGTTCTGAGATTTCATGATTTACTTATTGAGGACCTGATTCTGATCTCACACTGGTATACGGCCCTGATTTATCAAATCATCTAGGTAGGTACTTAACTTCATCACTATTCAGTGAAGGACTAAGCACATGCTTAACTTTGAAGTCAGTTGGGTTTAGAATATACTTAAATTTCAGCACATGCTTAAGTAATTTTCAAAATCAGGAGTAACTTCAAGGGAGTGACAGTGGGCTAAAACTGGTATATAAGAGAAGGTAATAAGGCCCTGTAAACCCAATCCAGCAAGCACATCACTGACCTTTCACTCATCTGTAGAAGCTTTGCACATCGAATCCTTTCAGGATCAGGCTATATAAGGGAGAACTTCAGAAAATATCAGCATGACCATAAATGTAACTGAATGAGTTTCACACCTATGGTCTGATTCTTGTCTTACTTTCACTAGTTTAATATAACTCCAGTGATTTCCCAGGAGGTGATTTAGATTTACACTGGGATATGTGAGATGAGCATGAAGCCCATTAGTTTTTTTTCCTTATTACTGGGACAGTTTATTAAGGAAAGTCATTAATCTCTGGTTCTCAGCATGTATACTTGAAAAAAATCTGTCTAAAATACCAAAAAGACAATACATTATTATAGCCAAAAGAAAAAATTGTGTGGTTAAAACAAACCCATCTTCACACAATTTATACAATCCCTATAGCACAACAGTCATGACTTTCATAGAGTTTAAGGCCAGAAGGGACCATGTAGTTTGACCTCCTGTAACAGCACAGGCTATCAACAGCACCCACACACTAAACCCAGCAACCGAAATTAGACCAAAGTATTATAGCCCATAGGAGACCTAGACTATTATGGGCCACAGGCACAGAATAGGAGGGACCAAGGTGCACCAGTCCTCAATGCTTTTGCAATGACAGGGAAATGATTAAGTGAGATATACCCAGATAATCCTGACAAGTGAGCCACACTCATATGCTGGAAGGCAAAACCCTGCGAAATTCACTGCCAATCTGACCTGGGAAAAATTCCTCCCCAGCCCCACATATTACAATCAGTTACACCCTGAGCATGTGAGCAAGACCCAGCCAGCCAAGCCAAGTGCTACCTCAAAGCCCTGACCCACACTCCCAGTGTCCCATCTCCAGCCGTGGCCATCCAAAAAGCCTGCCAGAATTCACTGTGTTGGGGAAGAATCTCTTCCTGACCTATGCCTGTGGCCATTTGAAACCCTGAAGCATGAGCTTTAGGAGCATAAGACATAAACCGTAAGTGAGTCCCAGGGCTGTTGAGCCAAGTCTGCTACTGCCACAAACAACCTGGTCATACAGTTGTACTCATAAATTTGTCCATCTCTTTCTCTCTAAAAACAAGTTAAGTTGTTTGCCCTCAAAACTCCTATTGGGAATCATGGAGGGTAGGCTTCTGATCTGTTATGAAAATTTTCAGAATTTGGAAAAACTGCTTGTTGCAATTGAATGCAAAACTTTATAAAGACTACCTACAATTATTACTGTTTCTGTGCCACCTGAACCCTAAAGAGCATGAATTGGTAGCTAGCCTTTCAAGATTTATGGATAAGGTAAAGTTTTGATAGCATGGGAAGAACACTGATGGTACAGACTTTTTCAAAGATCACTGTGAGCTGTTCCTGTTGTATGCTAGTAGAGGACGTCAAGACTAAGCATCATATTTTTTAAATAAATTATCTACTTAATCAATTGATGAAGGGCGTAAAAAAATTGATGGACTCCATCATTCTCTCACTTTTCATCAAGAGCCCAATGGTGTGCGTATAAGGTACATGAAAGTCTTCCTGCTCAATTTTGTAATGTTGAAAAATAGGTATAGTACTTTGTATAAATAATAAGAAAGCACTGTGAAGCATACAGTAGGTATGATATAGTAGTTGCAGCAGTATAACATTCTGTCCCTTTACGTTTGTTTACAGTAGTTTAGTAATGGTTCCAACGGTACAGTCTTATGGTCTGTTCTGTCAATAGTCTCAAAGTTAAGGGCCGTTTCCTTCCCTTATCCTATGAACTACACTCTCATTGACTTCAATGAGAGTTCTGTGCAATTACAGAAAAAAATAATACGGCTGTTCAGTTATTGAATAAACATTGATACTCTTGATGTAATAGGCCTATCAATGAGTTCTTGATCAGTGGCAACACTGTGAAGCATGAGACCATACTCCCAAAATCTGCTTCAGAGGAACTATAATTTTCCATGCTGTCACTACTAGTATAAAATTCAAAATGGATATGATGCTATGTTATTGCATACTGCCTCTATAGTACTTTTATCCTTTTATTTTATACTGAGAATTGATTTAAGGCTCTTTACCCTAAGGAGCTATAATTTGAAACTTGAGAGTGACCTTGACTGTGCCTACTGGATATTCCAGCAGCGGCAAAAATGGTCCATTTAGTAATCTTTACCTAATGAAGATGTTTATTTTCCTTACTTTATAATTCAGTATTATGGACCCAATCCAATGTGACTGATCATATTGTAATCGTCAGCAAAAGAACTGACAAAAATGGCACTCGCCACACCCCAGGTTTTTTGTTTGGGAGGTTTTTCATTAGCTTGAGTGGGAGTTGAATCAGGCCCTGAAAATTGTTATTATATGAAGCAGTTTGGACAGCCTTAAAATTAGTGCTCTCAGACTGTCATACCAAATAGATCTTTATATCACAGAACTACCATCACAATTTACATTGTGGAACCCTACTCGATAGAGGTACAAAAGACCGAATAGACAAGTAGATTGGCCTAACAGTTTTCTATGCCAGTTCAGGGATCAGACATCAGGGAAGCTTACGTTGTTTCTGCCTCTGCTGAACCTGCTCTGTGGATTAACATTAGATTTTTAGCTATCAGTGCTGTCATTCCTAACACTATTCAAGAATGTTACCGTATTTTGTGTAATAATATAGCCAGTTGTAAATCTGAATAAATTGATCTTAAATAGACAAACGTTTTGGATAAAAGCCTCCTTCAGAGTTCATCATTCGTACTGTGTTGTGTTCCCATTTATACAGGAAATTGAGAAAGTGTGTGTTCTTTGTTTTTGTTTGTCTATTCTTTTTAGAAATGTCTTTTTTTTTTAAAGTATCCAGTGTTGCTGCAGCCGTGTTGGTCCCAGCATATTAGCGAAACAAGGTGAGTGAGGTAATATCTCTTATCGGACCCACTTCTGTTGGTGAGAGAGAGACAAGTTTGCATGCTTACAGATAGCTCTTCTTCAGAACTCACAGCTCTCGGGTGCAAGAGCAAAAGCTTGTTTCTCTCATCAACAGAAGTTGGTCCAATAAAAGATATCACCTCATCCACCTTGTCTCTTTGTTTGTTAAGAAAAGTTTGTTTCTGACAAAGTACATTCAAATTTTTAAAAAAGCGGTTAATTGGAGAACTGTACTAGATAGCAGTGGATAATTTAAGAAGGTTTAACTGATGCACTTTAACTGTGCAGTTTTTACCCAGCAATATTACTTTACTTAGTAGTTTGTTTCCATTTAATTATAGAGCTGGATTCAAAAGTCCAGTTTCCACAGGTTTGGTCATATAAAGCCTTTGCAGATCGCTACCTCTTGAACAGTGTAAAATCAATATTACATGGTATTGAAGAGCCAAAATTTTCTCTGTGCTGCTTATTTACTCTTGGACTGCAGACTTTAACAACAAGCTTACCCCGATACTGAAAAAAACAGCGGAAGAAACAAGGTCTTTCCTGCAGCCAAAAGCATGAGTAAAAAATGTCAGGAAATATGTACTTCAGTTGGAACTGCTGGAAATACTAAAGCCCTGTCAAATTATATGGAGATCTGATTAAATTGAAAAGGTTAATGTTCAGTTTCCAAGTTCCTCATAACCTAGCCAGTTGCTAAATATTACTCATTTTGACCATAAAAGATTGGTTTCCATAGCCTTTTGTCCCTCCTTAAGATCCTTAATTTAGGAGGCAAAAGGCAAATCCATAAAAACAACCTTTCAGTTTTTTTTCCCCAGTGAAATTAAATTCTATTTACTGATGCAAATAATAGTAATAATAGTTTTTTACTGTGTGACTTCCCCTGTTTTCTTCACTTTTGAATGCATGTTGTATTGTTCAACTTCCCACATTTTTTCCTTACCCCAAATAAAAGGTAATGCCATTACGTTTGTGATGGAAGATGTTCTTTTACAGCCATCTATGAGCAATCATGTGAAGCCTATAAGCATACAGGGAACACTTCAGGCTTTTATTATATCGATTCAGATGGAAGTGGCCCCTTGGGACCGTTTCTTGTATACTGCAATATGACAGGTGAGATGATAAACTTCCTTAACTCACAGTTGGGTTTGTATGCATGCTCAAAGCAAAGTAGGAAGTTTTGTAGCTAAAGAGTTTAATGTACATGTATACAGCAAAATGAAGGTGACTCCTCAGCTCAGAATATTGGACAAAGAATTAACCAGAGAAATTAGAATAAGTCTCAGACTGTGAAGCTAACACTGGGTTCCTGTTATGTTCTGCATAAATGGGACATATGCCCTATTTGTGGAGCATTTCAGACTAGTTCATTTTCTGCACATTTTGGTTTCATTAAGTTAGATCTTACTTCTCTGTTTAAGAAACTGAGATATAAGTGATTTTTTGGAAGAAAACTATTGAATTTTTCCCCCCTACCCTTATGAAAGATTGTAATTCAGAGTTGACCTTCACTTGGTGGGAAGAATACTGATATTAAACCTTCTCTTTAAAATTGTGTATTACTTGTCATTGTTTTGGGTAGTTTAACTAATTGGACTCATATAGTCTCATTTTCAAAATAAGCCTTATTTTTTCCACCCTGTTATTTGCATCCCCAATGAGTGGAGTATCAGTAAGGTATTTAGACCTCCAATTGATCTTAACTGTGCCTACTGGTATGTGTGCCTGCAATTAACCATAGATTGTAGATGCTGAATTAGTTTAAAATCTAATATTCTTTTCATTTTTATGCTGTGTTCTTTTAGTTTTAATTAGTTTTACTTTTGTTTATGGTTATTTTCTAGCAATTCTCACTTTAAAGTTTTTCCAGCACTATCCCAATATTCCAGTGTTAGGGTTACAAGCATTTCAGGGTAACTTTTTTTTTAAAAAAATTAACCCTTTATTTTGGAAACAATAGGAAAAATTAATAGAAACATTTCTTTTGGTTTGATGAGTTATAACAATATATTTTTATATAACCTACATTTTAAAGCAGTTTACATGGGCAACTTTATTTCTGGTACTTTTGAAACTTTGAGTGCTTGATTTTTCAACCATACTAATATTCGTTGAACATAGTTGGGTTTTTTTATATGTAACATAGTTACATTGAAGGGAAATAAAGAGATATTTTACTGATCTGTAATAATCTTGTTTATTTCTTGAAGGACTGATAGAAGT
Organism: Natator depressus; assembly: GCF_965152275.1. NCBI lineage: Eukaryota > Metazoa > Chordata > Testudines > Cheloniidae > Natator > Natator depressus. The sequence continues at coordinate 85,410,425 of NC_134238.1, forward strand.
CTACCTCTAATCAAAGCCACTCGCTGAGGTTTTCAAAACAGTGTAGGGGGCTTTACATATATCTTCCATCAAAATAATGGAAGGTGAATGTGAAACTTCTTTTGATCTTAGTGCAGCCAGGATTTAGATAACACTGGAAATCTCAACCACTAACTCTGCCTGAAAAAAAACAAAGACTTTTTGAGAAAGCAGTCTGACTGATAATGGTAACATACTTTGGATTAGCAATTAGTGAGATCACCAATATAACTATCTGGCCCCTAAAAAGAGAGATCAGAGAGTACTAGCTACATTGTTAATTAATATGAGGTTGAACCAAAGAAGAAGCTTATGGTAGAAAGACTCCCGTGTCCTTAAACAGTATCAGGAGGAAGCTAACTCTCTGAGGTACAGCTTAGTGTCTGATTTATCCTTACTTGTGTATCCATGAACAGCTGCTAGTGCTTCTATCAGTCACTCTTTATTCAACACATTAAGCAAATCTCATTGATCAGTTCTTCATCTACAGATGCAGCCTGACAGGCTGAATCTACTATATTTGTCTTCTTCCCAGTTTCCTCATGACTGGTATTCCCTTTTCCCACCAGAGGCCGTGAAGGCAGATGCCCACATTTCTTGCAGTGCTGCCTTGTTATTGACATTCATGTGGCTTTATTCTTTGGCAGCTGGGAGGGAGGTTCCTTTCCCTCTCTTGTTCTTAGAGGTCAATTTCAAAATCATAAGCCTTGGGTCCAAAGAACCAATCAAGATGACAAAAAAATTTTCAGAAATATTGTTCTTTTAGTTTCGCCCCTTCTGAGGGTGTAGAAGTAGAGTAACAGCTGCCTTGTTTCTCTCTTATTCTTTCCATTTGCTATGAGCTGTGTAGAAAAAATAGCTCTGAACTTGCTCTCACTTTTAGCTCCCTGTTTCCCAACAGCACTAGTGTGAATCCTTTCTTCTAGCAAAACATTTACAAGTATTGGTAATAAATCTGAATACATAGATTAATTTAAGTTCAATATTTGTTAATAGGCATCTGGATGCTTTCCATAGGCTTTTTGCTACATGCTTATCCTCTAGGTGATTACTAGTTCTTTTCTTATTCTAAATTTCCCTTTAGTGTCAGTCAGACCCAGTTTTCAAGAAATACAGGAAATAAACTACAGGGGGCACAGGTCTGCAGAACTGTTAGAGTTCGAAGGAAAATATTGATTAAAGCCCAAGGAGAATTGAAGCCTACAAATATATTCAGTGTGAACAAAATGGTTAAGACTACAGCAGTGAGCTCTTACAGAAGATGCAAAGCCAGCAAGGACAGAGGGCGATTCACATTTCCAATGTCTACTAGAATTAAGTTGGGTATAAAGTCCCAACAGTATGCTGAACCACTGATTCTGAATTTGACTCAACTGACACAAATCAGATTTAAGAAGCAACCAGCTCACTGAGCTTTGTTCTCAAAAAAATATTAGATATTTGAGTTAGATTGTACAGACCTTAATAGGACCAGCTGAGGGTACAATCCCAGTCCATCTCTCCCCAGTGCACAGAAGGGAATGTGCAAGCTGCGTCGTTCTATAGATGGAACAGTGTGCTGACTTACCTCCAGCCCTTTTAAAGCAATTTACCATTCCTAGGGGAACATGAAGGAGGGAGTCTGCATTCCACAAGCACAGTGATTGCTATTGTCCTTAACATTTGTGTGGTTATATAAAGCTTTCTCTCCTGGTCACCTGTGCTACAGTCATGACCAGTCGGAATCTTTGTGTTCCTTGTGTTTTGTTAGTGTGGCTGAAGATTGTCTTTTATAACTACCGAAAGCACAAGCAAACCAGAGCATTACTCTGTTGCCACTGGTAGATTATAAAAGATATGATTTTATTATATCTATTTTGTAACATTAAGGTTATTTAATTTATTTGCTGCAACTTTTACCATGTATTTTACAATTTTGAAGTAGAACTGCCACAACTGTTGTGAAACCAGAGATCAGTCTTACAGTGATTAATGTAAGAATATTTATCAATAGAAATATTCTTGAAATGTTCTTGATGTTCCTGATTTGTCCCTTTTGTACAATAGAGGGGTGCAAGTTGGAAAGAGTCCATATTATAGGAAAAAGTTGCATGTCTTACATTTACAGGAACATACATGTGTCACTCGGTGGACATGCAGTACATCATGTACCAATAGATGGCTTGAAATCAATACAGATATATCCTTACTACCATTTTTTTCCAGTATGATGATATTGAAAGGCATTTTTCAGAATGATCATCTGGAGTTTTCTTGCTAGTAAATTATACAAGACTCTATCAACTGACATAACAACACATAAGATACAAGCAATTTTAGCAATATTTTTGGAAATAATATTTTGGTAATATTTGCATTCCTCTTGTCTCAACTAATCGTAGACCCTTTCTTAAATACCTTGTGATCTGGGGTCTTTACAGAAAGTATGACCTCAGATCAATCCAGGTGACATAAGATTACTTATGGCTTTTATAGTGTATTGTTATTGTAGTTCTTTTTATTGAGGAAGTATCCAAAGTTTCCAGTTAGAATTGAGGGCCACCTGTTATACCAGGCACTATATAAACACACAGGAAGGCAAAATCTCTGTCTTGAAAGTCTTACAATCAAATTTACAAACCAAATCAGTTTAATGGGCTAGATCATTCCATTTAATTGCAATCTATATTAAGGTGCTGTTGTGATCCACATTTGCCTATGGGGACTTCCAGGAGTCATTCTCTCTGGAAAGCATTTGAACTAAAGATGGGCCTCATCTGGAAAACTGGATAAAAACCTCCTTCAATTTAGGGGCTGCTCAGATTGGATCCATGTCTAAATTCCCCTGCTCACATCCAAGGATAGCTATAAAAAATTATTTTCAAGGCCAAGAGAACACTAGTATATACTCAGTCAGCACCTGATTATTATATACCTAATACATTTGAATGAAGATGACTTTTCATTAATAAAAAATAGATGTGCCTCCTTTAAGCATTTATAGAAAGTGCAACAATATAAGACAAGGGAAGATATTGTTCGAATAGTACAGGCCTATCTGAAGATTATTTTCCTCTTACCTTCAAAAAAAATTTCTTGTAGCTTCCACATCCACTTGCTTTAACTATCCCTTTTCTTGAGAAAATGTTGAGTTATTAGAATCTAATGGTACATGCATCTTAGTGCCTCTGTCATAAATATAAAGGGAAGGGTAAACCCCTTTGAAATCCCTCCTGGCCAGGGGAAAGCTCCTCTCACCTGTAAAGGGTTAAGAAGCTAAAGGTAACCTTGCTGGCACCTGACCAAAATGACCAATGAGGAGACAAGATACTTTCAAAAGCTGGGAGGAGGGAGAGAAACAAAGGGTATGCGTGTCTGTCTATATTCTGTCTTTGCTGGGAATAGACCAGGAATGGAGTCTTAGAACTTTTAGTAAGTAATCTAGCTAGGTACGTGTTAGATTATGATTTCTTTAAATGGCTGAGAAAAGAATTGTGCTGAATAGAATAACTATTTCTGTCTGTGTATCTTTTTTGTAACTTAAGGTTTTGCCTAGAGGGGTTCTCTATGTTTTGAATCTAATTACCCTGTAAGGTATCTACCATCCTGATTTTACAGGGGGGATTTCTTTATCTCTATTTACTTCTATTTTTATTAAAAGTCTTCTTGTAAGAAAACTGAATGCTTTTTCATTGTTCTCAGATCCAAGGGTTTGGGTCTGTGGTCACCTATGCAAATTGGTGAGGTTTTTATCCAACATTTCCCAGGAAAGGGGGTTGCAAGCGTTGGGAGGATTGTTCATTGTTCTTAAGATCCAAGGGTCTGGGTCTGTAGTCACCTAGGCAAATTGGTGAGGCTTTTTACCAAACCTTGTCCAGGAAGTGGGGTGCAAGGTTTTGGGAAGTATTTTGGGGGGAAAGACGTGTCCAAACAACTCTTCCCCAGTAACCAGTATTAGTTTGGTGGTGGTAGCGGCCAATCCAAGGACAAAGGGTGGAATATTTTGTACCTTGGGGAAGTTTTGACCTAAGCTGGTAAAGATAAGCTTAGGAGGTTTTTCATGCAGGTCCCCACATCTGTACCCTAGAGTTCAGAGTGGGGGAGGAACCTTGACAGCCTCATACTAAAAGTGGCTAGCTAATATGAACTGTACAGGCATGTCACTTTTCTTTCACCGGAAGCATAGAACTAGATGACAAAAATGGCATAACTGATCAGCTTAGGCCCTTCTCAGTACTCTTCAAGGTGTTTCCTTTACTAAATTGAGAGAATTCATATCAGAGGAGGGTGCAGAGGATGGATGAATGTGTAGAAACAACAATCAGCATAAATTCCAATTAAATTTAAAAACTGAACTAGTATGTATGTTGAACGTAAGAAAATGTATGCTCAAAGTATAGCATCCAAAGTTCAGGATGTGGGTATTCAAAAAACTGGATTTCCTACACTGGCAGAGAAGGGAGCTAGATGAGCTAATAGTTCTTTTTCATCTCTAATTGCTATGATTCTTTGCTCATATGAAGTCAGGTCCTGGAGCTATAAATAATGTGCAAGTAAAAAGGCTGTGTTGTGTGTGGTACCACTGCTCATTCCCTTTCATTGCTTCTGGCTCTCCAGTCACTCTACCTCCTTTGTGAAACTGTGCAGAGTCCTGCATAAGATACATTATAATTTATCCAGTTCAGGTATTTTGGCTACAAACCCCCTTGAATTTAGGGGATGTTGGAATTCAGATCCATGTCTAAACTCCCCTGCTCTGATACATGGTTAGTTATATCAAATTACTTTAAAGGTCTTTGGGTTCTTTCATTCCAATGTGAGAAGGCAGAATTGGCACTATGGTTTGGAACCCTACCTTCCTTAACCGCCAAAATTACCATTCCATTGTGAGTGCTATAGAGATTGTAAACTGTCTGGGGCAGAGACTCTCTTTTTGTTTTGTGTTTGTATAGAACCTAATACAATGAGGTCCTGGTTCATGAACATAATAATAATAATAATAATTATTATTTTATTAAATAAATACATATTTTTTATTTTACTTAAGGTTCTACATTTATTCTCCCAATAAATGTCAGGAAAGAAAGACATTTTGTGTTTTAAAAACAGCCCCAATACATATCATACATTTGTGTAGATAATAGAGATGATATCTTACTTGCAATCACACATGTCAGAAATTATAGTGATCATTTGAATTTGGGGTGGCTGGAAGCACCTGTCTTCCTCTCTGCTTCACAATAAATACAACACCTAGATTTATTCAGTTTGTCCATTGTTGTTTCTGGTATTGGTTTTTTGTATAGGGCAGTGGAAAGGTGAGTTTTGGCCATTGCTATAAATTCTCCAAGACAAAATCAATTAATTCAAAAGAATAGTGTGAAATGTTGTGCAGATAATGAAAGCCTGGATATAACTTGGTCTCCATTTATAAACAAGGTATACCTTGGAGAAATAACAATAGGAAAAGTCTATTACACTTCAGCTTAGGGTCTGTGTATTGTTTGGAAAATAGATATTTGGTTCTCTTCATCTAGTCTTTCCTTGACTGGTAATTGTGCAGGACTGAATGCACAGTACAGAAGTTTCAAAAAAAGGAACATTGATATCCTATCAAGTGTATTCAATTGCAGAATGTTTTACTCAGACATTTTGTGTTCCTATTCACATCCATAAAAGGACAGGAAAACTCACCTTAATCCCAGGTGTACCTCACTACACATTTTATTTCCATTGCTAACTTTTGCAGCTATTTTACATTCTGCATTACTTTTTCCCTCCTTGTTTTGTAAGATACGACTTGGACAATTATACAGCACAACAATACGGACTTAACCAGAGTCAAAAATGCTAATCGAGAGAACCCACATACTGTGTTCTTCAAGTACACTGCCACCCTAGAACAGCTTCAGGCTACAATTAACTATGCAGAACACTGTGAACAGGAGCTTGCTTACCACTGCAAAAAGTCAAGGCTTTTAAATAAGCAAGGTAAGAAAAGCAGACAAATCTTATTATGTTTCATGATACTATAGATATTTAATTTTGCCAAGGTTATGGCATTTTCCACTGTAGTTTGTAAATTCCTTAAATATCTAGCAAACAAATCCCAAATCTACAAGTTGTAGAGTGGGATTTGAGCCAGAAAGAAAAAAAAAAAAAGGTCAGTTCATAATGAGCTTCATTCAAAGCATTAACTACTTTCAAAACCAATGTCTTCCTTCAACCTACAATTTAAAAGAAATTATAACAAAGCCTTTCCTGGCTTGCCTCCAGGGGATTTTTAGATTTTAGTCAAAAAATGGTTAAATATTGGGCAAAAATTTGGTAAAAGGAGCACAATTTGGTAAAAGGAGTGAACAGTGTGCCGTTGTTTCCAAGAAGGCCAATGGCATTTTGGGATGTATAAGTAGGGGCATTGCCAGCAGATTGAGGAACGTGATCCGTCCCCTCTATTCGACATTGGTGAGGCCTCATCTGGGGTACTGTGTCCAGTTTTGGGCCCCACACAACAAGAAGGATGTGGAAAAATTGGAAAGAGTCCAGCGGAGGGCAACAAAAATGATTAGGGGGCTGGAACACATGACTTATGAGGAGAGGCTGAGGGAACTGGGATTGTTTAGTCTGCGGAAGAGAAGAATGAGGGGGGATTTGATAGCTGCTTTCAACTACCTGAAAGGGGGTTCCAAAGAGGATGGCTCTAGACTGTTCTCAGTGGTAGCAGATGACAGAACAAGGAGTAATGGTCTCAAGTTGCAGTGGGGGAGGTTTAAGTTGGATATTAGGAAAAACTTTTTCACTAGGAGGGTGGTGAAACACTGGAATGCGTTACCTAGGGAGGTGGTGGAATCTCCTTCCTTCGAAGTTTTTAAGGTCAGGCTTGACAAAGCCCTGGCTGGGATGATTTAGTTGGGGATTGGTCCTGCTTTGAGCAGGGCGTTGGACTAGATGACTTCCTGAGGTCCCTTCTAACCCTGATATTCTATGATTCTGTGAATACACTGCATAAATGTTAGCTGAACTCTTTCAGATACTATGCATCATGTAGTGGTTGAATTTGCAAATGGCATGAGGTAAAGTATCACAGACATTAATATGCCAGTGTCAAAAATACACAAGCACAGAAGAGACCTAAAGTAAAATGCTGAAAAGATAGGAAAAAAGTTATTGTTTTATGAAGAAAATGACAGGGCCTTCTGATGTAGTTAAAGAAATCTTAACAAAATATCATAACTAGACTGTCGTGTTCAAGTCTTATTTTAATTCTCACTGGGTAGAGTGCAATCCATTGAGTTGATTTTAATTTTGAAAATGTATTCTAAATTTTAAAAAATAACTTGAAAAGAAAGATTATATTCGTTCTTCCTTTGTTGATAGGTAGATGTTGCAAATCAAGCCTCAATTGTCTCCTCTGTCACAAAAATCTGTGAGAGGCGAATAGTCCACTAGAAATTCCAAGATTCTTGTCACAGACTTCACTTGCCATTCTCCTATCAAGGGATTTAGTGGTGCTACAGCAGAAAACTGGTCATTCCTCCATGATCTATGAGCTCTACTTTTCTGAGCAGAATGGCTGTCAAGAGCTAAGCAGATATTAGCTCTCTTCTCTGCATCCTACCCTCCTTTCAAAGAGGTTATGGAATGCAATGAATTTCTGCTGAGAGTAGCATTAACTCTAAGGAGAATTGCTGCTCAGAAATCTACCAGGCCTACAGGTGAGCCTACTGCATAAAGTGTTGCTTCCCTGACATTACCTCTCCCTCCATCCCAAACCCCTTTCTGACATACAGAGCGCCAACTCCATGGTATACAGGCATGTGACTCACAATATGCTTGATATGAATACTACGACAGTGATCACCAGGGAGTACACGACAAAGAAGTTACATATCTTAACTCAGAATCTTTTCTTGACCAAAGTACCCAAAAGGTGCCCCTCTCTTCACACACATGCATAATTCCCACTGACTTCAGGGGGAATAAATCATATTAAAGGATTGAATGCAGGATCATGCACAATTAGATTTCCCAAATGTCTGACTTAAATTTCAGTTACAATTGCTAGGATTAATACAGTCATTTCAGAACTGACAATTTTAAGGCGACTGTGAGAGATGAAAGGGTTTGCTAGACACATTTGCTGAGCAAAAATGCAAGACTGTATGACAGGTACAGAAGGGAAAAAGAACAATCCCACTGAGACTGAGATATTAGTATTCAGGGTTGGTGAGGGTTACATATATATGTTTTATCAACAAGTTCATGCAGTGAAAACATTGGTCATATTAAACCTTGTCTCATTTTGAATCTTTTCATGCTAGAAGTAGTAAAACTCAGTGACAAAGTGTTTTGAAAAATTTGTAGGGCATTTTAAAATCAGTTGTAACAGTGCTAACAAGAGCAGTATTAGATAAAGTTTCTGCACAATGCACTTTCACTCTATTCTGGAAAGGACATTTCTACAGGTGAGAGAGTAGGTCAGCCTCCAAGTCCATTCAGGCTTTGGTTTCAGTGCTGAGGTACCAGTTGTCAAAGTTGTTTTTTGTGATGTAGACACGAGTGATGAACTAACAGCTTCCATAAAAATGAGCATCAATTTGTACTTCACCCTTCCTTAAAACCAACCCAAACCCAACTTTTTATTATTTTTTAAGGGTTATGTTAACTTTTCCTCCCCTCAGTTCTGCATTCACTGTTTTTATTTCTGATCTCCTGGGAAACAGAAAGTAACAGAAATATAGTGAGGAGGCCTGTTGTCTAGGGCCCAGATCTTCATATCAGCCTGAGCTGAACTCAGAGAAGCGTGGGGAGAGTGAAACTAAATCACAAGCTCTCTGTGTAACTCAGGGATGGTCAGCATATAAATTGCTCCAACTATGTACTCTCTAGCAGAAGGCAGACAGATGGTGGGCTAAGGACTTATCTCTAGACCTATACAGTCTAGTTTTGTGGACACACAAGATTTGGATAGATCAAATAAGCATATAAACTTTTACATGCTTATCCTAAATAAACTCTGCATCTTTTGAGTTGTGCATATTACTAGTGATAAAGAATTAGAATTAGTGACCATAAAGAATTAGAAATGAGACCATGCTAACCGAGGCGGAGCCAGACTCTTTTTGGCAGGGAGAGGGCTGAGGCCTCTAGTGTTCTCTTGGCCTTGAAAGTAATTTTTTATAGCTATCCTTGGATGTGAGCAGGGGAATTTAGACTTGGATCCAATCTGAGCAGCCCCTAAATTGAAGGAGGTCAGTCAGGCCGCTGTGGGGAGCCCTAGATCCTCCGCCTGCCCTGGGCAGCACACCCCGGTGAGCAAAGACACAGGTCAGGGGCTGTTCTCCGACAACCCTGTCCCGCACCCAGGCTTACTCCTGTGCTGCTACAGGAGCTGGGTGTCTGGCCAACAGCCACTGCTTTCTCCACTCTGCCTTCACGTACAGAGAGCGGCAGCTGCTACCAGGGGATTATGCGGGGAAGCGGGAGGGGAAAAGCAAACCAACACTGCCCCTGATGCTGACTTTAGAACTCCAACAAAGTTCAGGGATGTTCACAGTTTTGTGCAGACTTTTACAGATATAGGGGAGAGCGGCAAAATGTATATTTAGAACCAGGATCAGATTTCAAAACTTACAAAGTTCAGAGGACTTTGGACTCTATGATTTTGTTTAGAGACTGTCTAAACAAAGACTGTCTACTAATTTAATATGTCACCAACCTGCTTCCAAGTGTTGGCGTGTCTCTAAAGATACCATCAGCCAGGATTTCCACTCCTGAATGTCAGCTCGCTAGTGAAAGACAGGCAGAACTCCCCAAACTCTTGAAGAGTTTGGTCCCTAAGGACTGTGGTAGCAGGATGGAGCACAAGTCAGTCACCACATTGGTATGTGACCATCCTCCTCAGACTAACCACTGCCTTTTGAAACTTCCAATGAGTTTCTTGTTGGCTACAGTCAACAAAGAAGTTCCTTGTAGGGCTATATTTGCTCTGGTAGCCATTTGGCTTTTTATTCCCAGGATTCTTATCCACAGAGGACTCCTCTGATGTCATGTATGCTTCCAATGCAGAACAGCACAAGGATAATGACTCTTGCAGGAGGATCATACATTCCCCAAGTGTTTAGAATGTATGTTGAGAAGGGAAGAAGAATACTATAGCAAACTGAAAATACAGGAAGAAAAGGAGTACTTGTGGCACCTTAGAGACTAACAAATTTATTTGAGCATAGGCTTTCGTGTAGCTCACAAAAGCTTATGCTCAAATAAATCTGTTAGTCTCTAAGGTGCCACAAGTACTCCTTTTCTTTTTGCGAATACAGACTAACACGGCTGCTACTCTGAAACCTGAAAATACAGGGTGAAGTTTTAGGAAGGCAAAATTCAGCCAACCTGAAAGCAATTTTAGCATGTATCTTCTCAAATTAGCTATTTTATTGCACTCTGAATACGATTTTGCAAGATCTTCTTCATCAAACATTGTCCTATTTAAGACCATAACTGTTCAATCGCTGATTGAATGCATTTTGTGTGTGCATTTCCTTGGATCATTAGAATTACCAAATAAAAGAATTCAGTCACATATGGCTAACTACTATACCATTCTTGACATTTAAACAAAATCCAAATAACATCGTGCAGAAGAATATAGCTTGTTCTCTTTAATTGGACAATATGAACACAGTACAAGATAAGGCTTTGAAATTCAAATAAGTACATTATCAAATTGACCACATAATTTTATCCTTTTCACTACTGTGATCCGTAATCTCTACTGGGCATGTCTGACAAGTGCAGCATTTGATGTTAGTTATGTGAAATAATTTTGGGACATGTAGTATAAAAAGTAATTTTTATTGGAACAATTCTTAGGAATGCATTGCACTCAGTCTTCCGTATGCAGAGCATATAAATGATTCCAGTGAAGAATTGCTATGCTAATAATTTTATGTGTTCATTTTGAAGAAGCTGCATCAAATCCCTTTTTCTCCCATTTTGTTTAGCAATATTCACTGCCAGAGCAGAGCTAGCTAATCACTATGATCCTTTAGTAGTTATACTGCTCTCACGCTAGTATGCAAACAAATGTGTTAGGATTGCTTTTAAAGATAGTCCAGTGTCTCCAGTTAAAGAGCAGGAACATTCACTCCCAACTACAGGACCAGAGTTTCTGAGCAGTTGAAACAGGAGAAATATCTTGGTTATATATATGTATGTTTTGTTTTGTTTATTTTTTAAAGTGCTGCCTCATAAAGAATTTATTAACCTTCTCTAGCTTTTCTTCCCTCTGTGATGGGCTGCAAACACAGATACTGATGCTAGACATTGATACCACTGAGCATGTCTGACTTTTCTAGGAACTGTTCTGACTGTTTTTAGGCCTGCTGGGCTGGCAGTTGTGTGGTAATGAATTCAGTCAATATGTTTACGAGCTGAGAGATTGTAAGCATAACAGAGGTCTTCTCTAACAGTGAGTTATAATAAGTCATGGCAGTTACAAGTAAGATTGAAGCTGGGTTAAGTGCCAGCCTCTGGGTGTGGGCCCACTGCTGAAAACTTGAGAGCTTCAACAATACACAAACCAAGTGCCTCTATGAGGCACCATACCATTTGACAGCACTTGTTTCCTCTCACGCCCTGACTTTGCAGTCATTTCATCTTTCACCTTTCTTCACTCTCATTTAAGATGGATTACCGTCATGCTTCATATCCGTTAGCAATTATCTTTTTCTGTATATTTTGTGGTTTTACTGCTCTGGTTACTTGGCAGCATCTTTAAACCTAATGTGCAGTACTGCAGAATTAAGAAGACATCCAGCTCTATCATTTTACTATAATCAATGCTGAATGGGTGCATTGCACAGAGATATAGTAGGCTCTGAGAAACTTTGCTGTTAGTCACTGGATACATCACCTGGGTTATGTAGCACAACCATTAACATGATTTCTACAGACTCAGACTACATAAATTCTGCAGCTGTTGTGTGTGATCTAACTCATGACTACTGACATTTCTGATTCTCACCACACAGTAGTACTAAGCCAGATGCTTAATATGCAGCAAAGGTGTGTTTAGTATTCTCAGTAATGAAATGAATCCTTTTATAATGCTTTTTACTCTTCTCATTTCCTCACTGGTATTTCCATGATCTCAAATTGATCTTTGCCTCAGAGTATAAATTAACTTGATTTTTAGGGTGACGGCATCTCTTTTTTCATGTGCTATTTTAAAAGAAAGTACATAAATGGACTGCTTAAGATAAATTATTCTAATATCATGCCTGACTGAGCAAGGACTACCAGATCTCTTTTCCACTAATATAAGCAAAAAGCTGTGACTATCATTTAATCCCTGATAATGAAATATTAAAATGAATAATTGGTTAGCATTTTTAAAGAAATGTGGTCATTTTTTAAAATTGTTTTTTTCCATAATGCTTGTAAATTTGTTTGGGTGAGGGAAATTGGGAGAAGCAGGAACTGGGATCAGATATTAATTTTCCTCTAATGTGTCTTTTAGATGGGATTCCATTGAGCTGGTGGGTTGGAAGAACCAATGAAACACAAACTTACTGGGGAGGATCCTTGCCTGATGTTCAGAAATGTGCTTGTGGATTAGAGGGGAGCTGCATTGATTCCCAGCGTTACTGCAACTGCGATGCTGACAGAAATGAATGGTGATTTTTGTATTGTTTGCTTGTGCTCAATTCTTTGCTGTTGAAAAACAAACTCAAAAATTATATAGGATTTAGCAGCTATGAACAAGCAGTGCTATTAGGAACAAAAACATACAAGCCTGCAACATATGCTGCTACCCCCAGTTCAAAATAAGATTTCTCACCATAATTAGCTAAATTAAGGGGTAAATATATAATATTTTGCTGTGATTTCTTGTATTTAGTTGCTATTTGAGGATGATATATTTTTATATTTAGACTGTCCAATTTTCAGTAAATTGCTTGTTTTGCCAGTGGTTACAGGCTTACATTTGGTATGTATTTCAGTCATTAAAATATTGAAGCTAATCGGATTTAAACTATGTTTTAGTTGAGCAAAGCATTCATTTCACATCTTTAAGGTTTTTTATTATCCTTTTTCTTTATGCCTTTGAGTTTAATAATGTTCTTTAATAGACTCAACGAGATTCTTTATCTAAGAATTTAGAGGGTAAAATCCTGGCCTCATTGCAGTCAATGGGAATTTTGCAATTGACTTCAGCAGAGCAGGGATTTCACAGACTTCTGACTAGCTCAGCAGGCTACAGCTGAACTCTACTGATATTTCCCATTTGCAAAACTCAGATCCTCATCTAAACTCTGTAGTCACCTTGCATCATTTATCATAGTTCAAATACGGTACAAATTAGATACGAGCTGAAGCCATGAAGCTAGATCTGAATCAGAGTTGAGACTTCTCCAAAGTTTGTGGTAGGGGGTTGGATTTAGTGTTCTGTTTCAGTAACAACTCTAGTCCATTTTAGTTAGTTATTTACAGAAGTTAGGAAAATTTAAATGAAAAAAATTCCACTTAATGGAACTTCTTAAGTATGTTTAATCTGTACAAAACACATGTACTGAGCAGGCAATGCATGCACAGATTTGTGTTATAGTTACGCTTGTGTCAGTGGTGTGTGAATATTTACATTCTTGCTGAAGTCTTCATGCTTTTCACACATTTGGGAGTCTGTAGTGGACCATGATGTTTGGCCAAGCAACCAGTGGGTCCTACTCAATTCAATGACAGCTTCTTGTTACCCAGCATATTTTAAAATGAAGCCACTTATTTAGATATCTAATATGGATTTAGGAGCTTAACTTTAGGCACTCAATTTTGAAAATCTTGGCCTAAACATATTATTGCTAAGGCCTTTTGTGTTACAGCATTTTTACAGTTAGACAGAACAAGATTTTCAAAAATTACTAGTGAATTTGAGGTCTTCAATTTTTGGTTCCCAGACTGAGACATCTTAAAGAGGCCTCATTTTCAGAAGTGCCACCCTCTGAGATTCCATCCTGTTGATGGTGTCTGAAGTCAACCAGCTAAAATCTGAGGCATCCAAAATCACTAGTCACTTCTGAATATCCTGGCCAAAATGTTCATGTTAGGAAGGGAAATACACTAAAGAAAATTTCAAAAAACATCAGTTTTGTGGAGTTCTATGAATGAGGTATGATAAATATTCTGAACTTAGAAGTCCTATCTTGCTCCAGAACAGTGGGAAGTTCCCCCTGGGGTGCCACCTGGAACTGAGGTAAACACTGAGCCCTCTGACCCACCAACCTGGCTCCTTTTCAAGCTCTCCAGCCTGCACTTTCACCAGCATTCACCCAGGTAGTGACCTAAGTAACCTGTAAGCTGTGCGGCCCCGCAGCAGCCTATTTAGTGCCGCGCAGGTGCTTAGGGAACCCACCCGGGGACCTGTCATAGCAGGGGGAGGTGCCCCACCCAGCCTGGCTCCCAACCTGCCATGGGAGGGGTGCCTCTCCCTCAACCCCAACTCACCCTGCAGCCCAGACCTGTCGTGGCCAGAGTGGCCCCGGACCCAGCTGTGGCCAGATTGGGCCCAGGTGTGCCAGGTTGGCCCCAGGCGTGGGGGCCAGCCCAACCCCACTGCTGCAGCCCAGCCCAACCCCAGAGTGGCCCGGCCCCAGGCGTGGCCTGGTAGGCCCTCCCCCGACCTGGACCTGCTGGGGCCAGGGGAGGGGCACCTATCCTGCAGCCCCAGCCCCAGAGCTCCCGCAGCGGGGACAGGTGCCTCCCCCCCAAGCCCAGGTGCTGCTGCAGGAAGAGAATGCTGAGGGAAGTCCTCTTTCCCCGCAGTAGCCCTGGAGCACCCTCCTGCACCCCAAACCCTCACCCCCTGCACCCAGCCCTGAGCCCTTCATCCACAGCCCCACCCCAGAGCCCGCACCCCCAGACGGAACCCTTACCCCCTCGCACCCCAACCCTCTGCCCCAGCCTTGAGCCCCTCATCTCTGGCCCCACCCTAGATCCCACACTGCCAGTCAGAGCCACACACACCCCAACCCTCTGCCCCAGCCATGAGCCCATTCCCACAAGAACCCCTCGGCCCCACCCCCACCACACGAATTTTGTTATGTGCACCAATGTGAAGGTGATGTGTCATGGGTGGGAAAAATTAGAGGGAACACTAATTAGAGAGACACACAAAAATTAGAGAGACACACCTAGCTGCAGTTACACACAGGCTCTCTAACCACCAGCTTCCCAGCCTCCCCAGAGCAGTACCGTCATGCTCTGGTCAAATCTGGCCAGTATATGGGTTTAATACCCGGTCCACCTCTCCCTCAATGTGAAGAGAACAATGCACACTTGTGGTAACCAAGCAGAGATGTTCCCTAAGCACTCCAGTCAAAGCTCATTGGTTTAGATTAAAACAAAAACAAGTTTATTAACTACAAAAGATAGATTTAAGTGATCATAAGTGAGCAAACAGATCAAATCAGATTACCTAGCAAATAAACAAAAAACGCAAACTAAGCTTAATATACTAAATAGATTGGGTATGAATAGCAGAGTCTCACCCTAACTGATGGTACAGGCAGACTTGTAGATTCTTAAGGCACAAGCTACAATTGCTTTGTAGCTTGGAATCCCCAGGTGTTTCACACACAGGCTAGAAATCCCTTTAGCCTGTGTTCAGCACTTCTGCCAGTTCAGTCTTTGTTCCCCAGGTGTTTTTCAGGAATCCTCTTGTGTGGGGAGTGAAGAACCACACATGATGTCACTCCCTGCCTTATGTAGCTTTAGCACATGGTGGGAACACTGTGTTTCAAAACTCGGTTCCCAGACCAGTCTGTGGAAAAATACTGACATCCCAAGATGGAGTCCAGCATCATGTGGCCTGGTCACATGTCTTCATAGAGTCATAGTAGCCATTACTTACAGCCTGTCTGGAGTGTTCTCAGGAAGGCTTACCAAGTGGGAGATAAGCTTCTCCTAAGGCCTATTGTTTTTTCTAATGGTCCATTGCCTGAATAATCCCCACCCACTATCTAGACTGAAAGCATCTTGTCTAGCGGGCATTACCCAGGTGTAACTACATTTGAAGTACAAATACATAGTCAATATGCATAACTTCAGATACAAAAATCATACATGCATACAAATAGGATCATCATATTCATCAAATCATAACTTTTCCAATGACACCTCACATGACTTATCTTGCATAAAATACATCATAATTATGCTACAATCATATCATAATATCACTATCAAGAATATGGGGTGTAGTGTCACAGAGAGTACCATAAAAATGGGGAACATGGGTGTGGTTCCTCCTGGCACTGGGATAGAGAATATATATTAGTCATTTCTGTACTCTACATGCTTAGTTCTGTTTTGATTTTTGTGTCCTTTTGTGGTTTGTGGCTTTTTGGTGTGCTTTTTTAACTTTATAAAATGAAATAGAAGAGAATGTAAAAATGAGTAAAAATTACACTCTGAAAGTATCTTAATTTTTAACAAATTAGAGAACAAGCCATCATAGATGCACTGCTTTCTTTATGAGACAAAATTACAGACACATGAAAATGCACACTAGGTTAAGGAAGGCAGCTAAATACCTAATTATGTTGAAAATAAAATATCATGCTTATGAAGATGACAACCCTAAGCCTGCCCACTTGATTCTGTGATCTCATTTAGACCTGCAATAGATTTAAATGCTCTTACTGACCATGAGGTCAATATGGAAGTATTTGTAAGTATGCTCCCATTTATTCACACAATCGCCCATCTTATCTGAACAATACAGCTACAACTTTTCAAAATTTATTCCTAAATATATTTTTTTGAGTTCAATAAGTCCATTAAAAGGACAATATAATGCTCTTATGTGACTGTTAATCAGAAACATTTAGGAGATGTTTGTTTTCTATTTTAATTTTTCAGGGCTAATGATACTGGATTCCTCTCTTATAAAGAACATCTACCAGTAACTGAAATTGTTATCACGGATACAGACCGACCAAATTCTGAAGCAGCTTACAAGCTTGGACCTTTGCTTTGTCGGGGTGATAGTAAGTAACAACAGAAACTTTCAAGCTACAAATAATTCACTAGGTTTACCCACTGTGTGGTCAACTGTCTAAAAGGTATTTAAAGATCAACCAACTGTTCCTGGCTAATGTAATAGGAAATGAGGGAGAGAGTGACAGGATCTTCAAGCAGAGGTGTGCAAAAAACAGATTTTTCAGTTTGCTGGCAGTTCTGAAAATGTAAATAAAAAATAATTTTACATCTACATGCAAATGACAGTATTTGAAATTTTTGGAGAATCAAAAAGTAAATATATATACATATATTTCGGGTCCAATGAAATGTTTGGTTTTGACTTTTAACGTCTTTTTCATGTTTTTGAAATTTTTGAAAATAAAAATGAAGGAAATTTTGAAATGAAAAATAATTTCAACTTGAAAAATTGAAATTTTTCATTTACTATGTGTCAAAACTAAATGTTTCAAATTATTTTTAAAATGTTTCTTTTTCAAATGAACAAGTTGGTGAAATAGACATGAACTTGCAAAATGTTTTGGTGTTGCCAAATCTGCATTTTTTCACTTCAAAAATATTTCGTCTGAAAAATTTCACCTGGCTCTATCTTCAAGGAAGCAGGATGCATTTAAAATTAGGTATTATACATATGAGGAGGTAGATCAGAGGTAATGATGGATCTAGTTTGAATAGTTTGCATGAAGGCATTGTGACTCACGGGTTTTGTGTTATGATGTTCAATTTTTGGTTAAAGCATGCCTGTGCAGAGATGATTAAGATGTGCTACAGTGTCTTGGGAGAAATACACCACTTACTGGACATGCAGGCCACTAACTTACAACACTCCTTTTATCTGGTGTCTTCATATCATATTTTAAAGGACCTGAGATACTATGAGTACGTAGTTAAAATGGGCACTGGTGTGGCTGAGAAAATTGTGCTAAGGGATATTATGTTCCAAACTAGTACTACCAGGTCCTACACTAGGGTAGGATCAGTGAAATCTTTCTGTCTGGAGAATATTAAAGAGAATGAATCCAAAGATTGCTCTTTAACAATTGACAGGTTTCCGAGTAACAGCCGTGTTAGTCTGTATTCGCAAAAAGAAAAGGAGTACTTGTGGCACCTTAGAGACTAACCAATTTATTTGAGCATGAGCTTTCGTGAGCCACAGCTCACTTCATCGGATGCATACTGTGGAAAGTGTAGAAGATCTTTTATACACACAAAGCATGAAAAAATACCTCCCCCCACCCCACTCTCCTGCTGGCAATAGCTTATCTAAAGTGATCACTCTCCTTACAATGTGTATGATATCAAGTTGGGCCATTTCCAGCACAAATCCAGGTTTTCTCACCCCCCCCCCCCACACACACACAAACCCACTCTCCTGCTGGTAATAGCTTATCTAAAGTGACCACTCTCCTTACAATGTGTATGACTTGTTTTTTTTTTAACTTATTGAGTGCAAAGGGAATCCCAGCAATGATATTGGCCCATGGAAATGTTAGAATTGTCAGTAATAATGCAAGCAGGGCAGAAGTGTCAATAAATATTTCTGTTCTATTTTTGGGAAAAAGCCAAGTGATGCATTAATATCATATGATGATTGTGAAATACTTTTAACATCCTCCTTAGTTACTATTGGAATGGAAACAGCAGCTACTAAAGCTAGACATTTATAAATCAGCAGGTCCGGATAACTTGTGTGCTAGGGTTTTTGGAGCTCTCTGGACCATTGATATTAGTTTTCAATACATCTTGGAACACTGAGGAAGTTCCAGAGGACTGGAAGAAAGCTAGTACTGTGCATAGATCGTGGGCAAAATACTGGAACAGTTTATATGGGGCTCTGTTAATACAGAATTAAAGGAAGGTAATATAATTAATGCCAATTGTCACAGTCCTGGTCAAGCTCCCCCTGTGAGATACACACCGGGTTCCTGTGTTTGAATCCCAGTACTTGGACCTGAGTGATTTTGGCTTGCTGAGTCTGAGCAGAGTCCAGGCACTGCCTCTGCCTTTGTGTCTCCAGACACACTCTTGGGGTAGAGATCCTGTGTCTAGCATCCCCTTCTGAGAGCTGGGATACCACAGCCCAACTGTATAGGTCCTGAGATTAGTGTCAACTCTCCCAGACTCCCCAATAGCTTAAGTACACTCTTCCCAGAGTTCCAACTTTGTGGGCACTCTGGTTTGTTTTATCCCTTCAGATACATGTGATAGTGGAAGTAAAGACACAGAATTTTCACTGGGTTTCTTACACAATGACTTTTTACTTTAGACAGCACGAGCAATATACATATCTAGGCAAACTAAGATACACTTGCAAACAGATCCCTGCCTCAGTTTCCTCACTGTTCTTGAGCTTTCTTTGGGATTTGAGTGAGTGAGGATCCAGGACCTTCTCTGTGACTCCACTCCTTCTAGTTCCTGTAGGCATCAGCCATCCCATTATCCTGATGGACTCCCATTTGAATGGGAGCTATTAATGTTAATGTGTCTCCATTGTCTCTGTACTAGGAGAGATGGGACACCAGCCCTGATAACAAAAGGCTGACACCGCATCCACTGAAGCATTCAATGACACAGCAACTTCTTAAAATCAACCAAAATTCATAAATTATACAAAGACAGATCTTTCAAGTGTAGATTAGGATGAACCAAAATATGTCATACATTTGTGTCAATTTTACCAAATTGTTTCGGTTAAAAAAAAAGTGAAAACATTTTGTTTTGACATTTTTGAAAGAAAGTATTTTTTCTATTCAAAATTACTTTTCATTTTTGAAATTTATTTTAATTTTATATTTTAAAAAGTTTTTAAAAGCTCAAAAATTAAACAAATTTCTGGTTGAATGAAATATTTCATGTGACCTGAAAAGAATGTATTTTTCAACTTTTTGTTTAATTGATTTTTATTTATTTGTTTGCTTGGTATGGCCATGAACCAATAAATCAGAAATTTGCACAGCTTTATTCATTCCAAACAACATTTTGATCAAGAAACTAGAATAATACAAAATTAACAATGCACACATTATAAATGAATTACCTACTAGCTAAATCAGACTCAAAATATAATTGTAATTGGGGAATAATCATTAAACAGGTGTATTTCTAGTGGTGTCCCACAGGGAGTGGTTCTTTGCCCTACTCTATTTAACATTTTTAATCAATGATCTGGAAGAAAAGAGAAAAACATCACTGATAAAGAGTGAAAGAATAGTAAATAATGAGGCGAGGTCACTTCTTAGTGTATGCGCAACGCACCTCAAGTGGCATGTGGCCAGGATTCATCATCAAATTTGGTCTGCTGGTTGGATCACTGTCTTCCCTGGCTTGGGCCGGGTACTGATGTGGAGTGTGATGTGAACGCTGATCCATGCTCCTTAGGAGAGGTCACTGATACAGAACAATCTGGATCTTTTGGTAAGATGAGCACAGTCAAACAATGTGTGTTTTAATATGGCCAAATGTAAAGTTGTACACCCTAGAAAAAAATAATGTGGGCTATACTTACAGGATGTGGGGCTCTATCCTGCAAAGCAGTGACTGAAAAAGACTTGGGGATCATGGCTGATAATCAGCTGAACAAGAGTTCACTGTGCGATGCTTTGGTCAGAAGGGATAATGCAGTTTTTGGTAGCATAAACAGGGGAATCTTGAGTAGGAGAAGAGAGGTTATTTTACCTCTGTGTTTGGTACTGGTGCAACTCCTGCTGGAATACTGTGTCTAGTTCTGGTGTCCACAACTCAGGAAGGAGACTGCTAAATTAGACAGGGTTCAGAGAAGAGCCACAAGAATGATTACAGGATTGAAAAACATGCTTTATAGTGAAAGACTCAAGGAACTTGATCTGTTTACATAAAAAAAATAGAAGGTGAAGGGGTGATTTTATCATAATCTATAATTACCTTCATGCAGAATAGAAATTTGATAACATAGGTCTCACTAATCTAGCAAATAAATGTATAGTGAGATCACAGAATCATAGAATCATAGAATATCAGGGTTGGAAGGGACCTCAGGAGGTCATCTAGTCCAACCCCCTGCTCAAAGCAGGACCAATCCCCAATCAAATCATCCCAGCCAGGGCTTTGTCAAGTCTGACCTTAAAAACTTCTAAGGAAGGAGATTCTACCACCTCCCTAGGTAACGCATTCCAGTGTTTCACCACCGTCCTAGTGAAAAAGTTTTTCCTAATATCCAACTTAAACCTCCCCAACTGCAACTTGAGACCATTACTCCTTGTCCTGTCCTCTTCTACCACTGAGAATAGTCTAGAACCATCCTCTCTGGAACCATCTCTCAGGTAGTTGAAAGCAGCTATCAAATCCCCCCTCATTCTTCTCTTCCGCAGACTAAACAATCCCAGTTCCCTCAGCCTCTCCTCATAAGTCATGTGTTCCAGACCCCTAATTATTTTTGTTGCCCTTCGCTGGACTCTCTCCAATTTATCCACATCCTTCTTGTAGTGTGGGGCCCAAAACTGGACACAGTACTCCAGATGAGGCCTCACCAATGTCGAATAGAGGGGAACGATCACGTCCCTCGATCTGCTCGCTATGCCCCTACTTATACATCCCAAAATGCCATTGGCCTTCTTGGCAACAAGGGCACACTGCTGACTCATATCCAGCTTCTCGTCCACTGTAACCCCTAGGTCCTTTTCTGAAGAACTGCTGCCTAGCCATTCGGTCCCTAGTCTGTAGCTGTGCATTGGGTTCTTCCGTCCTAAGTGCAGGACCCTGCACTTATCCTTATTGAACCTCATCAGATTTCTTTTGGCCCAATCCTCCAATTTGTCTAGGTCCCTCTGTATCCTATCCCTGCCCTCCAGCGTATCTACCACTCCTCACAGTTTAGTATCATCCGCAAATTTGCTGAGAGTGCAATCCACACCATCCTCCAGATCATTTATGAAGATATTGAACAAAACCGGCCCCAGGACCGACCCCTGGAGCACTCCACTTGACACCGGCTGCCAACTAGACATGGAGCCATTGATCACTACCCGTTGAGCCCGACAATCTAGCCAACTTTCTACCCACCTTATAGTGCATTCATCCAGCCCATACTTCTTTAATTTGCTGACAAGAATACTGTGGGAGACCGTGTCAAAAGCTTTGCTAAAGTCAAGAAACAATACATCCACTGCTTTCCCTTCATCCACAGAACCAGTAATCTCATCATAGAAGGTGATTAGATTAGTCAGGCATGACCTACCCTTGGTGAATCCATGCTGACTGTTCCTGATCACTTTCCTCTCGTGTAAGTGCTTCAGGATTGATTCCTTGAGGACCTGCTCCATGATTTTTCTGGGGACTGAGGTGAGGCTGACTGGTCTGTAGTTCCCAGGATCCTCCTTCTTCCCTTTTTTAAAGATTGGCACTACATTAGCCTTTTTCCAGTCATCTGGGACTTCCCCCGTTCGCCACGAGTTTTCAAAGATCCAGTGACTGGAAGTTGAAGCTAGACAAATACAGACTAGAAATAAGTTGTACATTTTTTAACAGCAAGAGAAATTAATTGCTAGATTAACAAAGATAGTGATGGATTCTCCATCACTGGAAAATTTTAAATCAACATTGGATATTTTTCTTAAAGAAGTGCTCTAGTTCAAACAACAATTAATTCAGGAAAGTCTCATAGCCTATGTTATACAGTATGTCAGACTAGATAATCACAGTGGTCCCTTATGGTTTTATAATCTATGAATTTTATAATAAGCTGCCATACAGGGGAGCTAGAAGTATCGATACAGATGGGGCAGCTGTACTCACAAATTATCAAATGCAAACAGTTGCCAGATTTTGGAATGTTAGGAGGATCCATTCAGAAGAAGTAATTTGCAGAATTTTAGTAATTCTGCCTTCCACACTGCTCTACTGAGCAAATGAGATTTTTTCCATGTTGCATCATCAAAAGAAATGTTGGGTAAACGTGAAAAGAAACAGATGTGAATAAGACATGTAAGTAGTAGAGTTTGATTATTACCAGCACCACTACCGCCACCCCTAATTTTCCACAACAGGGAAAAATCATTTTTCTAATGTACTTTTACATAGGAGGCCACAATATGGCCACCTTAAGGGGAGATGGACCTCAGCTCCATATGTGACAAGATCAAGTTATGTCCCCAGGTGGAGAAAATAGTGAAGAGTATGTGACTGATCAGGCCCGGGATACATAAAACAGAGGCCTGTGGAGAAAGCTAAGAATGCCAAACTCGAGGCAAGAAGGCCTGGGAGTTACTGCTAAAAGAGCAGGAAAATGGGAGATGCTGTGCTCAGCTTAGGCCTGGGACAGAAGTGTTTGTGAACTGTGAAGAGAAGACAGATCCATAGGGACAAGGGGCTGGGCTCAGCCTTAGACTGGGACGAAGACTCTTTTTTGTTGTGAGTTCTGATTGGTTTATGCCACCTTGTTGGCATGATTTAATAAATTGAATCCTAGATTGGGAACCTTGTTTTGAATACCATTGGATGGGGGGCTGCAGAGGTTAAGATGCCCAATGGAAAGTGAAACTGAGACAAGGTACCACAAGGCCATGAGGGGGCACTTGGGAAGCAGTGACCACATCCACATAGAAACAATAGAAACAAAACCAGACTATCAGGCTAGAAGGCAAAATGGAGTGGACTAGACCAAAGAGCCCCTTCATCTATAGAGACAATGGGCTAAATCCTGCACGCCTTACTCATGCTGGTAGTTTCACTGAAGTCAGTTGGACTAGTGCTATAAGGCTTGGCAGGATCTTCAATTTTCAATAGGTACAGCTTTATAAAGTAATGATAATAATGTGCATGTAAACATGGTAAGGATCTGACTTTAGATGGAACACAAAGCTTCTGACTTAAGTGGGACCAGCATTTGGCTCTTATATACAGTAGTAGCATTGGGTGATCTCTGGGTACATTAGAAATGTTAATATATTAAGCTTCACTACACCCTTCTGAGATAGGACAGTATTATCTCCATTTTATACCTGGGGAAACTGGGATGGGGATTAAAATACCTTACTCATCATCACAAGGGAAATCTGTGGCATTTTCAAGAACAGAATCTAGATCTCCTGATTACCAGTTCTGTGCTTTAGCTAAACTTATCTATAAGAGATGGGTAAATTTTGTGCCATGCCAGGCAGAGTTTTGTCTTGCCTCCCCCAGCCCTAACACACACCCGCAGGAGACATCTACAGAAAACTATATTCTTTTTGCCAATTGATCTGTATTAAAAACTGTAAATTGTTTTCCACTGGAAGCTATTTGGTTTTGTTTACTTTTTTTCCTTCACTTTGATCCCCGCTGGAGTTTCACACATAGAGTGTGTGATACAGCACTTAAAAGTATCAACAGAGGAGCTGTTACAAATAAAAAAAAAATGTGTTCTGACATAAATATTAGACAGCTCCAATGACTTTTTACAACTAAGAAATTGTTGTGAAGGAGTCCTTTTTGATTAGCTTTGTAGCGTTCAAAACTACTAACTTGACTGCCATGTTTTCATTTTTCTTCCTGTCTTTTTATGTTTTATTTTAAAATTGGTAAGATAAAAGATGATTTGTTAATGAATGTTCTCTTTAATAAATCTCTGAAATCTTGAAAGCAAAGTATTATTTGCAATATGGATATGGGTGTTGTTTTATTTATAGCAAACAAGGCTGCCTTTCTTCTACTTTTTCTTTAGTTCTGTGGAGATTCAAGTCTTACCATCTCAAATAAAATGCTAAATATAGTTGATTTCCTTATTCCGTGGTGTTAGTCTCAGCTTACTACACAGGAGACTGTAGGCCAGATCCTCAAGTATTGTACACTGAAGTATCTCTTTTGCCACACCAATTTACAGCAGCTGAGGATCTGGCTCTATATATTTACTTCTAATAGGGGTCTTTTTGTGGCTATCCCTTTAATATCTTAATATTCTTAAATACTTTATGTATCTGTTTCAGGGTTGGGATAATGCAGTAAAAAGAAAAGAAAGATGGAGTAAGGGAGGAATAGGAAGAATTAAACTTTCAACTTTGGACTTCAGTGGCACTTTCCATATGAGGGTCTCAAAAACAGATCAGAGCTATCATAATCAAAGGAGAAGGGGAGTTTTCTACCTTTTACCTTAAAATGTTCTAATTCATTTGCCAAATGATGACCGAGTGGCAATTATCTAATCCCCCATACTAAACGCCCCATTGCCACTCAGATGCATATTCAAATGGTTCATTGGAGCTAATCACATAATTTCTATGATGGACAATTGTCCTTTTTTCCCTTCTAATTGCCAGCAACGTTTAACCCATTTTATATAAATTGCTAGTCTTCAATTTCCAACTGTGTTGAATTACTGGCAACAACTAGCCCATTATTTACTAAATAGCTAGTACATGCACTAATCATACTTGCAGCGAAGTTCAATATGACCTGAGACCATGAAAAAAAAAGAGACTAAAGGAAATGACTCCAGATATTAGGTCTTTTCTTCCATTTTTTTTCTTTCCCTCCCATGAGATTATGCAGGTTTTTGACTGCAGCTCAGGAGCCCACAACACAACTCAAGAGAGTCAGGTGAAAAGCGACTCTTTTACTCCCCCAGTCCTGGGCCATCTTTTAACTGCTCCTCTGATGTACATAACATTGGCCTGATTATTGCTGTAACTTATACTGCCAGGCAACGGCCCCACGCATCTATTATGCCATCTGGGGAGTGCCAGATTGCAGGTATGATCCTTTTCCCTTGCTGTGGCATCTACACCAGTCACAGGGAGTGGCTGGCACAATGCCACAATGTCAACGCTGTGCTACTGAAGGATCCCCCTACACTGTTGTATCCTGATGTTATTGTGGAAATGGTGCTTCTACAGATACTTCCACATTCTCAATAGGAACTGTGCAGGAAGAATACCTGGTGTGCACATAGGTGTAAAGAGTAATTAAATAATCTTGTAAGAAGAGATGTTGGGATTTTTTTCATTGCAATTATATTCCATCAAAAAGGCCCTTTTTGTAAAACCAAAATTTTCCACAAGTAAACTTCAATTTTATAGAAAAATTCCATTTTTCCATTGGGATGACAAATGACCATTCGGAAGGCCCTTGTCAATTTCATTTTCCGCCAGCAGTCAGAAAGTGAAATTGACAAAATCTTTTCAGGAGGGCTGCCAAAGCTGATTGCTCTCACTCTGTGCCTCCCCAGCTTTCAGAGTCTTTCTTCATCTCTCAGGCCAGAGAGGTTGGGCACCTGGGCTCTCTGCCTCTCCAGTTCCCAGAGACAGGGAGGCTGGATATCTGAGTTATCTGGCTGCTGTCCCTGGCGGAAAGGCTGTGTTCTAGTTGTCAGGATTAGCTGGAGTAGAGGACCTTCAACCAAAAAGACACACAGTTATATCCCAGATATGGGGTTAGCTCTTGATTGAATGTTGACTATGTACTGGAGAAGTGTCACTCTCCAAAGCCCTCAAAAGGCCCGATCTGCAGTACCCACATTTGAGGGGGAGAAAGCTAAATATGAGGTCAGATATAGTCACTCCACTACTTCACAGAGGAGGCAATGGATATAGCAGACAATAAGATTAACATGTAGAATTTCTCTTTAAGAGCAAAATTATTCCCTTCAAACTCGAATGCAGAGCCTGGGATGTGGTACCGATTCACACGCACGCACACCAACCCCCCTCCCCCCCCCCACACACAAACACCCCCTCCCCTCCCCAAAAAAATGTTGAAATCAGGGAGAGCTTTGTGAGGATCAGAACCCTGATTCAAATCCCACTGAAGTCAAAGGGAGTATTTTCGTTAACTTTCATGGGTTTGCATGATGCCCCTAAGGGCACAATGTGTTCTATAGATATATATTGCAGGTAAGAGAAAAGTTTAGAAAATTTGGATTTTTTTCAAAAATTCAGAGTGCTTGGAGCTAAAGTCATATTTTTGCATCTATTTCGTACTAAATCACAGCATTAGCAGGAAAATATGCACTGGCCTTGTTCAATTACATAAGAAGATATTGGATGCCTCATTTGATTTAGAAAGCAATATAGCTTATTAAAAAGATACATTTACATGTAAGAATTCAGTAATAAGAACAAGGTGTTTCTAATTGGGCCTCATGAATGTAGAGGACATCCCCATTAGATTTAGTTCTATTAGGGGTTTTAGATAGGCTTTTGAATAGTTGAGAGCAAAATTCAACAAATTATAATGAAATATCAGCTGATGGAAAAATAAGACCACTGGAATCTATGGATCTGACCTTGTAACCATTACTCAAGTCGTCACATTGACTTCAGTCGGACTACTCATGAGAGTAAGAAAGCAGTATGAGTCCCTAATATGTAATCAATTAAAGGGCAAAAAACTGTGGACACTAGTTAACTAGTTAACTACTTCCATAGAAATTAAGAGACTTATCCTACTGCTTTGAAGTAAGTGGAAGAACTCCCATTGCCTTCAACAACTGCAGGGTCCGGCCGTATGTTTATAAACTAAGTTTTTCTTCTTGATTATAAGTGACAATTCCACCCATGATCACACATGTAACATATTATAGCAGGGCTATGATCACAGTTCATATAAAATCACTGTTTACATGTTCTTCCAAGAGTAGAGATGCATAGTGACATACATTACAAACTGTTCCTTGCATTGGGTACTTTGCTTCATTAGTTGTAAAGGTTAAAACCATATTAAAACAATATTAGACATTGCTGTTTCATTTAATGTTTTGTTTTGCTGTAACCAGGGACGTTTTGGAATTCAGCCTCCTTCAATACTGAGGCCTCATATCTTCATTTCCCTACTTTCCATGGAGAACTCAGTGCAGATGTGTCATTTTTCTTTAAGACTACAGCTTCCTCTGGCATGTTTTTAGAGAACCTGGGGATTAAAGACTTCATAAGGATAGAGCTGCATTGTAAGTCATATTTAATAAACAGGTTTTGGTTTTTACTTTCATTTAGATTGTCAAAAATTAGCACTTTGTAATGCTGAATTCAAAGAGAGAGAACGTATTTTTCCATATTAGGCAACAGTATAATTGAATTGTCTTAGGTTAGAACGGTGTGACTTGGTGTAAAGTCAATGATAGCCTAGAGAGCCATGAAATACAGAAAACTTCAATAATATGCTCTTGTTTAGCATTTCAGAGCAGAACCTCAGATGCAATAATGACATTCTTGTGGTATGTTGATATTCCAAACTCAAGATGCTGATACTCCAGAACAATGAGGTGGTATAATGAGGTGGAAAATACACATCCAGATAGGAAAGCATTTGGATGAATACTAAGGCTATGTCTACACTACACAGTGTAGCCGCTGTTTGTCGACAGGAGAGAACTGTCCTGCTGACAAAAAACTTCCACCCCCAACAAGCAGTGTTAGTGTTGTCTCTCCTGCCAACAAAGCTCTGTTCACACCAGTGCTTGTCATCAACAAAACTTTTGTCTTTTTTTTGGGAGGGGGGTGTTTTTTAACACCTCTGAATGACAAAAGTTCTGTCTTTCACTTGCCAGTGTAGACAGAGCTTAAATAGGAGAAATTCAGCCACCCCTTCACACACAGAATCTATCCAGTTCTGCTGGAGATCATAAGATTCTTTAATCTCTTGTCATAAATACTTATATTCATACACACCTATTTCATGCCTACCTCCACCCATCACAATTCTCATAACTCTCCCTCAGACATACCCAGTTTGGTAAACGTCCATATTATTCAATGATGACTTGTGACTAGTGAAGCCAGAGGGAAGAATGTTAGTAGTGGAAGACCCATGATGAACTGGACCAGTTTTGACACAGAATGGCTTTTTATTTAAAAAAAAAATTATGCCACTATTGTGCAGGATTAAAAAAAAATATTTCTTCAATTTTGCCACCATCATCTACATACACCCATTAAGCAGTCTGCGCCCCAACATGCTCTGCCCACCCAGTGCTCCTACTGAGGAGCGGGGTCAGGGTGCAGGGGCTTGCCTCACTCCCCCTGCCTGCCCGGTGCTCCAGCCAGGGAGAGGGTCAGTGCATGGAGGCTTGCCACACTCTGCCTGCCCGGTGCTCCAGCCACTCTCTGTGCCACGACTCCACTCTCCAGCTGGAGCGCCAGGCAGGCAGAGTGAGGCAAGCCCCCATGCCGTGACCCCACTCCCTGGCTGAAGTGTGGGGTGGACGGAGCAGGGCAAGTCCCCGTGCCCTGACCCCATTTCCCATTTTAATATGAAACAGTCTTGAAACATCTGTCTTCTTGTGCCAAATACCATTTTTAAGCAAAACTGGCCATTAACTTCAAAGTGGAGTTCTGCTTAGACATTGATTTCAAGATATGGCTCCTTTTAATTACAAGGCAGACACTGGTAGCTCTTCTTTTAAACTCAGGTGTTTGTTTTGCTCTATGCAGGGTACTCAACAGTAGCCAAATTTTGTGCCAATTAACATTATATGCAACCTCATAGATTTCAATGGGATTCCATGTATGAGATGTAAGTCCATGCAAAGTTGGTCAAAGTGGATCTAAAGGTATTATAAAAAATTTCAAGGTAGTTTCAAATTTAAAAAGTGAAGAACTCTGATATCTTGATCCCATCTACATCCTAAAGGGTTTTAAAAAACTAGTGTTTTGTTTTAAATAGTGTTTGAAGTTTTTTAGTTTCCCTTTGCCCAGCTCTAAAGGCTTGTCTACAGTGGCAATTTACAGCACTGCAACTTTCTGCATCAGGGGTGTGAAAAAACACCCCCTGAGCGCAGCACGTTTCAGTGCTGTCAAGCACCAGTGTAGACAGGTCACCAGCGCTGGTAGCTACTCCCCTCGTGGAGGTGGTTTATTTAGATTGCTGGGAGAGCTCTCTCCCAGCGCTGCGCTACGGCCACACAAGGCATGTTAAAGCCCTGCCGCGGCGGTGCTTTAGTGTTACCAGTGTACACTAGCCCTTAATATTATTGCTTTCGCTCTAGAGCCCGAATCGGAGCCCATGGATGTCAATAGGAACCTTTTCATTGTCTTAAATTCTGGTCTAAATCTTTAGTTCTTTAATCAAATCCCCAGTAATTTAAATGTTTGGTAATTGTTTGATTAGGGATTACTACTTTTAATTTGATTTTATTACTATAAACTCTGTGTGTGTGTGTCTGTGTGTCTGTGGAGATGGAGATATATATATATATCTACACACACACACACACACACATACATATATTTTTGGGCTTTGAGTAAAGTTTAAATGAAAACAAATCTTTTCACAGAAAATCTTACAATTTTCTTACCAGTTCTAATGTTAATTTATAGTTTATTTCTGATCTTATTCATGCTAAAAGTAACCTTTGTTGACATGCCAAAGTTTTGGCTTGAACAAAATTAGTAGTTTCTCTTAAAGCAGCATATTAAAAGACCCACTGTATATCTCTCTTGCTGTCGAAATAACTGTAATTGTTTATGGAACCATAATCTTATAAGGACTGTCCCAAATCCACATAATGATCCAGATACGCAGAGAATATAAATTGGAACTACACTGATTTATGTAAGCAGAAGCTCTAGCCTGGTATCGTTCATTGGTGCCTCGGTTTGCAGTGGAAGCTTACATGAGTAGATACATGTGGCCATCCAGCTTCTATTGACATACATCTAAGGAGACTGCAGAGAGAGTTAGGTCAATATTAACATAAGTTATGCTCATGAAAGATGTCCAGTAATGCTGTTTACAGAGAGCAGTATAGTCGGAATTTACACTTCGGTATATCAGGAACTGACACAGCTATTTTTGGGGGGGGGGGCATAAAATTATCCCCTTAGTCCAAACTACACCCCTTTTTGAAGTTCCAATGTCTGTAAAAAGTAAGTCATAAGGAGCTAAGTACTCCTGAGAACAAAGTCAGAATCTTGCTATGTTTCAGCAAGACAAGACAAGCTCAAGACAAGAATCATGTGAGTTACTTTTTGGAAATAAAACTGTGCAAAAATTATAGTATGTTATAGCCCAAAGATAAGAAGTAAACTTTGGACATTTTACCAGGTGTTAGAATAGACTAGTACTTTCCATTTGCCCAGTACATGTGCTCTGTGAGCCAAAAATCTGTCTTTTAATGCCAGTGGGAGTTGCATGAACTTATCAGAAAATAGATTTTAGCCTACTGAGTGTGTAACTTGTTTTTGAAAAAAAAAATCAATGGTACTGGTAACTAAAATGTAAAGGTATCAATGACGGCCAATTAGCATGTTGGCAGGAAATGATTTTTATTTCCATTAAAACTAAAGAAACTAGCACAGTCACTGTTTCCCAACTAGCATACTTGCTATGAGGACATAACCTCAGTATTCATGCTGGAAACAAACTATTGCTCTCAATAGCTAGTGGTGTGAAGAGTGGACTTTTTTGAGGCCAGAATAGCCCTCTATAGCTGTGGAAGTTGTTTGTCCACAAAACAAATAATTGTACCATCCCATCATAACCAGAAGAAGAGAATAATAGGACAGGTCTTTTGAGGAAATAACCCTTCCTACCATTTAATGAATTTCTTTTTATGACCCAAGATTCTAAACTTTCTTATGTGTATGAGCTAACTGGAACAAACTGTTTCTTATGTATTGCTTCTAGCTCCCTCTGAAGTGACATTTTCATTTGATGTGGGAAATGGACCTTTTGAAGTTACAGTGCAATCACCCACTCCCTTAAATGACAACCAGTGGCACTATGTGAGGGCTGAAAGAAACATCAAAGAAGCATTGCTACAAGTGGATCAGCTTCCCCAAAGGACTCTCACTGCACCGTCTGATGGGCATATCCGATTGCAGCTCAACAGTCAGCTATTTGTAGGTGGGTGTCCCTTTCTTTCCTTATTATCTGCACGTGAGGGTAGAAGAATGGTAGGAACCAGTGGCTTTTAAATATGGTTAATATGGTGTGATGAAACCTTAATATAAAAGTGTGAGAAATGCAATATTTTCAGAGTCCACTTACAAAATTCAAGGCTTGAGCCTATAGTTCTTCCTCAGGCAAAATTCACATTGAATCTAATTGAACTCTTGCCTGAGTGGCAACTGTGGGATGTGGTCATCTGCCTTTTAACTAGCACTTTTAATAAAATACTTACGGTGAGGTTAATTAATATGCAAATCAGCTGGGGAGACTGTGATTTGGTCTTGCAAAACCAGTAGCAATTCAGATCTTTATTTAAATGACCATACTTTGGGGAAGGGATTTTGACTGAAAGATACTAGTATTGGCCATCTTCTACTTAATATATGGAAGAATTGCTGCTAACATATTTAAATTTATGTTTGAGAGTCTCTTTGAACATAGAAATACTATATAAGTGAAATTAAGTGATACAAGTTATATAAATATTAGTAACATCCACACAAAAATACACGGTATTATTTATTTGTTGTTTGTTGATAATGTAAGACTCATAATGCCTTGAAAAATGTAGTCTCGAAGACAGACACATATAAGACAAGAGGCATTGCGAGGTCCACACTAGAATGTTAACTTGTTTATTTGTTTGTTTATTACATACTGGGGAGGAGTTGACAATTAAACCACAGGGGATCAGGTGAAAGATACAAATATTAAAGGAGTGATTTCATTGAGGAGAGACTGGGGTTTAGTACACAGGGATTGGGATTTTATTCTACATCTAGAGAAGGCATGGAGATAGCAGTGGGATAATGAACTAAATGGGGTGCTGAGGCTGGCGTCTTTGGCAAAGCGTGGAGGCAGATGCAGTAAGAAAGGAGATCCAAGATGTGGGCCAGAGTGGAGTTGCCTTAAATGCACTTTAAACTTGAAAATAGTGAGCAAGTGGATTCAAAGGAAGAAACTGAAGGGGAGAATGCTATTTAATATAGTATGATAAGTGGCAGTGGTATCATTTCATATGGTCTTGCGATATAATTGGTGTGGCATAAACAGTTGAAATTAGGGCTGTTTGAATCCTGCTAGTTCTAGATTTTGAACCTATATTTAGAATTCGGTTCACAAGAGTTAGAAATGGTCTGATCTCAGGAGATTCTCTTGGAGGTTTGGACAGAAGGAGCCTAGCAGTTTCACATAAAGTATTCATGGGCTATACCTCTACACCAGCCTCAATATAGAGAGTTTTCCGACTGCTTCTGCACTGTAGAGGTCTTCTGCCCTCCTACACCTAACCCCAAAAGATCTGTTGTGGCCTAAGGGCAACAGGGCAAATAGATGGGGCTGGGAATAGTGAGCACCTTGACCCTCCCCCCCACCGTGCCCCTCCCTCCCCAGGTTTTTGCACTTGCTCAAAGTTCTGCAGGCTGTGTAGCTTGGGGAAATAGCCCAACAACTTTCAAGTCAAGGTCCCAGACTAAATCAGTATGGCTGCTGCTGGAGTGGTCTGGAGCATTGCTTCAGATACATGGTTGCAACCAGGTCGCCTTTCCATTTAGATGTAGGGGCAGCCAGGCCAAATTTCAGTTAGTGGCATTACCACATGGGTCACAACACCATTGAAATTTGGCTCAGCCGCCCCTGCACCCAGATGCCCAGGTGCCTGAGCCAAATGGTATTGCAATCTGGCACATAGGAAGTCTGTCCCTGTACGGTGGAATGCATGGGAGTCTGATGAGAACTTGATTCCTTAGGGCACTGGCTCAGGACCTGCATGGGTAAGAGATAGGGAAGACTCCCAAAGGTACCTGTTGTGGGGGTGGGGTGAATGCCCTCGATCATGTGACACCACCAGATCTGGACTATGGCAGGAGTATGCTAGGCTAGGTTGAGAGCTTACTAACGAGGCTCTATCCTGCTATCCTTTGATCCCTAGTCCCTTAGCAAGAGGTTGGGGGCTAACTCAGGGAGAACAGGGATTTAAAAAGCCAGATCCTAAACAACCAGAGGAGCTAGTAAAAAGGAGCGGCAAATAGGGAGTTTTTGGGCCCTGACTGAGCTGGCCATACCTGTGATCAGCTACTCCTTCAGCTGCTCTCACTCCTTTTATCGCAGCCACAGCCCTCTCCAGGGCTGCTTTTAATCCCTGTTCTGCTGAAGTGGGGCAGTCGCTACAGGGTGTATGAGAGACAGATACACCCAACAAATATACTCTAAGTAACGAGATACTACCTCACCCACGTTCTCTCTACATGACAAAATGGCAGATGAAATTCAATGTTAATAGGTGCAAAGTACTGCATATTGGAAAAAAATAATCCCAAATATACATACAAAATGATAGTGTCTAAATTCGCTGTTACCACTCAAAAAAAGGAGACCTTAGAGTTATTGTGGATAGTTCTCTGAGAATGTCCACTCAATGTAGAGCATCAGTCAAAAAGGTAATGGAACGTTAGGAACCATTTGGAAAGGGATAGATAATAAAATAGAAAATATCATAGTGCTACCATATGAATCATTTGTATTCCCACACCTTGAGTACAGCCTGCCGTTCTGGTTACCCCATCTCAAAAATGGTATACTGGAATTGGAAAAGGTGCAGAGAAGGGCAATGAAAATGGTCAGGAGAATGGAACAGCTTCCACGTGAGGAGAGATTAAAAAAGACTAGGACTGTTCATCTTAGAAAAGAGATGACTAAGCGGGAATATGATAGAGGTCTAAAAAATCATGAATAGTGTGGAGAAAATAAATAGCAAAGTGTTATTTACCCCTTCACATAACACGAGAACTAGAGATCACCCGATGAAATCAATAGGCAGCAGGGTTAAAACAAACATAAGGAACTATTTCTTCACACAACGCAGAGTCAGCCTGTGGAACTCATTGCCAGAGATTGTTGTGAAAAGCAAAACATATAACTGGGTTCATAAAAGAATGAGAAAAGTTCATAGAGGATAGGTCTCCTGTACATATACTGGTGAAATTTAAGAGAACCAACCTAAGAAGTGCAACTTCTTTTCTGAATTGTTCGTTACTTAATACAAATGAAACTCTTCCTTGTAAGACATGAATCTTGTCCTCCTGAAGAGGCACATACTGATAATGAATCCCTGATAACTCATGCCACTGTAAGATTGGTAGATTGGTAACCAGTATTTTTCACTGTTTAAATACCTGTTTATGCCAGTGCCAGTCAATGTCACTGTTCAGCAATTCACTTATGAGCTTATTGACCTTTGAGGGGAGAGATCTGTAATTAATTTAGCCAGATAGTTTCTCACCT
The DNA here is from genome assembly GCF_965152275.1 of Natator depressus. NCBI lineage: Eukaryota > Metazoa > Chordata > Testudines > Cheloniidae > Natator > Natator depressus. The sequence goes on from NC_134238.1 coordinate 85,445,570, forward strand.
GCATAAATGTCTTTAGACCCATCTCATATTGTGGGGTAAGCAGGTCAAAAAATGTTTTTTTTTTAAATCTGAATAAACAGTCTGGCTTGCTTTATTCAAATTAGGTCTAACATATGGATAACTTCTGTTATAACAGCATTTAATTTTTTTCAGTTACAGTGTAAGATGTCTTATTAATTATTATTATTATTTTTATTATTGCTCTGTGAAAAAATTGCTGATTCCTTTTGTTTTAGGTCCTTTGGGTCAAATGGAAACATCATCCTTATACTTGCAGTCCCTCAAAGATTTTTGCATTTACTCTTTGGAGCAGAAGTCTACAAAGTGGCATTTGCTTAAATTTATAATATCCAAATGGTATAGCAAAAGTTTGAGGGAATATGAATGGTTTATTAGAGCTTGACCAATCTGAAACTTTACTTGCCCAAATGCTTTTCCCACATCTGATACAGTGAATGTTTGTGCTTCAGAAAATTTTGTTGACACTCATTAATTACCTTTAGCTAATGTCTATGTTTTGTGGCTTTAAATATATCATATGTCTCAATGTGAATCTGTAATTTATTTTGCTTTACAGTTAACTCAGTCTGTAGGTTACTGTAACTTTTCAACCACTCCCAGCTTATTCATATGATCAGGTTGATTTTTTTAAAATTATTTTCTGTTAATTGGTAGATTAAATAACATTTTTCTTTGGGGAGGGATAATCAAACTTTTTTATTTGTTTATTTGTATTAACTGTACAATCTGTCATTACTTTTTGAACCTGTATAGGCCAGTGAAAACATCTAGTTAACAGTGGATATCAGAGGTTTAAGAATGGCATTAGCAGAGGCAATCCTTATTAATGTATCACCTTATTTGCATAGTAACTGTCATAATTACCCATGAGTCATCTTCTTGTGTATTAAAATTGTAATCTCAGAGTAGAAACATTATCCTTTATTTGTTTGTAAAGTACATACACTTTGGATAGTATATAAATAACAAGCATTCAAATTAGTGTTGCACTAGTGTTACATATTTGATGTAGTATTGTAGTATATAACATTAGAAAGTCATAAAACCAGTATATAGGTAAGAGATATCTTTCCGGATACTATAAAGTTTAATTCATACTTAAGGCCTTTTTTTGTATTTGTTTCTCATATGCATTGAGTAGAGTTGTTGACGAAATTTCAACTAAAGTTTTCCTCCAAATTTCTAACTGTGATGGGAGAAAACCCTAATAACTTTGTAAAAATAATTCACACCCCAAAAAAAAAATTGTGTGTGTGCAGCTCTTGTTATAAATAGCTCATTAGCTAAAACCCACATCTGTACCATGCTGCTTTATGGACGCTTAAAATCAAGCTTTTCCACTAAAGCTCCAAAATTCTTCAAAGGAGGAAGTAAATATGTTCTTAGAATCATTTGAGAAAAATTGGATCTAGGATTTTAACTAAAAATAAAATTGGAAATGCATAACAATTGCAGACGATATTGGACTTGTATGGTACTTGCTGTCTTTGCTTTTTAAAGGAAGCTAATTCTAGATGCATGTTAAACCAGCAATTAACAATCGGCAAGTATTGTTCTCACAGGAATTGTAGATTGCCTCATGTCTCTGAATACCATAATGAATAAGATGTTAGCTGTCAGGAGACATACCATTCAGAAACAATGTCAATCAAATATGAGACCACAAAGGAAGATTTGTAAGTAAGATCAAAGGACTAAAAACCACAGTAGCCAGGTTTCTCTTAGGCTTTTTTTCCCCTCTTTTTTCAGCTGTAGCTGAGAATGCTAAAGACTGTGTTTATCTGTTAAAGCTCTAGCCGCACTGACAACTGAATATTTATGTTGACATAAAAGACTGCTGACTGAAGGCTTTCAGTAACTAAATATTTAGATGGATCCACTGATAGAAACAAAGGGCTGAGTTCTAATAGTGCTCCTTGCTTAGTAAGCCCACTGAAGTCAATGGTATTTTTATATATGGAAAAAATAGAGGATTGGGCATTAAAATAGTGGCTATATTCCACTTGAAAAGCTTATTAGCAGGAAAGTAAGACTGTCATGATAATGGAAAATAGATGGAAAGCCCAAGTCCAATGGATGTAACCTAGCTCCTCTCACTGCACTATCTGGGCTGTAGAGGGAGAAGTTGTTTTAGCCACCTTCATACCTTCCCTATTCTGGGGCTAGCTGGGAACCACTTCAGCTCCTAGCACAAGTTAGAACAGCCTCAGAACTACCCTTACTTTTACCTGGCTGCCTGTAGCCCCAAAGGGGCCATTCTGTCAGCCAGGAATAGCCAGAGGCACTCCAAACTCCTTTTGCCAGGGAAAGCACCTTGCATGCCATCTGTACTAGAGGAATTCCTCAGGGGCCAGATTCTCTGGCTTTATGGCTCTTTGCACCATATAGTGTGTTCAGTGCTCCACATAAAGATGATCTCTGCTCCAAAGAGTTTACAGTCTTAAGGACAAACATAGAAACACAGAGGACACAGAGAAATCTAAAGAGAAGAGCAAATTATCTATCTATAGTATGTATATGACCCCCACACCTAAGGACCTCACAGTCTTTAATGTATTCATACCCACAACACCTTTGCGAGGTACGGAAGTACTCCCCCCATTTTATAGTTGGAGAACTGAGCCACTGAGAATCTAAGTGATTTGTTCAAAGTCACACAGGAAGTCTGCAGCAGAGCAGGGAATTGATTTTGGGTCTGCCAGGTCCCAGGCTGGGGCCCATACTTCCTGTCCTCACATAGAGGTGTTGTCGATTGTTTTTTTGGGTTTTTTTTTAATCTAATGCCCACATATTCCTCTTCTGTGAATTAAAACACTGTACCTTTGCTTGGTATCTTTTATTGTGCAAAATCTTTTCCTTCAATAAAAAGCTTCAAGAGTTTGTTGTAATTACTTGACAAAAACAAAAATCAAGATATACATTCAGAGTTACTTATAAATATTTGCACATGCATAGACCATAATGGAATGTTTGGGGCTGTAAAACATAGAGGCTGTTACGCATCCATTCTTTTTAATTTAAAAAGCTCATATGGATTTATTTCAGGTGGAACAGCATCCAGGCAGAAAGGATTTCTAGGATGTATTCGTTCTTTGCAGTTAAATGGAATAGCCCTGGACCTGGAAGAGAGAGCAAAAATAACTCCAGGAGTTGAACCAGGTTGTCCTGGACATTGTAGCAGCTACGGTAACCTGTGTCACAATGGAGGAAAATGTAGAGAGAAATACAATGGATTCTCTTGTGACTGCACTTTCTCTGCTTACACTGGGCCATTCTGTAAGAAAGGCAAGCATAAATAGTAAATCTGTCACATGTGGAAGCATGTAACTACTGAGTATTGATTATAAAATGATCTCTTCTGGCATTATGAATAATTGAAAATGATAATCCTTGCAAACTATCCCAACTCATACAATCTGGAGCAAGCTCTATGCCACTATCTGAAGAGATATGTCTATACACTTCAAACTTCTATTTGCAAAAATGTCTTTTTAATTCACCTTTATTTAATGTAGAAAAATATGCTTTCAGCTGTATTTCTGCAGAGCCAGTGAATAGTTCACTTAAACCCTGTTTTGGGTCTCCAAAGGATTATATTCAGTATGTACTTTTTAAAGCTGATACTCACATTACTTGAGAGCATCAGTAACCTTCCCTGCTTGATGCATCTCTGCTATTAGAATAAAAAATTACAACTGCTAGCTGTGGTAATGCCTTTTGCTTATGCGAAGAGGGCTTAGAAAACTGTTTGTCTGCACCTTCCAGATAATGAACCAGAGAACTTCAAAAGGAAGTCTAAATAGTTTAGCCAGGTAATCTTGGTAAATGATGAAAGTAGGGCATGTGGGCATTTTATTCTAGGGTGCTTTTTTGAGGGGCGTGGGGGGAGGGAAGGAGTTGTGTGTTAAAGACGCCGTCACATTTTTCAGTGTTTCTGGTTTCCTTTTATAAGATTATAGTTAGGGAATGTATTTTTAAGGTCAGTCAACAAACTACTTAATTTCTGTCCTCCAAATCCAAATTTCAGAAAGGGTGTTAAATATGGGTGGGAAGAAGGGGAAGGTCTAATTATGTTTTTTTCCTGAAGGAGAGAGCTAAATGGCTCCCATTGCATGTAGATCCAGGGAATATGAATGGGCCCACAATTGTTCACATTTTCCATTCATTGTGGCATTGATGGTCAATTAGAAGGCCACAGATTTGATTTTTTAAAAATAAAATAATCCAAATAATACTTCTGTTATTTTTTTCATAATCCTATTAGCCAGCTAAAAATGAAGGGCCTGTTCCCACAAGGTGTTGAGTGTCTCCTGCAAAGTTCTGAGTGACCTCAACTCCCATCATTATCAGTGATCACACTCACTTTCACAGGATCAGGCCAAAGAAGCAGAAATGGAGCTCCATGTGCGCCTCCCACTCCTATTATTTGGGATCCAATACATCCTCACAAACACACCTAGCAGTAAAGGAGTCACATATACTCAGAAACTGCAAAGGTAGTGGATAGAACCCAATTTTGAGAAATTATCTGCTTTTACATGTACCTTCAGTATATGGTAAATTTATTTCTTAATAGTAAGAGTTGTAAAGCCGAAATTTCTATTGCATTATTTCACCTGATGTTTCATTTATTTTTATTTTTTAAATAACTTCCCAAAATATGGCACCTAACTATTAATAAGTTCTTAAACGGGAGAAATAATACACTGTAAAAGGAAATATGAACTTTTTAGCAAAATCCATTTTAAATAATTATGACAAAGAAAGACATCTGAGATCCAGTCCTGTGAAGTCCATGGAAGTACACAGTAGTAATTAGGTTTGCAAGATAAGGCTCTTTATCCTGGTTTAGGATTTTAAACCTCACTGATTGAGAAGTTTTAAACGAAACAAGGTAACATTAGCCTGTATACCATAGGGACTAATTCTATGCTGCACCTGGAAGCACTGGATGATCTACAGTAATAGGCTTTCTTAATCTCCAGACTATATCAAAAGTACCGTGGACCAGGTCACTTTACTCTTATGGGTCATGGTACTTTCCAAAATGTCTCTGAGGTCTGAGGGCTATGTGGAAAAGAGAAGATAGCTCCAATCTGTGTTATCTGTACCAGGTAATTTCTACAGGGATTGAAGGGGGACATTCTGTGCCCCATCCTATCCATTCTGCCCCCTCCTCCAACATCAAATCCTAAATCAGAGAGCACCCTACACACAGTCTGAAGGAGGGCAGGATAGTACAGCAGAAGTGGTTGAACACCCACACTTTCACAAGGAAGGGGAAATCTGTGTGTAGAGGGTCCCCTCTATGTGTGGATTGGTTGCAGAGAGGGCAATCCTGGCCCATATTCTTATCTACCATGCTGATCAACAGTGCTACAGATACTTCTTTTCCAGTTTAATCATAGTAGCTATGAATATTTTAAAAATCCTTTCTGTACAAAAAGAAAATCCTTAATATTTGATTGCAGGATGTTAACAAAACTGAATTACATGTTGTTTCAGAGATTTCTGCCTATTTTGGAGCTGGCACCTCAGTGATGTACAATTTTCAAGAATATTACACCTTAGCTAAAAATTCCAGTTCTCATGCTTCTTCTTTCTACGCTGACATGACTCTGATCAGGGAGGTGATTACGTTTACCTTTCGGACAACACGGACCCCAAGCTTACTGCTTTATGTGAGCTCCTTCTACAAGGAGTATCTCTCAGTTATTCTTGCCAAAAACGGTGAGTGTTCAACAACAGCAACAAAACCAAATGAATAAAATTACAACTGAATTTCAGAGCTATTGTAACAACTTAGAATTTCTTCTGATTCTCAGACCTGACTCCCAACCAAAGGATGTTTTTCCCATTGTCACTTTCTTTAGGTGCAAGATTTATTTTTCAGCAAAGCCAAAAAATAAATGCTTTCCCCATGAAAAATTATTGCAGCAATACATGATTTAAATGATTTCTTCTTCCAGTATTTGTTTAATCCATGTAGGAAATAAGTATTTGTTTGATTAATGCTGGAAACCCTTTGGTAATATATAAAAATATCCTAAATTAAATTCTTTGCTTATCTTGACATAAACTGTCTGGTTAGGCTTGACAGATGTTTACTATAACATTCTTCCAAAGCATAGAAACACGTAGTTTTACGATAATCAATATTACAATGTATTTATCTTAACTTCATATTATGCCATGCTAGACCCAAGGCATTTTTGCAAGCTAATACAGTTGGCCAAATATACTTTTGGCCAAAATGGACATAAGTTAGTTGAAGTCAGTGGAGCTGTGCCCATTTAGGCCAGCAGTTAATTTTGTCCAGTATCCTTGTTTTCAAATCTTTTCTCTAGTTTTCCTAATTCTAAGTATTTTGTCTGCCTTACACAATACATTGGTTAATGTTATACCACTGCCCTTCAGTGAATAGATACATTAGACCTGCTCAGGTGTTTGGGACTTGTATTGCTTTCTGTTGGATAAAAAGCCCTACTTCTACAGCTAATAGAGGTTCTCCAGCTCAAATGATGTGTAGGTCTGTGTTCTGAAGCATAAGGTCCTAAGCTCTGTCACTTCTTAAAACCACTATGCTCAGAACATTTGATAAACAGGAACAGAGCTATTACACTGATCGCAGTGTAGGAGAATATCATGATTTTATTCCTGGTCTTACCAAATGATAAATCACTATGAGTTTTAGAGGCTGTAAAGCAGTTATTGGTTCATGAACCGTGCTAGATATTATGGCAGGGTGGGAAAACTTTTTGGCCCGACGGCCATATCTGTGTGGGGAAATTGTATGTAGGGCCATGAATGTAGGACTGGGGCAAGAGGTTGGGGTGCAGGAGGGAGTGAGGGGTGTGGGAGGCAATGTGGTGTGCAGCAAGGGGCTCAGGGCAAGGGGTTGGAGTGTAGGAGGGGTGCAGGGTGCAGGAGGAGGCTCAGGGCATGGGGTTGGTGCAGGAGGGGTGCAGCAGGGGGCTTTGGTCAGAGTTGGGGGCTCAGGGCAGGGGGTTGGGGTGCAGCAGGGACTGCGGAGTGCAGGAGGAGGCTCAGGGCAGGGGGTTGGGGTGCAGGAGGGGTGCAGCAGCAGGCTCAAGGCAGGGGGCTAGGGGGCTCAGGGCACGGGGTTGGGGTGCGGGGTGCAGGAGGGGTTCAGGGTACAGGCTCTGGCCCTGCGCCGCTTACCTCAAGCGGCTCCAGGGTGACAGCGGTGCGCAGCGGGGCTAAGGCAGGCTCCCTGCCTGCCCTAGGTCCGTGCTGCTCCCAGAAGTGGCCAGCATGTCCAGCAGTGGCACCTGGGGCTGGGGTGTGGCAGGTGGCTCCGCCACCTGCTGCCCTCACCTGCGGGTACCACCCCTGAAGCTCTCATTGGTCGTGGTTCCCAGCCAATAGGAGCAGCGGGGGGCAGTGCCTACAGGCAAGGGCAGTGCATGGAGCCCTCTGGCCCCCCTGCGCCTAGGGGCTGTAAGGACATGGTACCAACTGCTTCCGGGAACAGCGTGGGGCCAGGGCAGGCAGGGAGCCTGCCTTAGCCCCACTGTGCCATGGGGCTGGCAATCCCGTGGGCCAGATTGAAAGTCCTGATGGACCAGATCTGTCCTGCGGGCCGTAGTTTTCTCTCCCCTGTATTATGGCTTATATTTGGGGCACCACTGTTGATATGAACTGCAACATTAACTCTTTTATGAGGCTACATAGTGGAAATTTGCTGTGCACTGGCATATCTTAACTTTGTAATCCCGACCAACCATTGTTTCCAGTCATTGTTTCTATTTCTTTCTTTCTTTCATTTCATGTTTGTATTTGTCTGTTATTTAAGCTGTTCCTTTAAGTTAATCAGACATTTGTACAATTTTTCATATTATGCATGTCTCAAAAGAGGAAGTATTGTATTTATGATCTACACTAGCTATTTTGTACATACCTTAGTTCTGAAACTAAAATATCTTACTCCATCCCTTCAGGAAGTTTACAGATTAGGTACAAGCTAGATAGCCATCAAGATCCGGATGTCTTTAGCATCAGTGTCAAAAGCATGGCTGACGGGCTGCTTCACCATGTCAAGATTAACAGGGAGGAGGAAATGCTCTTTGTAGAGGTAATTCAGTTAAGCGAAAAAGTGGGTTGTCATCAAATGGAACAAGACCCAAAGCAAAATGAAATAAATAAATGCAATAAAAGGAGTACCTCTAACATAAATTGTAATTTACTATCTCAAGGAAATAAAGCAAAACATGACAGACTCTTGCTGAAAAGTGAGAGTCTAGGCTAAACGATCCCTTTGACATTCACCTTGTCTGTTTTAAAAGGTCACTTCCACCTTTTCATTTCATTTCAGTCGGCAATGAAATATTTTCTAGTTCAACCTAGATTGTGTGAATGTGGAAAACTCAACTAATTGCCCCAACAGATAAAAGTTGTCAATTGTTTTGTTTATTTTAATGAGGGTACAAGAGAGCAGTACTAATGCACTGTAGCAATTTAACAATAATTTAAAACAAAGTTTTTGGTCTGGTTTTCAAAGATGAGTACCTGAACCCCTTATTTTCTTATTTGCTCAGCACTTGCTTTAGGACTAGGGAAAAACTTGCTAGGAAAATGTGTTTGTATCTACATTGATTCATGGTTTCTAGGGAAACTGGAAGATTAGCTAACACAATTCGTATTTGTAGAAACTGGCATTGGAAAAAGGCCCTATTGTAAAATAAATGTTGATGATTCTGAACGTTACAAATCAAATAATATATTTGGATAAGAACTGAATGATGCACTTATGCACTGTCACCAGCATTTCAAGGCAAGCAATTTATGTAATGGCTCTGGGAGCACAGCATTCACTGCATAACATTTAATTGTTTCATGTTTAAAGTTTCATTCTGAGATAAGTGAGAGCTTTTATTTTTTTAAAAAAAGCCTTATGCATCTCTTCACAGGACTTACCAATTATATTCTGCCTATAGATGAATACAAAGGCGTTATGTAAATGGTTTAGAAAAAGGAGAATTGTATACTAAGGTGGGAATGCTTAAATGTATCTCAGCCATAATCATAGTGTTCTGAAGATGTTATACCATGTTGTTTATAAAATTATCTGCCTTTTAATGGCTGATTCACTTTTTAGTATTGCTATCCTAACCTTTATGGTATGAATGACAAGTTGTTCTTTTCTCCTCTTTTTCTTTCACCTTTTCTCATTCTCTCCGCTACCTACACATCCCAACTGAATTCTTTTCCATTATGCTACTTCTGTTTCTCACTGAACAATTTTGCAGATTAACCAGAATGAAAGGATGCAATTCGTTCTGTCTTCAGGTACAGAATTCAATGCAATCAAATCCCTTGTACTTGGCAAGATTTTAGGTAAGTAGAACACCACACATTTTTTTCTGAAACATGGATCAAAATGTCATCATGCCACATAAAAAATAATAGCCCTAATCTTATTGAGAGACATTCATTGTCTTAGATTTAATTAGACAGTGAGTGACAATCAATGTAGAAACTTCAAAGTGCACGTATAATTGTGGGTAAGTGCGTCTTGAGAGATGAGCAAGTGGATTCCATTAAAAATAATTTCACACTTATCTCTCTCATTTTGCAATCAAGCATAATGAAACATGGCATTTTTCTTACACTCTTGGAAAATGAAATCATGATCAAATCGTATGTATAGACCCAGGATTAATCAGTAATTAGTTGATGTGTCAGAGACTCTTCCTTTAATTTGATTTTGAACAATGCAGCTAGGGTTAAGGTGTTGTAAAATAAAATGTGCAGTGTTGGGTTTTTTTAAATTAATTAAGTTATGGAGAGTGACCAAGTTATTCATCCAGTAGTGACTTATAGCTACCTTATAGTCAATAGCTGCCTGTTATTTTTCTCTGTAATAATGTTCTAGGTGGAATTTACCTAACCCCAGTTGCCATTCTTATTATCGCTGTCAGTTATGTTTAATTAAAGAAGCTAGGAAGGATGATAACAATTCTCAAAGATAGTCTTTTTTTCGTATTATTTGTTATGAGACCAGATTGACAGAGAAAGGGGTGGGAGTGGGAAGAATTTGAAGGGAACGCTATTTCCTTTGTTAGTAAAGTGGTTAGAATACTGAATGTTGTTATATCTCATTATCATGAGATGTTTAGTTTTGTACATGTCTTTCTCTTCCAGCAATTTTCGACACAAGAATGTGGAAACAGAACTGTTTAGTAAATAACACCACTTTGACCTTTTTCATTGTTTTGTGATTAACTCAAAATGTCCATCCTCCAATATTTACAAACTCATTCTTTTAGAAATTAATGTTGAAATGTATCTGTTTGCTTAAAATTATCATTGTGTGGAATGCAAGTATGGCTGATCCTAAATCAAGAAACTTGTAACATTTTTACAGATCAGGAATTGAGTTTTCACCTCAGATTGCTATATTACTCCTGAGGGAATTCTGCACCAAAAAGTAAATACAATTTTTTAAAACATTTCTGCACACAATATTTTTAAATTCTGCGAATTTTATTTGTCAAAAAATAAATGTGGCATGCTCCAGCACAGGCCACTGGCTGCACAGAGGTGGGAAATCACCCTGCAGACCTCCCCTGGAACAGGGACTCAGCAGCGAGGCTGCATGTGACCCTGACACAGCACAAGGGCTGGGCCTGCCTCAGAAACACGCCAGGCCCTGTCCTAAATTCCAGGTGCACCAGGTATGGGTAGGCAGGCTCATCCCAGCAGGATCCAAGTGTGGAGGAGATTAGTGTGTGTGTGTGGGGGGGGATCCAGGTGTGGGGTGAGAGGGTTTTCTTAGGGTTGCCAACTTTTGTTGGACAAATTATTGGTGATTTCATCCCATGACATAATCTTTGATAAAAGATTAATCTTTAATTCCAGGAGACTCCAGGACAATCCTGGAGGGTTGGCAACCCAAGGTTCTGTGTGGGGCAGTCTGTGTGCAAGCATCTCATTGGGGATCTGGATGCACAGGGGTTCTGGGTGCAGGGGTAATGGGACTCCGCAGGGGCATCCAGGTGGAGGTAGTTGGGGCTCAGCATGGGGGGGGTCTGGGTGTGGGGGGGGATCAGCAGGGTGGTCCAGGTGCAGGCTTGGGGGGACTCGTTAGTGTGGGGGTTCAATGGGCCTGCTTAATGGGGGAGCCCCAGATGCTGCTGCTGCTAAGGGGATGCCACATGCCAGACTCCCGCTCTCCCCATTCCTCTACCCTATTTTCTTCTTCATCCCATCCCACTGCCCCATCCTCTCCCCAGTGCTCCATCCCCCCTTCCTCTCCCCACTGTCCCCTGCCCCATACCTCTCCCTTCACTCCCACATCCCCTTCTCCCTGCCCTATCCCATCCCCCTTCATTCCCCACTGTCTCTTCCCTCCATCCCACCCCGCCCCCCTTGCCCTGCCCCACGCGGGCACTCACCCTTGTATAGAAAACAGGATGGTGCCCAGCACACATAGAAGAAGACTGGCACTAGGACCCAGGAGGCAATGTGCAGCTACAGAGTCAACGAGCCCAGCGGCACCCTCCCTCACCTGGGCAGCTCTTCACTCTCAGAATAAGTGGGTAGTGGTACATGACCTCACATGTCCCCCCCATGCCTCTGTTTGCCTTCTACCCCATCTGCACCCATGGGCACCTCCAGCCCTTCCCACCCCCATGATTTGCCTCTCTGCTGGCTTCTCTGGGCTGGAAATGACGCGCCTGCACTGCTGGAGAAGGATGCGTGACCACTCTTGAGGCTTTCCTTTGCTTCCCTGCAGCAAATGATGAGAAAGCAAAGAAATCTGCTTAGGGCATGAATTCTGAGCACACACTGTGGTGCAGAATTCCCCCATGAATAGTATATGGGATATATTTACTTTATATTCCTTCTATAGGTTTATAGGTACACTTTCTGTGTTTTATACATTACCTCCCCATAAACAGAAGTTTTAAAAAGTGTTTCTTAACACAGTTTTACAAGGCTTAGTTTAAAGGTACTTTACTGCCTAGTGTCTAATGTGCTCCTTGTGGTACAGTACATTTGGGAATAACATCACAGCTTTGGTAAATCAGTAGTTCTGGAATAGTAACAGGTCCAGAAATACTGTCTGAGGATGAAGATGGAATACAAACTATAAGTTCCACTGAGAGGTAAAGCCTGGATCTCAAAATGTCCATTCTGCCATTGGGCTGGTGTGGTAAGCTTGGAAATAATTATTTGAATAATATGTATTCAGAGATTGTTATATCTAAAAGCTTTACATACATTAAAGGCATTGTGAAAGCTGCATTCAGTTCCCCTCCGCCTCTTGGGATAAACGAGGTCTTAATTTGTTAACACTATTAGTTTCTCTGCCCTCCTCTAGGTTTAATTTTGGACTGTATAGATTCTGTTGGGCTAAACTGACTCTATACTAGCTTCAGGTTGGCCATAAATTCTGCATTGTAATGTGTTGCTATACACTGCGATTGTCACATATTTTTTTAAAGATAGATTGTTCAGGATAATCCTTACATAAAACCACAGAGACTCACAATAGTAATTGTGGATGCCTTCATTCAGAATTATTTGACTTTGACATCATTTATGTGATTAATTTAATAATCTTGTGTAGATTAATCTAAGTATACTAATACCCATAGTAATAATTAGTGTTGACCAATATATGCTGGCAAGTGCATACATCATATTAATAATATTGTTATCTGCACCATGTTTTCATTAAGCACAAATAATATAACAGTTATATTGGCCAAATTTACTGTACTCCTGTTCTGCTGTGTTAAATATCCCAAAACACCTTGCATTAACTGAAGTAAGCTTTGGTATATAGGAAACATCTCAAAATCAAGATATGTTCATTATCTGTCTTAGTACAAGACTGAAGTCTCCATGGACCAGTATCTGGAATGCCCCTAAAACAAAGTTAGGGAAGGAACAGCACAAGTTAGGGAACTGGAACAATGGATGGGTTTGATTTTAGAGACATGTAAAGAGATGTGTAACTTGTAAAAGCATCATATAAACAATACCAGCTGAAATGCATAATTTTGAGAGCATGCTTTCTGTATAAGGTGAATGTCACATCGCTGCACAGGACAACTCCCTGTAGATACACTGAATCTTTTTCCTGTACTGTATTATTATTGGCTTAGAGCAGTAAAAGTCAAAATGCATGAATGTTTGTGGGCAACAAACACAAAAGAGGGGTGAGCATTCTGAAAGTGTCATCTGTGTAGAAGGCAGCATTAGCAGAAATATATAGTAAGAGATAAAAATGCAGGAAATAGATTCTGCTTTAAAAACAGCAATAGGACAAATAATCATCACATCTGAATCATTACTTAAGTCTTTGAAAAGTAGTAATTTCCCAGTGCCAAACATGCACTTTGGTTGCAAAGTAATGATAGTATCATAGTGCCACCATTCAGGTACAGGAATTAAGGATTTGACAGCTTTTCCATTATAAAACCTCATATTCAGGAGTTGATCATTTATTTGCAAAAATCAGTTTGATGTTAAAGCATGGGACATAAATTCTAGGGGAAGTAACAATCTATTTTGACCAAATTTTGAAATTAAGGGACAGATTCTCTTGTTCAGCCAACCTGCATTTGATGCAGGACCAGAGAAGGGGAATTCCTCAGTTTTCTAGTGGCTTTGAATCACAAGAGCAGCACAAAGCAGTTGGCTCACAGGATACTTTAAGGACTTACAAGTCCATTTGGCTAAGGCTTTCTTCTAATCCAATGGGTTTGATTCTAATCAAAATTTCATTGGCTTTAAATTGGTTTAATTGAGAGTGTAGAAACAGGCTATGGCTGATTGTCATGGAAAGAGGTGGGAGTCAACCATCTCTGCAGCATTCCTCCCAGCTGCTGTTTCAACACACTGCAGATACCTTTCAATGGAGTGAGGAGACCTCCTTGGGGAAAGGAAGAGTGTACTATGTATTTCATCCCCCCTGGCAATTAAAATGGAATCTATTGGAAAATAACAAAGCCTGAGAATGTGTTAACATAAAAGCAGAATCCATCTGTACTGTGGAGTACTCTTCTTGGGGAGAAAGCTCGAGGGATAGTGTCACAGTGATCCTTGGAGCTCATTCATTGCAGCGAATACAGCCAGAGAATTTCATAGAATTTAAGGCTACAATCATCATTTTAGTCTGATTCCCTGGATAACATAAACTATGGAGATTGACCCTTACTTAATTCCTGCAGTGGAAGGGATTTATTCTTCCCCCCTGTGTAAGTAAACACTTTTGAGGCCAAATACTTCTGATGAACTAGAATATATATTTTTAGAAAAACATCCAATTTCTATGTAAATGACTCAACCTCTTCCCTCAGTAAACTATGCCAATGGTTGACTATCCCCACTGTTAGTTGCTTCCTGTTTCTAATCAGAATGTTGATAGTGTCAATGTCTAGCCACTGGAAAGACTCCCATTCTATTCAGTGGAACAGGCCCTTAAAAAACTACCTAAAATCAAATGTTTTCTCCCAGAGTAGGTACTTATAGCCCGTGATCAAGTGTCCTCTCAACCTGCTAGAGAGAGGTTGCTCCTGGTGCCCTTAGAACCAGCGTGTATGGCGTTGCCTTCTAGCACGTCATACTTTCCCTCATCTTTTCCTCTTACACCAAGTTGAGAAAACAAAGATAAACTAATACGCCTTGCCTGGCTGTTACTTACAAGTTTGAAATATGAAAGACTTGTTTAGAAAGATTTGGAGAACATGGATTGACGTCCGGTCCCTCTTAGTCCCAAGAGCGAATGGCACAGAAAAACAAAGAATCCAAAACAAAACCTCTCCTCCCGCCCCCTCGCAGATTTGAAAGTATCTTTTGTCTTCATTGGTTCTTTGGTCAGGTGCCAACCAGGTTACTTGAGCTTCTTAACCCCTTACAGGTAAGGAGGAATTTAGGCTACCCCTATGGTTATGACAGGGCCCTTATAGAATGAATGTGTATGGCTGTTTGATTATTACCTAGATTACCGAATATCAGCTGTGGCCTGTACAGCTCACTTTTTTTTTTCTTAAATATAGTGTCCAAACTAAGCTTAGAATATGAGCTGCTGCTCCAACTGTAACATGGTAGAACATGACCTAACAAAGAATATACAAGGGCAAGGCTACCAAAATATTGAATCATAATGTTCTTAGTTTTGCTTTGGGGTGTTGATCAGAAAAGATTTTATTATTGAGCAGAAAACACAAGGCTTTTAAAAAATAATCTTCAGGGTGTTGAGGCACTTGTCTGAATTATCCCACTGTTAAATATAGCTTAGTGTTTTCATGAAAAGCAAATCTGAGGGCCACTGCCTTTAAAATAATCTTAGGTTCCTGGAGAAACTGAAAAATGCCAGGTCTCTCTCTCTCCTTTCCCTAAACCTAAGCCTTGCAATTTAAAAGTATTTTCAATTTCATCTATGTAATATTGTGACAAAACAGGCAAACTGAGGGCTAGAGGATACTGGGATTTAGCCAAATGTAGGCAAAAGACTGATTGCATCCAGAGTTCAGATGATAAAATGCAAAAGGCTTCTTTCAATGAGGCTTATCCCCTTATTCCAGGATGATGCTGGTTCTCAAGGTATCCCACAGTTCAGAAAAACTATTAAACTCAACCTGCTTATAGCTCTCTCCTGACAAAGTAACTTACTTCTGCTCAGCCAAGCCATACTGATGTAGACATGGCAGCAAATGAGGACAAACACAGGGAAGCTGCACCTTTATTAAACTTTATGCAGGGAAGGGCACCACCTGCTCTGTCATCCATACAATCATCTGTCAGGCTCCTACCGTACAATGCATAACTCAGGGTAGACTTTCCTCAGCCTAACCCTAGGACTCAACTCACTCTTTTGTATCCTACTGCCACTCCCTTCCCCTCCCGCAGTGAGGGGGAGAGAGTACTAAAGATGGCTGATGAAGGTCACAGTATCTTCCCCTATTCCATGGGCACAAGGCCCATCAGCAAAATCCCAGGTCTTTTACTTCTATGAACCATTCTTTAATCATTTTGACTGAACTGGAAAACCTGCCATTGGTTGGTACCAGCAACTTGCTTTGTCATGCCCCTGTCTACCCATAATGCCTTGTATCAGAGCTCCTGCCCGATTCATTCTCTCACATTCCTAAGTTAGATGTTAGACCCTGCATCTGACAAATGTACTCCATTATCCCTGAAAAACTCAGGCCAATTATAACAAGTGTCCCTGTGCTGGACCACAGAACCACCAGTCTCCAAGAGTATCATAGTAACCTCAAGGTTCACTTTCTTCCATGGTTTCCCTTATCCACCTGCTGACCTGGCCAGCACCTTGTGAGCCCCATGTTCTATAGAGTGCCCACGGTCCAAACATTGACTATGCTTTGGATAGCCCCTGGAATCAGAAACAGACAAGTTTAGTTGTGCCCAGTAACCTTTCTCGTGGGGTGGATATAAGTCCTGTAACAATTAGTTTTCTAGTATCCTATAGCCTGAACCTTGCAAAAATCAAAACCTTTCAGTGTTGCCAGTGTTGCTGCCCCAATCTTGAAAGAATGTGTACCAAAGTTAGCTGAGTTGAGATTGCTGTAGGCCAAAGCTTTCTTCATTACCTCAGCAAACTGGTAGTTTGTAAGGAAGCTGCCATCCCCATGAATAGACAGTGGGCCCGACTCCTGGCTCTGTATGGCCAGGACAGAGGCATTCAGTCACACATTCCCATTATACCACCGAAGCCCCTTTCCATTCTGGTCCATTTTAGACTACCTTAAGCATAGCAACTCTGCTGTGGGTGACAAATGTATATCTGATAATTCCAGTGCTTGCCTGGATGTGTCCGCATCCGACTGAGGCACCTAGAAGTGCCAAAAAAAGGCCAGAACAAATGCTGCCTTAAATAAAATGGCCTCTGTCCCACAACTTCATGTCCTGGGTAGAGCATTTAATAATCTTGCAAGAATGTCTATGATTATGGGGTGCCTGTCCTCTCTCCTGTGTCTGTCATCTCTGAACCATTCCTCTAAGAGTTTTTCACAATGAAATCTTTGTGTGGGACTGGGAAACCTTTCACCAAAGGACAGGCCAGCTACCTGGTGGAGAGAGCTAACCCAGAGTGCACCAGTGACTTCACATATCTCACCACCTGGTGCCTAGGGATGGGCCACAGATGCTGGAGCCCTTTCTGAGCTCAAAAGTCTGAACTCTATAAGGCAGGCCATATAATTACTGCCTGTCCTTGGGGCAACTGAATTCTCAACTAGTCCCAAGTCTGTCAGATACCAAAGATCTAAAGTTGGTGGGGCAGCAACAGTGGATCTCTCCTGTCAAGTGGGGCAAACTGCTGAAATCTGCAGTCTACAGCCTCAAGGTGAATGGCCCCAGCTGGGGTCCTGCTTCCTATCTGCTGAGATCTCCCTGTCCTAGTCTGCGCCTCAATCCAGGATGGGTCTCTCCTCCTGCTCCCTTCCTCCTGCCACTTTTCATCTTTATCAGAGCCTTCCCATGGTTCGTATCCACTCCAAAGGCCTGAGGAAATTGATTATCTTGTTCCACATGGGATGGTGACCCTAAACCCACAATTCCCCCAATAAAGCGGTGTTCTTACCCACCTCTTAATGCATCCAGGAGACCGGATTGGGGCCCTCCATGGCATGAGAGAGAAGACCCTCCTCTACAACACCTGGCCACTGCAATGTTCCCCTTCCCCCCAGGAGCACCTGCCCCAGCTATAGCTGTGCAGGGACAGGCAGCTGCAGCTGCCAGCTTCCCCAAGTCCCTTTCTGTGGCTGCTGCCTTCCCCACTGAGTGAGGTCCACAGCATCCCACCATGAGCTGTGGAGGGAGGGAAGGGGACACCACATCTTGCCGGGTCCCAGCTGAATGGCTCTGGGAGCATGCACCTGAAGTGCCTTCTGCTGCACTATCAACAGTAGCAGGTGTCCCACATGCCTTGTACTTCCCTGCTCATGAGCAGGGAGAGAGGGTGGGGCAGCAGCACTGTAGCAAGTCCCAATAGCAGGACCATGATGGCAGCAGCGGCTCCACATATCCTTCACCTGCAAATAGGGACAAAGTGGGAAGTGCAAGGCACTGTCAACCTTCCCCCAGCGGAGCTCCTACTCCTGGAGCACCTGTGCTGCCAGGATGGGAAACAGAGATATTATCCCCATGGTAAGACAGACACCCCTCACTTGGAGTGCACCCTACAAACACAGGGAAGAGAGGCCCTAGAGCTCCTATTTACTCTCCAGGAGCTGCTTCTCCTAGGTGCAGAGCCCACTTCAATTCCTCTTTGTTCTGGCACCCAGAAAACGGTAGGATCTGGGAAGTGGAAAGAACCCAGTCCAACAGTAAATCTTGCTGTTGCTTGAATGGAGCCAAAGGAGCCTTCACATGGCCTGGGCTAGGTTTTAAATTAATGAAAGGGGAGGGCAAGGGACTAATCAGCCCGCTTCTTCCCCAGGCTAGCCAATGAGTGGCTATAGACTCTGAAGAGGAGGGACACACCTGCATCACCTCAGTGTGTGTTTTCCTTCCCCATTCAGCTACAGCTGTCCCAATCACCTCTGGCCCCAACAAGTTCCCCATCCATTGAGAAGGGTGGGTGACATTTGACTCATGACAGGGATGCCTGGCAATCCCTGTGTGAGGGCAGGTAGCTATGTAAGCAGTTCTTCTCAAGGAAAGAGTGGTAATCCTTTCCCTCCCAACCAAGATATGGGTATGTTCGCAACAAGCTCTATTTACACCTTGTTTACACACACAGTGGTAACTAAAGGTGTGATTTTTAAGTCAGTTCAGTTAAACCAGTGCTATTCTAAGTGTGAACACACTTAAATTGATTGAACCCCTTTCTTGGACCTGTAAATCTACAGGCACTAGCTAAACCCATATAATGAGCTTTAAACTGCTATAACCATCCACAAAGGAGTTTTCACCCATTTAACTAAATCAGGTTTTAAAATAATTTAACTTAAACCAGTACAATTTCTATGTGTAGATAAGCTCTTAGTAGCTGTTCATAGTCAATTAGATGAATTTAACACTTTCAATCTGTTTCCTCATATCTAAAAAGGGAATAATGTTTGTCTGACATGATTAATATTTGTACAGCACTTTGAACAGTAAGAGTTGATTATTAATTATTGTTAATTTTTATTAATAAAGGAGTGATGCAGTTTCAAGACCATTGTGCTGCTTCATTGAGAAGTAAAATATAGTGACTTTATGTACTGTAGCAGTACAGTACCACGCATCAGGACCCCATTGTGCTAAGCGCTGTACAAATATGGAACAAAAAACACAGTCCGTTCCCCAAAGAGTTTATAATCTAAGTACAAGACAAGATACAACAGATGGATACAGACAGACTGATAGGGAAGTACAAGTTAACAATGAGACAATATTGATTAGCATGATAGGCTGTGGGCTCAGCACACCCTAACTGTTGTCAAGTGTTTTTAGGCATCAGAGCAAAGGAGACGATAGAGGAGGGCTTTGATTGTGGATAATGAGTTAGTTTTGTGAAAGTTTATGGGGAGATCCTCCCAAATGTAAGGGACAGCATGGGAGAAAGTATGACGGTGCTTGTTAGAAAATTTAACAAGTGGACGATGTAGGCTGGCATCATGGACCAATCATAGATTGGAGTTGATCTGAATGAGAGATGATAGATAGAATGGGGCTAGACCATGAAGGTCCTTGAAAGTGAAGACAAATAGCTTATGTTTGATGTTCTAGAGAAGAGGAGCCAATGGAGGGATGCAAACAGAGGGGTGACATTGTCCAAGGGACAGGCTAGGAAAATGTTCTTTGCAGCAGTATTCTGAATGGATCTGAGCAAGGCAAGATTGCATATGTTAAGGCCAGAGGGAAGGATATTGCAGTAATCAAGATGAGAGATTGGAGGGTGCATGTGGATGCATACGAAGGTCTGTATATTAGAGAGGTACTCAGAAAGAAGCAACGAGATTTAGATATAGCCTGGATGTGAGGAAATAGTGAGAGGTGCAAGATGAAGATGACATCCAGGTTAAGGGTCTTGGTGACAGGCAGGATGGTGGTGTTGTCCACAATGATTAAGGAGATAGCAGGGAGGGCTGTGGGTGGGCGAGGAGAGGAACTATTAGGAGTGCTATTTTAGGCATGTTGAGCTTGAGCTGACAGTTGATATCCACAAGGAGATATTAGGCAGGTCAACATTTTGGTTTGGACAGGAGACAGATCTGGAGCAGAGAGGTAGATCTGTGAGTCGTCAGCATAGAGATGGTAGTTGAATTGTGTTTGCAGATGAGATTACCCAGAGAAAAGGCATAGAGGGAGAAGAGAAGGGGACCAAAGAAATCCCTGCAGAAAGCTGGTAGGTTCATGAGAAGAATTCTCCATGGGGCACACAAAAGGGGTGATTACAGAGGAAGCAGGAGAACCAGTAGAGGACAGGCATGGAAGCCAAGGGATGATATGATTTCACGAAGATCATTTACAGTCATGTCAAGGGAGCTGACAGGTCAAGAAGGATGAGGATTAAGTACTGGTTCTGAACATTAGCTAGGACAAGGTCATTAGAGACTTTGGCGAGAGTAGTTTCAGTAACAGACAAGGGTCAGAATGTGAGGGTCTCAGAATGAACTGGAGGAGAGGAACTCCACGTATCATAGAATATCAGGGTTGGAAGGGACCTCAGGAGGTCATCTAGTCCAACCCCCTGCTCAAACCAGGACCATTCCCCAATTTTTGCCCCAGATCCCTAAATGGCCCCCTCAAGGATTGTGCTCACAACCCTGGGTTTAGCAAGCCAATGCTCAAACCAATGAGCTATCCCTCCCTCCCACTTAAAACTTGTAGACAGTGCATTCAATAATCTTAGAGATGAAAGGCAGAAGAGAGCTGGGGTGTTAGTTGCAGAGACACGTGGAGAGTCATGGGTGTGTTTTTATTTTGTTTCTTATGAGAGCCTAGTGCATGCTTGTATGGCAAGGGGAAAGAGCCAGAGGAGAGTGAGAGGTTAAAGGGAAGGGTTCAAACTCTTAATAAAATCAGCCTATTAAAACCATAGTGTTTGCATGCACCCATACAAATGCTGCAGTGAAACAGCTGCTAATCAATAGTTGCTTTAAAAAATCCTACTTCTGTCCATCAGCCCTGCATTGCTATTTAAAACCCACAGTAGAATGGCATTTAAAGGCTGGTTTTTTAAAAAAAAAAAAACCTGTTATGGCAAAAATTTGCAATTTTCACATAATTGGAATTCAATGTGTCTCTGCCGTGAGTATGTAGTACCCAATTTTACTATGCATCTCTGAGACACTGGTAAAATATGTTCTCAGTCTCGTATATAGCTGCCGTCATTTACTGTATATGTAGGTGTCATCCAGAGAGTTCATATGGGACATATTTTAAACTCTTATTATTTCACCAGATTTTTTACTCATTTTAGTCAGCGAATCTAGTCTAGGCACACATGCAACAAAATGAACAATACAACTTTTTCTGGGGGAAAAGTTTCTACAAACTTGCAGGACTGGACATAAACCTAACTATTCAGGAATTTAGCCAAGATGTGTCAGTTTAAGGGAAATTCTCTTGGCAGAATATTTGCTTACTATGTTTTATTTTAATCTTATTATTTCTTGCATGAGTGTGGGAAGTGACATCTTTCAAAATAAAGCCATGTAACCATTTGTTACTCTGTTCGCTTCTGGGCTTTAGCATTTAGATTGTTAGTGAAAGCAGCAAGAAGTTTCATGAAATATCCTATAGTTTCCTGTTTATCAACTGCTTTTCCTACTGATAATTTTTGTCAGAAGTAAACATGTTTTACTCTTGTAACTAGATAAGGAAGAGGGTTCTGGAATTGTCGTAGTACTCCTAGAACTATAGTGAAGAAATCCCAGGCCCAGAAAAGTGATTATGCAATGAAAGAATATTAAATTGAGCATCCTCACAGCAACTACTTATCAGTAATAAATAATACAAATATTTTTAACTTTCTAATACTTTTGTTCCAGCACAATAATTGGCCAGTATACTCCACCCACTTTCCGATATTTAGTAGCACTACAATCTTGTATTTTAGATGGTTTCACCAGAACCTTATGTAAGTTATTCTATATATTCTGGTTTTTTTCATGTTTTGAAAATTTCACAATGTAAATGAAAATATCTATGTTACAAACATGCAGCCAGATGTACCCCCTGCAGACACAGATATAACTCCACTCACTTCAATGGAAATATATCCACTCATGCTAGTGGATCAATGCTGACTGTTTAGACCACACTTGCATATGAGGGTATAATAGTTGTGTCAGCCAAAATGTCCATGCAGCCATTGTGCCCACAAAACTATGTATAAATGCAGAATTTTGTACAAGTGTGTTTTTAATGCACCATTTACAGCCTCATTTAAAATTTTTGCTCTGAATGTCAAAAATGAATAGTGCTTCTGTTTTGCTAAGTGACAGTCATGAAGGTCTAGACAGACTGTAAAAAGTCAAGCAAATAAAATAATTCAACGTAAAATTACACTTGACAGGAATTTGAAACCTGTGAAACCTTGATTATCATCATCATAGTTGGAAATTGTCAAGGAGAGAGGTCAAACAGAAGTCTCTTGATTGCACTAGTTCCTTTTTTAAAGTGTTCTCTTAAGATTTGTGTGTCTGCTAACCTTCTGCACTCCACTGAGGACAAATAGATGAGGCAGAATTCAAAACAAGCTCTTTGTAGAAGGAGGTAGTGTAGGTGGGATAATTTTATTTTTATTCTATGAATCATCTCAAAATACACTCAGCAAATGAGCTGAAATGCTGGTATAAAATACCTATGTGAAAAATGCAGAGTTACAGTGTACCACAAAACTAATCCCTCCTCCCCCCTCCCCCCGCCACACACCCACCCACCCACCCCCAACACATTATTTTCAAAAACATGCCATTACTACAAATGGTCAGTAAAGACTAGACTTCAGATATGTTATTTTGTTTGGAGGAGTAAATGAGTGAAATTCACACAAGGATTATTAAATATCCAAATCTGTTTCTATTTAGAAAAGCACATTGGCTGCCTAACACCAAATTAATTATAATGGCAAAGGATGCGAGGTTTTCTATCCTACTCAGTTTTTCCATCGTACTCACAGTTAGACAAAGGGTTTCTCCTTCATACGCATCTTGAGACAATCTTTCTCCCCTCTCCAGCTTAAAGGGCTTCTCTGTATGATTCTTCTCTTGAGCTGCTCAACTTCATTGGTACGGGTATATTCCAACAGTTCTGATGGTGCTGTGCTGACACGGCCCCCAACCTATTAAAGAGCGCATAGCGGTGAGGCAAATTCACCCATTTTAGCAGCTCTAGGCATGACTTTTGGCTGTTTCCCACCACTTGCCATACCATCAGTGCAGCTCCAATGTTAGTAATGGTGGGAACACGAGTGTAGACCAGCTACTGGCCATTTAACCACCATGTTCTTTAGATGAGTCTCCATAATGGAGCTGGCTAATTTTATCACATTTTTTATAGAATCTGTCATTTGAAATGAGCAAGCAGTGTCTTGCTGAGGTCCCAGTAATGTTTATTTAAAATGTTGTTTCAAATTAAGCAGAAAGTGTCTGATGAAGGTGTTAAGTTTTATACTTTGCCACATCCTATCCCGGTTTTCATTTCACATGTTAAGACTGAGTTGGTCATCCCATTCATCAATACATAGCGACAAACTAATGTACAGGTATTTGCTGAAATAATGGTAACAACTTCCTACATTGTAAAGGTTATGAGCTAATTTCTATGCTTAGACTGAGCATACATTCGATCAACTTTGTAATATTTGGTAATGCAGAGGCTGTGACTGCATGATTTAACTTGGACAGAGCTCAGAAACTTATTTTCTGTAAGCATATCTTTGGGACAATTAATATTATGTGTTACCCAGAATTTGTTTTTTAAATTAAATTTGCCAGCACAGATGAGTTCTGTCCACATTCCAGAGTGGAATGCTGGGTGGTGAGTAGACAAAGGGCTTTGAAAGGACACATACTTTTTATGAAGGTAACCCAAATGATAGTTAGTAGTTTTTTTTCCCTTTAGTGAAGTAGGAAAGGTATCATGTTTAACAGGTACACTGGATTGGACCAATATTCATTTTTAACATTTCACAAGCAAGACATCTGTATGAGTTCCCAGTATCTGAGGTCTGCTTTTTTTTTTGTTTGACAGATATGCTGATGATGGAAAGGCGTAGTGAATCTGTAGAAATAATATGATCCAATAATGTACATATTTATGAGTAAGAGCCTAGTATAATATGTATTTTTCATGAATGTACTTTATTTCTTTGCAGAATGAAAGAGAGATACATTTTAATTTAAATATTTTAGTTGCATTTGAGTCTTTTTGCTTTGCAACTTACTATAGTGAGTTAACTGCATGTTCCTCAGCAGACTAGCAACTGTCATCCATTTTTAAAAAAAGTTGACTATATCTGGCTGTCTTTTCATTAAAGACAGACAAGAAAGGAATTCAGCAAATCTACATATATTGCTGTAGCATAAATGTAGTCAGAGGAATTCAGGTTAATTATTCAATTATTCATCTTTCACTTTATTTTGTACATTTGCAGTATGACTGTGTTCTTTTTCTTTTGATTGACAGAAAGTAATGATGTAGATCAGGACACAATGAAGGCAAACTCTCAGGGGTTTATTGGATGTCTATCTTCAGTGCAGTTCAACCACTTTGCTCCTTTGAAGGCTGCATTGCACCATACCAGCTCAGCACCCGTCATTGTAAAGGGACGTTTCACTGAATCTAACTGCGGTACTTCAACGGGAGCTGACTCAACATCAAGTGAAACAACCCATTCATTTGCAGGTAGCATATGGCTATCACTTGTTTTGCCCTCTAAAACACAAGAGTTCTCAGAACTTCATTCATTACTGTCTTTTTTACGTGGGGGTACATGACAGGGGTGGATTGAAAATGTTCTCTGTTCTGTTTGTTCTTCTCTTCCATTTTTCTAACCTCTGTCGTTTCCTCTTAATATTTTCACTTTCCTGTTCACCTTCACATAGTGTGATTGACAACACTGATCTTTAGAACCATGTAGACCCATACTAACTTCCCAGTTCCATACTGTGTGTGAACCTTAACCATATAGAAGTATCTTGAGAATTCTACTTTCTGTCATTTTCCTTTTTTTTCTGTTGCAGATCATTCTGGACCAATAGATGAGGGAGAGCCCTTAGCTAATGCAATCCGAAGGGACTCTGCAATTATTGGAGGTAATATAAAGGCTTCACAGGAACCATTTTTTAAATTAACTTTGAATCTTTCAATGCTAAAGTAAAGTCAGTGGAACTTTTGGGTGCACAAGGAAAACAGTATCAAAGCGAAAGAAGCTCAGTTTTACTACAAAGTGTTAGGAGCTGAGTGAAAAAGTCAAAGTAATGTTTTAAAATATCAGTAAACTCTTGTCTACTTATAACATTAGCTTATGTAGTGACAGTTTATATAAATATTTGAATACTCTATTGATGCACAGCATTTTAAGAACAGTTTACTAAGCTGCTTAATGCAAGTATCTATGAATGGATACCTACTTGGATACCTTAGGGCATACAGCATATTTTCAAGGAAAGAGCATTTTTATGGCTTTTTGGCTTTTACAATGATTCACTTTTGCCAATGGAGCATGTTCAAAGTGAGGAAGCTCTTTGTTAAATAGATCTCAGCAGCGCAGCCTTTGCCTTGCCTTTATGCTTGAGAAAATGGGGAATTTGCATGGCTTGAATGCCTGTTGTACCCCAAGGCAGGTTTCATTTTGGTTTGTCATTCAGAATGCAATATGCTCATGGACTGAGAACCATTTGCACTGATTTTCAGTGTTTCAGAAAAGCTGGAAAATAAAATCCACATTAAGATGTTAAAAATATAGTTAATGTTAATCAGAGTATTGTTTTTCTTACTTCTCCTTACTATTTCTGCTGATCTATCTAACTGCTCTTTCAGGAAAATCACGTTTAGTTCTTGTTTAAGCTCTTTTTAAGAAAATCTGTTTTTATTAAAGGTTCTGCAGTGGGAGAATCATACACAATTTAATCACTCCAAAATGAAATAAAATGACACTTATCTTGTGTAAGTCTCATTTTATTTTGTTCAAGATGTACATTATATGGTAATAGAAAACCTTGAAATTGAGTACTATGGATTTGGAGTCAGCAAATCCAGGTTTTGTTCCTGGCTCTTGCAGACTTCTCAGAACTTTTCAACTGAGCTGCTAGAAAGACTAACAGTTTTCTCTCTTCAGAAGGATAAACTTCAGAGAAGTCAATCAAGTCTGATAATGTGAGTTTGGGGACACAAAACTCTCAGTAGAATTTCAGTTTCCACAAATGGTGCTGGAACAAATATATGCCAGTGACATTCCTTTAAATAGCTATCCTGTGAGACTCTATCCTGTGGGAGTTTTCTGATGGTATTTTTTTTTCTTTGGAAGAAAAGAGATGAAGGAACTTCTCTTTGGTCCTGAAAACGGTTTTTTGCTATATCATTCAGTGATTCAATTTCAATTAGTGACTTGTTCAGAAAAAAGAGAACCCATCCTTTGTCTTCTCTGGTTAAATTCTGAATATGTTTCTTTTGCAAGGGCCTTAAGAGCCTGAACAGACAAATTCCAAATTTAGTGGAATAAAACTACTAAATCTTCCCACCGAGGATAAGGGATTTATAACTACAGAACCTGCAGTCACATACAGAACAACTGAAATGATGGCATCCTCGACCCAATATGGCAGATGATTAATGACATATTGTCCACACAAATCACTTCCTTAAAACCACTAAAACAACAGCTGATCAAAGGTTGCCTGCTTAAATGGTGATGCTAAAGTCTGCAGTTTTAGGGCAAATTCTGGAATGTTTTCTGTTAACAGTGTTGAGTACAGAAGGTTGACGGTGCTTTTACTTTTGCTACTAATGTTTGGCAGAGCCAAGAAATGTCCTAAATGACATTAGAATTGTATTAGAAATGTCCTTAAATTATATGTAGTGTCCTGAAATGAATGGACAATTTTATATAGGGTAAAGGTATGAAAAGAAAAGTATGAGGTTAGTATTATTGGTACCAGGTTCAATGAATAGTAATCAGATCTGAGGACTTCTCAACCAAAAATTCTAGAAAATAAAATAGATACTCTGCTTATTCCTTTAGGACCTGATCCAACTACTTTTAAGATTAACAGAAAGACTTATTGATTTGACTGGGGTTTGGACCACGCCTCAACTAAAACCAAACAAAATATTTCTTTCTTTCACAGTGTTTTCTCCATATTTTACCAAACACTTTGTATAGCATGGACATGCACAGTTCAGTCACCTCATCAGCCTTGAGTCTGCCTTGTAATAATGACATGCAGTCATAAACCAAAGGATTATGGTTAAGGCATTATAATGTTTGCAGTCCCAGATTAAATCAAACCGATTTTTATAGATAACATCTTTTTTTCCATATATTTTCTACAATGTCACTACTGAGCAGAGTTAAAGTTATTTGGGTTCCATGTCTTAACATGTTTGAATTTCTTTTAAATGAATCCTTAACTTTGAATTTCCTAGGTTGATAATGCCTGTTTTGGGAATAACTGCAACATCCATGTAATGTTTTTCACCCTTAAATTAAATTGATACAGTCAACCTTAATTAGATTTATATTGTACATAGCATGTTATACATATATTTGTCACAAATTTGAGATGGCCTTAGAACTATCCTATATTCTGGCATTTAGTCATTCATTTGTCAAAATGTCCTTGTAAATCAGGAAGACTATTCAGTACCAAACTATTATGTCTTCTTCTCATAGGAGAAAATTTGCTTCACTCACACAAAGTTTGAAAAATAATGGCCTATGGGTGTGAAGACAAATGGGCTGAGGGGGTGAAATCCAACATTTAATCTAGGGCTGGAATGTGAGATTGCAGCACAGACCCTCTATGACTGCTATTCAAGGCTATAAGGCCACCAGTCTAGCCAAAGGGGCCACTAGGTTAATGTAAAAGCGAATTTTATAACCTCCTCACCTGGGTCATCTGTGGCCCACTCCATCACCAACCTTCATTCCCCCTTTTTGTGGGAAGTGAGAAGTATGCAGACATATTTGTATAGCCTTATGCAGGACCCTGTTGTACGATAAAGTCGTGCTTAAGAAACTTGTGTTGTTCCTTTGTGCCATGGATGAATTCCACCCACAGACAATTTCTCTGTCAATGAGGATTTCAGTTATTTTAGTGTCACTGAGTAACATTTATTTGAGGAAAAAAATGCTTCTTATGGGCTTAGCCCTGCAAGGAAAGGTTGATTCAGACAAAAAGGGACTGAGAACCCTCCCTACCAAAAGGCCCCTCCGTCAAACCAAAGTGTCACTCCAAACAAAAGTGCTTCTGAATCAAGCACATTTCCTAGGTTAATTTGTTAGACAAACTAATGGGAGGGGGGACAATTATAAGGTGCCAATCACCGTGGTATCTAGGCATTTGAGGAGTCTTATGCGCACAGTTGAATTTTTCATTCTAGTGAATACAAATATGTGATTATTATTATAATGAAATGGAATTGTCTCAGCCAATCAGAGTATTTTTCAAGTTATGACGTTCCTTCCGTTCTGATTGGTTCTGGGTGTCTGGTTTACCTAGTCTTTGTAATTTTCTCAGTAATTATATGCTATTCTAATATTCTGCCAATCAGAATGCAGATATTTAGATAATCATAGTGTAGTTCTTCACAGCACAATAAGTGGATTGTGAATATGTAAATCTATCTAGTCTGCATTCTATAATCTATCCACTCTGATTGGGTCCTATATGCAGAATCTCCAAGCCATCTGCTCAAAGGTATTCTGTTGACTTACGGTGACTTTGCATCAGGACATGCTCCTTCTATTCTTTCTACAGTTTGTCTGATCCTGATACCACTTTTCTCTAGAAGGCTGGTATTGCAGATTGCAAGGAGTTTGGCCTAAGCAGAAATAGGATACCTGCTGTGAAAGATCTGTAATTGTTAACTCACCTGAAACTTAAACACAAACAAACATCCATTTGATTTTTAAAATCAGTTACTTAGCTCTCCACAGGAACCGTTTGTTACACACACCAAACATGTTAGGGTGGGGAAAAAATACCATAGTCTGAAATCTCAAGCCTACAGTTGTAGAAAGGGAAGAAAGGAAGATGTTCATGAACCTAAAAACACTGCAATTTTAACACAGCTTAAGGTGTTCTACTCTGATAAGTAACATTCAATATGTCATTCTAGGGTTTTTTGTTTGTCTGTCACTCAATGATTTCCAAATCAAATGTTCTCAGTTTACAAATACATTTTTTTTCTTATTCACTGCAAATTCATTTTGGCTTCTGAAAATCAAATTGGGTTCTTCTCATCTGACCCATCATCTCCAGTAATATCAGTTATACAGCCTAAAGTGGGTCCTCTAGTGATTATTGTACAATCCACTGGATGTTGATGTTTCCTAGTCTTGGGCCTCATTCTCTACTACCTTGCATCTTGTTTATATTTGTATGAAGTGAATGTTAATTGCTACCAAATCAGAATGGTACCACACCCACTTTGAACTCACTGTGTATCAATGTAAATGACAACATGAGGTGCAAGGTAATGGAAAATCAGTCCCATGGAGTGCAAGCATCAAGAGCAGCCCACAGATTCAAAGCAAGGGTGAGTGATATGTCTTGGATATTCACATGCGAGCTGGCTGGTGCTTGATTTGCAACCACTTCCCTAAGTATAGGATCTCTAAAGATGCACTGGCAAGCACCATGATGTGGGTCGTCATCCTCCTTCTAAATATGATTGGTCAGTAGAAGAGAGGTGGGATCTGTACTGGGTTAGGCAGATAAAGGAAGGCGAAACACAGCTACTCTTGCACACACAATTATTTCTTCCACAGTTTAGGTCACTCAAAGGTCAAAGACCCTGATTGTTTGTGCCAGAGTATATGTTTGACCTTTAACGTTTAACTTTCTAGTTTTAGGTTGCAATTTTGGTACAATTTTGCCTCCTATTTCTTGTTTTCATTCTCATAAATAGAAAACAACTGTAGAGTAAGCACCTCACCTCAGACTATTACCTGAGCAATGGCTGAGAACATCAGCAAGCTTTAGGCACCTGCAAGTCTTAAAAGCCCATTGTACATTTACTATATATTCAGCCATAATGAAAAACAAATATACAAACAAAAAATTAGTACCTAAGCACATTCTAACCTTTTGGGGTGAGATCCTGACCTACTGACGTCCTCCTTGGGAGTTTTGTCATTGACTTCAGTGTGGTCAAGATTTCACACTTGGTTCCTGATACTGGGTTTTCACATGTGTCTATCTCTGTCATAATTACTTTATCATGTAGGAAAGATACTTAATTTATGTGCTAGATAAATTTTAGAGGGTTATGTTTTTAAGTGTATTAAAACCATAATTGTTTTTGAACTGCAAGAGACACTTAAGTTCCCACTATTTTTAATGTAAACCTCTCTGGTTATTGCTATTGAACACATTGAGAGTGGCGTACTCTACAGGTGAGTGAAATTTTTCAACCAAAACTCTTCTTTGGTGAAAAAATACAAATTTGGGTTGACTCACAAATTTGTGTTGATTTTGGCAAATTATTTTGATTTAAAAAAAACTACTAAAACAATTCAAAAAAGGTTGAAATGTTTCATTTAAACATTTTCAAAACAAAATATTGTGATTTTTTTCAATCAAAATGACTTTTTGTTTTGAAATTACCTTTGATTTATTTTAATTTAAGAAGAAAAATACACTCAAAAATCAAAATGAAACATTTAGTTTCAAATCAAAATGTTTAATTCGACACAAATTATTTTTTTTCAATGTTTCAATTTGCTGAAATTTAAATAAATTAGTTTTGGGGTTGACTTGAAACTGTTTTTTGTAAGTGCCAAAAAATCAATAATTCACACAGTTCTAGTGTGCACACAGTTTTTGTGCTGCTTTAATTATATCAGTTAAACCCCTAATACTAATAAAAGTACCTTTATACAGGTATCAGTGCATTAACACATAAGGGATTGTACCACCTTAACTCTATTGCTTTAGAAAATTGTACATAGATAAGCCCTCAGACTATGTATGTGCTGTTACAGAAAAACAAAACAGTGTACATCCTGGTGTATGTTAATAAAGGCCAGATCATGCATTCAGTCTGCCCTCAAAACATCAGGGAGACTTCTATATAGAGAGAAAAATCACACAATAAGGTCCTTGTAACTTGATATAAAATGAAGCATTTTGAAGAGGATAGGTTTTTATGAGATGATGACAAATGGCCAAATCATTGCTTTTATTTTAAAACGGATGCATTGTTTTCATTTACTCTCTGTGGTTGATATAGAACTGTAAGCATTTCTCTCTTTCTTGCCCCTGTTACAGGAACTGTACTATAAATCTTCAGTAGTGGCAGCTTTAATCCTATCTACCCAATCTGTTGAGTCCTCTATATGGTGACCATCACCATGGTATCTGAGTGCTTCCCAAATTATAAGTGTACAAAGATATTTCTCTCACCCTTTCTTTTTCCTCCATTCAGCAGGCTCTGGACTACTGGGTTATTGTTGTGATGGTTGGTGTGGTGGTGGTATTGTGTGGCAAGACTAATTCAGAAACATCTGAAGAAGTGGCAAAGCCAGTGCTATCCATGGAGCCACAAATGTTCCTGTTCATTCAGGAGCCAGGCATGCACACACCTCGCCCATCAAACACAGTGACACAATCCTGAGTACAGGAAGGAAAAGAATCCCACATTTTTTTTCACATAGGGGCCCGGCCCCAAAGAACATGTGGTCAGCCTCTTTTTCAATCAAGCATGTCTTGATTATTATGACAAACATCTAATAATAGACTGTAATGATACAGTGTAGATGTAGGGCTTGATTCAGAGCAGGGGGCATAAGTTAGGGCCGTGAATACCTGCCCATCCCAACTTGTGCTTCCAAGGGAAACTGTATATGAATGGGGATTTTCTTCTAAGAGGTGAGGGCAGGTATTGGTACTGGCACCATCATACGTGGGGTGAGAAGCTTTAATCTCTGGCTAGACTCCATAAAAGGATGTCCAGGGGAGGTATTGAATCAGCACTTCTTCTGAATGCTCCTCACTCCTTGCATTTTATGGCCAGGCCTGTTCATTTGTGGGCTACACCAGTTTGCTCTGAAGTTCTAGTTTCATTGGGAGTTTCAGGGGGATTGTTGTTATACTTCCATTTCCCCTCCTGCGGTCCCACCACATCGGCTCTACAGCAAACACTGGTTGAACCTGGGCTATGAATCTCACTTATTATTTGTCTAGTATATCTGATCAGTTTTCTCTCCTCCTCTCTCCTCCCTAGGTGTGATAGCAGTTGTGATATTCATCCTGCTTTGCATCGCTGCCATAGCTGTACGCATTTATAAAAAAAAAAGTGTATATAAAAAAAATGAGGCAAAAGGATCACAAAATGAGGACAGTGCCGAGACTGCCCTGAAATGTGAGCTCAGCATGCAAAATACAGTCAACGAAAATCAAAAGGAATACTTCTTCTGATTGGCATTTATGATTTAATTTAATATAATAACGTGACTTTCTTGCTAAGCCAGGGGCTCTCAATGGACAAAAAAAGCTCTTGCACTCAAAGTAAATGCAATGGATTTGAGACCTATTATACTGCATATGTTCAGTCTCAGTGATTGCTATAGGAGGCCTCTTTAAATTACATGCATTCCTTAGCTATTATACCGTAAATGCATTTTATGTAACAGTGAATTAGATATTGTAACCAATTTCATTGTTGGTAGTTTCCGACTGTTCTGATGTGACCTTCTACAACTGAATTTTAATGTGAATGCTGAATATGGTTTTTAAGTGGGAGAATTCTTAAGCTATTGCCCCCATCCTTCTCTTTAAAATCTGTGATTCAGGCATTTTGTTCAAGGTCAAAGTTGGACTGTAATGTTTACTTGAGAAACTCTGCTATGTTGCTTTATAGTGATCCCCAGTGACTTCCTGATATTGAAATCCCTTTTCAACCTCTGTTGGCCAGTGTCAACTTCTACTCGTGAGCCATCAAGCCAGATACCCAAAACAAAACAAAACCCTTACTTATTTTTCCATGTGAAATGACCAATGCTGTCATTAACCAATCAAGTTCTAACCTGGCTGTGGAGAGTGGGATAATTTCAACCCTTTGGCCCTTTTATTCAATTGGACACATTGGCAATCTTTAGCGACTGAATTTAATTTTGAAGTTTGCAGTTCTATCAGGGTGCAGGCTGAAGTGTGCACAAAGTGTGCCAGTAAATTATACAAGCTCTTCCATCACGTGTTTGGCAGTGGATTGCAGCAAGTTACCACATTATTTGCACAACCCAACACCCTCTGAGTATTAAATTACCACTGTACAAGGCAAGCTGCTTATTTGTAAAGATGAGTAAAATATCATTGAGTATTGAGTATCATTGAGTATCATTAATAATAACAGCAGAAGGTGGACAAGTAGAGTACCTGGGCTGGTACATTTTGGAAATTGGAAATTTATCAATGCAGCCTAAATGTAATTGTCTCCCTTCACTGCAAAAGGTATGCTCTCTGAAAGCAGCAGATATATGAGGTTATATATCATATATACCAATCCCCGAGGTTAATTTGTATAAAACAAAGGAAATCAGTTTCTCTTTTTGATCCTGGCAAGAAAAGACATTTTAAAAATAGCACACTTCCTGATGCTCTGATTCTCTTGCACTGCACTCCATAATAATACCGAATAAAACCTCAGTGAAATATTATAGTAAAATATAATAACTTCCCTTTTAAACCAAACATATAGAATCATTAGACCAAAATTTCAAAAGTCTGGCCTCTAAGTCTGAGCCATTCTGGGACATGAGCTTTTCTGGAGTTACTAAGTGGTGTGTGTCTAAAACCAGGGTTTAAGAATGCAGATATCATTTCTGTCTGAAAAGATAGTGATGGGATTTTAGAAATTACTCAGTTCTGGCCTAACTCTGCTTTCATTGAAGCCAATAGTAGTACCCACTGAGTCAATGGGAGTAGAGTTATGTCAACTCTGAACACTTTTGAAAATCCCATCCTAGATGTCCAAATATGTTACCTGAGCACAAAAGTCTGAGGCGGTTGGCCAAAAATGTGCATGTGTAAAAGTGCTTTACAGAAATTATGGGTGTAAATTTAAAGGTTGCATTTGGGTCTCTTTGAAAATATGTTCCTTTAGGTTTGTTTTCCTTCCTCACTTATTGACTTTTATATCTGGAGTCTCACAGTCCCTTTTCTACTGTCTTCTTTACAGCTCCTGTTCATGTCTAGGAGTACATTTCTCCCCTTCTTGTTGACACTGGGAGCCTTTTCAATCGCACATCCTTTAGGCTGTCTCCTTCTGTCCCTCTTCTTTATTCAGTGCTGAGGTTTTCCTACATTTCCTGGGTCATAATCATAAAACATTGTTTTATTGCAATTGCATCGAGTCTGGTTTAAACTCTCCCTCTTTTTCCCCTGCCCCTGTTCTCTAAAGAGGGAAGCACATTGTCCCTCTTTAAAGACCTGAGCCAAAGTGTATTGAATTCAATGGGCATCTTTCCATTGCCTTCACTGGGCTTTGGATCAAATCATTCTATCACTAATTATTCTGCCAATATTTTCCCTCCTCCATAGCACTGGTATGAATGTCCCGCTCTCCTCTGTTCGTTATGTGCAATTGCTATTCCAAATAAACACTTGATGTAAGAACCTCATTTAAGCTACCTATACCTTTACCAGTCAAGGGTGCAGCAGTGACCATATGGAACAGGACTAAACTTTTTTGTGATATTGGGGATCATAATGTGTTGGATGCTGCCGCCACAAAGAAATATGTGATTGAATTCTAAAAGAGAGACTATGCTATATGGGCACTTCCCACATACTTATCAGATCATAATAGGAACCCAAAGTGTATCCACACCAGGACAAGTTGGAAATATACAAATTTAACATTCCAGTGACCTGTTGTTTCTTCCTCCATTTGTTTGTGTTAACTTTGTTTTTTGAGTGTCAAAATGGAAAGAAAAGTTTCTTCTTTCACTTTATGTCAAGAGAATGATTGTATTCTTTCATGATTCATTGATGGGTGTTTAAAAAAAAAGGCAACAGGAAGGCCATAGCTCAGTAAAGACCCATTTTGCAAAATAATTAAATATGAAAAAATCCCTGTGTGAATTACACACTATGTTTAAAGAAAAGGCGTACTTGTGGCACCTTAGAGACTAACAAATTTATTTGAGCATAAGCTTTTGTGAGCTACAGCTCACTTCATCGGAACTTGATTAGTCTCTAAGGTGCCACAAGTACTCCTTTTCTTTTTGTGGATACAGACTAACACGGCTGCTACTCTGAAACCTGACACTATGTTTAAGAACTTTTATGGCATTTTACTCTGTGAAGAAAAAAAAACAGGTGGGGGTTGTTGAATGCACGTCTACACATTTGTAGCATACAATAATTGCATCTCTCAGAAGGAATAAATGCCCATTTTCAGCCATAGAAAGATTGATCATATATTCATAGATGGAGTCTGGTATATACAGGTTCAGAGTCAATGAAACAGTATTATCCACTATTTGCTGCCTTCTTAGGGGTACAACAAAATGGTGGCACCAAAGTGCACTGATACATTGTACACCAT
This sequence comes from Natator depressus, assembly GCF_965152275.1. Classification (NCBI taxonomy): domain Eukaryota; kingdom Metazoa; phylum Chordata; order Testudines; family Cheloniidae; genus Natator; species Natator depressus. The sequence goes on from NC_134238.1 coordinate 85,481,303, forward strand.
TGTGCTGTCCCTTACTTGACCCTCTTATCCCAATGTGTACTCTTTTGCCTCACTCTGTTAATAAAACAATTTTTAAAATAAAGTGAGGAAAATATTTTTAAACATTTGTATAAAAGAGTTTAAAACTTAGGACAGTATACTGATTCTCTCTCTCTCTTTTTCTTAAAGCAGTAAAAAAAGTAGAAGTGCATATAACATACTGGTGAAGTGTGGTTATTTATAAAAGTGCTGTGCATTGTCAACCCAGTATAGCATGCCTACGGTGCACTGACCCATTTCCCATGGTAAACACATTCCTCTTTAAGTTGTACAGAGAGTAAACAGTGGCATGAAACCTGAGGAAATTTGTAATGCTTTGTGTGGGCTAGGGCTGCAATTATTTATACATTCTATATTGTAAAATCATTGTAAAATAATAATTGTTTTTCTTTCATCTTCAAACAAACACTTCTGTTGGTGCATTGCCCAAGCCTGTGTAACATACTAAATGCAGTGAAAGCATGCTACACACATTGAATGAGAAATATGTCATACAGCCCAAAAATTAACACTGATGCAAATATTTACTTATGGATGTGGCACTGGATGAACAAAATAATTATTACGGCTCAACAAGTGACTTTGGAAATAAAATGCATTAGCTTGAGAAAACTTGGGAAGGTCACACATTCATATTGAAGCTGTAACCCTACGGAGCTATGCAGTGCCACATTGTATTGTCAGGAAAATGTGTCCTCTTGTTTGCAACAGAAGAACAATTTAATTCACAAAACTTCATGTTGCGAAAACATGACTCTCCAGGGTGTAGTTGCAGAGCATGCAAAAATGCCACATAATAGAAGTGATCAGAATTTTATTAATCAGGCCCTAATTTTGCAGCACAAAACACAAATGAATCCCTGAAGCTTCTGATCATTTAATGAGATTGAGCATTATTAGGCAGAAAAAAACCTGCAGCAATCAGTATTAAATAAAAGGATTAAACTGTATAAAGGCAAACTGACAGAACAAGGAACCAGCAATAGAATATGACAGGAGTATTTATGGTGCAAGATCTGCTAATTAACTCAGCTTGTTTGCCGCAGTCCTGTTCTGGAGGGACTATGCCCAGATCCTCAAAGGTATTTAGACACTAAAGGAGAGAGAGTTAGGTGCCTGAATAACTTTCAGGATCTAGGCTTCTGTGACTTCTCAGCCCTTTTAGTGTTTTTATCTCACTGCTGCAATTGCCAAAGAAAGGAACCAACTGGTGCTAGTTGTGGTGATAGTTTGGGGAAACTGAAGTGAAATCATGACCTCATTTCATATAAGTTGCTAGGTCCATTCTCTTTGACCTGTGATTAAATTCTGCCCTTAGCTATTCTTGTGCAACTGCATTGCTTTAAATAATATTGAATTGGGGGTAAGCAAGGATAGAGTTCTGACCCACAGTCTCTACTGGTCTAGGCAGTGTATGAACCCATGGCCTAAAGATGAAAAAGCTCCATTTCTATATGTGAGTCTCCTATACCATCTAATCAGATACAAGGCCAAGGGTTTACACCAGCCCCAATACTTTGCACAATGATCAGAAAGAGTAAAATGATGGACAGTCCAGTGTGTAATGGAGTGGGAAATAATCCACGTTCTTGCAGTATTTTGGACAAACAAGCAATTAGAAATGCAATGGATTGTTTATATGTATCTATTTCAAGCACAATTCTATTAAACAATCAACCATGTATTTTTTGCTGGGGGTGGGAGGGGCTGCATTTCCAGCCTTCCCTTCAGAAGATTATTTTGCAGATTGAGACAGTGGGCTTTACTGAAAGCCCCTAAAATCCTGCATGAGGGGAAAGAAACAGCCACCCCAAATCCCCTTAAATTCCAGGGGAGATATGGAGGAATCAATGGCCGTTGTGTTAGACACGAAGCACCCAGCAGCAACAATGTGAGACCGAGTACTGGATGGGCTGTATTTTCAGATTTGAATACAAAAATCTGTGTGCCACAATGCTCACTGCAACCTATGATTCGAATCCTCTAACTATTCTGATGCGATACCCACTGTAGAAGATATGAGTGTACAATTTTGTACTCCCCCCCCCCATTTTTAGCACAACATAGCCTCATGTTTTGTTTTGTTGAGGGGTAGGTTATTTTTATTTGTTTTAGAAAACGAGTATGCTGCAAACAGCTGATGTGGGCAGCATTACCTAAAAAGTATCCAGCATAAAGTACACTGGGCCAAGAAAAAAGGGTACTGAACATGGCCCTCTGCTACAATGTCAGTGAACTGATAGGTGCCTGTTTACAAGCAACATAAGTAATCATCAGACATTCATCATATTTCTGTGAATAAAGAAATGTGTGATTTGAAGCTTAGACAAGGAACCAGGTACTTCAAATTTCACCCCTCCTACCCCTCTCTGGCCTTGTGGAAACCATTAACCTTTCTGCTCTTTATGTACAATAGGGAGAAAAATATTTGGGTTGTGTGTAGATAGAATAATTAATGTTTGTAAAGCACTCTGAAGCTGAAAATCACTATATAAATGATAAATATGATTACAATGGAACACAGCATCAATCTT